>NC_060138.1:1135838588-1136451088 GCF_021461385.2 Schistocerca piceifrons | reverse complement strand
TATGTTTCTGAACAATCTGATCGTAAATTTACAATGATAGTTTAGACTTATGTCCATAATCACTTCGCAGTTAAATTATTCGTTCTGAAGCTTTTCAGCATGGCCCACAGACTGTGCCCAATCTACAGGTGGGATGTTGCCTATTGCCTCATGCACAAGCGATTCAGTGAATGTTGTCTTGAATTTTTTTTTTCCTCCAACATAGCCTTTTCCTTTGCCCAAATTAATTCAACAGGGCTAAACTGACAGTGACACGTGCGTAAACGCAAAACTGTGTCACCCTATTCACGTGCAAGGAAGTTAAGTTTTTACGTTCTGTCACGTGACTTGTATAAATTAACGAACTGCAGGAGATCGGCATGAGTCTGATTTATACTGTGCTTAATATTTTTATTTTTAAACTAGGGAAAAATCTGCTTTTCTGGTGTTAATAGTCGTTTTCTCTGCAACAGCTGAATTATAACTTGCAATGACCGACTTCGAAGCAAGGTATGACAAGAATAATTGTGAATCACGTCACGAAACTTACAGCGTTCATTTCCGAATGGTAGTCCTTGCTGTTTTTCTTACACATAAATACAAGTTTACAAAACCAGAAGAGTCGGCATGCAGAATAATTATCCCAGAACCTATTTCTTTGAAAACTTTAAAACCGTCAGTGCCATCACTCATTTTCCAGCAGATCTTCCTGGAATGGTTCTAATTGACCCATGTTTCATCAAGGTAATACACTGTTGAACTACCTCATTCTGTTATATGGTGAATCTTTATATGGGATGTAGTGCGTGTTGTACCTATGTCATTTCTTTGAACTAAAAACTCTTCTTAACATGTCGGGAACGAAGGTCTTTTAAAATTCCTTGCATTGACGATGTGCTTACCGTTGAAGCTAATTTTCTCCTGCACAACTGTAACACGTTTTTGTGATGTGATGCATTCATCATTCACATGGAGCAATTTAAAACATCGTTAAAACCATCCATCTGTTTCAGGTTCCTTGCGATATTGATGCTTTCCAGGCGACACGAAATCAACTTTTTCTGCGGTTCCTACAGCTCTGTCACTTTCGTCTACAATTCTCTTTAGTTATTTTGCCGACACCACATGGTTCTGGAGTCCGTTCTAGTGTCTTTAAATGCCAACAGTACGAGACTTGCTTTGAAATTCACGTTTGAAAAAGTTATATATGCGGTAAATAATCCCCCTCGCCTGCTTGTGGAAGCACTTCACATTTATTGCCGTCACCTGGCTTTTTTAATCGAACTGAAACATTTACAGATACACATTCACACCTATACTGCTACAAGAAAAAAAATACAAAAAACTGGCATTTGAATAAATAATTCAGTTGTCACGAAGTACGGCACCAGTGCAGCATGTAGGAGCGAGATTCTCGCTGTCTAGCTGTAATTCGCTGCTAGCCTCTCAGAAAGAGAATTGTTGGCCGCTAGTGGAAGGGGATGCACAGAACGGCTGAAACTCGGGCCCCTTCCAACGTGACGCCGGCTTTAGGCAGTTGGTTAACCACTGCGCCATCTGAACAGTCTTGGCTGCAAATGCACGGACTATCTCAGCACGCTCCCCAGCCAACTCACCTAGCCCCACCTATCCGCAGTTCCGATCCATGTGCTCGGTTCTCGCTAATTTTATATTCCCGTCGGAAGTTGAACGATATTGTGCATCTGCATGAAATACAGATGTAGCTGATATCATCAGTTTCTTCTTTCCCTTTCTCCCCTCCACTTTGTTTACTTAATAAAACTTCATAATACTGAAGTGATATTTTTCTGAAATATATTTCCACAAGTCATCAAAATCGGCATCCGGATTGCAATCTGTCCTACTCGGACATGTCACTGTGTAAACATAACAAATGCTTCTACTCATCAGATCTTTCGCAACATAGGAAACTTTCATGTAGATTCACTAAGTACGAAGTGTTGTGCCGACAGCCGAAATATATAAAAATTGACGAATGTTGTTGTTGTTGTGGTCTTCAGTCCTGAGACTGGTTTGATGCAGCTCTCCATGCTACTCTATCCTGTGCAAGCTTTTTCATCTCCCAGTACCTACTGCTTAGTGTATTCATCTCTTGGTCTCCCTCTACGATTTTTACCCTCCACGCTGCCCTCCAATACTAAATTGGTGATCCCTTGATGCCTCAGAACATGTCCTACCAACCGATCCCTTCTTCTGGTCAAGTTGTGCCACAAACTTCTCTTCTCCCCAATCCTATTCAATACTTCCTCATTAGTTATGTGATCTACCCATCTAATCTTCAGCATTCTTCTGTAGCACCACATTTCGAAAGCTTCTATTCTCTTCTTGTCCAAACTATTTATTGTCCATGTTTCACTTCCATACATGGCTACACTCCATACGAATGCTTTCAGAAATGACTTCCTGACACTTAAATCAATACTGGATGTTAACAAATTTCTCTTCTTCAGAAACGCTTTCCTTGCCATTGCCAGCCTACATTTTATATCCTCTTTACTTCGACCATCATCAGTTATTTTGCTCCCCAAATAGCAAAACTCCTTTACTACTTTAAGTGCCTCATTTCCTAATCTAATTCCCTCAGCATCACCCGACTTAATTCGACTACATTCCATTATCCTTGTTTTGCTTTTGTTGATGTTCATCTTATATCCTCCTTTCAAGACACTGTCCATTCCATTCAACTGCTCTTCCAAGTCCTTTGCTGTCTCTGACAGAATTACAATGTCATCGGCGAACCTCAAAGTTTTTATTTCTTCTCCATGAATTTTAATACCTACTCCGAATTTTTCTTTTGTTTCCTTTACTGCTTGCTCAATATACAGATTGAACAACATCGTGGAGAGGCTACAACCCTGTCTTACTCCCTTCCCAACCACTGCTTCCCTTTCATGTCCCTCGACTCTTATAACTGCCATCTGGTTTCTGTACAAATTGTAAATAGCCTTTCGCTCCCTGTATTTTACCCCTGCCACCTTTAGAATTTGAAAGAGAGTATTCCAGTCAACATTGTCAAAAGCTTTCTCTAAGTCTACAAATGCTAGAAACGTAGGTTTGCCTTTCCTTAATCTTTCTTCTAAGATAAGTCGTAAGGTCAGTATTGCCTCACGTGTTCCAGTGTTTCTACGGAATCCAAACTGATCTTCCCCGAGGTTGGCTTCTACTAGTTTTTCCATTCGTCTGTAAAGAGTTCGTGTTAGTATACCTATGCGAAATTCAGTACAAATTGTAATCACTGCTGGGGGCTTCCCATTGTTGCTTCCACAAGCAACTTCCTTGGAAAATTTTGTAAAGTTTTCGGTAACTGGTAATCACGCAGACTATCTAACCATACTACTAGCATGTGTGGGCTAAACTTAGGTAGTAGTTCAGAACGAAAGAAAACAAACACAAACTGTGGGCTGTAGTAGCTTCTCGTGCGGATTATATGCGATCTAGGGCAACAAACCGACAGAAGTTGCGTGCATTTCGGTAATGTGCGAATGTGGTGACAGACTGCTCAGTAGCGTAGTTTAAGGTAAGGTTAGATTGGATTGTGGCAGTCCGGCCATTCACTTGCAGCAATCACATTTAAAATTATAGTTTGAAAAACTTTGTGGGATATTTTCAGACTATCCCAGCTTGAGAGGTGGTGGTCAGGCGGGAACCTAAGAGTGCAGCTTTAAATTTACTGAGCATTCAATTCTATTTTGTAGCATTCAGATTAATTGTTTCACTATGCCACCAATCATTTTCATACTCTCGACGTTACTATGTTTATCAGGCACTATTTTCTTATTGGTTCCGTCAGCGTAAACTGATTCCACATTTCGCGTATTTTTCGCAGAATATAATTTTCAGCGCACTTTGTGGAAATTTTTAAAATTTGTCACGAGTTTCTTAGCTCCATTTAAGTACACTACATATGATACATGCCAGTCTCTTTTTATTCTGCTCCAGGCGTTTTCTAATGTTTTTATGCGTTTCTTTAAATGATTCCTGGCTAGTGTACTACTCATGTGAAACGCGAACTAAGACTGCAAACAATTCTATTTTTTCTTATTTATGGATTCTTTCGTTACTTCTTGGTAAACAGTTCTATATTGAAAGATACATTCGACTTGCACAGAATGTTGTGCACCGAACTTGTTTTTTAATGTTGTGCAAAGTGTAATTTATAAAGTTAAGAAACGCGTTTGGTGCACAATATTTTGTGAAAGTTGATTGTATCTTTGCTTATATTTGGTGGCATCAGAACTAGTACCCCCTTGCGGATGCTATTCAGTTGTTTCCTGAAGGGGGCTCAATAAGCCGAAAACTAGTTAGAAATAAACAAAAATCAGTAGAACAAAAAGTGTGCTTGCTATTCAACCTTAAATTAAAAATAATTACTTTTCATTGTGGCTAAGTAATTTGTAAACTGGAGAAATGCGTTTGTTCTTGACATTTTACTGCTTTCCAGTTGCAGAAATACTATTTAATTATGGCGGATGGTTTTTTAAGGTTGAGAGGTGATTCAGCCTCTGTGTGAAATTTTAATTTTGCCATTGTTGTTGCTCTGAATGCGGAGTTTGATACCTGCTTCAAAAGGTAAGCTTTTTGTTGCACATTTCTTGCTCGTATAATCTTCAGCCGGCCGTTGTAGCCGAGCGGTTCTAGGCGCTTCAGTCTGGAACCACGCGACCGTTACGGACGCAGGTTCGAATCCTGCCTCTGGCATAGAAGTGATGTCCTTAGGTTAGTTAGGTTTAAGTAGTTCTAAGTTCTAGGGGCTGATGACCTCAGATGTTAAGTCCCATAGTGCTTAGAGGCATTTGTGATCTTTAGAATACGTTAATTTGTAGTAACTACTTTTCTCGCTCGTTTATGGCGATTATTTAGCAAATTTGTGAAATCGATAGTAAAGTATT
This sequence comes from Schistocerca piceifrons, assembly GCF_021461385.2. Classification (NCBI taxonomy): domain Eukaryota; kingdom Metazoa; phylum Arthropoda; class Insecta; order Orthoptera; family Acrididae; genus Schistocerca; species Schistocerca piceifrons. The sequence goes on along the minus strand of NC_060138.1, from coordinate 1,136,446,199 downwards.
TGAACATTTATGCTGCGTTTGAAACTTTCACTATTTTAATTATTTCATGTCATTGATTAGTCCCTAGGGACAAATAATTGAAACTAAGGTGTAAGATTTTTTCACTACAAAGACGTTTTGGCTACTCAGGTTGTGAAAGTCACTAAAAATACAGCATTAAAAATGGATAAACTTCTAAATTGAATGTTCGGTAATGTAAGATATTGTCTGTCAGGTATATATAAAGCGTAATCTTAAATTCTTGATACAAACTTATAAATCTCTTGCAGTTGACAAAACATAGGGAACTTACATTAGATGCTGTTGTAAAATCAGTATTTAGTACATGAAGACATAGTACTCAGTTGATATTGCTGGTAGTGAACGTTATGGGGTTTCAGAAAAATTTTCCCTATTAGCCATAACAAATATTTCGTATTTAAAAGGCTGTCATTTGATGCATTACTGATTATCCCGTAATTTCAAAAGTATATATGCACAGTCTAAGAAAAATATCGACATATCCCTCATGCATACAAAATATGCTGTACCTACATGTGACCGAAAATGCTTTATTTACTTGTTGGAACTAGTTGTCTAAAACTCTTTAGTATCTCCCAGGCTCAACAGCCGAATTTAGAATGATTTCTTGGCGAACTTAGTGTGGCGAGTGTGCAGGCCAAGGCTCAGCCTGTTGTAGACTTCATTTGGTCCTTCTTGGAAGTACCTGCTATAGTGCGACATTTTATTTAGCACTGGAATGCGACATTTTTGGTCAGCACAACTATCTTCTGTTCGGCAGAATTGTGCTGTTAGCGCTTTTTAGAGTCTGTGCAGAATATCTTGGCTGTTACATGAGCAGACAGTAGGGCAAGTGTGGGGAGAGTGGTAGTGTTGAGGGCTGCAGGCAGGCGCTGTAGGGGAAATGGCAAGTGGTGGGGAGCAAGTGCCATTCTGACCTGACCTACACTGGAAGTGTTTATAAATATTAAGTGGAGCACCTCCATGCCCACATTTGCATGGTGACCATTCAAGATGACTTGTCACCTCTGCTTTGGCTAGTATCTAAAAAGAATTCCGCCGAAAATGCAGCGATTTGTTTTCGCCTGGCTTGTTAACCATTCATAACTTTCAGAGAAGGGTGGCGAATTTTTAATAAAACCTAGTCATTTCTCTTGTTATGTTAAAATTTCTTCTTTTGCCAAAACAGCAGAGTTTGCACAGCCTCACCTCACTAACATGTTATGTGGCGCAGCTGCTAGGAAATTCTGAAACAGTGGTTCATTAAGTGAGGAACTGAGAAAAAGTAAGGTCAATACCTTATGAAAAAACACATCAGTATAAAATAAACTGTAATGTCTTCACTTATGTTGTTCCCAAACCCACGGAATTTCTCACTTATCAGCTATCGATGGCCCTCGAAAGCATCTGTAGTTAATGGAATAACACGGTAGATAATAAAGTTTTGCATAATTACTGTACGCCAAAATACTCCCCTCTCTGCGTGCTATCATTCTACGAAATCTCATTTTGATAATCAAACCGTTTGTGAAATGTGAGGAATGCTGTGCATATTTCACTCTGGCCTTATCGCTGGCGTGGAGCGAGCGCAAATAAGTGTGCTACATAAGATCAATTTTCTGGTGACTGGTTACGGATAGACCTTCACCCAAGTAAATGCAAAAATTCTTTTTGTTAGCTAATTTCATACGGAGCAAAATATTATGTAACAGGCACCAAACGCAAAGTCATAGACCCCTATTTTTCATTGAAAACTTTTCGAATTTCTCGCAATGTTTTACTTCCACATAATTAGCACAGTAACTATGAGCATTAACGAAATGGACATGTCATAATGAATCTAACATATAAACCTAAAAATAAAGCAAAAACGAAATGTTTTTACCAAATAGCTTCTGTAAAAGCATTTGAGAAAGGTTACAGGGCGTCTGCCTCGATTTTTTCATTGCCGACCGCCCGAAAGGTGGCAAGCGCTTGTCGGCCTCCCCTCCTGAACAAGCGACTGAACTCGCCCAGCGGTTTGGACGAAAACTGGTCACTACGCGTCGGCCTCCGTTTCCTGTGTGGACCCCACCCCTCGCCGTTTCTGTTCGTCGTATGGAGGACGTTCACAGGTCCAGTGACTCTTTGCGGAAAGAGGCAGCCTAGCGAGCTATCGTCTCAAGTCAAGAGACGGATGAGAATTCTCAATAAATACACTCATGCTCATAAATTAAGGATAATGCTGGTACATGGCGAAACAACTCTCTGATGGGCGGTTTGCGGGTTTAAATCACCTCGGGGTATGGTCATGCGGTGCATTTGACCTTCAGTCGTCGCACGATGGCGCTGGAAGCAGTCCACATACGCAGAGGTGTGTTGTTGCATTACATAGTACGGTGCAGCGAGTAAGTGTGCAGACGTTTTCAGACATGCTAATGGTGACTGTGTGTTGAAAATGGCTCAAAGAAAACATATGATGTTATGGGGGGGGGGGGGGGGGTAGAATACTAGGGCGACTGGACGCTGGTCAAACACAGCAGGTCGTAGCACGGGCCCTCCGTGTGCCACAAAGTGTGATCTCAAGATTATGGCATCGATTCCAGCAGACAGGAAACGTGTCCAGGCGCTACAGTACGGGATGTCAAAATACAGTGTGAAACACCAGAAGACAGATATCTCACCATCAGTGCCCGCAGACGGCCACGGAGTACTGCAGGTAGCTTTGCTCTGGACCTTACCACAGCCACTGGAACAGTTGTCTCCAGACACACAGTCTACAGACGACTGAACAGACGTGGTTTATTCGCCCGGAGACCTGCAAGGTGCATTCCACTGACCCCTGGTCACAGGAGAGCCCGTAAAGCCTGGTGTCAAGAACACAGTACATGGTCATTGGAACAGTGGTCCCAGGTTATATTCACGGACGAATCCAGGTATAGTCTGAACAGTGATTCTTGCCGGGTGTTCATCTGGCGTGAACCAGGAACCAGATACCAGCCCCTTAAGTCCTTGAAAGGGACCTGTATGGAGGTCGTGGTTTGATGGTGTGGGGTGGGGTTATGACTGGTGCACGTACACTCCTGCATGTTTTTGACAGAGGAACTGTAACAGGTCAGGTGCATCGGGACGTCATTTTGCACCAGTATGTCCGCCTTGGTGCAGTGGGTCCCACCTTCCTCCTGATGGATGATAGCGCACGGCCCCACAGAGCTGCCATCGTGGAGGAATACTTTGAAACAGAAGATATCAGGCGAATGGAGTGGTCTTCGTGTTCTCCAGGCCTAAACCCCACCGGGCACGTCAGGGATGCTCTCGGTCGATATATCGCTGCACGTCTTCAAACCGCTAGGACACTTCAGGAGCTCCGACAGGCACAGGTGCAGGAATGGGAGGCTATATGCCAGCAGCTGCTCGACCACCTGATCCAGAGTATGCCAACCCTTTGTGCGGCCTGTGTACGTGTGCATGGTGATCATATCCCATACTGATGTCCGGGTACATGCGCAAGAAACAGTGGCGTTTCGTAGCATGTGTGTTTCGGGACGGTTTTCTCAACCTACCACCAATACCGTGGACTTACAGATCTGTGTCGTGTGTGTTCCCTATGTGCCTATGCTATTAGAGCCAGTTTTGTGTAGTGCCTCGTTGTGTGGCACCACATTCTGAAACTATCGTTAATTTATGAGCATGAGTGTATTATGCAGTCAGGTAAACTGCAGGTACTGCAAATTTCCAATGAAACATTAGAATACCCTGCAGAAAAAACTGAGATTTAGTTGACCATGAAAAAGCAAAAAATTACAACCATCTCCAGACGGGATTCATTGTTCTCTACATCAAGAAGCGCTTGTTGCTAAATTTGTAGGTAAGCAGCACATGTAGAAACTGGTGGTACTAAATTTCTGAAGTAGTACGTATTATTCCTCACTCAGTTGCAACAGTTTTCGGTGGAACTGAACGGAGTGTGTGGCGACATCAAATATTACTGCAACGTACTTTGGTTAAGCGAGTGGGCATGCGTGGAACGATTTTTCGATTTAAAACTCGCTATTGGCGAATTTATAAAGGAAAAAGTGTGCAGGAACGAAAATTAGAACATCCAAAATTGATTGCAGACATAAAATTAAGTGGGCTCGACTACACACTGTCGCAGTAAGACATTCAAGGTGAGAAAAAACTTTCCTGATCTGACGGCGATGCATTTAGAAAAAATCGCTTTGTAGAAGGGACACATTCTGACACACAGTCAATTTCTCTAAACTCATTGACGTTGAAGAAAACGCGAGGTTTTAAGAATTCATTATGACCCTGAAAAAGTTGAAAGAGTAATTTCCTAAACGTTTTGAGAACACTGCCAGTCTTAAATCTGTTTTCGATCTGTTTGAGACAATTTTCCGTTTCAGTTGAAAGCGTCTGTGTGCATGCGCAGACGTAGCTAATCAATCTGAAAGGTAATTCCCACGTTGAAGACAAATGCTTTTCTCTTAAAACTGTCCAACACGCGTACATAGCTTTCTTCTGCTGATTTCACGTCTCTATAATGCGTTTGCGAAAGTGCTACACTATTACGATCAACACACGTGTGTCAAAGAGCTTTTTCCGATTATGAAACCAAATAAGTGACGATTGAGTGACAACCTGAGTGCGAAAATTTGTGAAATTGTCTGCGTCTCTGTCGACCGTTTGCACTAGATAAAAATTAAGACTCCAGCGCATCAAAAATAGCTAAATAAAATTGTAAATTTCTTTCGTTAGTGATCTGTCTTGTTGAAGAATGCGAAATATAAACAGTCGTATGTTCTACGTGACGTAGCGGATCAGTCGCTATCAGTGCCACGAAGTATTTGCTATACTTAAAAACTCCTCTCCCACACTAAGAAGATATTGGAACCTAGCCTTGATGACAGGTTGCGGAATGTGGTTCAGCTTTCAATAAACCGATGTGGGTTTGTGAAGGGATGTGGCACGATAGAAGCAATTTTAGATGTGCGCTATCTGATGGAAAAATCCATCAACATGAAGTCCTCCATCTTGCCTTTTTCGACCTTGAGAAAAAAATTGATAGAGTACTGCATCAGGTGACTTGCTGTGATCTTCGTAATAAAGTTTCTGAAACTTACATAAACTGGGTAAAAATGCTGTCCAAAAACATCAGCAGCCGTGTGAGATGTTCTCCATCACCAACTGACGGCTTCCCTGCGACATGTGGCGGTCATCAAGGCTTCGCCGTTTCTGTTCTTTGTTAACGTAATGGGCATTGCATGACACGACTTACAGAAGTGGGTACCATTGAAAATGCTGTACACTGTTTTGCTTGCGGCGGGTACCGGGGAGGAACTTGAAACTAGTCCAAATATGGTATGATCGCCTACAAAGATTTGTTCTCGATTTATACATCCACACGACTCGGTACCTCCAAACTATTGTCTCCCGGAACTGTACAAATTAATAATCTATTACCAAGAAGGTTCTCGGCTAAGGAACGAAGATTATGTGGTTGAGGATATGCTCGTAAGAATCACGACTTGAATCTAACGAATACGTCGCTGGTATTCTTTGTCATAAAACGCCTGTCCACAAAAAACCAAAGAATTCCGCATAGTTCTGAGCCCAATTGCATTTTGTGATACCATTCGTTGGCCACGTCTAGAAGTGCTGAGCACTGTCATGGAAATGCAGATACTGAGATCATTAGGCTTTCCCTGCTCGATCACATAAACAGTACGGCGATCCAACAACTAGCTCGAGTGGTTCCAGTCGACGAGAAAACGCAACAATGGTGGCATCGATGGGCTGGACACAGCATAGGTGCACCACGTATTTGTCATCAGCTCAGCCTTTCGTCTCATTGTCGAAGGCCAGAGACAGCGTGGAGGACCTAAATTACGGTGGCTAGACACTAGAAACGCAGACCTAAGATAAAGAAACCTGAATCAGCAGGAAGCGTTAGACTGTAAGAAATGAAGTGCCTGACTGATAGGAACAGATGGGCCAATTTTCTGGCCTCCACAGTCTCCGGATCTGAACCACTAGACATTAGTTGTCTGGGACATATCGAATAATGGTGTCAGGTGGAGTGTTCGTGCCCGTATTGTGGAACACTGAGAAGTCACAGGTAGCGCTCCAATTGTACATCAGTGCGTTCGATATTGATGGGTGTAATCAACGGTTACGTAGATTCTGACCATTTAATGTGAGGATTTCATGTGAGACGCAGGTGTGTTCTGTTACTGTGTCGCATGATTGATATACAATAGAGGCGTGTAGAGTGAGTTCTGTTAGGGAAATAGTGTTTCCGGACCGATGTCGATATGACGCATTTCTTTGTGTGTGAGGAACGTGCCCGTACTTTCTTCTACGCCAGGGCTTAACAACTGGCCGGTTTTGAGCGCGAGTACTCGCGTCTGCTCAGGCACGTGCTCGCGAGCAGGTGCAAGGTCGCGGAGTAGGGAGGGAGGGGAGGGAGGGGAAATGCGCGCGCACGCTTGAATGTGATCTCGCGTTCTTAGCAGATTTAACTAGCCATCTGAATGCTTTGAACATTTTACTACAAGGTAAAGATCTGCTAATTACTCATTTCATAGATCGAATACGAGCTTTCAAAATGAAATTGACACTTTGGGTGAGTCAGCTGGAAACAGGAAACCTAGCTCATTTTCCTAAATTATCATCCATGCAAGATGTTCACAAAGACTGTGAACGTTATTCACATAGTTTAGTTGATCAGCGCTTTCAAGATCTGACACCACCAGACAGTGATTTTGTTCTGTTCTCTCCATATTCAGCGAATATTTAAGAGATTCGTCCTGAGCTGCAGCAAGAAATTATTGACCTGCAGTGTGACAGAGAATACAGAGACAAATTTCAGAACAAGAAAAACATTTTGGAATTCTACAGACACTTCCCTCAGGATAGATTTCCTCGTTTGCACAAACTGGCGGCTACAATAATATCAATGTTCGGTTCCACGTATGTTTGTGAACAACTGTTCTCTACAATGAAATGTAACAAGACGCGCCTGAGAAACGCATTGTCTGATCGAAATTTAAACTGAACGCTGCGCCTAAAATGCACAAGAACAATTACTCCGAACATTGACGCAATTGTAAAGAGCAAAAAGTACAAGATAACCGAGAATCCCACACTTCAGTGACACCTTTTATTGTGTAACAGTTCACAAATTAATACGAATGTAGAGGATGTAGAGGCGTACACTAAACTGATAAAATTATGTGGCACGTGTACATTCTCCTTTATTTGTTTCATTTGTCGCAGTAATATTTCGTGAGTGATATCCCTGCAGGTGGCCGCGGATTTACATTGACTGGCGGCAGCTGTTGTGTGCCCCACGTGATTCTCCCCACTCTCCGGTCAGTCTTATCACTGGTTCAATAATGACTGCCACGAATTCGAATTTGATGTAAACTGTTCGAAAGTTAATCGTGGTCAAGAACACACTACGGTCAACCATAAAGTCACACGTCGCATATAACGTAGATTTAATCGAAAATCCGTGCTACACTACTGGCCATTAAAATTGCTACACCAAGGGGAAATGCAGATGTTAAACGGGTATTCATTGACAAATATATTATGCTAGAACTGACATGTGATTACATTTTCACGCAATTTGGGTGCATAGATCTTGAGAAATCAGTACCCAGAACAACCACCTCTGGCCGTAATAACTGCCTTGATGCGCCTTGGCATCGAGTCAAATAGAGCTTGGATGGCGTGCATAGGTACCATTGCCCATGCAGCTTCAATACGATACCACAGTTCATCAAGAGTAGTGACCGGCGTATTGTGAGGAGCCAGTTGCCCGGCCACCATTGACCAGACGTTTTCAATTGGTGAGAGATCTGGAGAATGTGTTGGCCAGGGCAGCAGTCGAACATTTTCTGTATCCAGAAATGCCTGTACAGGACCTGCAACATGTGGTCGTGCACTATCCTGCTGAAGTGTAGGGTTTCGCAGGGATCGAATGAAGGGTCGTAACACATCTGAAATGTAACGTCCACTGTTCACATTGCCGTCAATGCCGGGTGACCGAGACGTGTAACCTATGGCACCCCATACCATCACGCCGGGTGATACGCCAGTATGGCGATGACGAATACAGGCTTCCAATGGGCGTTCAGCGCGATGTCGCCAAATACGGATGCGACCATCATGATGCTGTAAACAGAACCTGGATTCATCCGGAAAAATGACGTTTTGCCATTCGTCCACCCTGATTCGTCGTTGAGTACACCATCGCAGGCGCTCCTGTCTGTGATGCAGCGTCAAGGGTAACCGCAGCTATGGTCTCCGAGCTGATAGTCCATCCTGCTGCAAACGTCGTCGAACTGTTCGTGCAGATGGTTTTTGTCTTGCAGACGTCCCCATCTCTTGACTCAGGGATCGAGACGTGGCTGTACGATTACGATCCTTTACAGCCATGCGGATAAGATGCCTGTCATCTTGACTTTTAGTGATACGAAGCCGTTGGGATCCAGCACGGCGTTCCGTATTACCCTTCTGAATCCACCTGTTCCATATTCTGCTAACAGTCATTGGATCTCGACCAATGCGAGCAGCAATGTCGCGATACGATAAACCGCAATCGCGATAGACTACAATCAAATGTTTATCAAAGTCGGAAACGTGATGGTACGCATTTCTCCTCCTTACTCGATGCATCACAACAACGTTTCACCAGGCAACGCCGGTCAACTGCTGTTTGTGTATGAGAAATCGGTTGGAAACTTTCCTCATGTCAGCACGTTGTGGGTGTCGCCACCAGCGCCAACTTTGTGTGAATGCTCTGGAAAGCTAATCATTTGCGTATCATAGCATCTTCTTCCTGTCGGTTGAATTTCGCGTCTGTAGGACGTCATCTTCGTGGTGTAGCAATTTTAATGGCCAGTAGTGTATTTGCCACCTAATGAAGCCAGACCGTGCGCCTACGTACACCGGCCACCTGCACAACAGATCCGTCAGGCGGGTCGCGGACCGAGTAGGAGTCAGCCTGTTGGCGGTCAATCAGAAAGCATGTCCGCCGGCAGCAGCCAGGAGTCGTCAGATACGCCGCTAGAGGTCGCGATGTACACAACTACTGTCAGATTAAAATTACTTGATAGATGACGTCTGCCACATCGCCTACGGCTCGGTTAAAGGCGACACGCAAACACGGCGGGTCACTTCACAAGTGCTAAAATGCTCTTCATGTAACTGAGCCGTAGGCCTCACATCATGCGTATTGAGATCGCAACAGCATCGGGCAGACGTGCAGTATGTCACACGCAGGACAAGTGGCATCAGAAGCCGGGTTGTATGTAGTTCCTATGTGTTCTGGTAGAGGTCAATAGCTGACGGGCACAGGTCGAGGTGCAGTCAAAATAGTCATTTTTATTTGCAGTTCTGTTTAATTTTCAAATAGTTCATTAATTACTGCCATAATTGTGGTTAGTTATGAGAGTGAATGTGTCGATGTGAAATAATGTTTTATGTAAAGTTTTTATACTGTACGTTGAAGTAACTGGTCCCGTCAGGCATGTTAGAGAATGACGCGTGTGGTTCGTCAGTTTATGGTACTGGGGAAATGAAATTGATTTCGTTAACGTAGTTTTGTTAAGGGGGAATTAATTTTACATTTGCGGGTTTTCAACATTTATGGTAATTTATTTACTGTTCCGATTCAGTGACGAATTTTGATTGGTTCTCTACATACGAGTGACACAGAGCGGGTTTGATGCCGCTTTCCGATTGGCTGTGATTCTGACACTCAGAAATGAGCATATTCTCGCGTTTTTTGGGGAAGTAGGAAGTTTTGTGTAGAGGGATGAGTAGGGTATGGGATTGGATCTCATGGCGATCAGACGTACTGATATCTGCTCCGCTGAAAATAATAATCATTATTATTCTGATATTTCGGTACCAAAACGTTCGAGAAGCGCCATAAAGTGTTGGACAGAGTTAGTTTTAATGTACGGTGTGAAATTGAGAACTTTTGGTGACATTTTACGTATGAAGATGGTATCTGTTCCCGAAAGAACAGATACCATTGATGACCGTGCAGCTTCACTAGAATGAAATAATTAAATGGAAACACCGACAGATACCATCTTCATATAGTTTAAGGCTACCTGGTCATAGACCTTTTTCTATGCGAATGCGCACGCTTTGCCCGAACTCTTACGGGACTCGTCGGCTTAGTCTGGCGCGAGTAATGAGTAAATGGGCAAATATCTGTTAGGGAACACTATGAATGTAGGTTGTTGACAGTTGGGAATGTGGGTCTCGCGGGAAGCTTGCAAGGGATAAGTCCCTGCAGTCACACTATCCTCTGTGCCCTCGGTGGCTCAGATGGATAGAGCGTCTGCCATGGAAGCAGGAGATTCCGGGTTCGAGTCCCGGTTTGGGCACACATTTTCAACTGTTCCCATTGATCACCAGGTGATCAAAAAGTCAGTATAAATTTGAAAACTGAGTAAATCACGGAATAATGTAGATAGAGGGGTACAAATTGACACACATGCTTGGAATGACATGGGGTTTTATTAGAACCATTTTTGGTTGTATTTTTTTTAATATAAATGTTCAAAAAATATCCGACAGATGGCACTTCATCTGATCAGAATAGCAATAATTAGCATAACAAAGTAAGACAAAGCAAAGATAATGTTCTGTACAGGAAATGCTCAATATGTCCACTATCATTCCTCAACAATAGCTGTAGTCGAGGAATAATGTTGTGGACAGCACTGTAAAGCATGTCCGGAGTTACGGTGAGGCATTGGCGTCGGATGTTGACTTTCAGCATCCCTAGAGATGTCGGTCGATCACGATACACTTGCGACTTCCGATAACCCCAAAGCCAATAATCGCACGGACTAAGGTCTGGGGACCTGGGAGGCCAAGCATGACGAAAGTGGCGGCTGAGCACACGATCACCACCAAACGACGTGCGCAAGAGGTCTTTCACGCGTCTAGCAATATGTGGTGGAGCGCCATCCTGCATAAACATCGTACGTTCCAGCAGGTGTTTATCATCCAGGCTGGGGATGATGCGATTCTGTAACATACCGGCGTACCTCTCACCCGTCACTGTAGCAGTTACAAAACCAGAATCACGCATTTCCTCGAAGAAAAAAATCCCGATAACGGTAGATGTAGTAAATCTAACGAACACCGTGACTTTCTCGTCGTGCAATGGAGTTTCCACGACAGATCTAGGATTTTCGGTAGCCCAAATTCTGCAGTTGTGGGCGTTGACAGACCCTCGGAGCGTGAAATGAGTTTCGTCGGTCCACAACACGTTACTCAACCAATCATTTTCCACCATCTTTTGAACCGTCCACACAGCAAATGCCATCCGCTTCACTAAATCGCCAGGTAACAGTTCATGATGCCGATGGATTTTGTGCGGATAGAATCGGAGGGTACGCCTCAGTGCCAACCAAACAGTAGTGTATGGAATGCCGGTGCGACGTGCGACTGCACGAGCACTGACTTCCCCGTGCATAGACGAACCCGCTACAGTCTCCATTTCTTCCTGAACTGTCTCAGCAGGATTACGCCTAGAGCTCGGTCGGCCACTACGGGGTCTATCGTCTAAACAACCCGTGGCTTCGAACTTCGAAATCATTCTCGCCACAGCTGCATTTTTCAACGGACCTTTACCCGTTCGAATCCCCTTCCTATGGCGATAGGATCGTAACGCTTAACTAGCACATTCCCCATTCTGATAATACAGCTTCAATAAAAGCGCCTTTACAGGTAACGTCAACATGCTGCGACTGCTGGCGCATCTGATTCTCTCTCTCATTACAGCTCCTTTTATACACAATTGTCATGAGCAGTCACTGACGTCTTGCTGTCCAGCGCCATCCGTCGGACATTTTGTGAACTTTTTTTTGTTCTAATAAAACCCCCTGTCATACCAAGCATGTGTGTCTATTTTTACCCCTCCATCTACATTATTTCGTGGTTTATTAAATTTTCAAATTTATACTGACTTTTTGTTCACCTGGTATATCAACAGCTGTCGGCAGCTAAGGGTTTCGATTTAATTATCATTACACTTTATGTAATTACATTCCCGTGGCGTGCTGCTTAGCCGCGAACTTGAACTTTTTGTTACGTGAGACTGATTGTAGCAATATTTGAGCGAGCTATTCTAAAAAAAAAAAAAATCCGTTTGTAAACTTTCAGTGAAGGATAATTAAAAACGTTAATTGGCTACGGTTATGAATGTTGTGTGCGTGTGGACCTTTCAGACTCTGCACAGCTTAGAGTAACGCTTGGTAGGAACTGGTGTGCGCAAGCTTACCGTAATAGAGTAGAATTTTACGGGCATAAATACTTTCATTAACTGTTCCTTCCACCGACAGAGCAATTCTTAGTGAGACTTGGGATTACGAGGTGTACAGCTGCTCTTTCCATTGCTTTCTCCGGCCGAGAACTGCACTTTAGTAACTTCAAGGAGGCGTGCGTGTGAAAAGATTCACCACGAGATGATCAGAAGTTCCCAAAGCGCCACCGCATAAATCGGAGCAATGTTTGAAACTGCTGCCATCAAGTATGACGCAGACACGAGGTGCTCTGTCTACAACTGATTTTAAACGACCAGTGACTGAAGTGCGGCAGACAACGCGTTTTGTAGCCCTGGATTTACACTCGTGTCCTAACCTAATCACAACCTCTTGACGGGAAATGCACCCGAAAAAACGGCGTTCAGAAACCTGCGGCATAAGTATTAATCACGGCGATTAATGCTGACATGTACGAGCAAACTCAAGACATAAAATTCAGTTTCACTGCTAAAGGTGAACTGTAACTCGTCGCTTTTGCTACGCGAGCTGACGATATAGCGACCGGTGAGAAGTCCTGGCCGGAACTCATTTACAGAATATAGGCGACAGAGGCAGATTGCAAACGAAAAAAATGATAGGAAGAAAAATAAAAGCAAAAGGAAGCGAAAAATCATTAAAAATAAGAAAAATGCATTGAAACTAATTATTTGAAAATGTCATTTTATAAAGTTTTAATAATTATAAATGACTCGAAAAGATTCGAACCCATGTCCTACTGCTCTCCAAGTTGTAACTTTGCCATTGCTTTATAGAAGATCTTAGCATTATACTGTTATCTTTATCTACAAACGCAGTTCCAACTATCATTTTCTGCCTTTAAAAAGTTCGATTTCACACGATGTCGTATGTTTATCTCTGTAGGCCGATCTCTGTGACGCATAGACGTGATGGAAAATACTATGCAGAATATTGTGTGGCGGGTAGTCCATTTAAGGCCGCGCACAGACCACAGAGGGCAGTCTTCACCGAGTAAGCCGCTGGGCCAGGCGCCGAGAGCAATAGCTCTTCCACAAGCTTTATCCTTACTGCGGTGTATCCAGGAAGACGGGTCGCAGTCCGACCGCCAGCGACGCCGTATTTGTCTTCCCTGGGGAAGCGGCAGGACTCCAGACCCACCAGTCGGCGTGTGGCCCACTACGCCGTGTCAACAGTTCGGACTTGTAATTAATAGTGCTCGGATTTATATGCACTGAAAAGTAGGAATATATGCATGCATCTATGCATTAAAAATCTGATAAATATGCTCTAAAAACTTTAAAATATGCATATTAAATAAAATTCATTATTTAAACTTTCTCATATCTTTTAATCCTCCTAAAGTAATCTGATTGTACAATTATTCTTAAAATATTAACAAAGTTAATATTAATTAGTGTCTGTTTGTCTCTGTCTATTTTAGCATCAGTTACTTTTATTGCAATAAACATTTAAATATTTTTCACAGTTTTCCGCAAGAAATGATTTCCTTCTATCACTTAAAATGTTTTTATACGAAGAGAAAGATCTCTCTACGTCACACGAAGTCACAGGACAGTACCGAAAAGAGGCTATGTCACTTAGAGAACAACCATTAAGCTAGAATGAAATTTTCACTCTACAGCGGAGTGTGCGCTGATATGAAACTTCCTGGCAGATTAAAACTGTGTGCCGGACCGAGACTTGAACTCGGGACCTTTGCCTTTCGCGGGCAAGTGCTCTACCAACTTTTTAAAATCTCATTTTGTTCGTTTTCGATCATTGTATCTGCTCGGGGGCGGACGTCGCAAGATACCCATTTCAGTTCGTCGTTGATCCATCAACTCAGGTTTTTTATTACAAGGGCTGCTAACCCTCTGACCGAACACGCTGAGCTACCGTGCCGGCAACCAACTGAGCTATCCAAGCACGACTCACGCCCCGTCCTCACAGCTCCCGAGGTCCCGAGCTCGAGTCTCGGTCAGGCACACAGTTTTAATCTGCCAGGAAGTTTCAACCATTAAGCTGTTTTTCAGATTCTCCTTGTAACATCTTATTCACATCTCGAAGAAATATTAAACCTGGGTTCCTTGCTTCAGTTTCCTCAATTCTGTTGCGAAGACACTTCCTGTTTCTCCTGGTATGTCTCCGACGATAGCTGTTTCGTAGACCTCAAGGGCAGAAAATAGAGGCATTGCTTTTTCTTCCAAACGTGTGATTGTGGCTGGGAATTTACTGAAGTAGCTCCTAATATACACTAATTTACTCTGGAGACTCTCCTCATTGGAACCACTAATCTTGCAGCTGGGATACTTGCTGTTTCGTTTCTGCCCATCACGTCGAGCACCCCTTTTCAAGTCTTCTAAATGCTCACTGTAATACAGAACTGCTTCTATCCATGTTCCCCACCTCGTGATGATCGGCAGTGGGGGTAAACTAATACCTGGCATCATTTCAGTAAATTATTTTATTCTTGATGGCGCCTTCAACATTTTTTCACAGAGCAAATAAAGGCATTTACTTATGGAAAATACGCTCGAATTTCTTCAGCCAGTCGGTGTGCTAAAAATTATGTGAACTGCCTTGGGATAAAATACCTGCAAAGCTTTAGCAGCCTTAATCATATATGCTGCTGCATCTGTAACTATCACAAGGAGTTTTTCCTCGTTTTCTTTAGCGGGCCACAACACGCGTAATGCATTACGAACAACCCTAGCAATAGCAGAATGCTTTGTTTTTTCCATTACTCTGGAGACGATGAGATGAGGTGTTCCTGGTTCAGATTCCGCCATTTTTCCGACAACAACGTTGGCAATATATCTCCCACATGTCAGTCGTTTCATCTACAGATAACCACACGTTTGAATCCCCAATATCATCTCTGATCTCTTGTCTTACCTGAAAAGAATTATTTTATTGAAAATTTGTAAAGAACATCCATGGTAATATGGGTCTCACCTTTTTTTTTTGGGGGGGGGGGGGACGACAAGTATGACAAAAAATATTAAAAATGTTTCTTGAACGTAAACTCGTTGACAGTACAGGCCATACGAAATTTAATGTTTCCATTTTAAAATATTTTCGTGTAAGATTTTATTTCTTAAAAAATTTTAAATTTTAATGAAACTTAAATGGAGCATGGGGGATATGGGTGTAGCTGACGTGCAAACTAATTTCGTGAAATAAATGTTTAAACTTACCTCTTCGTAAACTTTGCCCAGATAGTTTTTCTTTATTGTTGATTCATCATGAACTTTTCGTTTGGTATAATTTTTCGAGGAACCCTCTAAATTTTACATTATTTAATTTATTGAAAGGGACGTTGGCTGAAGCTAAAGCTTTGCAGAGATATTTCGAAAAATTATCATTGCCATCATTTCCACTTCTGCTTGCAGAAAATGCTGCTGGTAGGGTTGTCTGGATGTCGGAGATATTATTAGCAGCATTTCTATGAGCAGCTGTTTGTAAATGTTGTGTAATCTGGAATTTATCACAGGGCACCTATAACAATGGTATAAAAATAAAGTAAGTTTATTTTCATTAAGTAAAATACTAACTCGAAAATCACATTGATTTTTAACTTTGAGAAAGCAAAAATAGAAATTACGTGCTTCTCACACACTTGGCACAATACTACATTTCCATCTGTTGTTAAAGTAGGATTTCCATCAATACACTGTCGAAGTAAATAAACTGTACTGTTCTCCTTCGGAATTGTGGTAATATGGTCTCCTCCTGCGCACACTTCATAAATCACGAAGAACAGCACACTAGTTACTGATTTATAGGTAGCTGACAATGGAACTTTTCATTCTTGGAAATGTCATTGTTGCCGCCGGTGGCTTCGTTTGTTACACAATAAAAACCGTACTGACTTTTATGACGCGATGGCCGACCGAACTGTAAAGGTTTGCCGCATGATTGTTGATCGCTATTTAGTTTTTGTTAAGCTGTCGAGACACACATTTTTATAATAGAGGAACCGCTCATTGCTGATTATGTTCGCCTCATTTTTAGGCGCCGTTTTAAGGATTTGTAAATATGACAGAAGTAATTCTACACAAACAGAGCAATAAGAGAAATTTGCTGAGGTCTTACTCTTCTTCTTAAACTATTGTGGTGAAATACTTGTATTCCAAGAATAATTGCTGCAAAAGTAAAATATATGCATTATATGCACTATCATGCAATTATGCAAAATTCCTAGCTCTAGTAATTAATACTGGTTGTTAACTTTGACTACACCGAACTGTAAATCCTCTGACCCACTGTAGATCTTGACTATCAGTGATTGGTGTTTAACTCCAGAAACAGTAATTGACCTACTTGTTGTGAGGTCAGGAGCATTACGCTCTCATTTAAATATATGGCCGAAAGAATCAGCTTTCAGGAATTGTGAAACGAAACCTGCCATCCAGGACCGTGTGCCACGAAGAGCGCAGTTTCGCCACGAGGTAGGGAATTTCGCAGATGTCCTAGGTGCTGTAGTGAGACAGACGAGAACCTACGTCATTGGGAAACCCTGTAGAAACAGTTTGTGGCCAGGGAGACGTAGCAGTGTTAAATATGGCGGACCTAAGATCGGCCATAAAGGGAAACATTTATGAAAACTATTTAATTCTGTAGTAATTCAGGGAACGAAGGCACAGTAATTTTAATCTGCCATCCTTCATAAATTTTCATGGTAATCCCAATAAAACTTGGATATTGTTCATATCTATAATATTTTAGGTTTAACAAGTTTTGTAACAACGAGCTGAATGCTAAAATCTGAACGCTTTGGTCGATCTTAACGATCGACATTTCATATAGAAGTGCATCATTAAAATGACAAATGTTGTAAATATCAACTCTGTAACTTTATTTGTTTAAAAGATATAGTAAATTTAAATTATCAGGATTTCCCATTAAGCGTCTGATCATCATTTCCTCCACAAAACACATTGGACGATGACAACATGACACCTTGTTGATTCATTAGGTAATACAACATTTGTTGTAAAGTTTAGTGCATAATAGTTACTTCTGTTCTTTATTTATGAGAAAGCACACTGGTGTAAGGCTTCATTCCCTGACTTTAAAAGTTAAGAAGGAAATTGTATTGGTTTTATGCAAAAGAATTTAACGTTTATTATGTAATGGATATTATTATTATTACTGTAATTAGAACGTGAAAGTGGTCAAGCTTCGATTATTTAAATACGTTAAAATGTAAAATAATGTAGAATAAGCTGTGGACAGTCAGATGGACGGCTTCAGGTAAGGGAACTACTCTAGTCAGCTGAACGATGATGTTCGGCACGCGGGAGACGCGGCCGGAGTCGGGCAGAGGGACAGTGCTGGTGGAGACGCGAAAGCGGACAGTTTCACTGGAGACACCAAAGGGTACAGTTCGGATTGAGAAGCGAATGCGGGCAGTCTGTCTTCGGACAGCTAGGAAGTGAAACGACTCAAAAAATTTCGCGTTTTGTGGTATAGAGGGACTTTCTCTGAGCGGTGAGCAGCCGCGCGCCTGGTGTGAACTCTAACCTTTCGTATAAATGACGAGGTGAAGTATCGGACTTGTGTTTTGCGATGAGATTGTGAGTGATCGAACTGAGTCAAATGGATATGCGCTCGAGTGTAACAGTAACTCTAAATACGACCACTTTCGCTATTAGTTTGCTTTCCAAACAAACATTCTAACCTAATCGCAACTGTGTGACCTACATCATTTAAGGGTCGTTAATTTAGTTCTCGGTATTATTATTATTATTACTGTTATATGTTGTATTAACTTTGTATTTCGCAAACTTGCCATCAATTTAACCGAAGGGTCACAAGTGTCTAATTTAGGGCGTGGTAATGCGACACGTGCGGTTCAACCCCTAGACGAGTTTTAGCCAAGACATTTCGAGGAAGGGGAACCGCCTGTGAGCCCGAACATCTTTGGGATGTTAGCTCGCATTGTCACTATCCAGGATTGCATCGGCAGCCATCAGCCTATAATTTCAGTTTGTTTAAGTAGTTAACATTACCGGCCTTCTGTCAGAACTAGTTAGCTGATGGAACCTATTCTTCTGATTAGAATTGACCTTATCCTAAGAGTTATTTTTTATCTGGTTATTTAAACAAATTTTAAGATTTTCGTTTAATTACTTTGTCTACAAGTATTTAAAAGTGCGGTAATATTAATTATTAAAAATAAGAGATAACAGAACTTTCATACTCTGTATATGTACAATTTCGTGGTGTGAAAGTACGACCTGTCTTAGTAACACGGTGGCGGGTCATTTGTTAATGGCAGAAAATATATAAATATTTAACCAGAAATTTTGTCCTTGCCGTAATCTGGCCTTCAGCTGTAAGGTGTCAGGCAAATCCAACACCTTCCATGAAAACCCTGACATGATAAGCAAATCCGACAGTATGTCACATAGCTCCGAATAAATCCTGACATAAAATTAACCAAAGTAATACGAGCAACGAGTGAGCAAATGGAATACCACAGACTAACACAAGAATGCATAAATGCATGCCATACCTTCCCACCGTGAAATAGACGCAGTTCCGAGGGAAGAAACGAGAACAGAAGCCGAGAGCAGAACCGTGTTAAGCTAGAAGGCCCTACGATAAGGGACTGACACCCACGTCGCCAGCCGACCGGAAAGACCACCTCCACAGCCCATGTTAAAAGATAGAGCCCTCCAGAAGAACAGTATACAGTAGATTTTACGATAACACTAAAAGGGCCACACCAGCTGCAAGTTTTAGTGTGAGACTTTTTCGCGCCTCTGTTACGTAGCAAACATTAAAAACATTGCCCCACCACGAAAAGTATAACGTTTCTCATTGGACAGACAGAATTTTTGTAGGCGGAGCTTAAGGTTAACATTGAGGCCCTGACTGGTCAGTTGAAAACACAGCCAGATACCGTTTTCTTAAACCAGCTTCGGTAAATTGTAGTAAGGAGAGGTTAGAAAAAGTTGCTTCCGAGACGGTGAGGTGTGTAGAGCTGCGCCGCCCGCCGCCCCCTGACGCTGAATAACCAACGACAAGGTAACGAAAGCACGCGATGCATAAGAGCACATAAGGCTTCACTCAGAACTGCAGAAGTCTCATCTGTTACATCTCCGTTTTGCATAATACTAGTGTCGATTGTCAATTAAAGCTCATGGTATTCACATTTGCTACTAGAAGTTAAAATCTGAAACGCGATGATTTTTCTGTTATATAATTATTAAGAAGCCACATCAGCCACTATAATTTACGACAAGTTAAATAAGTAATTAAAGATAATTGTCTCTGTAGACCATTTTTGATAGTTTTCTCTTTTATGAAACTTAATTTAAACCTAGATTACAGATGTGATATCGCATAGGTCATCCTTCGATCCATTGTAGAATTTGGAAACCCATTCAGGGAATATTCGTTCACATTTTTGTTGAACGCAGTTGGTTTTTATCATCTTGTATTAAAATATTTCCTTTTATCAATAGTGCAATTTATAAACAACGTTTTGTGAGTAGAATAAAATTTGCAGGGGTAACCTTAACTGCTTTTTATATGTTATTTTACCAGCTAACTAAAAATAGGAAAGCCTTGAACCCCTTCCACTAAATTTAGTTAGTATTAAGATTCTTTTACAGGGAGTGCAGTGGAGCTGACGCTGAAATCATTAAGTATTTGGTTATATCATCGCTAGTCTCACTGAACTCTTCTGTACTGTACACGTCATGTTTGGTCTGGCGTCTCCTTACCAGCAACAGGTCCCAGGTTCAAACTAGTCAATTCCCTAAAAAAAAAAAAAAAAAAAAAAAAAAAACACGCTCAGAGCGTCATTGCGTGAAAGTGGTAGGAAGACACGACTTAGAACAGACACCACGCAGAATGTTAGACAGTCTAATTATTTCCTAATTAGCTCTTCAGCTCGCTGGTCACCATCTTGTGGAAAGGGACTTTGGTTTACTCGTGAGAAACAAATTTTATTTCTTTTAGACCTTGAGAATCGTTCTTGCCCGCTGACCGCAGATACAACGCCACTCGCGTGCGATCCGCCGACGGATCACACTGGCTCGTGACGGATCGCTGCGACCTGTTTGCTCGTCTTTGGCAGTAGTACTACCACCTTCCTGTTTCTCACAAGTAAATGTGTTTCCAGCGTGGCTGGGTAATCAGTTTGGTTTGACGAGTTAGAGATTGGGGATCTGGAGTTTTTTCTATTTTTTTTCAGCAAGACATGGGTTGGGATGTGCTGTGAAAATGCACCCAGATGAGTGGCTTTCCGTTCGCTAATGATTTAACTTCTTGAATGGTGTAAGCCGTCCGCTTTTAGTGCAGGAAAGTACAGCTGAATTCTTCAGAAGTTTTGGAAGTATACTTCGTTAGTGTGCGGATTGCATAGAATAGTGGAGTTTTATACGTCGCAACAAAGATTTTTTTTTTTTCGTTTAGAGTGTTACTTTGCTTGGCGAGAAAGAATTCTGCGTCGCAGAAACTTGGAAGAACTGAACAATATTAGCTTTATCAGCAGTGCTAGTAATATCTTTGACAACCGAACTTAGATTTAAAATTCGTGAGCAGTTGGGAAAATCTTTTCTGATCTGATCTGCGCATAAACTTTGTGCACTGTCTCATAAGAAGTGACTCTGCAGAGCTCGATATCGCAAAAAGTCCACATGGCAAATATTGGAATGCATTGATATTTCAGTTGAGTAGATGAACTGAGCCGAAATGTTTTCAGTGGGGCTAATGGGATATTCATCTACAGCTAACAATGCTGCAGAGGCGCAGCGGAGGCGCAGCGGATGGGTAAACAATGAGTACATGTTTCCTCGTCTTTATTATCTAGCACAGAACAGTACCTCTAATTTACAATGTGTTGAAAGCTGGCACGCGTCACCCATTTCTAGTGTCGGCAGCACATTTAACTGAAGTGAACATGTAACACCACGTTCACCCATCCGCTGCAAGTGTAAACACATGCGACAAATTTTTCTGTGTACTAAATACTTACTTTCGGTTGTAGAATATGTTTGTAATACAATTCCTATTACAACAAAACGGAGCTGGAGGAAATATTAAGATTGGTTTTATTCTCCTGCTATGTTACAGGTATTCGCTTTCGCTATATTGATCGAGCTGTGGCGCGTTTTTACCAATCGCGCTAAAGTAGGATGGTCGCCGCTTTGGCTCCTGGGCCGTTTCGACTCTATTCCTTTGTCAACCAGAACAGGTAACTGTGGTGTAATATTACAGCTATGTTGTAGAACCACACTAGAGCTGCAGAAGTACAGTCTAGCAGCATCGCCATATATACCATTTGTGCACGTAATGAAAGGTATCTATGCATTAAAAGTAATTTGATGCCAAAGTACGTAGCTTTGTCATTAAAGCCTTAACAACGTGATATGGAAACTGCACTCGGAAGGGGGTTGGGAGAGGGGGGAGTGGGTGGTCGCGGTGACTTCCGTAGCTCTGTAGTGCGTCAGGGGTAGAATGGTCACTTTACGGTGGCGCCAACTTACTGTTTAATCTTAACAATCTAGTTCGCAGTTCAGTTTATCCTACAATCATGCCGATTGTACCTTGCGGCAAAGTATCATTTGCAGCAGTTTGTTTCGGCTGAAAGAGCGTCTCCCGTATAGCTTCTTTCTCGTAACTTTTCAGCTATCGCACTCGAGCATGGAAACTTTACATACAGAACATGTTTCGTTACTAAATAATCCTGACGGTGTTCCTAATACCGGGTGTTCAGAAAGTCTCTTCGCAGTGCCGTGTGATTGTCAGCCGCGCGTGCCGTAAGCCGTAGTGAATATACAGAAATGAAACTCAGTGAAATAGAAGTTATTAATTTATTGAATATTCATTTTTACTTACAAATTTTAACATTAAGTGTTGAGTGTCCTCCCTCTTGTTGGATACACAATTCAATTCGTCTAATCACGTTTCCAAACACAAGCTGTAACATTTCTTCTGTAACAGAAGCAGTGAAAGTGGATATTGCAGTTTTCAATTCATCGATGGGTTTTGGGCGGTTTTTATAGACAGTTGCTTTCGCTGGTCTCCAGAACAAGAAGTCAGGTCAAAGTCCCTGTGAAATTATGCGATCACCAAAAACGTCAACAAGCAGTGACATTGAAACGCGAACTGTATGCGAGGTTGCACCATCTTTCTAAAGATAACCGTTCAGTATTTCACTTCACACAAGTTTTCCTATGAATGAGTACAGAATATCCACTTGCAGGGAAGTAATCCAGGCAGGCGAACAATCATACGGCATGCGTCGCTAACAATCATACGGCACTGCGGAGAGACTTTTTGAACACCCCGTATGAGCATGTCTCTCTTGTAGTTTGCAAATCTTAGTTTCGTAAATTAAGAAATAGACAATGTCACAATGAAATAATAGTGCAAATCAAATTAGTTTTATTATTCCTTTGGCACTTAAATCATTCCCTAACAAAGCCTAAACTCATCCACTCCTATGCTTAGTTAGTTAAGCTCATTTCACTTTCATACTCAAGAAACCATTGCTGTTATTACATTTCCACATGAATTCAGCGAGTAGTCATGGGAGCCTTTTCCAATTAAGATGTTGGCCAGAAAGTTATGCTCCGCATTTTTTTTCTCAGCAGAAAACAATGCTACGAATGCGAAACATTACCCGTCTATTATTTGAAGTCTCTTGAGTGAGCGTGCTAAGTTTTCGTCACTCTTGACAGACAGTGCAGCTGTCGAGCAGTTTCAAAATGGCGTCTGTAGGTGATGTAAGTTAAAAGCAACGTGCCGTCTTTGAATTTCTCACTGCAGAGAAAGAAACTGTGGGGAATATTCACAAACGCTTGTGCAAAGTCTATGGAGCGTCTATCGACAGAGGTACAGTTAGTCGCTGGGCACGGAGGGTGAGGTCATCAGAAGGTGGTTCGGCGGAGCTCCACGATTTGCAGCGGTCGGGGAGACCATCCACGGCTGTCATACCTGACATTTTGCAGCGAGCTTCCACTTCTTTGGGCCATCAAAGGATGTCATTCCTGGAAGACATTTTGAGGTCGATGAGGTGGTGATTCACACAGTGAAGCACTGGCTGCGCCATCAGGACAAGGATTGGTACCGACAGGGCATACACGCCCTTGTTTCACACCGGAAGGAGGCCATAGAACGGGATGGAAATTGCGTGGAAAAATAGGGTGTGTAGATAAAACACCATTCTTTCGTTTGTGTAATTCTCATTATGTTCAATAAAACGTTGTTGAAGGAAAAAAATGCATTACGTTTTGGGCAACCCTAGTATTTACTAATAGCAATGTGTTCGCTACGGAAGTTAGATTAGCAAACACCATTTTGTGTCGATCACAATTTGC
The DNA here is from genome assembly GCF_021461385.2 of Schistocerca piceifrons. Taxonomy (NCBI): domain Eukaryota; kingdom Metazoa; phylum Arthropoda; class Insecta; order Orthoptera; family Acrididae; genus Schistocerca; species Schistocerca piceifrons. The sequence continues at coordinate 1,136,422,564 of NC_060138.1, read as the reverse complement.
ATAAATACTTGCGCACGCCTTTCGTGAATGAACCAAATATTAGAAATACTTTTACCCTGTGAATTGACGTAGTGTTCTCAACTTTACGCGAAATTTCTAGCAGAATCTTCAGACCAGTTACGTATGACGCGGGTGTGAGCGACCACTGTATATGATACAAACTGCGACTCTCCACACACTGACTTCACGGGTGACCAGTAGCGCTCAGGCATTGTTCACTTTAAGCAGCAAGGCAATGCCCCCCTCCAGAGATAAAACGCGTAAGCTTCGAAATTTCGGAAGCCAGCGATGAGTAAGGAGTAACATAGAACAATAACAATTTTGATATGATAAATGGTATTGAAAAGATGAGTGAAATGGCACTGTAAGTAAATACTACTATGAACCACTAGCGTTAATGCTGGCAATACTTGTACTACTGCCACCAGTAAGAATAGTAATAATGATGAAAATAATATAGTGGAAGGTATAAAAAGAATTTATAGTTGTACAACATAGATGTTTTCTGATACAGCGAGTTCTGCGGACCGTATCAGCTAGAGATTACTGAGAAATGAGGAACATCTAGTTGGAAAGAATGTACAGGGGTAACGAGTACGAACAAAGACAATGGTAGTCATTATCGTCGCTTCAGTAGCCATGTCGCTAACAGTATTCTGAAGCTGGAGATGTTATGCAGCTCTCTAGTATGACGCGGGAGCTTATTGCAGAGTCGAGTTCATACTACTGAGGACTCTGGGAAAGTGGGTGAATGATGTCGTGGGACAGAAAGAATTCTGCTCTGATAGGATGGGTGTTCCTGCCATCTTCTTCAGATAAGAACCTTAAGTTCGAGGAGAGATATGGGGGACAGTGTTCGTTGACAAGACTGTAGGGAAGATAGTGTATGGAAATCTCTACACAAAGCCGAGACAGCTGTGCATATGATGGTGAAATATGACCAAAGTATTGAGCATCACAGAAATAACGAACACAGGCATTCATAACCAGTTCCAGGCGTCGTGAGCATACCTGAGAAAGGCCTTGCATGACAGCATTTTCTTCTTCAGGTCAAGAGGAAGAGCTTTTTGTACTTCTGTAGGGTGTGGAGAGATGCTGTGCCTTATTGTACATTGCACTTACGTGCTCAGTCGAATTTAGATTTTCATCTAATGTGACTCCTGGACTCTTTGCTGAAGGACAGAAGTTATTTTAGAGCTAGAGATGGTAGGAATTCCCGATGTTTTGGGCAATGACCAACCAGTACCTCTTCGGTTTTAGATGGGTTTAGCCTTAGCCCTGCATCTTGTGCCCATTTATACAGAGCACACATGTTCATATTGAGATTCTCAATAGCTGTCATCAGGTTTATAGATTTTGCATTTAGATAAAACTTGAGGCCACCAGAGTACATGTGGTATTTGCAGTAGTGTGTGTGTGTGTGTGTGTGTGTGTGTGTGTGTGTGTGTGTGTGTGTGTGTGTGTGTGTGTGGTAGGCATACAGCACACTTGGGAAAGAAATTTGTCATGTAAATGGATTAAACAGCAACATAACTATAGAAATTCCTTTATATGAACGTCCATGGAAATAGTGCCAAAACTACTTAAAGTACTCCAGTTAAGTATGTAATATACAGATAACTTTAACAATTATCTTTTGTTTGAGGAGGATCACGTTTTAATACTGTTGACTCATCTTCGAATAGATCTACAGTCATCTCCACAGGCTGCACATAAAAAAACAGTAGCATCACAAAATGGCCTTAATAACTCTAAACGTTATAGACTACTTCTTTCAGCCAGTTCAAAATCACTAAAAATCCTTTGATTGCAATGGTGTATGATTTTTAACCTCTATCAACTGTGCTCCTATAAATACAGAAATTATAATTCTTCAAATATGCTGCATATACAAACATTGACCAGCATAAGCAAAAAGAATAAACAGTTGTCAATTATAGGTATAACTGACCATAACTGTAGTTTAGTTCATTGCACCAATCAAAGGAAATAGACACGTTCATAGAATTCAAAGCTATATACCAGCTGTTCATCTATGTGGTGAAATATCTTAACTGTTACAGTGACAGATTACTCTCGTTGTGTCAATAGCACAAGCTAGAATAAAAACGATGTACAAGGATATTTACTATCTACTTCAGATCAATTTTACTGTTTCTTCTCGTATCTATAAGCAAAGAACCAAAATTGAAAATATTTATACCTCAATGGCAAACATGACACCGAAATTAAAGTATACATGTATTATCAAGACAAAAACAGCTAAAACAGTTTTGTGTAATGTAAGACAGGCAGAAAACATGGTATTTGCACTTGAAAAACATCAAGATTTACAATGAACAAAAGTTGGTCATTTTCCTGAAACAGAACGCTCACATGTACACGCGTAATGATTTATTTCTGAGCACACAACTTCAAGCAATGCGCGCATTCACTGACAGGTAGCTATAGCAGGTGATTTCGAAGTTTTTACGGCTGCTGAGAACGCCGGACGAGCGCTTTGGGCGTAGATTGTTGTTGCACAGTGGCCGGTAGCGCGGTTGAAGATCGGCGATCCTCTTGCAGTTAGAGCAAAGAGTAAACAGAATAACGGCGCAGCTCTTCTGCGCTGCCGTCTTTGTGGAGGCAGAATGGGTTGACGTGCCGAAGTGCAACCTCAGCTCAGTGTCTCGCAACTGTCAACTTGTAACGAATCTGTCCAGGTGAAAGGGATCTGCATTACGTCATTCCAATATCAAAGTGGCTCGAAGTCTGCAAGTGCAACAAAAAAATTAATGTGCGTGGCGTTTAACACTCTCACTTTTCTGTTCTCGTATCAAAATAGCAAGATGCCAAAAGAAAGCAAATTCCATTGGTCACTAAAATGCCTAAATTACTGTTACCACAACACTACATTATTAACACTAACAGGAAGGAACGCCAATGACAGTTCATTTATATTGCGGGTAGCACTGTACTCTTGCAGGCCTACATTATCCTCATTGTAATTTTGTGCACTTTATTTCTCGTTACTCTTCTTTCGTTGTACAAAACTCACAAACAACGCACCATGAAGGAACTATTCGAATAGGACGGAAAACTATTGTTGTGAGATAAATGGACAGACAAATGATTATAATTTCAGGAAAAAAATGGATTCATGATAGTGAAACAGCTCAGAACAACGTATTATTCCACTTCTGGGGCTTATGCAAGCAGTTATTCGGTTTGGCATTGATTGATAAGGTTCTTGGATGTCCTGAAGGATACAGTGTCCAATTCTGTCCAACTGGCCCGTTAGATCGTCAAAATCCCGAGCCGCTTGGAGGGCCCTGCCCGTAATGCTTCAAACATTCTCAGTTGGTGAGAGATCCGGCGACCTCGCTGGCAAAGGTTGCGTTTGACAAGCGTAAAATATTGAAAAATCTAAACACCTGCATTATGAGAAGATAAATACATTCAGCAATAAAATAAATACAGTGTGGGATATAGTTAAGTCAGAGACAGGTAGGACCAGAAATGAGGAGGAACAGACAGCTCTAAAAATAAATGAAACCCTGGTAACAAACGCATGTTGTGTTGCAAACCATTTAAACAAGTATTTTGTCCCTGTTACCGATAGCATGGGGCTGTCAGGTTCAGTAAATAATGCAATGAAATATGAGACCAGTGCACACAAGCAATCTCAGTAAAATGGAACTGACACTTACTTCACCCAAAGAAATAAAATCCATCATAAAGTCCTTGAAATCAAAGAATTCTAGTAGTTATAATAACATATCAACAAAGCTAATAAGAGTGTTCATGTGAGTTTAGTCATATCTTAAGTTATTTGTGTAAGCAATCACTTGTCACAGGAACATTCCCGGACTGGCATAAATATGCTGAAGTTATCTTTCCACTTTCAAAAATCTTCGAAAAGGTTATGTTCAAGCGTCTACTTAAGCACCTTAGTGAAAATAACATACTGTCAGTCACAGCTTAGGTTTCTTAAGGGTTCTGATATTGAGAAAGCTATTTACACTTACAGCGAAAATGTCCTTAATTCATTGGACAACAAATCAGAGGCAACTGGCATATTCTGTGACCTGTCAAAGGCGTTTGACCGTGTGAATCACAGCATTCTTTTAAGTAAATTAAAATATTATGGCGTCACTGGAAGTGCTGCAAAGTGGTTTGTCATATCTTACTACTAGAAAACAAAGGGTGTCATTACGTAACACTTCAGCAGTAGGCAATCAGACATCATCTGACTGGGAAGAAATTACATGTGGTGTTCCCCAAGGTTCCATACTAGGTCCACTACTGTTTCTTGTGTATATTAATGACCTGTCATCTGTTAAATTATCAGATGCCAAGTTTGTCTTATTTGCAGATGATACGAACGTTGCAATTAATAGTAAATAAAATATAAATTTAGAAAGGGCGACTAATCAAATTTTTACTGACATTAATAAGTGGTTCATAGGCAATTCACTGTCATTAAACTTTGAAAAGACCCATTATAGGCAGTTCAGAACTTCAAAGAGATTTCCTTCTGGTGTGTGTATAAAATATGACATGGAAATAGAAGTTGAGAGTGTAAAATTCTTGGGATTACATCTTGATAATAAATTAAGTTGGGAGCAACATACTAACGAACTGCTAAAGTGCGTAAACAAGTATGTGTTTGCAATGCGAATGTCATAGGAGATATAAATATAAAAAAACTGGCATATTTTGCTTATCTTCACTCCATTATGTCATATGGTATCATATTTTGGGGTAACTCAATAGAGAAATTTTTAGAGTACAGAAGCGTATAATAAGAGTAGTGAGTAGTGTAAATCCAAAAACATCATGTCGAAACCTATTCAAAGAACTGGGCAGATTAACCGCAGCTTCTCAGTATATTTATTGCTTAATGAAGTTCGTTGTAAATAATATGTCTTTTTCCAACTAACTGCTTAGTACACAGTATCAACACTAGGAATAAGAACAATATACATAAAGATTTAAAATCATTTACTCTTGCCTAGAAAGAAGTCCAGTATTCAGCAATGCATATTTTCAATACGTAACCCATTTTAATGAAAATTGATTATACTTTAATTTTTGACAATACTTAGTTGTAACAGCCAACTACCTACCTACTGTGTGAATGATGGATGTGTGGAAAGCAGATGTAAGTCTTAAGTCTGTAAACAGTGGAAGTTTAATTTTAAATCTTGCACATAATCTGACTGTTCTCAACTGAGGATCACTGAAATGAATAATTTACTTTAATTTTTGACAATACTTGGTTGTAATAGCCAAGAAACTAGCAAATGTCTGAATATTGGATTTAATGAAAGCAGATGTAAGTATTAAACCTGTAAATATTAGAAGTTAAATTTAATTCATGTACATAATTTTACTGTTTATTGACTGAGGATCATTGAAATTAATGACTCAAGTTTTTCTAATTACATTTTTGTAATGTGTTTATCTGACATGTTCCACACCCAGGCGCTATCTTCGCCAGCAACATCGCCGAATCTCTTCCAAATTGAGAACCTTTGGAACATTATGGGCAGGACCCTCCAACCAGCTCATGAGTTTGACGATCTGACGTACCAATCTGGCAGAATTTGGCATGATAGCCATCAGGAGAACATCCAATAACAATCAACACCAAGCTGAATAACTATTTGTGTAAGGCCCAGAGGTGGAACAACACGTTGTTGACTTACTCAATTTGTGAAGATCTGTCACTGGAACGAATCCAATTTTTCTGAAACTATAATCACTTGTCTGCACATGTACATCACATCTACAGGTTTCTGTTCCATTCAGATAATTCCTTCGTGGAGCATCTTTTTTTTTTTCTTGTATTGTATATATGGCCGTTATCTGCATGTTACTTCAAAAATTCTTCCAGTTGGCACATTTTCTAGTTCACAGGTATTCAGGTGACCGATTTGTACAACTGCGAGGGCCTCGGCAGAGATCATTTTGGTTGCATGATGGCGAGTCTTAGAATATGGTGATGGAGGCCAGTTTACAATTGGTGTGCTAAAAGCACAACATTAGCAACATACAGTTAAGTGTGTCTCTACAGCTGTGGGAAGGGCAGTGTATGCAGTTCGCAGCCTTTGAACAGACTGAGTCGTCCACATAAGCAGTTTAAGGCCATTGTCTGTTTTGGCTGCTCATGTAACACTTTTGTGCTGTACATGGAAGTGGGCAGCAGGCATAGCTAGTGCAGTGGCGTAGACTGCTTGCTGCTAGCGCACTTTTGGGGCTATCGAAGGAGTATGGCTGAGTAAACTACAGCAACTCTGCACCAGAGGTAGGCTGTGGGTTGCACTGTCTGCTCACAGATGTCAGGTTACAGTGACAGGTTGACGGTTCACGAAAAACCATTAGTTCGGCTTTTTACAGAGGTAGAAATTCTCAGGACTTCACATCAGTGGATGTGATGTGGGTACCTCACAGCAACCAGGTTTGGCAGACCAGGTGGCAGCCTACTCAAAAGTAGAAGTCATCTGTCGAATGGTAGGTAGCATGTCACAGGGGCTGCATCGTAGCTGGCCCACTGCAGCTGAAGGGAATATGTGGTTGGAAGCCTGAGACTGACTGCCTGAGGCAATGTATCCTCTCTTGCCGAGAATAACCAAATTTGTCCTAGTTTCTGGGATCATCAGTCACACTTAGTGTCACACTTAGTGTCACACTTAGTGTCACACTTAGTGTCACACTTAGTGTCACACTTAGTGTCACACTTAGTGTCACACTTAGTGTCACACTTAGTGTCACACTTAGTGTCACACTTAGTGTCACACTTAGTGTCACACTTAGTGTCACACTTAGTGTCACACCTTAGTGTCACACCTTAGTGTCACACCTTAGTGTCACACCTTAGTGTCACACCTTAGTGTCACACCTTAGTGTCACACCTTAGTGTCACACCTTAGTGTCACACCTTAGTGTCACACCTTAGTGTCACACCTTAGTGTCACACCTTAGTGTCACACCTTAGTGTCACACCTTAGTGTCACACCTTAGTGTCACACCTTAGTGTCACACCTTAGTGGCTTTATGTGCTTCAGCTTGATGTTTTTCCGTCATGTCAGTAGGCTGATATGTTGTTATGGAAAATTAAACTCGTTCTAGTGGCAACATGCTGTGCTGTCAGAATGTTATAGTCCATCCTCAGTGAGGCCATGTTGCTGGATTGATGACTGTCTTCTCGCTGGAGCGAGGAGGAGCAGTAGCTTCTGGGGTGTGCCATGTTATTTACGGTATTGGCGCTCTGCGTGTTGGTCATTCTGCATTTCTGCAGAGCGCACTTTCTGGTTTTTACTTGGTATAGCGCTGGATGGAGAAAACTTTAAGAAGATTTTGTATTTGCCCACGATATATTTCGCAGTGCAACAAATCTTTTGAGGCCTGTTGTAGACAATGTGAAATTTTTTACTTTCCTTAAGTCTTCTTCGACTGAACATGTGTCCAGAGTAAGAAGAGGTCTCCCTTTAATATGTCTACAACCTGATCTACCTTCCATCTTACTGATCTTCTACAACCACGTTTCTCCTTGATTAGGTATTTGCACTACAATTTCTCTGATTACATTGTTGGTTGGTTGATTTGGGGGAGGCGACCAAACAGCGAGGTCATCGGTCTCATCAGATAATGGTTGGTTGGGGAAGGAAGGCGGCTGTGACCTTTCTGAGGAACCATGGCAGCATTTACCTAAAGCCGTTTAGGGAAACCATGGAAGACGTATATCAGGATGACCGGACTCGAGTTTCAACAGTATTCCCCCGAATGCGAGTCTAGTTTAATAACCAGTGCGCTAACTCACTCGCTCAGTGATTACACTGTCAGATCACACTGTCAGATCTTTTCATGAAAGAGAATTTCTGCTGATGTGTGTCTTGTAGAATCATGCAGCACATTACTGATCACGTCTCCAAAACTACCCATCAACTGACCTCATTTTCCACATCTATTATGACAGCTTCAATTCGGAACCGCGCTGCTGCTACGGTCGCAGGTTCGAATCCTGCCACGGATATGGATGTGTGTGATGTCCTTAGGTTAGTTAGGTTTAAGTAGTTCTAAGTCTAGGGGACAGATGACCTCAGATGTTAAGTCCCATAGTGCTTAGAGCCGTTTGAACCTTCATGCACTGAATACGTACGTATTTCCTCCTCTCCAGTACACCCGTATTTTCTCTTCACCAACAGACATTTATGGCGTTTAGTTCACAACGTATGTATTGTTGCATTTTACGGACTGTCCTTCCATGAGCCACAACTGCCGAGAGTATTGTGCTCTTCTCTGGCGCCGGTAGTTCTGATCTTCGTTCCTTTAAACCAAATGGTAAGTGCGAGTGTGTGCTGAGAACTAAATTCTGTTCTCCCAGCATGTGACGTACTTAGAAGTGAATTTCTTACAAGGGTAAAGTCCATCTTACTGGCTCCCATGTTGCAGTTTGTTACGAGAACGACAAGGCCCTGTGACAGGTAACTTGTGAACGTTTTCTCCCAGCTACATAGAAGCAGAATCCAAATAATATAGTCAGCGCTTCTTTCTGTTACTGAACACTTCTGTTCGTAGCTTGTCAACATTATGCTTCTGAAAGTGATCTTCATATTGTTCTCCTCCTTCCCCTTTCCATTGGGATACAGAAGCACTCCCACAGCATAATTGGAAGCATCGCAGGCGAAGTAGTTTTTGTGGATCTGGTTATGTCACTATTGGCGCGCTGACTAAGGCTGTTCTGATCCGTTGTAATGCTTTCTCGCAATCTTCCGTCCACGACCCCACTCTGTTTCTCTTAAGAATGTTGTGCAGACTTATCATGAAGCATCTGTTCATCAATAAAACGTTGAAAGAAGCGGCACAGACCATAGAAACTCTCTAAGTTGCTACCTGCAGGTAGGTGTCAAAGTGACATGCTGCTTTCAGTATTTCCTCGTCTTCTTTTACCCCATCCGATGTAACTAAGTGCCCTGAACATTTAGATTCCTGTCTATTGAGCTCTGATTTTCGCAAGTTCCGTTTAGCATCTGAAGCTTCAAATTTCTGAAAAACTTCCTTTAACGTTGCCAAAAGTTCATTCCGTGTACTGCTTGCAACCAGAATGTCATCTATTGTATATATGAGGTGATGCACTTCAATAGACCTTCACCGACAACTCTATCCAATAGGGAATAAATGCTGATGTGGCCACGTTTAGCCCAAAGGGACGTTTTTGATGCCGATAGCATACTGCATTCATTTGTGAATTGCTGTACTGTCTGCATCGAACACCTGATGATATACTGAAGTCAGGTCCAAACATTTAAATTCCTTAGCGCCATTAAAATTCTGTAATAATATTTCATTGTTTTCTGGTCTTTCTTTCTGTTCAGATATGTTATTCGTTAAGTATGACCCACACGTCTCGTCCCTTGTCTGCAGTGAAGAACAGGCTGTTGTGTTAGCTACACTCACATTCTATGATTCCCTTAGCCCACATATTTTGCAGTTCCCTTTTAATAGGTTCCCTTTTTTTATTGATATGGAGACGTGAAATGCGGTGTGTGTGGTTTGATTTTCATTTCGTAATATGTTCGTTTAATTGTTACTAGCTTCCATAAAATAACGTGTTTGTAGCTTAGCTCCACTGCCGCACCTGCTGGAAATTCTTCTGCAGTCGCTACCTTTGCTTTTATTTCCTCTTCGGACAGTTGTGCTCAATCTTCCTACTGTGGTAGATATGCTAAGATACAATGAACACGTTTTTATCATCATTGGCTGCCTTGCCACAAAACTGTACCTTTCTCTATCTCCATGCAGCATTCTTACTTCATTTCATATTTGTACTGACACCTTTAGTTTAAACTTGGTAGCTTAGTATTGCCTGATTTTTCTATGTCCCCTGAAACTTATGGTCGTATAACAGCCAGTAAACTGTTACAGGTATGCTCATCGCCTTACAAGTTTCGATACTCTGTGCCATGTATTTTGTAACGTGTTGGTATCATATACAAGGATATAGAAAGGTAAGTCCTGTTCACATGCCTGTATACAACTAGTAACACGAAGAAAAAGTGAAAATGAGTTACTGACTTACGGTAATTTCTGAAAACTCTTTTCCAGGCAAATTACCGGTTGGTGGTCCCATGGTACAAGATGCATACTTTACTTCTAATGTATCAAATAATTTTAATTTATAGCCATGTAAAAGAAAGTAGATCTACAGACGTCTTCTTAGTCACTGGCGGCACAGGTGAGTACTAAATTGAGTGGAATCACGCTGTAATGGATGGGCAGTAGACAAAACTGTTTTTCTTAGTGTTCGATAGGTCATTAAACCCCAGGTCTTCCCCTTTAACTAAAGTGCCTGCTTTGTACATTTACTCGAGGTATGAATAATCAAACGATAGGATAATTTAGGGAACATATCCAATGACGCATTTTCCATTAAGAAAATTCTACAGCAAGGTGTCTAACTCCTTGCTGTTGGCCCTTGTAGAGGGTCCTAAGTTTCAAAACATATAAATGAAATGAGCGAAATGGATTAGATAATGATATCTGGTTCATCATCTGCTGTCCAAATTTAATTTTAATTCCAGTAAGGTTGATATTACAGCAGCCAAAATAAACTGAGGTCATAAATATAACAGAGGCAGTGTCATGAAAGAATAAGAATGCAATCCAGTCAGGTTGAGGTGAAGGTGTTTGTGGTTGAAGAGTACATAAGAGTAAAAACAGTAAAACAGTAGTCGCTTAGTTTCAGCACCCCCAGTATAGGGTCGAGGGTGAAATAGCGACACGAGGCTGAGGTACGGCAGATTCGAATCCTGATGCCAGGCCAAAATGGTGTACTAAAAGCTGCATACCACAACCTCCTGAACACCCGACTATATGACCCACGTGGATTAAAATAAAAACCTCAGCACTGAGTCCTGGTCACTGATACACCGCTTACAGATTCTGCAGGCCATACTCAAGATACGCATTATGGAGGGCAACAGTCATCTTCATATTTACACAAAGTTTGGCAAGTCGTAGTATTAAATACAGCCTAGTCACAGATAAATACTCCATAACTCTTTCGTTGGTATGGCTATTCCACGACTCGGGCTACTAATGTTGATAGCGGAATCTTGGTTGTAATAGAATTACCTTTCCTGCCGTTTGCTTTCCTGGCCACTTCGGCTTGCCTTACAGAAATTCATCCATTCAGATTGTTCTGAAAGACACTAACGGGTTTTCGTAAACACAAGTTCAGATAAAATATTAATACAGAAAACTAACAAATATTACTGTTTTAGAGTTGCCCTTCAACATTTCACAAGAGACCTAACAGCTCCTGAGAAGCGATTATCAGTTCATACGTATAACAAAATTCACTGGACTATACTAGCAAAAGAATCGTGACAGTACTATCCATTGTTTGCCATAAAAGTCTCGAAAGAAAAAGGACAATCTGAAAACAAATTTGTCCTAAAAAGCTTCGCTTGCTACAAGAAATTACACGAACGAAACAGTAGTTGTTGCCGTCTTCTGTCCTGAGACTGGTTTGATGCAGCTCTCCATGCTGCTCTATCCTGTGCAAGCTTCTTCATCTCCCAGTACTTAATGCAACCTACATCCTTCTGAATCTGCTTAGTGTATTCATCTCTTGGTCTCCCTGTACGATTTTTACCCTCCACGCTGCCCTCCAATACTAAATTTTTGATCCCTTGATGCCTCAGAACATGTCCTACCAACCGGTCCCTTCTCCTTGTCAAGCTGTGCCACAAACTCCTCTTCTCCCCAGTTCTATTCAATACCTCCTCATTAGTTATGTGATCTACCCATATAATCTTCAGCATTCTTCTGTAGCACTACATTTCGAAAGCTTCAATTCTCTTCTTGTCCAAACTATTTATCGTCCATGTTTCACTTCCATACAAATACCTTCAGAAACGACTTCCTGACACCTAAATCTATACTCGATGTTAACAAATTTCTCTTCTTCAGAAACGATTTCCTTGCCATTGCCAGTCTACATTTTATATCCTCTCTACTTCGACCATCATCGGTTATTTTGCTCCCCAAATAGCAAAACTCCTTTACTACTTGAAATGTCTCTTTTCCTAATCTAATTCCCTCAGCATCACCCGGCTTAATTCAACTACATTCCATTATCCTCGTTTTGCTTTTGTTGATGTTCATCTTATTTCCTCCTTTCAAGACACTGTCCATTCCGCTCAACTGCTCTTCCAAGTCCTTTGCTGTCTCTGACAGAATTACAATGTCATCGGCGAACCTCAAAGTTTTTATTTCTTCTCCATGTATTTTAATACCTACTCCGAATTTTTCTTTTGTTTCCTTTACTGCTTGCTCAATATACAGATTGAATAACATCGGGGATAGGCTACAACCCTGTCTCACTCCCTTCCCAACCACTTCTTCCCCTCGACTCTTATAACTGTCATCTGGTTTCTGTACAAATTGTAAATAGCCTTTCGCTCCCTGTATGTTACCCCTGCCACCTTTAGAATTTGAAAGAGAGTATTCCAGTCAACGTTGTCAAAAGCTTTCTCGAAGTCTACAAATGCTAGAAATGTAGGTTTGCCTTTCCTTAATCTATTTTCTAAGATAAGTCGTAGGGTCAGTATTGCCTCACGTGTTCCAATATTTCTACGGAATCCAAACTGATCTTCCCCGAGGTTGGCTTCTACTAGTTTTTCCATTCGTCTGTAAAGAATTCGCGTTAGTATTTTGCCGCTGTGACTTATTAAACTGATAGTTCGGTAATTTTCACATCTGTCAACACCTGCTTTCTTTGGGATTGGAATTATTATATTCTTCTTGAAGTCTGAGGGTATTTCGCCTGTCTCATACATCTTGCTCACCAGATGGTAGAGTTTTGTCAGGACTGGCTCTCCCAAGGCCGTCAGTAGTTCCAATGGAATGTTGTCTACTCCCGGGGCCTTGTTTCGACTCAGGTCTTTCAGTGCACTGTCAAACTCTTCACGCAGTGTCGTATCTCCCATTTCATCTTCATCTACATCCTCTTCCATTTCCATAATATTGTCCTCAAGTACATCGCCCTTGTATAAACCCTCTATATACTCCTTCCACCTTTCTGCTTTCCCTTCTTTGCTTAGAACTGGGTTTCCATCTGAGCTCTTGATATTCATACAAGTGGCTCTCTCTTCTCCAAAGGTCTCCTTAATTTTCCTGTAGGCAGTATCTATCTTACCCCTAGTGAGATAAGCCTCTACATCCTTACATTTGTCCTCTAGCCGTCCCTGCTTAGCCACGAAACAGAAGAAACTTAAAAGTAATTTTTTTTTTTTTTTTTTTTTTTTTGCGAGTGGGAGCTATGCTAACTATAAGTGTGCCCCCAGGTGGCCACAGCACTTTTTGGGGTACGTGTGTGGCACGCACGAGGCCCAAACTATTGCAGCACATTCTTCCTTCCCTGTGCCCATCCCCCCAATCCTTGCTCCTTCCCCACTGCCCCCTCCTTCCCTGATGCAGCGAGGTGGCGCAGTGGTTAGCATACTGGACTCGCATTCGGGAGGACGACGGTTCAGTCCCGCGTCTGGCCATCCTGATTTATGTTTTCCGTGATTTCCCTAAGTCGCTCAAGGCAAATGCCAGGATGGTTCCTTTCAAAGGGCCCAGCCGCCTTCTTTCCCAGTCTTCCCCTACTCCGATGGGACTGGTTACCTTGATCTCTGGTCTTCTCCCCCAAACAACCCAACCCCTCTCCTTCCCCTCCTCTCTATGTTCTAACTTACGTCGATCTGGCTATCCACCTGGTTTCCTGTATTCCTTGCATTTTTGTTCCCCTTACCTTTTCTCTTTCACTCTTACTTTCTGGCGCTTTTGGTCCGCCTTTGGGGTTTGACCTAAAATTCTAAATTTTTTCGTTTATAAGGTGAGCCATTTGGTGGAAAAACTCCCTCCCTATCGTTTGTGGTGTGGATTCCTCTACCCTGTTCCTCTGCCCCCCCCAGCCTGTGTAGCCATTCCGTGTGGTGGGGCTGAGCCTCCCGATAACACAGGGATCACACTTCTAATACCTGAGCTTTTGCCTTCCCATGTATGCTTCGGAGTGGTTGCTTGTCATTCTGGCCAGACGGCCCTTGCTGTGGCTGGGTGGCGCCCAGGGGGAGTGCCCCTTATAGGAGTGGTATCAGGGTGGATGCTTTGGGTATGAAACATAACAAGCTCCAAAAATCTGGCCTTTCTTCTACGGCTGTCTCCTCAAATGGTCACGGGCCATCGAATGCTGCTTCTTATGACCCTGCAGGCTTCCCTTCCCTAGCTACTCCCCTGAGAGGACCAGGATCACTGAATTGGAGTGACACTTTCCCCACTGCCTGGTCTGCGTTAGGACGGATTATGACACATCAGCGCCAAAAAATAGTTATTTTTTGTTAAAAATGTCGGAGACAAGTTTCGTGAAATGGAATCTCTCAGTAAGATGCGGTAGAGTTCGCTGTTGATCAAAACATCCTCTGCTGTCCAACCTGGTGCACTTCATGCAAGTGATCGTCTTTGCGATGTACCAGGGTCCATGACACCTCACCAGTCTCAGAATATCATCCAGGGAGTAATTAATGTTGCATAGGGACCTCATTCTTCATACTGATGAGTATGGACAGGACGTTCATTTTGTTTGGCATGTAAAGAAAGGTCGTAAGGACGACCGCACCGATACTGGCGCCTTTATTGTGGCATTTGACAGAGATAATCTCCCAGAGTATGTCAGTGTTACGTGTTATTGGCGTGATGTGAAGCAGTACGTCCCACCACCCATGAGGCGCTTTCGGTGATTGCATTTCAGGCACATGCCTTACCAATGCACGGCAGACACTCTATGTGGTGACTGGACACCCACTCAGTGAGGGAAGCCTCTGTGTTCACCCACCCATGTGCGTTGTCATGACAATCACTATCGATGCTTACCAGGTTTTCTGGCTTAAAAGAAAGAAGATAAGAGTACAAGACCCTGTCTTGTCTTAAGCTGAGGATCGCTAAAATTTGGCAGATTTCCTGTGTTGATAACTCTTGCCTCTGTTACACCCTTTCTCCACTCCCTCTTTCTAGCCCCAGCCCTCCACCCCCCTCCTTTCCCCCACCCTTTTGGTTCCCCTGCCCTCTCCCCCGCCCCAGCGCCTGCCGGTGACGGGACTTCTTCCTAGGACACCTCCCCCTGACGTCTCTCATTCTGGAGGCCTGCTGCCACGTCTCAGCCACAGGACACACAGTCTGTGCGCCCCACGGCTGTTTGTTTTTTTAGATCCGGATCTTGCAGAAGCCACCTCTCCCTTTGTGCCCTGTCTTCCTCAACCTAAAAATAAGAAGAAGAAGAAGAAGAAGAAGAAACCCAAGTCCCCACACAAGACTTCCTGGTGCTGCTGGAGGTGCCATCTCCCACCTTGCAACGAGAGTCTGACCTTTTATTTTTGTATGTCACGTCATCCTTATTGGTGATAGATGGTGACCTAGCATTGTGTTTGGCTCCAGCGCATTCATCTCCCATTTGTATACACACTCTGTGCCTATTCAATGTAACTGTAATGGATACTCATGTCAGCTCCACTTTACCTTTTACTCTGCAACTTGGGTAGTTCTCGAAGAATCTCATTTTACCGGTGCCCTTCGTGGCTTCCACGCGTTGTCGGAATTAAGTCAGCCCTCTGATGTCTTCCAGTGGCGTTTGCACGTTGGTATGTACGGATATTATTGGTACATGGATCCCGCTTTGTACCCTATTGGAAGCAATTGGTGTCTGGGGACTCTGCAGTCAGTTTGCATTGTCTAGCTCCCTCTTGACAGGCCACCTTTCACCAGCTCCTCCCTCCTTCCTCCTTGGCGATTTTTTTGCGCATCATTGGCGGGGAAGTGCTTTTTAATCTAGTTACAGGCGCCTCATTGGCCAGTTTCTTGTGGACCACGACCTGCGCATTCTGAATGATAGTCTTCCTCCTGATTTTCGTCCCACATGTTGAAATTTCCCTGCCATTGATCTTTCGCTCTCTGTCCCTCCCCTTTTTACCTCTTCACAATGGTCGCCATACAATGACCTCTGTGATTGTGACCACTTCTTGTTGATTCTCTCGTTCACTTCCCGCCCCCCTGATGATCAGGGTACCCTGCTGATTGGTTTCTGTATACCTCCAGGACGTTTTGCCACCTTTGCCGGATCGTATTGAGGAAGTCGTCTATAATCCGTCCAATAAGATAATCTGCACTGGTGGCATTGCTGCTCCCCTCTTGACAGGCCCCATTCACTGTTGGCCAGTACCATGGTGGAGCACAGCCATTCCCACCGCTATCTGATCGTCGTCGCATCATGCAACATCTTAAGTGACGTCTATCCTCCGTCGATCATATTACCTATAAGCGCCATCTCGCCAAAGTCCATTGCTTAATCAAACAGAACAAATGAATGTTGGGAATGCTTTGTCTCCTCCCTAGATTCTTCTGTCCCTTTGTCACAGGTATGAGCTACACCCCACATACTCCAAGGTAGGCAGCAGCAGTCTTCTATGCCATGTCTTGCCCTTTTAGGTGACCTTTGTACAGATGCATCAGTTCTCGCAGAAAACACCTCACGACCCTTATTGCGACGGATTCAGCAGGTTATAAAGTGGGCTGAAGTCTCTCCCTTACATTTTTCCCCTTGTTAGGAGAAACCCTACAATGAACCTTTCACTGAGTCTGTGCATCTTCTTGCCCTATCTCCTCCTCACGATTCAGTTGCTGGCCCTGATTCCATCCACAACCAATTGCTTCAACACTGCAATCCTCCATAATGACAATAGCTCTTCCAGGTGTTTAACCATATGTGCCCTAAGGCATTTTTCCCTCTCAACGGAGAGACAGTATCGTGGTTCAGTCTTTAAGCCTGACCAATCTTCCCTGTAAGTTATTCGACAGGATCTTGGCTCATCAGCTCAATTGGGTCCTTGAATCTTGGGACCTTTACCTCATTACTAGGGTGGCTTTTTGGAGGAACGATCTGCGATCGATCATCTGCTTAGATTGGAAATATGTTTGGCAGGTCATCTTGTCACAGTTTTCTTCGATCTTCATAAAGCCTATGACACAGCTTGCATGAGTGGGGTCTCCAGAGCCTCCTCCCTATTTTTATTCGCCATTTCCTGTCACACTGGTCTTTCAGACTGGATTGGCACTGGTTTCAGCTCTCCACAGACCCAGGAAAACGACAGAGCTCCGTGTTATCTTTCTTGCACAATTTTCAATTCACTCCCCTCTATAGGGTGGTGGATTTCTGTAGCTGGACTATGTTCTATCCCAATCCTTCCTTTTTCATGAGGCAGTCCAAACTCCTGGTCTCCTATGCCATGATTATCTGCTCTTCCCCCTGCTCAACCCCGTCCTGTTCTATTCTTCTCGTGGCTTTGAGCCGCTGCCCACCATCTGAAGGGCTTACCAGTTGGGCTCCACGTCGCTTCTCTCCACTGTGACTTCCATCTTCCCTTCTTGTCCTCTTCCATACATTCTCTTCCGACTAATATCACCCCGTTGGTTAGTTCCTTGGCCCTGGATTCTGTTGCTTGTTATGAACGCTCTTATGGGAGTTTCAGGATGCCATTGTTACAATGATGGCTCTAAATCCGCTGACCATAGGGGATATGGCATCATGTCTTCTGCTGGAATGGAACACCATCTCTTGCTTGAAAAGTGTGGGATGTTTACCGCGAAATTGATGTTAATTTACTGGGCTCTGTGCTTCAGTAAACGGTCTTCACTTACCCGAGATTAGTTAGGTATGGACTCAATGAGTGAGTGGCCTTCTAATAAACTTCGCGCCATCAAGGAGATTCCAACCATGCGGCATTCTTCTCCCTGCCTCTCCTGGAGGGAGTTTAATATCCCTAGCGTCTTCATATTGGCCATACTAGGTTGACCCACGGTTTTTTACTTCGCTATGAGGTGTCCCCACCCACCCCACCTTTCACAATCGTGGGCTCTCCTCGCGGTGACCCACACTTTGCTGGACGACCCTCCCTTTTGGCCTTTCACACTAAATTTGCCCTCCCACCTTCGTTTTCTCGGGTGTTAGCAGACGACCCTCACATGGTTATGTCTGTCCTTAGTTTCCTTTGCGAAAGTGGTTTTCCCTCTCAGGTATAAGTACATGAATTTTCCTCTGGAATTTGAGTCCCTCAATCAGCGTAGGCGTTGGTTATGGAGACCCTGACCTTGCCTCCACACCGTTCCCTACTGACTAAAATCTGTGCTGCCAGGCAGTCAGCTGCCATTTGTGCCTGTGAGAACTCAGGAGGCATCTCGCAGAGCGTTACTCGTCACCAGTCCTTTAATATGACACAGGGTATTGTTTTCCACAGGGACCTCCTCCTCATATCTGATGAGGAGCTCTGGACTAATCTGACATGGCGCAGAGTGGGATCACTTTCTCTGGCGAGTACAGAGAGATGTTAAGGACAAGCGGATGGTTACTGGTAGGAGGGACTTTCGATGTTGGCTCAAACGTAACAAAAATAAATGTGCACTTAAATGAGCGTTACACTTCCGAAAACGGATTATTCTACTGTCGGTAGTTCAAAGTTCTACGGCGCGTCCGCACTGCAAATATAGAGTCCCGTGTTTGATGAATTAACTGAGACAGTTCTATCTGTGGATCACATGCAGTTGCGTCTGACGTCTGCCCTTTAATAGCATAACATAAAATCTGTTGAGCCAGCATGATGACCAATCACTTGAACTAACAGAGGCGTGCAATAGTAGCCGTCAGACTTGACTCACGACGTGATAAAGATTGGGAACAGAGCCATTACTGCGTATGGTTACCACGACCTCACACAATGAGGCGAGCAGACGAAAACAATGCCCAGTACACTGAGGTGACAAGTCATGGGATAGCGACATGCACCCATACGGATAGCGATTCTATCGCGAACACAAGGTATAAAAGAGCAGTGGATTGTCACAGCTGTCATTTGCACTCAGGTAATTCACGTAAAAAGCTTTCCAACATGATTTCACAATATATATATATATATATATAAATGGCCTAGTAGATAATGTCGGAAGTTCCATGCGGCTTTTCGCGGACGATGCTGTAGTATACAGAGAGGTTGCAGCATTAGAAAATTGCAGCGGATAGGCACTTGGTGCAGGGAGTGGCAACTGACCCTTAACGTAGACAAATGTAATGTATTGCGAATACATAGAAAGAAGGATCCTTTATTGTATGATTATATGGTAGCAGAACAAACACTGGTAGCAGTTACTTCTGTAAAATATCTGGGAGTATGCGTACGGAGCGATTTGAAGTGGAACGATCATACAAAATTAATTGTTGGGAAGGCGGGTGCCAGGTTGAGATTCATTGGGAGAGTCCTTATAAAATGTAGTCCATCAACAAAGGAGACGGCTTACAAAACACTCGTTCGACCTATGCTTGAGTATTGCTCATCAGTGTGGGATCCGTACCAGATCGGGTTGACGGAGGAGATAGAGGAGATCCAAAGAAGAGCGGCGCGTTTCGTCACAGGGTTATTTGGTAACCGTGATAGCGTTACGGAGATGTTTAGCAAACTCAAGTGGCAGACTCTGCAAGAGAGGCGCTCTGCATCGCGGTGTAGCTTGCTCGCCAGGTTTCGAGAGGGTGCGTTTCTGGATGAGGTATCGAATATATTGCTTCCCCCTACTTATACCTCCCGAGGAGATCACGAATGTAAAATTAGAGAGATTAGAGCGCGCACGGAGGCTTTCAGACAGTCGTTCTTCCCGCGAACCATACGCGACTGGAACAGGAAAGAGAGGTAATGATAGTGGTGCGTAAAGTTCCCTCCGCCACACACCGTTGGGTGGCTTTCGCAGTATATATGTAGATGTAGACTATGGCCGCAAGACGGGAACTAGGACTTTGAATGCGGAATGGTAGTCCCAGCTAGAAAGAAGGAACGTTCCATTTCGGAAATCGTTAGGGGTTCAATATTCGGAGATCTACAGTGTCAAGAGTGTGCTCAGGATACTAAATTCCAGGCATTACCTCTCACCACGGACAACGCAGTGGGCGACGGCCTCCACTTAACGACAGAGAGCAGCGGCGTTTACGTAGAGCTATCAGCGCTAATAGAACAACTACTCTGCGTGAAGTGACCGCAGAAATCAGTGTGGGACGTACGACGATCATGTCAGAACAGGGCGGGGAAATTTGGTATCAGTGGGCTATGGCAGCACACGACCCGCCTGCAGCGGCTCTCCTGGGCTCGTGACCACGTCGGTTGGATCCTAGACAAATGGAAAACCTTGGCCTGGTCAGATGAGTCCCAATTTCAATCGGTAAAAGCTGATGTTAGTGTTAGTGTGACGCAGACCCGCTGAAGCTATGGACCCAAGTTGTCAACAAGCCACTGTGCAAGCTGGTGTGGCTCCACAATGGTGTGGGCTGTGCTTACATGAAATGGAATGAATTCTCTGGATGTTCGGCTACTTGGACACCATTTGCAGCCATTCACGGACTTCATGTTTTGTGGATGACGATGTACCATGTCACTGGACCACAACTGTTCGGGACTTGTTTGAAGAGCATTCTGGGAATCTGAGTGAATGATTTAGGCACCCACGTCGTCCGACATGAATGTCATGCAACATTTATGGGACACAATCGAGAGGCCAGTTCGTGCACGTCATCCTGCACCGGTATCACTTTCGCAGGTATGGACGCCTATAGAGGCAGCATGGCTCAATATTTCTCCAGGGGACTTCCAACGACTTGAGTCCATGCCACGTCGAGGTGCTGCACTACAGCGGGTGAAAGGAGGTCCGACGCAGTATTAGGACTTTTGTGACCTGAGCGTGTGAAATACAACGAAAATAAGTCGAAGAATTAAACTATCGGGACAGTCAACAGAATTAGCGTTTTTTTGGCTGAGAGAACAAAATGAACCATGCTCCTAATATAAAACACCCACTGTAACAAAAAACGATTCCATGAAACCAGAACTTCCTCCAAAACCTAGTTCAGAAAACTTCACATGACCTTTATAGCTATGTCGAAGGCCACATAACCAAGAAACCACAACTCATTCAAAAACTGGTACTGAAGTCTTCGCCACCTGCGTAGTTAGAAAATATTTCTTGACAGGAAAAGACCAAAAGTCGCTGTCTAACCATTATCGAAAATCCAACTTGATCGTAATGACTAGGACAATTGCTACTGCACCCACTAATCTTAATTAATAATTATTACGAATGAATAACACAACGTCCTCAAAGTCCGTTAACATCAATTTCCGTGTGCACATACATTAAACACACGTACAATAAACAAAAAAAATGGAAACGTACTTATCGTACTAAATCAGCCGTCATACAAAAGTCGACTAGCGCTACACCATCCCCCCTGCTCCACACACGTACACCCAAGAAACAAAAATCACCATTGATAAATAAAGCAATATCACCAGTGGCCAGCACAGACTTCTAGAGCCAGCAACTCATCTGAACACGTTACCATTCATTGTCATGGTGACAATGGCACATACATATGTTCTGATCCGAAACACAACTCATCCAGACATTCCCGCAGATATGGCGCTTGAGATATTCGAACACCAGACCATCCAACTGAAGGCGCTTTATCTTCGTCGCCGTATCGTCAACCATTGCGCATGTAGTGAAATACTAGTGAATTTCATCGTCAAAGCGAAGATGAAACAAAACTTTGCTCTCAAACCATTAAAAAGTCGCCGGACTAACAACCGCAATGCCGAAAACAAATCGATAGCGAATAACCACCCACGCTACACTAACACTCTAACAAAACTCCAGACACACAGCTCGAATACGAAGCATACGCGTGATACACAACGCTTACCAAACCACATAGCTTCGGTCCAGTCATGCACTAACAACACTCAAAAGCAAATTCTAAACATCGGCAATCAACACTAGAGAGCGGCACATCATACTACGAAACATCCTTTTCAAAGGCGACCTGTTTCAAATACGCCGGCAAGCACGACGTCACATAAGTTGTCAGGGGGCGACGACTGCCAGGAGACGTCGCGCCTGGGCCAGTTCCTCTCGACCCATAACCAGTCAATGAGTGTTTCTATTATGAGCCTGACACTCTTGTTTGGGACTTCGGAAATTCTTCCTCAGAACACTCTAAATACAATCCATTAACAGCATTTCCAAACTTGTCATAAACTTCCTCGAGGAAGTGAAGATACTGAAGCGTCCCCTTCGAACAATTATATACGTGACTGTGCTTAAACTGACATACAATATTTTTAGCGCAACGCAATCTGACTTTCAAAAATCCCTACAAAAGAATGGCCCTGACTAACATTAACCTATACGTTTCACAAATCACTTACCTCACAAAAATCTTGGTTACTCGAACTACTGCAATACAGCGAGCGCCACTACTGCCAGCTAAATAAAAGATTCAAAGTATGGAAGGCACTAACTACTGATAGACATAGTTAGCAAATGAAAGATTTTAATAGAGAACAAACAATGTATTTACCTTAATAGTCATAATATATATATATAGCAGTTCATGACAAATTACAAAACTCCGCCATCTCTCTCCCCACATCCACCACTGCTGGCGGCTCACCTCCAACTGCGCAACGCTACGCGCTGTTCACATCCAGCTGCCGCTGCCCAACACTACAATGGCAGACAACAATGCAAACTAGCCACAAACTAGCCACAGACTGCACACAGCACAGCCAGTGATTTTTATACCGAGCACTACGTAACGTTGCCACCAAGAAAACATAAACAGCCTACTTACATAGCCCCCATGCTCCCCACAAAAAATTTTACAAATTGTTTTGGGCAGTGGCCAATAATGATTTGATAAAATTTTTCATAATTACAATAACAAAGATATCAAATGCACACACTTATTGATACAATGTTGGTCAAAAGCTAAAATTTTCTCACAGTCTATAAAGACAGTCCTGATTTATCACAGTAAAATTACAGTGTTTTTCTTTTTTTTTCAAAGTCTGAACAGTAAAAGAGAATGCACACAGTAGTAGTGGATTTCCATGCAGTCTTGAAGAAGTAGTGTCCTTCCATCGGAAAGACAGTGCTGACTCTTGACATGCAGACAAGTAATGGGCCACAACAGAGCAAACCCACAGCAGAGTCAGTCGAAATTTTGAAGAGTATTGGTAGGTAGGTCATCACAGAGCAGATCCACTGTAGTCCTGGTAGAGATTACGGTATTGGTGGGCCACCAGAGGTGCAGACCCACTGTAGTCCTTGTAGAGATAATGATATTGGTGGGCCATCAAAGGTGCAGACCCACTGCAGTCCTTGTAGAAATTGGTGGGCCATCAAAGGTGCAGACCCACTGTAGTCCTGGTAGAGATGGCCAGCAGCCATCTGTTGTGACTGTGCAGGTGCACAATCACCATCAAAGAGCCTAGAGGAGAATATAGCAAGTCCATAAACCACCACTTGTCCATTCACAAAAAATTTGTTTGGAATTGTCCTAAGAACCAGCAATGCTGTTATCCAGTCCCTTGCTGAATTATTAACACACGTGCAAACACTATGTCCCTACTCCTCACATATTGTCCATATACTATGACCAACAGAAACGTGTGCAGTTAAATGTAACTTACAAGTTACTTAATTTGATGAACTGGTGTCAATTACAATTTTATAACATGAGAATACAATAACAAAGGTACAAAATACATCATTAAAGAACATAACAATACAGATAACTCTGTAATAGTACAGGCTTTACAAAAGAATCGAAATAACATATACATCAGTGTTACAGGAATTATGACATAAGCACATACACAAAAGATCAGAATAACTTTTGAAACATCACCTTCACATATGAGCAACAAAACAGAATAAATGATGTCTAAACATCTTTACAAAGTAAATAACATATTATTAATGCAAATTATATATGATAACAGTATTCATCATCGTTCATATAGCTGAGTATGAGAAAAATTCTACAACATAAGTCTTATGAGGTAAACATATAAAGACAGGAAGAACATAAATATACAAGAGTACACAAACACAGCGGAATAACAGAAAGGGAAAGGACAGGGTTTGTTTTACTGCAGTATCTTGCAAACAAAACTTTCTTTACTTCTTGGAGATCTCCCTTCGTTCTTCATTATTTCAAAAAGTGCTATCTATACCTGCTTTCTGTAATCTATTCATATTTCTTTCAAAATAATTATTTCTCAGTGTACAATACTCATTTTTGCCAAATCTGTTTCTTATATCTTCTCAATGCGTTTCTTCCAATTCATCGCAACTCATTCTCTTATATAGTCTACCCCCTCTTAAGCTAACTTAAATCTACTGAGCTCAGATGCTAAACTAAGGAACGAGGCAATGCAGCAGCACAAAACAATTAACACAAACATCAATGACAAAAAATTCAAATTGGCAAAGCAACTGCAATATTACAACTAATATAAGGCACTGTGCAGCAAACAAGAAAAATAAATCAGTAGTAAAACTGGCTTAACAGAGTAATACAAAGTCAAATTCAGTAACACTATGCCTGGCGAACAGCAGCAGCAAATGCTATAACATACCTAAACATGAGAAAGCTCAAGCAGAAAAAATAGTACACTAAAGACAACAATGCAGATAAGGGAAATTTCTATTCACATCTTAATGTCGATGTAATTAAAGTGGTGCACCACAAAAACTAATTCTACAAAAAATTTGACATATACATCAGTGTTACAGGATTAATGACATAAGTAAATATATGAAAGATCAGAATAACTTTTGAAACAACTTCACACATGAGCATTAAAACAAAACAGAATAAATGTCTAAACATCTCTATGCAGTAAATAACACATTATTAATGCAAATTATATTTGAGGATAACAGTATTCCTCATCATAGTGAATGTAGCTTAGTATTAGAAGAGAAAAAATTCTATGAAACAGTACACAGAGACAGGAAGAAAACAAATACACAAGGGTACACAAACACATAGTGGGATAACACAAAAGGAAAGGACAGAGTTTGTTTTACTGCAGTATTTTGCGTGGAGATCTCCCTTGGTTCATCATTATTCGCAAAAGTCCTATCTATACCTGCTTTCTGTACTTTTCGTATAACTTCTCAATGCATTTCTTCCAATTCATTGCAACTCATTCTCTTATATAGTCGACCCCCTCTTAAGCTAACTTAAATCTTCTGAGCTCAGATACTAAACTAAGGAACGAGGCAATGCAGCAGCACAAAACAATTAACACAAACAGCAATGATAAAAAATGGAAATTTGCAAAGCAGGCTACAGTAAATCTAAATTACCAAGGAATTCAATATTACAACGACAAATTACAAAACTCCGTCATCTCCCTCCCCACATCCACCACTGCTGGCGGCTCACCTCCAACTGCGCAACGCTACGCGCTGTTCACATCCAGCTGCCACTGCCCAACACTACAATGCAGACAACAATGCAAACTAGCCACAGACTGCACACAGCACAGCCAGTGATTTTTATACCGAGCACTACGTAACGTTGCCAACAAGAAAACATAAACAGCCTACTTACACTTCGTTAAGTGTCATTGAAGTATTGTATCAACTGCATCTCAACTATTGCTAAGACATTTAAAAACCTGTCCATGCACTACCCAGGATGCTGGGGGTAAGGAATAAAATTCACTATGTGATCGTTTTTGCTTTACCAGTTCTATGTTGCGAGATCATATTTTACGTTCTGCCTGGCGGTGTAACTACACTACCGGAAAAATATTCGTACATCCTCATAGAATTTACAACTCATTGAAACTTTATTGTTGCAACAGTGCATATGGAGTAGATGAAATTACATTTACAGAACAATAGCACAAGAAGTTCCGAGGTATCAGGTATTGACCCCAGATGGCAAATACTATTGTGGGATACCTTATGCAACATCTACTCGACCTCTTCACGTAGTTCTGTAGGAGTTGTTGGTTGATGAGTCGCACGAGTCCCTTCTCCTCCCGTCATATCCCGCACGTGCTAGACTGGAGACAAATCTGGAGATTGTGGTGGCCACGTCTTGGAGAGCGTAATGAAATTCATGGGCAGTGTGTGGACGAGCATTTTCCAGCTGGAACAAGAATTCACCTTCCCGTTGCAAGAAGGGGAAAAGTGGCTAACAACGTTTTGCACCTACCGATCACTGGTTAGCGTCCGCTCCAGAAACACCAAAGGTGAGAGAGAGTTGTAGCTTATCGCGCTCCAGGCCATAAAGCCCGTCTCACACGGAGCAAGGTTCGCCGCAAGCTTACGAGATGGCGTGCATGCCTGCCGGCTTGCAGGGAAAGGAGCCGGCTATCTTCCATGCCGAAGCTCTCCCACGGTGCTAGATCGGCAGCTAGTTGTGTTGTGATCGGCTGCATGTTGTATCGAACGAAGATGGCTGCTTCCGGTACAGATGTTCAGAGCAAACTGGCGTTATTAGCTGTTTTGGTGCTAAACGATGCAGAAATGCATGCTAATGAGAGAAGAAGAAGAAAGAAAGAATGGACGAAAAACTGGATTAAGAGGAGAAACACTGGAAAAGGTGTGCTCTCCATGCTTCATAGAGTTGAGGTTTCTACATTCAACACAAAATTCATAATTTTGTACTTAAGTTTTTCATCCCAGCGCCACTGCTTTTCCATGATTTTACTTTGGCGTACTCCACTTTCAGTAAATTGTACATTTTGCTATAGCACTCCTTGCTCGTCGTATATGGTCGAACAAGACACACGGCACTTGTAACTCTTTCGAGTGCTTCTGCACACCAGTGTTTATTATAATAGTTTGCGCTTTTCACAACATAGTCACTGTTCTTCCCTGTAAGTACATATCAATGCTTCAATCGCTTCCTTGGACTACTGCGGTGCCATTATTTAATAATTATAAGAACTTCCTACCGCACCTCACAACAGCAGGAAAGCGACTATCAACAAAGGCTTCCCGCCCAAGCTTTCCTCGTCTGACGTCACAAACGAAACTTCTCATGATTGTCCAACGCAGGTAGCACGCAGGAACCTTACAAGAAAAATAGCACCGGACCTATCCTGGAAATTTTACAAGGTTCCCAGCAAGGTAACTCCCAGCAGACGACGGAGCCCGCAAGGTAGCCGCCGCGCGAGTCAGGAGGGAAACTTACAGCGCATCTTGCTCCGTGTGAGACGGGCTTAAGGCGTGTGATGGGGGCCAGTGTGCCTTGGACGAATGCGGTCTGAGACAACACTGCCCAGGTCTACGTCTTACGCGCAAACGACCATCACCTGCGCGCAGGCATAACTGTTTTTATCGCTGAAGACCACAGTACACCATTCGATCTTCCAAGTAATCCTATGACGGCACCAGTCGAGCTGTGCACGTCGATGCTGTGGCGTGAGTGGAAGACGGGACAGAGGTGTGCGTGCCAGTAGTCTCACTGCTAATAACCTGTTCGCAACTGCTGTTGACAGGTCTGGACTCAAAAGTGCTCTTATCTGCATGGATACTCTAAAAATCACATTTAGGTGCCTGGCAGAGGGTTCATGGAACCACCTTCACAATTGTCTATTATTCCAATCCCTTATAGTGCGTGGAAAGAATGAAGACACACCTTTCCGTACGAGCTCTGATTTCCCTTACTTTATCGTGGTGATCGTTCCTCCCTATGTAGGTCGGTGTCAACAAAATGTTGGCATTCGGAGGAGAAAGTTAGTGACTGGCATTTCGTGACAAGATTCCGTCGCAACGAAAAACGCCTTTATTTTAATGACGTCCAGCCCAAATCCTGTATCATTTCAGTGACACTCCCATATTTTGCTATAATACAAAACGTGCTGCCTTTCTTTGAACTTTTTCGATGTACTCGTTCAGTCCTATCTGGTAAGGATCCCACACTACCCAGCAGTATTCTAAAATAGAACGGACAACCTTAGTATAGGCAGTCTCCTTAGTAGGTCTGTTACATTTTCTAAGTGTCCTGCCAATAAAACGCAGTCTTTGGTTAGCCTGTGCCGTGGTAGCTGTAAGATCTCCACAATGCGACGATCCTGGCGGTCGTCTGTGCTTTGTGGACATCCAGTACCTCACTTATGGCTGTAAGAATTTCGAAGTGACCACTGATACTAGCTAGCATCGTTGCACAATTGATGTAGCACGTTCCAATTGTGTGGCAATTCTCCGGGAGGACCATTCCGCCACTCGGAAGGCCACGGTTTGACCACTTTCAAACTCGCTCAGTTGGCTGTAGGAAGCACGAGTGTGTCTCCGTGGCATAGTTGCCTGCTTACTTCACATGTTTGCACCACACTGAGCCTTCTTGCTGTGAGGGCTCCATATTAAAGTATAGACATAGATGGCACTTAGGTAGCTCTGCCACTACGCTGTTATCGAACGATTTTGAAACCATTATCGGACATCTACTGTCTCCTACTTGGCATATGCCGTGATTCGATCAAAATCGTCGTATTTCCACGCGTACTATTTTTTCCGACAATGTATTTTTTCTGTTAATGATGTTGGCTTTCAGGGCAGAGTTTCCTATAGAGACACTAATTAAATACAACATCTGAAATTTGTATCTAGTAGAGTATCTATATGCATTGCGATAAATCACAAATTAACCATTCTATTGATCAAATGTAATAATTCAGTTTCTATCAGACCATTATTAATCAGTCTGTGTAAAACAGTAAGAGGTTGTGTGAGATGTGCTTTAAATGAAATACGGCACAATGGGTGTGTACAGTAATGTTGTCTATCGGGAAGCAATAGATGTGCAATGCGCTGGGTATCCACGTACATCACACCTCTAGTCGTCAGTGAACCAACTGGGATTGATTTTAAGTCTTTCACCCCTGCCGTCGCTCCCACTCTCCACCCCACCACACTCCCTTGCCGTCGCCGCGTGAGATTAGCCGTGCGGTCTCAGGCGCTGCAGTCGTGGATTGTGCAGCTGGTCCAGGCGGAGATTAGCCGTGCGGTCTCAGGCGCTGCAGTCGTGGATTGTGTGGCTGGTCCAGGCGGAGGTTCGAGTCCTCCCTCGTGGGTGTGTGTGTGTGTGTGTGTGTGTGTGTGTGTGTGTGTGTGTGTGTGTGTGTGTGTGTGTGTGTGTGTGTGTGTGGGTGTGTGTGTGGGTGTGTGTGTGGGGGTGTGTGTGGGGGTGTGTGTGGGGGTGTGTGTGGGGGTGTGTGTGGGGGTGTGTGTGGGGGTGTGTGTGGGGGTGTGTGTGGGGGTGTGTGGGTGGGTGTGTGGGTGTGTGTGTGTGTGGGTGTGTGTGTGGGTGTGTGTGTGGGTGTGTGTGTGGGTGTGTGTGTGGGTGTGTGTGTGGGTGTGTGTGTGGGTGTGTGTGTGGGTGTGTGTGTGGGTGTGTGTGTGGGTGTGTGTGTGGGTGTGTGTGTGGGTGTGGGTGTGTGTGTGGGTGTGTGTGTGGGTGTGGGTGTGGGTGTGGGTGTGTGTGTGGGTGTGTGTGTGGGTGTGTGTGTGTGGGTGTGTGTGTGTGGGTGTGTGTGTGTGGTGTGTGTGTGTGTGTGTGTGTGTGTGTGTGTGTGTGTGTGTGTGTGTGTGTGTGTGTGGGGTGTGTGGGTGGGTGTGGGGTGTGTGGGTGGGTGTGGGGTGTGTGGGTGGGTGTGGGGTGTGTGGGTGGGTGTGGGGTGTGTTGGTGGGTGTGGGGGGGGTGGGTGTGTGTGGGGGGGGGTGGGTGTGTGGGGGGGGGTGGGTGTGTGGGGGGGGGTGGGTGTGTGGGGGGGGTGGGTGTGTGGGGGGGGTGTGGGGGTGTGTGTGTGTGTTGGTGCCAAGACGTTTCAGATCGATGTCAGTGAAACACAAGAACACTGTGAAGTGTGGTCACAGTGTGTTGGCGCCAGTTGGTGTCACCATTTCAGGGTAGCTCATATTATTTTTGATTAGTCAGTTTCTGTACTGGAAAAGGCTGTTTCTTCTGTCTTGCTGGCAGTGGTAACATAGCTCAGGACTTTGGTATCTATGGCAAAATCACAGTGAAAGACACAACTATGCTGAGAATTGGTATCTGTTAAGGTGTGTTTGGTGGATTGGCTGTATAAACTCGGTACTGACATCAGATAAACACCCTTTCCAGCTTAATCAATCTTAAATGTCGATAAATCCTAGAACAGTATTCTGAGCCTAGACGTAGACTAAAAGTTTACATGGTGATTCTTGTAGTCAGATAGATAATATTGCCATGCTGTGAGAAGTGGCTGGCCTGCTTTGTGAATAGACACCTATGTCGCCACCTTAAATGAGATGGATGGTCCCTGGCTTAAAAGTTTGTAGGAGGCCGCCTCATTGGTAAACCTAAGCAAATTCCAGAGTGGGACAAGCCAAGATGACAATTTCTGCAAAGTGCCTGTGTGGAGAAAGCCACATTGCCTAAAACATCGAACAGGATGGATGATCAGAGACACTGAATTGTTTAAGAGCTCCAAGCTCAGGTGTGTAACGATTGGTTAATGTTGAAAAAAACTTTAGCATGGCAGGGAGGTAGTTGATTTACTAACAATTATACGGTTGTCCAGCACTTTGGATATCTATTACCAGTGATGGTATAGAATTGGTCGGACTTGGAGAACAGAAAGCAAGCTTAGATATTGTTAGAGAACAGAGTGGGCTTGATAGCAGCTCTCGGTAGAGGACAGGCTCCTGGATGGTCCTTGGGAGACAGCACATGACGCTTCATTGGGGATCTCGATACTGAAGACATAATTTAGGTTCTCGAAGGAGAACAGTTGACTTGCTGACGTCAGCTGGTGGGACCCTGTCTGCAGCTGGGCATGGAAGCCACTTCATTCCTGGAAAAATGCTGTTATGGCTGTACACATTTCAGAACCTAACACTTTTGAAAGCATATGCAGACTCATGACGAATCAACCAAAATTTCTTTTGGCGGGCACTGGCAGTAACTCTGCAACCACTTGGGATTTAACTTCCGTTTAATCATGCGTAAATTCCAGCTTTGTCACATCCATCCGAATTAACCTGTCTTTGTCAAGGTATTCACTTGTTCGATTTATTGTGACCCAAGATAACTGTTCTCTCATTCTTTGCATTGCTTTTGATAGAACAGATCCAGTAGCAATTTATTCATGTGTGTCACAAGAGAATATTGTAATAAACAGCGCGAAATGTAAGACCGGTGTTTCATTTCGTAGTTAGGTGAACACCCACTTTAACTTGCTTGGGATACAGCACCCACGTTTCATATTTGCTAGGCCCACCCATGTCTCATTATCCAGTTGTGTGACACCTTTTCCATTAAATACATGTGAGTGTATGGGAAAACATCTATTGGCGATGCCAACCAATGCATTTCATTCTGATATCTGCAGGGGTGTGTCGAAGGCTGAGCTGTAACGTTCCAGTTGGTTAAAGGTACGCAAAATATGTTAGTAAGTAGGAGTTACCTGGGCTTATTTCTTCGATTATCTTGATTTTGTAAAAGAAATGTTGTATATTCTGGGTTATAAACAAGTACATCACTCTATCGGTTCTGCCATACAATAACTTGCAGTTTTAGGATATATATTGTGATTTCTTCTGGAGCTAAGCTTTGTTTTTCGATGTTTGCACTGCAGTTCAGGTATAGGCTGTAATAGTAGCAACCCAGAAATTTTCTGAATGGATGGGTTTTGCTGTATAATGTGCATCAAAGAAGTAGTGAACCAGAGTCTGTAAAATGAAAACCGATGAAGGGAGCATCGAGCCATTATCTAAGAAAGATGTCAGCTAGAAGAGCGCTGAGGCCCTAAAGTCGTTGCTAGAGGGACATGGACACACACTCATATGACGAAAAAACTAGCTCCTGTGCGCGCCGAGTGTCCACTGCACTGAGTCGGGCTGAAAACAGAGAAATGGAAGCTTCAAAACAGCAAATAGGTGCAGAGC
Source organism: Schistocerca piceifrons (assembly GCF_021461385.2). Classification (NCBI taxonomy): domain Eukaryota; kingdom Metazoa; phylum Arthropoda; class Insecta; order Orthoptera; family Acrididae; genus Schistocerca; species Schistocerca piceifrons. The sequence continues at coordinate 1,136,390,710 of NC_060138.1, read as the reverse complement.
GTTTCCTGACAGCGGAAGGCAATTCCTCAAAGAATTACACAAGTGTATGACGAGCACTGCTTGTCCATTGCAATTTCGACACTTACGTCTGCAGCTCATGGTCGATTGGCTAGTGTTGCTGCCTCTGGATCATGAGGCCCCAGTTTGGACTCCCAGCTGGGTTGGGGATTTTCTCTGGCTGTTTGTGCTGTCGTCATCACGTGTGACAGTGGCTAGATTGGACTGTGTGAAACTTGGACTGTGTGAAACTTGGACTGTGTGAAACTTGGACTGTGTGAAACTTGGACTGTGTGAAACTTGGGCGGTGTGAAACTTGGGCGGTGTGAAACTTGGGCGGTGTGAAACTTGGGCGGTGTGAAACTTGGGCGGTGTGAAACTTGGGCGGTGAGAAACTTGGGCGGTGTGCGTGAGGAACTTGGGCTGTGCCTCACAAACCGATCATCTGATGATGCTAAATCTGACCTCTGGGTCAATGACTGCCATGACTTGCAGCAGATATGCAGTGCTCTTCATACATTGGCATTCTTTGATGAACATACATCCCTGCACTGCTTCAGCTTTCAGGAGACAAACATCATCCCTTTGCTCTTCTCTTGAAACCATTTCACAGTTTTCCACAGTGGATGGTCGATGCGTTCATATGAATGTGCTCTCATGTCCACCTAGCACAGGATTTCCCAAACAGTGTTCCACGAGAAGTGAATAAGTGCATCACAAAAAACTGTTCATAACATGGCATTTATTTTTCAAGAATTTAGTTTTAATTTTTTTATTATGATTTGTGTTCTTAGTTAAGAATTAAAATTGAAGAAATCGCCGAATTAAAAACTTCTTTTATAAAAATGTTACTGATCTCCAAAATAAGTAAGCTTCATCAAAGTAGCGGATTCTCATTGTTCCACGTTCCGTCAGAGGAAAAGTTTGGGAACTTCTGGTCTCTCTTCGACATACAGGGTGTTCAACAATTCATGTTGCACAGTTCTAGAAGTTGTGTAGGGGACTTAGTAGATAGTTTTACGTAGCAACCCATATCCTGAAACGCCATCCAACGACGCTACGGAGCGTCAAAGTTATAGGCGCCAGCACCTGTCAATGTGTGTCAACAGTGGTACTATTCAGTTATTTAGAAAATCAAAATTACGATCTCACCACAGTTATTTAAAGAAAATAGGAAGCCCGGGGTTATTGGTGATGGACAAGCTTGTAATTGTTTCACAATTTTAATTTGACTCAAAACAGACTTTATTACAAACTTCAATTCGGACGTTTGCCGTCTTACTGATGCAGTACACAAATTTTCACTTTGAGTTACATAAACACGAATAAGAATCATATATTACATCCGCAACCAAAAACAGATAGTAGACACGGTGAATAATCAATCACAAACAATCGTTCTTGTTTCATCATATCTCAAAAGACTAGTAACACTATACACTTCCAACCTAAAGTTACACAGCCACATAATACCACAACTTCATTAAAAGAAAAACAAAGATCTTAAAGCTTAATAAAACTCAGCTGCCCACATAGAGGTCCACAGTGAAACATGCTTATACTAAAAATGCAAAGTGGGCCAATCAAGGTCGCAAAACTGGCATACAGGAAAAATAAGTTGCACATGCATTAAAGATACACAAATGATTAACATAAATGTTGAACAAGAATGGCTAGTAATAACCCGTGAAATAACTTACAGAAACGCTAATATTAACAAAGTGGCCTCACTTAACTTTAGAGAAGAGCTTTAAGGCCCACAGCAGTATTTGGAAGCAATAACGCTACCGCCGGCGGGCAATACGAGCGTTCACTGCCCACGGCTTGTGCACTGGCTCACAGGCAGGCGGTATATATTTATATATAGTTCGACGGTCTCACAATGCGCGGTCCTGACAAGAATCCATAACCGCACCGACGCCAGGAAACGAGCAGACTTAACAAATGGCCTGCAGCACAAATATATTGCAATGAAAACAAGGTCAAATCACAGGCACACTGGAATATAGAATAAGCGTGCCCCCAAATTCTTATGGAGCAATACTCTAACAGTACCCGTCTCCCAGTAAATTAGCAGGAAACATAGGGATCACTTGCAGTTTCCTTAAGGCACTTTCAACATCAAATAAACATACCAAATTCTGCCGTGACAAATGATTAAACCATTAACTCTACGGCTGCCGGGCGCGTACTCAACGGCAACCAGTCCCCAAGCGGTCAATATATCCGAAGTCCTAAAACAAGTTAAAAAATTTTTGAACAGTTATCGGGTATCAGACTGGGTAGCATTGTAATTTCTCCACAATATTTCGGCACACACACACACACACACACACACACACACACACACACACACACACGCTGCCATCTTCAGTTCAGGTGATTCCTGACGAATGCTGTGCTGTTCCTCTCGGCGCCCTATATATACTAGCCGTTACCCCCTCCACCGTTCCTCCCTGGTGTCTTCGGTGCGGCCGGCGCGGCGGCTACTGGAGGTGGTGGGGGAAGCGGCGCCTGGGTCTGAACTGGGGGCCGGCGTCGGGGGCGGTCCTCGATCTCTGGGACCGCATCATTCTCTCCAGGCTGAGTGCAGGGTTCCAAGCCCGACTAAGTTGAAGGCCGCTGTCTTTATTAATTAGATCGTTCTGTAGTCTGATTTCGATGGCCTTTTCAGTAACGCAGTCCCAGAAGTAGGAGGATTGACAGGAATTTTGTTTTTTCATAGTCCATAGTATGGCCAGTCTTCATACAGTGGTCAGCTACGGTTGATTTTTGTGGCCTGGCGTAATTCGGTATGGCGCTTGTGTTCGCGGTACCTCTCTTCTACATTGCGGACTGTCTCCCCAATGTATGATTTTCCGCACTGATAGAATTTGATAAACGCCTGGTTTTCGAAGGACTAGGTCATCTTTCACTGAACCCAGTAGAGTCAAGGTTTTTGCAGGGGGTCTCAATACACATTTCACATTGTGTTTCCCAAGGATTCTACCGATTTTTCTTCAGGTGTTTCCGACAAATGGAATGCACGCCAATGACTTGTTCTGTTTCTTCTTCTAGTTCTCTTGGCGCAGTCTGTCTGAGTGCGTGTCTTATTTGCTTCCGGTTGTACCCATTTTTCCGAAATGTTGTCTCGAGGTGCAAGTTAAAACTTGCATGAAAACCGCTTAAAACACACACTCCACAAATGATGAGAAACATCAGCCTTCTTAAAATGGCCACTGTGGAACCAAGTTCAGAACCATCTCCGGCAGCTACCCATGCCACAATTTCAACAATCTTCTTAGTTAAACACAGAATAACTTGGAGCTTGCAAATTACGAGCTGGGAAGCTGTTCAGCGTGAGACGAAGAACCCACCACAATTTTGCACGTAAAGGCGCCCAATGATAGGCACCGTACATCCGACGCGACAGAAGAAAAGTACGGCGAGGCCCATGCACCACGATTAGGAACGCCGGCTTGTTCTCAACACAAGTTGGCTTGATGAACGCCGACCGGAGACTCTACGTCACGCTGACAGCAGCTACTGCCAAGCATGGAGCACAGACTCGCTGTCCTATTGCTGTTTATTCTTAGTTTTGTTGTACCTGTTAAAAAAATCGATAAAACGAATATCTGAGTAGACTAATTTGGGAGTGTTCTAACGAATGGACACTTAATTTTTATTTAAAAATAATTTTGTTTGTTATGGGAAACAAAGCGACGCGTTGTTTACACTGGTCGTGGAGTGAAAGACGTGACGAGCAGTAAATGTTATACGTCGCAAAAACGAAATTGCAATTTTTCGTTTTTTACCTTTAACAGAAATCAGTTCCTCCCTTTCACTCTATAGATCTTTTATTCTGCTGTAAAATTATGATTTCGGCCTTCCACCATTTTCAAGTACCACAATATTGGGTATGATCAGACTTTTATAAACGAAGTCATCGTTGAAACATGTGAAACTTCGTTACGTAATGTAATGTATGCGTCATCGTCTGTTGCACGTACACAGGCCATTTAGGCCCACTGCACAAGACAGAAACATACAAATACAAGATATATAATGAAATTATTAACACACAAAGTCCACGAATCATATATGAATCAATGTATACGTCACAGCACAAAAACAAGAAGTACTTACAAAGTGCCTTGCAGAAATAAAACGTGTGGCATACAAATGGAATATGGAATATGGAATACCTGTGCCATACAACAGGCACCACAATAGCAAATATCTGCCGAAACACTAAAGAAAATGCTCCCGACGAGTCTGAGGAGAGTCGACGCCGTCTCTCTCTCTCTCTCTCTCTCTCTCTCTCTCTCTCTCTCTTTCTTTCTTTCTTTCTTTCTTGTGTGTGTGTGTGTGTGTGTGTGTGTGTTTTAAATAGTGGCAACTATTTATTCACAACCGATACAGAAGAGATACATGTTTGCACCTGTTACTCTCCTCCTTAGAACCCGTTGCCAGCGATGTGAGCTTAAGTCTTATTACTGTTAGTTTTTGGGGCATCACCTGCGACCAGGTTTGTGAAAGAAGCGGCGACACTTTCTCCGCAACCCACCCGTCATTTTGCACGACAATGCGTGGGCGCAAGCTTTAGCTGCTCTGTTAGGTCGATGGGACTGGGAAGTGCTGGACCATTCACCATAGTCTGCGGACTTAAGTCCTTGTGACTTTGATTTGATTCCGAAGATGAAGGAACCACTTCGTGGTATTCGCTTCAGAACTGTTCCAGAGATTCGACAGGCAGTAGACCGCTCCATTCGCAGCATCAACAGAACAGGCTCTGCTAACGATATACTACACCTTCCACATCGATGGCAACGGGTTCTACAAAACGCTGGTGACTACTTTGAAGGACAGTAAGAGGTGCAAACATGTATCTCTTTGTATCGGTTGTGAATAAATAGTTGCCACTATTTAAGTTCCAACCCTCGTATTTAAACACTCGTATAAACACAAGGCTTATTATCGGTAATGACTGTAAACCAGAAAGACTGATACAGTAAAATACACTACTGGCCATTAAAATTACACCATGAAGATGATGTGCTACAAACGCGAAATTTAACCGACAGGAAGAAGATGCCGTGATATGCAATTGATTAGCTTCTCAGAGCATTCACACAAGGTTGGCGCCGGTGGCGACACCTACAATGTACTCACATGAAGAAAGTTTCCAACCGATTTCTCATACACAAACAGCAGTTGACCGGTGTTGCTTGGTGAAACGTTGTTGTGATGCCTCGTGTAAGAAGGAGAAACGTGTACCATCACGTTTCCGACTTTGATAAAGGTCGGATTGTAGCCTATCGCGATTGCAGTTTATCGTATCGAGACTCTGCTGCTTGCGTTGGTCGAGATCCAATGACTGTTAGCAGAATATGGAATCGGTGGGTTCAGGAGGGTAATACGGAACGCCGTGCTGGATCCCAACGGCTTCGTATCATTAACAGTCGAGATGACAGGCATCTTATCCGCATGGCTGTAAAGGATCGTGCAGCCACGTCTTGATCCCTGAGTCAAGAGATGGGGACGTCTGCAAGACAAAAACCATCTGCACGAACAGTTCGACGACGTTTGCAGCAGGATGGACTATCAGCTCGGAGACCATAGCTACGGTTACCCTTGACGCTGCATCACAGACAGGAGCGCCTGCGATGGTGTACTCCACGACGAACCAGGGTGGACGAATGGCAAAACGTCATTTTTTCGGATGAATCCAGGTTGTTTACAGCATCCGTATTTGGCGACATCGCGGTGAACGCCCGTTGGAAGCGTGTATTCGTCATCGCCATACTGGCGTATCACCCGGCGTGGTGGTATGGGGTGCCATTGGTTACACGTCTCGGTCACCCGGCATTGACGGCACTTTGAACAGTGGGCGTTACATTTCAGATGTGTTACGACCCGTGGCTCTACCCTTCATTCGATCCCTGCGAAACCCTACATTTCAGCAGGATAATGCACGACCGCATGTTGCAGGTCCTGTACAGGCATTTCTGGATACAGAAAATGGTCGACTGCTGCCCTGGCCAGCACATTCTGCAGATCTCTCACCGATTGAAAACGTCTGGTCAATGGTGGCCGAGCAACTGGCTCGTCACAATACGCCAGTCACTAATCTTGATGAACTGTGGTATCGTGTTGAAGCTGCATGGGCAGTGGTATCTGTGCACGCCATCCAAGCTCTGTTTGACTCAACACCCAGGCGTATCAAGGCCATTATTACGACCAGAGGTGGTTGTTCTGGGTACTGATTTCTCAGGATCTATGCACCCAAATTGCGTGAAAGTGTAATCACATGTCAGTTCTAGCATAATATATTTGTCCAATGAATACCCGTTTATCATCTGCATTTCTTCTTGTTGTAGCAATTGTAATGGCCAGTAGTGTAAATTATGAAGGTTGAAAGAATATTAATAAACCTACAGAGAAAAGGTATTAAGAGAGAAACTTAATGGAGGCGTTATTTACAGTAACTGGTGGCTGATAAACCACAAGAAAATAAAGTATAATTCTAGTTAATATGAAATAGGAAAAGTGTATTAAATTGTAATGTATTCTTCTTTCTCTTGGCAGTTACAAATGTACTGTTGGTGGCAGGAGCGTTCGGGGTAATGAAATGGGCGGACGCAATGGGAATACCTCAGAGCTCCTCCGCTATAGCCCAGTTGGCACGGAATCGTATGAGATAGAAATTAATCCGATACAATCGGCGGCAAGGGCGAAGTCTTTAGTGGTGGTGTGGAATGCATAGTGACGTAACTTGAGCCAGTGCTATGCATCTGTGTTGAATTGTGCGTTAATCTGCAAAAACTATGCCTGGAAGACGTATGCTGTTCATGTTGCAGCTGTAAAATTACATCGTCGCTAATGTGAAGACTTGCCGAAGCTTGGCCAAGAGCATGTAAAGTCCACACATCCAAATGCGATTAACGAAGAGCCCATTAGCGTCAGGAAAATACTTCGCTCAAATTAGATTTTTATCGAAATCGGTATTTTAATGCTGTTTTATTATGTTAAAATTTCTGTTTATGCATGTCACACTACGAGGAAAAACGCGTACAGTATCTGTAGCCAAACTGTGAGAAATAAATGTTTTTAACACAGTGCGTTTTGCAAGTTATTTTCTCTTTCGTCTTCCTGTGGGGTTCCCACAGCTGTCACCGCACCCCACGTAGCCACGTAAGTCGCCATTGGTTTGTGTCCCCCCTCTTCCTTCCTCGTCCTTGATCCATCTACCCATGTAACCTTCGGTATTTCTCTTCTTAATTTCCTGAGGATAGTGCAGGATGGTGTAGTTAAAGGTTCTCTATTTGAGCCAGTGTAGACGGAAAAGTTATTCACCGTATTGGAACCCAGCTTAGTACGAATGATGTTCAAGCTGTGCACTGCAGGATTTGCGTTCTTCGTAGCGTTAGTGTCATGACTTGCTGTTAAGTCCGGGTACTGATACGGCGACGTAGGAGGGACTTGGACTCAAAGGATCAAGAACATGCACCGTGAACTGCACACGCTTCGCCAACATGTGATCCCCGCTCTATGGAGAGATGTGCTTTGGATCCGGCTGTTTTGATGTACGATGGAGCCTCCACCTCTCAATCCTCGTGAGGCCACTCAGTTTTTCTATACCTGGCGAAAACCAAATCACTGGTCGATCGTTCAAAATTGCATGGCCACAAAGGTCACAAGATGGGAATCCATGTGACTTCTGGCTGTGAGGTTACCTCAAGGACAGTGTTTATTAGCGGGACACTAACTTGATGGATGTTCCCAGAATGAGATTTTCACTCTGCAGCTGAGTGTGCGCTGATATGAAACTTCCTGGCAGATTAAAACTGTGTCCCGGACCGAGCCTCGAACTCGGGACCTTTGCCTTTAGCGGGCAAGTGCTCTAGGTCCCGAGTTCGAGTCTCGGTCCGGCACACAGTTTTAATCTCCCAGGAAGTTTCACGATGGATGTTAATGATGAGCTTAGTGTGGGAGGTGGGCAATATACTACTGAGACGTTTCCGGGAGCAGCAGAACAGTCTCTAGTTCGGTTCCAGGCTGTCGCGTGTGTAGACGGTCGTCGTATTGAGTAACATTTGCAACCTGAACCGCAAACATAGTACGCAACTGACAAACGTGACCCTCTCACGTGAGAATTAAAATTTTTCTTCCACGAATTGATTCGTTACTTCTCTTCCGCACGTACTTACAAATGTTTTCAGTTTCTTTCCTCTGATCACGCGATTTTCACGGGGGCCCTCTCAAGAAGCGCCATTATGAATTAAGATACAAAGGAATTACAGACATGGCCTGCAAGCAGGCCTCCTGTCAGATTCCCAACTTTTCCGCATTACTCACGGCGTTTTGCCGATCCCTTTGTCAGAGTATCTGCCTTGTAAGCAGCAGACCCAGGTTCGAATCGCAGTCCAGCACAAATTTCCAACTAGCCCCATTGATTTCAATCAATGCCCGCTTTCAGCCATTGTCTTGATACTGAACAGTCTGACATAAAACCTGGCCGCTGGCCGGCTGTCTGAGACTACGTAAGAGTCGTTTACTTAAAACGGCCAATATAACCAGCCGTAACTCAGTCTAGTTCTGGCTGTATGCACGAGTTTGCAACGTTGTGGAAAATGGAAGTGTCTGGAGGAAGTGTCGTATCCTTATCAAGCTGTTACAGTGCAGTGTCGGCTTGTGATGGAATGTAGCCACAAATTCGCGACTTGGTCCACACACATACCCTTTTTTTAACCAGCGTTTCAGCTGTCTGTTATCTGTGGCACCTCAAAGATGATTCGCTTTACTTACTAAGCTATCAGCAATATCAGAACCTTCCGGAAACAGTCCTGCAGAACAGCTCGTGGCTGCGTCGAGATTACAACAGTATACGCTCGAGTGCACATTAACCCTACCGCGGGCACCGGCTGAAGGCCACCGGCTATACGCCATCCACCGCCTCAGATCATGCGCCGGGTGACCTTAGGGTCGGCACGACGACTAAAGTGTGTAAATCGCCTGTCATTTTCCTGTTTGAGATTGTAGTACGTACACACATCAAGTGTCTTGCATCACCTCGGTTCCGAGAGTTCCGGAACTTGTACATAAAATTGAAATAGAGATCAACATAAACATCATTTTCACCCTTTTTGTTGTCCATGAAAACCACACATTGCATGTTCTAGCACCATACAGCGAGACCATCAGGAGTCGTGGTCCAGATTGCTGTACACGCCGGTACCTCTAATACCCAATAGTACATTTTCTTGCACTGATGCATGCCTGTATTCGTCGTGGCATACTATCCACAATGGAAAGCTTTTATTTAACAGCTGGGTTGTTTAACCTTCAAATCTAAAGGGAGTGGAAAGGCTGAACTAATAAAGTGAACATTTCCATTCCAATGTGTTTATTAACTACCTAAAACAATATCACATAAAAACTGATAGACGCCACTGAGGCAAGATTATTTACGAAACACTCATTACATAAAATCATAAGCAAGTTAAAAAATCATTAGCTAACGATCTCCCATAAACATTGAGAAACGCCACTCAGGCAAAATATTCAAGAAACTCTCTCATTGCACAAAATTATTAATAAACTAATAAACCATTGGCAACGATCTCATATAAACATTGACAGAAGCCACAAAGGCTGAACCTGACCATAACTTTAACAAAACAACTCTAGTTAAGACACATTATTTAAGACCCTTTAAATTCCAAAACTTTGTTACATGTAAAATAACAGTGGACACACAGCCTCAAGTTTATTAAAACGTAACGTGGGCAGTCGTGCAAATTACTTGACTACATCTACATCTATCTACATCGATACTCTGCAAATAACATTTAAGTGCCTGGCAGAGGGTTCATCGAACCACCTTCACAGTTCTCTCTTATTTCAATCTCGTATAGCGCGCGGAAGAATGAACACCTCTATCTTTCCGTACGAGCTCTGATTTCCCTTATTTTATCGTGGTGATCGTTCCGCCCTATGTAGGTCGGTGTCAACAAAATATTCTCGCATTCGCAGGAGAAATTGATGATTGGAATTTCGTGAGAAGATTCCGTCGCAACGAAAAACGCCTTTCTTTTAATGATGTCGAGCCCAAATCCTGTATCATTTCTGTGACACTCTCTCCCATATTTCGCGATAATACAAAACGTGCTGCCTTTCTTTGAACTTTTTCGATGTACTCCGTCAGTTCTATCTGGTAAGGATCCCACACTGTGCAGCAGTAGTCTAAAAGAGGACGGACAAGCTAGTGTAGGGAGTCTCCTTAGTAGGTCTGTTACATTTTCTAAGTGTCCTGCCATTAAAAAAAACAGCCTTTGGTTAGCCTTCCCCACAACATTTTCTGTGTGTTATTTCCAATTTAAGTTGTTTGTAATTGTAATACTAGAGAACCTTGCAGAGCGAGCCACGAAATTATTCAAATCCCCATTGGCTTGTAAGATGGGCTTTTAGGGCACAGAAAGTGAAAACTTTGTACAGTCATAAATGTGTAACAGAAGTAAGGCCCAAGCTTGTAAGACTGAAGTTTAACCACGAACGGTGGAACCGACTGAGGGAAGTAATAATTAACTCCGAATCAAGACGTGGCTCAGTTTGCTACCCCCACAACAAGTAGGCCACCGAAATGTGAACCCAGAAAACGCTACCGAAGAGGAACACAAGAGTTCAGGCGAAGTCCACCGCCCGTAAGCCAAACTTATTATCTAAAGGGAAGCTCTGCGCTTCGGTTGCCCGCTGTCTCAGTTCACTGAAACACAGACCACACCCGACTACAGGAGGCCCAAAAAAATTTGCTTACCTTTAACGTTCAAGATTGACCAGTAAATTAACACTATAAAATCAAGGCTAAACAACAAATTTCACTCGCAAGTCCTTTCTTTAAGTGAAACGGTACCTGATAAACGCTAAGAGTGGGAAACGAACTGGCTCACGAGAACCGACACTCACAAGAACTTAGACACACATATTGGCCACCTTATGTGGTCTGCGAAGCTCATCACGGTAACCTTTAGAAATGAAAACTCAGATTGCCCGCAGAGGACATATTGACATGGATTAACCGACATCGTAAGCAAATTAAACACTTGCTAAGAATAGCTAATGAACTAAAATTCTGCAAATACATCAATATTATTCGGAAGCAGAGCATACGCTTAGTAAGAGGCATCAAATTAAATCTCACACATCCGGCAACGTCTTACTGTACCAAGAGCGATCACAATCAAAGTTAACGAAACGCTCTTAGTAATTAGAGTACTTAATTGGGTGTCTTGATGCTGGGGCGATTTTGCGAAGATGTCAGACCATCACTTCGCAAGACCTTAACAGCGTGTCCCTCCAAGGAAGCGGGCACATCCACAGCTCACTAGGTTGCCGGAGAATGCACAGCGCCAGCCATCTCCCGCCGCCTCCAGTATAAACCACGTGACAACCGCCGCCCGGCCTCAGGCACGCCGTCTTCGCTTCTGCCCGCCAGCCAATCGCAGACCCGCGCGCCGCCGCCTCCCGTTCTCAAAGCATTGTTCTCTTACTTGCGGTCGGCACTGGTTTATATCCCGAGCCGGCCCAAGCCCCAAGACAAACATCTATACTAGGAAATCGATCGTACTCACATCAGAGATATTACCGGCGCCGTTCCCGCCACGGCTCACAGAAGTTCGTCAAGGCACTGTTGGTTCAGATTGACCCACTCCTCAACGGCGATTCGGCGTAGATCTCTGAGTGGCTGGTGGGTCAAGTCGTCCATAAACAGCCGTTTTCAGTCTATCCCAGGGATGTTCGATAGGGCTCATGTCAGGAGAACATACTGGCCACTCTAGTCGAGCGACGTCGTTGTCCTGAAGGAAGTCATTCGCAAGATGTGCACGATGGAGGGTGCGAATTGTCGTCCATGAAGACGAATGCCTCGCCAATATGCTGCCGATATGGTTGCACTATCGGTCGGTGGATGGAATTTACGTGCCGTACAGCTGTTACGGCGCCTTCCATGACCGCCATCGGCGTACGTCGCTCCCACATAATACCACCTCAAAACAGCAGCGAACCGTCACCTTGATGCACTCGCTGGACAGTGTGTCTAAGGCGTTCAGCCTGACCGGGTTGCCTCCAAACAAGTATCCTAAGATTGTCTGGTTGAGGCCATATGCGACACTCATCGGTGACGAGAACGTGATGCCAATCCTGAGCGGTCCATTCGGCTTGTTGTTGGTCCCATCAGTACTGCACTGCATGGTGTCGTGGTTGCAAAAATGGACCTCGCCATGGACGTCGGGAGTGAAGTTGCGCATCATGCAGCCTATTCCGCACAGTTTGTCGTAACAAGACGTCCTGTGGCTGCACAAAAAGCATTATTCAACATGGTGGCATTGATGTCAGTGTTCCCCTTGGGTGGCCAGAGCGAGGCATGTCGTCGACACTTCCTGTCTCTCTGTATCTCCTCCATGTCCGAATAACATCGCTTTGGTTCGCTCCGAGACGGCTGGAAACTTCTCTTGTTGAGAGCCAGTTCTGGCACAAAGTAACAATGTGGACGCTATCGAACTGCGGTATTGACCGTCTAGCCTTGGTTGAACTACAGGCAACACGGGTCGCGTACCTCCTTCCTTGTGGAACTGATCGGCTGTCGGACTCCCTCCGTCTAGTACGCACCGCTCATGCATTGTTGTTTACATCTTCGGGCGGGTTTAGTGACATCTCTGAACAGTCAAAGTGACTGTGCCTGCGATAATATATCCACAGTCAACGTCTATCTTCTCGAGTTCTGGGAACTGGGGTGATGCAAAACTTTTTTGACGTTTGTGTATCTTGCAGCTACGTATTCCATTTTGCATACTTGAAACTTATGAACACTGTGTAAGAATTGTAAAATAGTCGCAAGTAGAAAAACATGTTGTTCTCATCACGCTTTGCCACTAGGCCATAATGCTCTCTGATGTTACAAACTAAACATAGACGAATTTGTTTGAGAAGCCATCCCTCATAGTTATTCTTCTGATCTTATACCCTCAAATGTTTACCTTCCCACTCCTTGTCGAACAATGACCAAGAAAATTCCTTTCGGGATGAAAACGCAGTTCAAATCTGGTTTGATGACATCTTCAACTCAGAACCGTCAGGATCCGACTAGCGTGGAATCGGTAAACCAGAGGAACATTGTCAGACTGTTTTAAATAGTGCGAAAGAAAATACAGGGTGTCACAGAAGGTTTGGTCGATATTCAAAGAAATAGCAAGAACGAGACAAAAACTCGGTGTCATGGGCTCTTAAAGTTCATACTTTGAGCTATGAGCACTTGTTCAGTAATCAGCAAGTGCTTATAGTTCATAAGGTACGCATTATAGAGATTGTGGTAACTAGACTTTTTTGCTCTGAATGATCGTTCCGGTAATATCCCTGAACACGAATAATTCTTCATGGGAGATCCTGTATGGTTGATGATAATTCCTCTTTTAAGCTTTCCATTGAGTTCAATAGACTAATGGAAAACGCTGTGGAAATGTGTACTATACTAATACCCGTGAGAAACAACTTACTACGATAATTTTACAATGAAAATCTATTTAAATAAAAAAGAATTTGCAACACAAGCGTGACTATATCGGCAGAAATTAGTAAGATACTACTCACTTTAGACTTCAAAGCGATCTATTTTTACTTCCTGTCATGTGTAATATGCAAGTAGAACTGAAATGAGGTGTTTCATAATAAAATTGTGCGTTCAGTTAACAATGAGGCAGGTAGTCAGATAGGCAGGTTATGTACGCAGAAGCGAAAAGAGGTGGAGTATCAAAAGATTTCGCCCTTACAGTACTGGGTACTGGAAGTAGCGAGACTATTTTTGAAGAAGTTTATTTCTTAAGGTCTCCTTCCTGATTTTCGATCTAGCTGCTTATGGGTTTGACACAGAGGCTAAAATTCTAACCTCCAATAAGACTAGAAGCATGAGCCAAAGCAGTCTTCACCTTACAGACGGCCATGTTACCTCAGAGCTAGTGAAGAGCTGTCATATCTCCCTTACTGTTCCAGTTGTGACTAGCACACGTACACTGCAATGTAAAAGACGAGATTTGTTGCAATTTTCAAATGGAACAATTTTACTGGGCTCAGAATCAAAATTTTATAACATTATGTTGCAACTTAAGTTGAAATCACACTATTTTTCTATGGAAATATCACAAAATATCAAGTGAATTTGGCAGGCTGATTCTGTGCTAACCAGGATGTAACAGTTCGCTCACACACAGTGGGTATACCCATACAGTGTTGTTGACGGGGGATTCAGTTATACTGCTAGGAGGAGGAATACAAGCCGATGAATTCTTGTAGTGGGGTGGGAAGTGAGTACACCCCCTGCCTCAGACGCCGCTGTTGAATGCCAGACTACCCAACGTACAGTACATGTCAATGAGTCTTACTCGATTTCTGTACCTAGGTTTAGGGACTAGAGCGTTTATCATAACAATATGTAGATGCACCAACCACAAAACAAACATCATAAGTCAATAACTGTCACAGTTGTGTGTTTTTCTGTCTTAAGTGCCCGAAAACTGGAAAAGTCATTCACCAAATGATGATCATATCTTTGGATACACTGTAAACATTCAGTAGGCTAGACATATTTTGATCATTATACACTTTAGAAATACTTTTGTCAGGAACGCTATCATTTGCACTATCCCCAAAATGTAGGAACACAAATGAACAGATAACACAGCACTGGCTGCAAAACGTGAAAATTCAGAGAGACACTTGTAAGGTAAGAATAACATAATGTTCCATATCAAAAAAGTTTACTGATTCGAAACCACTTGCAGTGACCGAGAGAGAGGGGCCAAAAAGAAGTGCAGGAAGTCGAAGTAGGTAACATGAAGGAGCACTTGGGCCAAGGAACGCAAAACGCTGACAATGTTATGGAGAGGAAATCATCCTTATGCAAACCTATCATTAAGTCTGTAAATACTGAAAACATGGCAAAAAAATCTAATCGTAATGATTACAGTATACCACTTTTGATACTTAGTCAATAAAAGCGTAAATTGTCTATATTAAAGAGTTTTCCAATTTGTAATAATCTGAAAATACAGAGAACCAAGTTGAGTGTGGTGCTAATTGTCCATGCAGCACTTCAGTTAGTGTAGAGCGTTATTGATTTAGTCCCAGATGGTTTCACACGAACGACGCCTCTAGGTTACCACGATATTCACGTGGTAGTTACCGGGGCGTAATGCCACGGCTGTGGTAGGTGGCTCCCTGTCACGAACCGATGGGAGCATGATTGTGTCAGGGCGTGGCAACCTTGCCCTATACGAACACTTGTCCTTCCTCATCTGCATATCCTGAGGGTAACGTGCACTAACACCCTTATCCATCCAAATCTCTATTAACTCCTATAAAACTCTTCACCTTTTCTCAACCCACATTGGCCCAACATGAGGAGAAGTGGTTGGAATCTTCCCTGAACGAAAATGTCGAACTTCAGATCAAGCACACTGCAGGCAAGTAAAGCTGGAGGCTCGGTATTTCGTGTCGAAATGTCAGTCTTCCCCAGGGACTCTGGGGGAGAGGATGGGGTTGGGAGAAAAAACTTGACTAATCAGATTAAACTAACAAACACAAAGGAAGCTCAGATGTTTGGAAAACGAACTGCATAACATCAAATGAGACATGCTCGGAATCAGGGAGAAGAGGCTCAGAGCCGTAGCAACAACTGTCCTCAAGTTGGGAATCTCCTATTACCGAACAACTCAGACATAAATTCGCGTATTAGAGGGGTTGCTCTGCTAATTCACAACGGGAGGTAATACCTTGCCACCAAGAACATGTGTGTTTCACACAGTGCTCTATGTGATCCCTGAGTTAAATGCGAAGATTAGCTTTCAAATCACTTGGGGCTACGCACCCACCAGCAATTCAACCGATTAACTAAAACAATTCTGTTAAGACCTGATATAAGAAAAAAAAAGTCTAACACACTTCCCCTAGTATTAGGTGATATTAGTACATAGATACGAGTGAAGTCCACAGTAAACCATCCCCTTTATTGAACATTCAACGCGAAACCAGAGAGGACAAGTGAATTTTCTTAACAACCAACAGAAATGATCAGCAATATTCGAACAGCAGTGCGGAGTAAGTGCACTCCAAATCTGAAAAATCAGATGTAGCCTGGGAACAGTACGCCTTGTAAAAGAAAGGCGAAACACTGACAGAGACGCACTCTAATTCAGACCTAAAAAAAAAGTGAATAAGGCGAGTAGAAAAGATCAGGGAGCGCAAAACACGGAACTGATCGAGGAGGCCATTAAAATAAATGTGAACTTAAAGTCAACAAAACGGCAAGTTTAAAATCTACAACATTCTGAACGACCGAGTAGTAGCTATTAGTGAACGAGCAACAATTATAAAAACTGTTGAAGACATGACATGGGTGCCCCATACCAAACTGTCAACAAAGGTACGAGAACAGGGAATAGATTCCGAGATGTGAGTACCTCCAAGACTTCTTATTGTATCCAATACGTTGTCCTTGACGGTGAATGTTCGTCAGAGTTTCGTCAGTAGCGCCCCAGGGACGTGTGATACGACAGCTATTATTTTCTGTCTACATAAATGATCTGGTAGACAGAGTGGGCAGCGAAGTGCCGTTGTTTGCTGATGATGCAGCGCTGTACGGTAAGGCGTCTTCGAGTGAGTGTAAGACGACACAAGATGAGTTTAAAAAGTTGCCAGTTGGTGTGATAAACTGCAGCTTGCTCTAAATGTAGAAAAATATAAGTTAACGCAGATAATAAGGAAAAGCAATCCCGTATTGTTGGAATACTGCATTAGTAGCATCGTTTAAATATCTGGGGGTAACGTTGCAAAGCGATATGTGATCCATGTAACTATTACAGCATGTGAGTGTGCCAAATTTGTCACCAATACGAATAGTACATTCAGTTCCCCGCATCTCTTATCTAGACAGTTCACTTGTGTGAGAAATCAATTAATTAGTAAAAGAAACCCACCTCCATCTGTATAGTCAAAATATCATTGTGGTATATTTTTAATCAGAACAGAATCAAATAGCGGTCTACATGGACGAATCTGAGAAAGGACGCAAAATTGGCTATTCCGTGACTCTGTTCATGAGCGACAAAGGCATCTATGACACTGACACTTGAGCATATTATAGATGCATTCGAGTTACGAAATTCCATTTTTTAACAAGATATCTCCCAGCAAAATTATTCAGTCTTTTAGTTTATTCATTTGGTGCATGACGTCCGTTTGTAGGTAAACAATACTACTGAAGAGAGGGAGATACTAGCAGGTATAACTTTCATGTTCATTTAGCAGCTGTAACTTTTACGTGCAAGAGCGTGAATGTATGTGTTTGTGAAAGAGTGGATGGTGGTCAGTGGATGGGCCTTTAGGGTGGTTTAATGTCTCAGTTTAAGATATTTTAACTGGATTCGTTTCCAGATGTTTCAGTAAGGGCATAACTACAATACACTCGGATACAACACCTAACCATTTCTCAGGTAATGAAAATGTGTTAAATATTTCATTTAAGTCACATGTATTCTCTTCACAACTAGAAATCCTCCTAATTGTCAGGGAAAACATTACCACAGGCGTCAATAATAATTATTTACACTTTCAGACATTCCAGGTTTCCATTTTCTACATCAAAATGATTACTCTGTGATTCATAGTTCAATGTTAGTAGGGCATTCATAGAACCATTTTCAATTTCTCTACTGTTCTGAGGAAAATAAATATCTTAATTTTGAGTGTGAGCCCTGATTTCTCTTACTTTATCATGGTCACTTCTCCCTAACTAGGTGATACCAACAAAATATTCCGAATTCGGAGGACAACGTTGGTGCATAATTCTGTGAATAGATCTCGCCGTAACTAGAAACGTCTTTGTGGTGATAATTTCTTCCAAATTCACTTCAGGGGTGGCAGCGGTATCTCATTTCACTACACACACTCATCTCAGTGTTAATCAGTTGTAACATCGGAATACTAAAGGAGAGAAACGATAAAGTGGAATCACCTGTATGAATGTAAAAATTTATTGGAGTGAGATGGCTGAAAGCCACACCGTGATACGCAGGAACAATCACGAGATACCTGAATTTCAACTGAGTCTGAAGAACTGAATTCCTGAGAGACAGCGGCGGGAGCAGACAACCATTGTCACAGAGAAGGACACAGGTGCTATCAAAACTGCAGGTTAGCGTGACGAGAATCCAGTCCACAGCTTCTAGAAGATCAAAAGCTCGAGTAAAAATACTAACAGCAAACAAAATAAAAAGTACTGCATGATTTTCAGGGAAGGGCAATCCTCATCTACGACCTGATGGAAGGGACCAGCACAGTGCGAAAGGGTAAAGGAAACACAGTCCATGATAAAGATATGCACCGTCATGGTTAAGAGGTATGAGAAATATGTCGTATAGCAGTCGGATATTGGCTCCACCGCTGCCACCGATTTAAGCCAGTACATTATCAGAAGAATGAATAGTCCCAAAGTGGATGGACTGGCGTCGGTCTTCTGACTGGTTTCATGCAGCCCGCCACGAATTCCCCTCCTGTGCTCCTTACTAATCTCTTCATTCTTCGTCGCAGAGTAGCACTTGCAACCTACGTCCTCAATTATTCGCAGGATGTATTCCAATCTCTGTCTTCCTCTACAGTTTTTGCCCTCTACAGCTCCCTCTAGTACCATGGCAGTCATTCCCTCATGTATTAACAGTTGTGCTATCACCCTGTCCCTTTTCCTTATCACTGTTTTACACGTGTCCCTTTCCTCTCCGATTCCGCGCAGAACCTCTTCATTCCTTACCTTATCAGTCCACCTAATTTTCAACATTCGTCTCTAGCACCACATCTCAAATGCTTCGGTTCTCTTCTGTTCCGGTTTTCCCACAGTCCATGTTTCACTACCATACAATGCTGTACTCCAGACGTACATTCTCAGAAATTTCTTCCTCAACTTAAGGCGGCTGTTTGATATTAGTAGACTTCTCTTGGCCAGGGATGGCCTTTTTGCCATTACTAGTCTACTTTTGATCTCCTCCTTGCTCCGTCCGTCATTGGTTATTTTACTGCCTAGGTAGTAGAATTCCTTAAATTCATCTACTTCGTTACCATCCATCCTGATGTTAAGTTTCTCGCTGTTCTCATTTCTACTACTTCTCATTACCTTCGTCTTTCTTCGATATACTCTCAATTCGTACTCTGTGTTCATTAGACTGTTCATTCCGTTCAGCAGATCATGTAATTCTCCTTCACTTTCACTCAAGATAGCAATGTCATCAGCGAATCATATCATTGATATCCTTTCATCTTGAATTTTAATTCCACTACTGAACGTTTCATTTATTTCCATAATTGCTTCCTCGATGTACAGATTGAAGAGTACGAGCGAAAGGCTACATCCTTGTCTTACACCCTTTTTAATACGAGCACTTCGTTCTTGGTCGTAGACTCTTATTATTCCCTCTTGGCTGTTGTACATATTGTGTATGGCCGTCCCTCCCTATAGCTTACCCCTACTGGGTAGCTGTGGTGAATCACTACTGTTCAGAGAGAATGTGGCTGGTGTTGGAACATCTTGGATGTGGGGCGAACATCATTATCCACCTCTGTGGCCTAATCGGATTTCTTTTTTTTTTTTTTCTTCTGCTCATGCTAAGCTAAGAACATGTAATCAAGAACAGTCGCATAGGAAGAGAATTTGATTGGTGTTGATAAAGTATGTTTTGTTTCGTGACAATCTACACAGGCAGACGATGGTAATGAGCAATGCTTATGCCGTGCAAGAAATCACCAGTCCAACTCCTGTAAATAGGATGCTGTGACTACTCCAGAGTCCGCTGTCTTAGTGTTGTAATTCTGTCGCTGATGATTACTCCTTGGTCACGACGCTATTTTTGCGTCTTGGAGAATATCTAGTTATGAAATACCAGCAGATTGTAAGCTAGCCCGGCGTTGTGCTTTTGAACTGTGTGGCAGACAGTATAAATCGGTTTACAATCGTAAATTCAGATGTAACTTTTTCTCTGATATCGATAGTGTGTCGAGAGGAAGTAGTTACGTGAATCCTGATAAAAACACTTTTAACTTCGTGCAATTTATGTAATGCCTGTATACCTACAAAACTGGAAAACATTCTGCCTAAAAAACACACTCGATTAACTTAAAAAAATCGCTCATGATAGTAATCAATTCTAAATTATGTTTCAAATAAGTTTAACTTATGCGCCTTTTTCATCAGCTGTGAAGCAAGTATTTCAGACAGTAACATTTACACAGTTTGGCACTGAATTTCTGCACATTTAATACACAGAAATAAATCACTAGTTTTTTTGAAACAGGATACTCTAATTTCCGAGCACTTAGGAGGGGATCCTGCAGAGGTTCATGATTAGGAAAAAGTTACGGTTCTAAACACAGGTTTATAGCACTTGGATTGCTATTAAAACACTCACACAAATCAATTGGTCCATGCTCTAATATATATTGTAAGGTGTCAGGCAAATCCAACACCTTCCATGAAAACCCTGACATGATAAGCAAATCCAGTAGTATCTCACATAGCTCTGAATAAATCGTGACATTAAATTAACCAAAGTAATACGAGTAACGAGTGAGCAAATGGAATACCACAGACTAACACAAGAATGCCTAAATGCATGTCATCCTTCCCACCGTGAGACAGACGCAGTTCCGAGGGGAGAAACGAGAACAGAAGCCGAGAGCAGAAGCGTGTTAAGCTGAAGGCCCTACGATAAGGGACGGATACCCACGTTGCCAGCTAACCGCTAGGACCACCCCAGCCGCAAGTTTTAGCGTGAGACTTTTTCGCGTCTCTGTTACGTCAGGACCACCCCCCAGCTCATGTTAAAAGATAGAGCCCTCCAGATGAACAGTATAGATCTTACGATAACACTATAAGGACCACACCAGCTGCAAGTTTTAGCGTGAGACTTTTTCTCGTCTGTTACGTTGCAAACTTTAAAGTCATTGCCCCAGCACGAAAAGTATAACGTTTCTCATTGGATAGACAGAATTTTTGTAGGTGGAGCTTAAGGTTAACATTGAGACCCTGATTGGTCAGATGAAAACACAGCCAGATAGTTTTTTTAAACCAACTTCGGTAAATTGTAGTAAAGAGAAGTTAGGAGAGTGTGGCTTCCGAGATGGCGAGGTGAGCGGAGCTGTGCTGTCCGCCGCCCCCTGATGAACACCGACAAGGTAATGAACGCACGCGATGCCGCATAACAGCGCATAAAGCTTCACTCAGAACTGCAGAAGTCTCATCTGTTACACCCCCTTTTTGCGTAATACTAGTGTCAATCGTCAATTAAAGCTCATGGTGTTCACATTTGCCACTTGAAGTAAAAATCTGAAACGCGATGATTTTTCTGTTATATAGTTAATGAGAAGCCACATCAGCCACTGTAATTTACGACAAGTTAGATAAGTAATTAAAGATAATTGAGGGTCACTGTAGACCATTTTGATAGTTTTCTCTTTTATGAAACTTAACTTAAACCTAGATTATAGATGTGATATGGCATAGGTCATCCTTCGATCCATTGTGGAACTTGGAAACCCATTCAGGGAATATTCGTTCACATTTTTGTTGAACGCACTTAGTTTTTACCATCCTGTATTAAAACATTTCCTTTTATCAATAGTGCAATTTATAAACAATGTTTTGTGAGTAGAATAAAATTTCCAATGGTAAACTTAACTGCTTTTTCGACGTTATTTTACCAGATAACTAAAAATAGGAAAGCCTTGAACCCCTTCCACTAAATTTAGTTAGTATTAAGATTCTTTTACAGGAAGTGCAGTGGAGCTGACGCTGAAATCATTAAGTATTTGGTTATATCATCGCTAGTCTCACTGAACTCTACATGTCATGTGTGGTCTGACGTCTCCTTACCAGCAACAGGTCCCAGGTTCAAACTAGTCAATTCCCTAAAAAACACGCTCAGAGCGTCGTTGCGCGAAAGTGGTAGGGAGACGCGATATACAACAAACAGAAACCACGCAGAATGTTAGAATATCTGTATGCTTGAAGTTGGTGGAGCAGTGGCGAATTAGTGGTGGCAAGAGACGTAGCGGCTAACTGTACTCACGGTTCTTGATGTTTTAATGCTCTTTATAGTTTTTTCTTGGCGACGGATTTTTATCGCGTTAGAGCCATTCCTTATTGCCGTGAGTAGCATGCAACAGCCAAATCCACATTCCAAATGCCTCCCTTGGCACCCTCGATGTATACCGTATAACGGCTAGCCACTGACTGTGTGCCGTTGTCACCAAGGAGCCGACCAGTTCGACCGCCAAAACCACCTTTTACATCGCGCCAGGCCACTTATGATGCGGAGGGACTTCCATACGTCTTTCATGTTATACAATACGAGTTGAAACATCCCCTTTGAACAATTATACATGACTGTGCTTAAACTGACACACAATATTTTGTTAGCGCAACGCAATCTGACTTTCAAAATTCCCTACAAAAGAATGGCCCTGACTAACGTTAAACTATACCTTTCACAAATCACTTACCTCACAAAAATCTTCGCTACTCAAGCTACTGCAATACAGCGAGCGCCACTACTGCCAGCTAAATAAAAGATTCAAACTACTGAAGGCACTAACTACTGATAGGGATAGTTAGCAAATGAAAGATATTAATAGAGAACAAACAATGTATTTACCTTAATATCATCAAAAGTCATAATATATATAGCAGTTCATCACAAATTACAAAACTCCGCCATCTCTCTCCCCACATCCACCACTGCTGGCGGCTCACCTCCAACTGCGCAACGCTACGCGCTGTTCACATCCAGCTGCCGCTGCCCAACACTACAATGGCGAGTATTACAACAATGCAAAGCAGCCACAGACTGCACACAGCACAGCCAGTGATTTTCATACAGAGGTGGCGTTACCAATAAAAGAACCTAAACAGCCTACTTACATAAAGAAAACATAAACAGCCTACTTACAGAGTGTCCTAAGCAGCTTCCAATACACAGTGTTTTCTCTATAAATGTACATATATTATAAAATTTCATTATTTTAAACTTAATTTAGCTTTTTCTTTAAATTTCCTGTTACAAGTCAATGACCTTAACTAACAAAGAACAAACACTTCATAATCACAGATACACAGTTACATAGTGTAAACCTACTTCTAATCGATATGTGTTACAAACTGACCCTGTCAATCTGTTTTTACATTGACCTTACCGATTAATTACCCTTATTTATTTCTGTTACCACATTCGAATTTATTTTACACGTTTCTCTTGTTAATTTCGTCTTGAGATCACCGTATTGGAATTAGTGGCAACAGTAAAACATTTTCCCCATCTCACTTCACCTCTGGAGACAATTGCTCTGCTACTTTGTCTGTTATTTCTTGAGTGTCATCAGTACCTGCATGCACCAAACTGCTTGGATTAATTGCCAGTTGTTCAACCTTCACTGGTTCCACCGATACAATACTCAGTTTTTGTAACCCCGTTTCATCTTCGTATTACACTTGTCTCGAGTACAAATCAGAAATGAAAACGTCTGTAGTGTTTAGCTCCCTCTCAATTCTGTCCACGACAATTACACTTCCTGATTCTCCTGGTGAAGTGGTTTTTATCAGTATTGGCCTCTCTCTTCTGTAGTACTACAGGTGCCCTCAGCAGCTGACAAAAAACTAGAGAGCTCGGCTTTTGAAGCATTAGGCATCGCGTCATTTGCTGCGGCTGCAGCTGTCTCCACTGCTGCAGTGGATGGCCGCACTGTTGTTCAACTCTGGACGCCACGTCGCCCTTGGACGGTCAGCTGGGACCTCTTGTTGCCGAGTGTTTTAATATATCCAACTCGGCGACGTTATCAGCGTCAACTAAAGTACCCAACTCGCTGCCATTCTCTCACTTCCATGTTGCCAGAAGGCTGCTTTTCTACCACCAGCTGATGCTGTACATTGTTGTGCTTAAAATCCCGAAATATACTCTTTGATACTATTTGACATAATAAATATTCAATTATTAATTATGCTGCATTATTCATGTCATTTGCCGGCACCACAGTGCATCATTTTTTCGTTACTTCCTCATATTCAACTTTGATTCTATTGTAGCCTTCTTTGTTCTAGTGGAAACAAACACATTGATTTACATTGGGAAACCACCACATGTGTGACTCGCAGACCTACCTGTTCGTTCCACACATCCTCAACATGTTAAGCTTACCTGACCTTATCCAAGGTGCAGTTGCTAGTATGCTGCGCTCCAAAACATGAACTCCGGTATTTACTTATTCTGTGACAACAATACACTGGTAGAGGTTTGTACAACTTTAAATAAGTAGCACACAAATGTGCTAATATTTTAATGCACTGACGGAAAAAAGTCGCAACACCAAAAAATACGAGTGTGAGTCAAATGAAAACCTTAAATTTGTAATAACAAATCTAAATTACGCGCCGTTATCCTGTAAGTTGGTAAGCGTGCTGCAAACAGCGTGCAGAATGGTCTGTAGGTGGCAGCATAGTGCAAATGCACACATACCGTCGCAGTATCAGTATGAAGATGGCCGGCCTCTTGCGACTTGCAGCAGGGAAGAACAGCGTTCTGTTATTCGGTTTTTGCGTCGTGAAGGTGTCAAACTTATTGAAATTCATTGCCGAATGAAGGTTCAGTACGGTGATGCATGTTTGTCACAGCAGCAAGTCTGCGAGTGAAGTAGGAAGCTCGCAAATGGTGTGACTTCAGTTGAAGATGCTCCCCGTCCAGGTCAGGCACAACGGGTTGTGACTCCACAGAACATTGCAGCAGTTGAAGCCATAGTGAAGGAAAACCGCCGAGTGACACTGAATGACATTGCAGCATGTTTGCAGATTAGTCATGGGTCAGCACACCACAGTGTGCATGATGTGCTCCAGTTTCACAAAGTGTCTGCAAGATGGGTGCCACGGCAGCTGACTCCTGAAATGAGAGAACGACGGGTTGATGCTTGTGAAGAACTTCTTCGGCCCTTTGAACGAGAAGGTGATGACTTCCTTGCAAGAATCATTACTGGGGAGGAAACTTGGGTTCACTTCCACCAACCGGAAATCAAGAGAGCGAGCAGGGAATGGCCCCATTCCTCATCACCAAAACCAAAGAAGTTTCGAACAGAACCATCAGCAGGGAAGGTTACGCTGAGTCTCTTTTGGTACGAAAAAGGCGTCGTTTTGGAGCATTACGTGCCTAGAAGGACCACTGTCACGAGTGCATCATACACAGATCTCCTAAAAATAATCTGCGGCCTGCAATCAAATCAAAGCGACTTGGATTGCTGTCAGCAGGTGTCCGTTTGCAACATGACAATGCAAGGCCCCACACGGCCCGTACAACAGTTGACACAATCACAGACCTGCATTTTGAGTGTCTTCCTCGCCCACCATACTCACCAGACCTTGCCCCAAGTGATTTCCATATGTTTGGACCACTCAGAGACGCAATGGGAGGAAAGAAGTTCTGTTCTGACGAAGAGGTACGCCATGCGGTGCATGAGTGGTTGTGCGGACTACCAAAAGAATTTTTTTTCTAAAGGAATTTATGCACTTTGTAAGCGCTGGAGGACTTGCATTGAGCGAGGGGGAGATTATGTTGAGAAGTGATACAGCTTTGTACCACTTCTGAACAATAAATAATATTTTAAAAAAATATTTAAGGTTTTCATTTGACTCACCCTCGTAATTATTGTAGAGTAATGAAATTTCGGGAATACAGTTCTCTAGGTATCATATTTAAGTGATTAACATTGCAATAGTGCAGGTGAACGTAAGCGCTAGGTAAGCCATTGCAGTTCTGAAATTCTGGTACATTAATAACCGGTGTAGCCGCTAGACTATTGAAAGCAAGCGTACAAAAGAGCATGCATTGTATTCTACATGTGCCAGGTATCAGTTTGTGGGATGAAGTTCCACACCTGTTGCACCTGATCAGTCAATATAGGGGCGGTTAATGGTGTCTGTGGATGACTCTGGATTTGTCGTACGACGATGTCCCATGTGTGCTTAATTAGAGACAGATACCTTGACCGAGCAGGCCAAGGCAACATGTCGACACTCAGTAGAGCACATTGGGTCACAATAGCGGTATGTGGGCGAGCGTTATGCTGTTGGGAAACACTGCCTGGAATGCTGTCCATGAATGGCAGCACAACAGGTCGATTCACCAGGCTGACGTACGGTTTTGCAATCACGGTGCATAGGATAGCCACGAAAGTGCTCCTGCTCCCGACCTTGGCTCCAGGTACAGGTCCAGTGTGTCCAGCACACGGAGAAGTTATTTGTAGGCCCTCAACAGGCCCCCTTGTAACCAACATACAGCCATCACTGCCACCATTACAGGGCGTCTGGCTCGGAACAGACTTGGGGGTAACACATCTGTAACAGTGCGTTGCGTGGTTGTGGTAACAACTTCTGCTCAAATTTCTGCTGCAGATGCAGTGTTCTGCGCCAGAGCCATACTTCGAACACTATGGTCTTCCCTCTCCGTATTGCCACGAGGCCGTACGGAGCCCAATCTTCTCGCGGCCGTATATTCTCCTGACCGCGTCTGCCAGCATTCATATACAGTGGCTACAGCCCTGCCAAGTCCTTCCGCATTATCGTCGTAGGAACACCCAGCTTCTGGTAGCCCTATAACGCGACCTCTTCCAAACTCATTGTGGTGCTGATAGTGGCGTCAAAGGCATTCTTGAGTAACACCAACTCACCACGTCCACTCTCAAAGGTAACTAACGCTCACGACCGTTACACCGTGCTTTTAAAGCAAACCTGATGTACGTCCTCATAGTGGCGCCACTAGCTCTACTGTTACGCAACTTATGCGAAATTTGAAATCCTATTTTAGATGTAGAAAGACACCTTCCGACTTTCGTTTATGTAGCACGACTCCTCCTCGGTTTTGCAGTTTTTTTCTGTCAGTGCATTTTTGAGGCAAAATCTCCTCCAGTTTTGTAGGTGTACAGGCATTACATCAATTGCACGAAGTTAAAAGTGTTTTTATCAGGATTCACGTAACCTCTTCCTTTCGACGCACAATCGATATCAGAGAAAAATTTACAGTTATAAACCGATTTAAGCTCTCTGCCACACAGTTCAAAACCACAATGCCCGCCTAGCTTACAATCTGCTGATATTTCATAACTAGATATTCTCCGAGACGCAAAAATAACTTAACCCTACCGTCGTGACCAAGGAGTAATCATCAACGATAGAATTACAACACTAAGACAGCGATCTCTGGAGTAGTCACAGCATCGTATTTACTGAGAAGAGTTGGACCGGTGATTTCTTGCACGGCATAAGCATTGC
The DNA here is from genome assembly GCF_021461385.2 of Schistocerca piceifrons. Lineage (NCBI taxonomy): Eukaryota > Metazoa > Arthropoda > Insecta > Orthoptera > Acrididae > Schistocerca > Schistocerca piceifrons. The sequence goes on along the minus strand of NC_060138.1, from coordinate 1,136,363,337 downwards.
TAATTACCACGGCTGTCAAGATCAATCAAATACTGTTTCTGTGCAACTGTTTTTGATTACATTAAAAAAAGCTGATTAGGCCACAGAGGTGGGAATGACGTTCGCCCCACATCCAAGATGTTCCAACACCAGCCACATTCTCTCTGAACAGTAACGATTCAGCACAGCTACCCAGTGGGGCTAAGATGTAGGGAGACACGGGTCATATACAATATGTACAACAGCAAAGAGGGAATAATAAGAGTGGACGACCAAGAACGAAGTGCTAATAAGATTAGAAAGGGTGTGTACCCTTTCGCCCCTACTGTTCAATTTGTACATCGGGGAAGCAATTATGGAAATAAAAGAAAGGGTCAGGAGTGGAATTAAAATTAAAGGTGAAAGGATATCAATGATACGATTCGCTGATGACATTACTATCTTGAGTGAAAGTGAAGAAGAATTACATGATCTGCTGAACGGAAAGAACAGTCTAATGAATACAGAGTATGGACTGAGTGTAAATCGAAAGAAGACGAAGGTAATGAGAAGTAGCAGAAATGAGAACAGCGAGAAACTTAACATCAGGAATGATGGTCACGAAGTAGACGAAGTCAAGGAATTGTGTTACGTAGGCAGTAAAATAACTAATGACGGACGGAGCAAGGAGGACATCAAAAGCAGACTAGCAGTTGCAAAAAGGGCATTTGTGGCCAAGAGAAATCTACTAGCATCAAACAGCGCCCTTAATTTAAGTAAGAAATTTCTGAGAATGTACATCTGGAGTACAGCATTGTACATCTACATCTATACTCCGCGAGCCACCTTACGGTGTGTGGCGGAGGGTACTTATTGTACCACTATCTGATCCCCCCTTCCCTGTTCCATTCACGAATTATGCGTGGGAAGAACGACTGCTTATAAGTCTCCGTATTTGCTCTAATTTCTCGGATCTTTTCGTTGTGATCATTACGCGAGATATATGTGGGCGGTAGTAATATGTTGCCCATCTCTTCCCGGAATGTGCTCTCTCGTAATTTCGATAATAAACCTCTCCGTATTGCGTAACGCCTTTCTTGAAGTGTCCGCCACTGGAGCTTGTTCAGCATCTCCGTAACGCTCTCGCGCTGACTAAATGTCCCCATGACGAATCGCGCTGCTTTTCGCTGGATCATGTCTATCTCTTCTATTAATCCAACCTGGTAAGGGTCCCATACTGATGAGCAATACTCAAGAATCGGACGAACAAGCGTTTTGTAAGCTACTTCTTTCGTCGATGAGTCACATTTTCTTAGAATTCTTCCTATGAATCTCAACCTGGCGCCTGCTTTTCCCACTATTTGTTTTATGTGATCATTCCACTTCAGATCGCTCCGGATAGTAACTCCTAAGTATTTTACGGTCGTTACCGCTTCCAATGATTTACCACCTATGGCATAATCGTACTGGAATGGATTTCTGCCCCTATGTATGCGCATTATATTACATTTATCTACGTTTAGGGAAAGCTGCCAGCTGTCACACCATGCATTAATCCTCTGCAGGTCCTCCTGGAGTACGTACGAGTCTTCTGATGTTGCTACTTTCTTGTAGACAACCGTGTCATCTGCAAATAGCCTCACGGAGCTACCGATGTTGTCAACTAAGTCATTTATGTATATCGTAAACAATAAAGGTCCTATCACGCTTCCCTGCGGTACTCCCGAAATTACCTCTACATCTGCAGATTTTGAACCGTTAAGAATGACATGTTGTGTTCTTTCTTCTAGGGAATCCTGAATCCAATCACAAACCTGGTCCGATATTCCGTAAGCTCGTATTTTTTTCACTAAACGTAAGTGCGGAACCGTATCAAATGCCTTCCTGAAGTCCAGGAATACGGCATCAATCTGCTCGCCAGTGTCTACGGCACTGTGAATTTCTTGGGCAAATAGGGCGAGCTGAGTTTCACATGATCTCTGTTTGCGGAATCCATGTTGGTTATGATGAAGGAGATTTGTATTATCTAAGAACGTCATAATACGAGAACACAAAACATGTTCCATTATTCTACAACAGATTGACGTAAGCGAAATAGGCCTATAATTATTCGCATCTGATTTATGACCCTTCTTGAAAATGGGAACGACCTGCGCTTTCTTCCAGTCGCTAGGTACTTTACGTTCTTCCAGCGATCTACGATAAATTGCTGATAGAAAGGGGGCAAGTTCTTTAGCATAATCACTGTAGAATCTTAAGGGTATCTCGTCTGGTCCGGATGATTTTCCGCTGCTAAGTGATAGCAGTTGTTTTTCAATTCCGATATCGTTTATTTCAATATTTTCCATTTTGGCGTCCGTGCGACGGCTGAAGTCAGGGACCGTGTTACGATTTTCCGCAGTGAAACAGTTTCGGAACACTGAATGGTAGTGAAACATGGACTGTGGGAAAACCGTAACAGAAGAGAATCGAAGCATTTAAAGATATGGTGCTACAGACGAATGTTAAAAATTAGGTGAACTGGTAAGGTAAGGAATGACCTAGTTCTGCGCAGAATCGGAGAGGAAAGGAACATGTGTAAAACACTGATAAGGAGAAGGGACAGGATGATAGGACATCTGCTAAGACGTAAGGGAATGACTCCCATGGTCCTTTTCCTTGTTAGGCATACGATTGGTAAGTACATATACGAAGTGGCTGTCGAAAAAATAATTACATATTGCATCTTTAAGAAACGAAATGGCTGGTCCAACATCAGTCCAGTGACGGTGTAGAAGAATGTTAATCTATATCACTGCAATCGTTATCACTCGTAGATAATACGCTGATGTAGACATCTACATCGATACTGAAGACTATCGATGTGCATGTCTGTTCCAAGCAAGATGGAGATAAATTTCTGTGGTGCTGTGGACCTAAGGATGGTCTGATTCTAGATCGAAATCGATCATCTTTAACAACATGGTGATTTCAAAATGCAATTTTTAACCTACATTAAAGCTATACACCACCACCACCCACACAAAAAATGTTTCTGACGCTGCCTAGCATAACGAGACTCGTGGTTAATGAGTATCGATGGAGAAAACTACAGTTACTTAACTGTGTACTAGCAGAGCGCTACATAAAAAAGTGTATTGCGTTGGAAGTGCTTCCAGTGTTTGCTAAAGTGACAATTAAGGTTAGGAAGAAAGCGTCAAAAAACCTCAAGACATATTGCGAACAGAATGGCTTGAAGATGAATTAAAAGAAGACGAATTAAAAGAAAAAAGAGGCCATCCTCTCTTATCAGATATACACTGCGTGCCTTATTGTAGGAAATAATTGTGTTGTAGACATGGTCACTGATCTGTAGATGCATTCAAAAAACAAAAGTGGTAAAAGTCAGGCACTATAAGAAAGTTGATAAAGTGGTAGAGGTTTTTAATACTTTGAACACAAATGTCGACCTGATTTTAGGTTGTAAATTTAACAAACATAAGTCACTACTGGTGAAATGAAGGTGATTACCAAAGGCTTGCTACAGTCTGGAAACGGGCGACCGCTATGGTCGCAGGTTCGAATCCTGCCTCGGGCATGGATGTGTGTGATGTCCTTAGGTTAGTTAGGTTTAAGTAGTTCTAAGTTCTAGGGGACTGATGACCTCAGATGTTAAGTCCCATAGTGCTCAGAGCAATTTGAACCATACTAAAGGCTTAAAGTTTAATGTTGCACCCAACTCTGACGGAAAGACGTAAAAGAACTAGAAGTTCTTACGAAACTAGCGGCAGACTCCATGACAGGTTCAACAATAAAGAAAAGCATGATAGCGTTTAAAGTAGGCAACATTATCAGAGAAAATGCAGTAGGTGATAAAAGATGAAGGTCCAAGAAAGAGATAGGGCTGTAATTATAACAATCAATAGCAAACTAGATGATGAGAAATCATTAGTTATCGAGTCAGACAAAGGCAATTCTTTTGTTGTCCTTATTAAAGTTGAGTACGTAGAGATTATAGAATTTTTTTTAAAGATAATCAAATATTTCAGTTCTTTAAGGATCACAAGACAAAATTAAAGAGGCAGTTAACAATCTTGCTCCTTATTTACCGATTTTCAAAATGAAAAGTGTATAGTCATGAACCTAAGTGCTTCTAAGCTTTTAATACATAAAATTGCAGTTCCCATTAGACCAGTTGCTCATTACATTAACTGCCCAAATTACCATTTAAGTCAAGAATTGAATAAGATTATTGCAGAAAACTATATATTCACAGAAACACATACACTAAAAAAAAGAAATGGAACTTGTACTGTAAGCGTATGCTTTCACAGCCATTGTCACAGCAGTAAAATTCTTCTGAGTATGTGACTGCATTGTCAATGTGTAAAATTCTCCAAAGATTAAGGCCACTATTGCAAATGGTCTCCCTCAGGGTGTTTTTGTTAACCACTGAATAAAAAGTCTTGGTTCTTGTATACTGGAGGAAGAGATTCTTAGCGTACTCTGATGGGAAGGTGAGGCTGAGGTTAAGGCGTCCTTTATTGATGTTAGCATTATTTATTTTCATTTGTGGAAACAGATGTTTGATTGGTGTTTGCTTAATTGCTTCTGAATGAGAAACCAGCGGCAGTTGTGATGTAGTGCTGTTTACTTGCTGCCTAGTGCCGGCTGAGATGTGCCAGTAATCTGTGTACCAGCAACCGCTGTAGTCTTACGGGCGCGCCTGCACGTGTGTGTGTGTGTGTGTGTGTGTGTGTGTGTGTGTGTGTGTGTGTGTGTGTGTTCTATTTTTGTTGTCTGGTTGGCTGGATATTTCTATCTCCTCTCCAAACATTACTCCTGAGTGCAAGACTCTGTTTCGCCAGTATGTGGGCTTCTTGGAATTCTATCTGTTTGACACACACATCCTTTTGTTCTGCCACCGCTGACTTGGTGTGTTGTCTTTGTCGGATATATCTTTCATGTTCAGACGTCTGTGTGCTGATTGGTCGCTCCCTCTGACCTACATACACAAGTCCACACTTGCACCCGATTTTGTAAACTCCAGCAGCATATAGTTTGTCAACTGTATCTTTCGTTGAGTCAAGACCATCTTTATTCTGCTAGGCAGTAGTGAATTTTGTCCACATGTTCAGTGATACTTCCATATTGCCTTCATCCTTTGTTGTCAATCGTCCCATAACCCTTGGCTCCAAAATATCCAAGCGACCAGCCGACATGAATAGAGAGGATGGGTACACACTTCCAGTGTCCTGGCTTCCAGCAGTGATGACAGTATGGGACAGCAGCTTGGGGGAAGCAAAACACACACACACACACACACACACACACACACACACACACACACACAGGCGTGTCGGAGACTATAGCAGCTGCAGGTATACAGAATATTGGCACACCTCAGCCACAACTAGGCAGCAAGTAAACAGAGCTACGTCACAGCCTCCGCCGGTTTCTCATTCAAAAGGAATTAAGCACACACCAATTAAACACATCTATTTCCGCAAATGAAAATAAATAATACAAACATCAATAAAGGAATTATAACACCGCTCCCTCTCACCATCAGTTTCCCATCGGGTTGTGATAACAACCTCTTCCACAAGTAAACGTATAAGATCCTAAATTTTTTATTCAGCAGTTAACAAAAACACCCTGAGGAAAGCCATTTGCAACAGTGGCCGAAACATTGAAGAATTTTACACATTGAAAATGCACTCGCATGCCCAGAAGAATTTAATTGAGAACTTGGACTGGGTACCTAAGAAACTGAAATTCCAGCTGAGGCGAAATTCCTCTCAATAGATGTAACCAACATATACACAAATGTACCAGTCGAGGAAACAATTAACATCATTAAAAACGATGAGTAACCATCAAAGTATAGAGATGTGTGACGAAAATAGTGTAGTTTTATATCAAGATTATTTTATAGTCAATGGTGCCTTCTGTAAATAGTCACATTGTTTAGCAATTAGTAATTGCCTAGCAGAGACACCAGCAAATATCTTCATGGATGATCTTCAGAAAAAAATTTTTGACTGAACACCAGGTGCTGAGTAGTAAGATCATCTATTATAAAAGGCACGTTGGTGACATATTTACTGTTCAAAGGAAGCACAGCATATGCAAATTTATGTAACTGACATCCTAGTATCAGCTTCACAATTGATGTGGAAGAAAATACTCTACCAATTTTGATTTGAGAATATCTAGACTTAATGGAACGCATACTATTAAGAGACTCCACTACCACAGATGCAGTTGTACATGAATCTCCATGTCACTGAATGAGATATAAACATGCATCTTTCCAAAACATGCTTGAAAGGTTGACCAGATTACCATTATCTAAGGAGAAGATCGACAGAGAGCTCATTGTCTTAGGGCATGGGGCTATTAATAATGTGTCTGACGTCATGTTATTGGATAAGTCATACAGAAAAATGATAGACTAAAAGGAAAGATCAGGCAACAAGACATTACATTACGGAAAATTACAAATAGGGAAAACCCTAAGTTTGTAATCTCACATTATTTAGCAAAAATCTGATGAAATAGAGCAGATTTTCAGAAACAGTGCCGTGGAAATTGCTTTACAAACAGAAAATGAGGCAAGTAAAATGATGAACATAAAGTACCAAAAGATTCTATGTATGATCAGTCAGGGGTATATAAGATCGCTTGGGATCAATGTGACTAGAGATACACAAGATAAATGGGAAGGAAACAGGAGGACATTCAGATAACATTGTAATTCCAGTCGCAAATCTGCTTCTAAAGGTCACCTTAAAATGCATGAATATTCAGTAGAGGCACAGAAGAAAACATGAAGGTGCTACTTAAAGTAGGAAAACGTATTCATAGGAATCTTCTTGAAAAGGTGAAGATGCATACTAATCTTAAAATTCACTCTGATAACTTCCTTAATGAGTAAAAAGATCTTAAGAATACCAAATATTTTGACAATTTTTTGACGTTTCTACAACAATGGAGGTTCAGTTACACCCAATGATAACAGATATCTTTAGATCCTAACACTAACAATTATTAACTATGATACACACCCAGACACAGACATATATAATCTGAATTATCGTGTTCCCTCCTACATTAGTACTCCCACAAGATAAAGGAGTGGAGGATGAAAAATTTTTTCTTCAATTTGCTTAAATGAGTGCCAATAAAAAGAAGTGTCAGTTATCCTATTTGAATAATGCTGACCACACTCGAATAGGCGTTAGGTTTTATTTTGTTATGGAAATGTCAGCATATATGAAACTATGCACATTTCATCTAGATAGTTAATTATTGTAATGAAATAATACTGTTTCCATTAAGACATTGACGGAGGTTTTGTCAGCTAGTGACTATGGGGAGTTGTACAGATGAAAAGAATTTTTCTTTACATCAGATAGTAATGCAGTGACAATTTTCAGTTTCACATTCTGTGATCATACAGTGGCATTAAACATGAGCAAAAAGTGTGTAGTCAAAGTACAGGGTGTCCATAATTAAAGTTCCAGTTTCAAAACGCGTAGAAAGCGAATCACTACTCTGAATGACGTCTAATTTTGAACAGCATATTACTGACGCAGTGGGAAACGTTATCGAACACCAAAAAATTAACAAACATTTTACCAATAGATGGCGCTGTAAACGAAGTAACGTAAATGGGGCCGGCTAAAAATGACAGATGAATTATGATCAATGGTTATTTTTTGAGTCGCACATTACACAGTTTGGAAGTCAACAGTTGTCACATTGTTAGTTAGGTAAAGCAATCCACGACGGCAATGCTGTACCACATCGGAAGAGCACAATGAGTTTCTAATTGTCCTGAGGTTAATAACCAGGTAACAAGCGAAGTGAAATCGGTTTTTTATTTTACTGGAGCAAAAAACCACGTAAGAAGCAAAAGGACATCGGTTTCAAATTGTTGTGGGACTGGTGCATGACATGTTCAGTATGATATCCACCATCGTCTGGCCTAAGTTGAAATCGAGAAACATGTTCCACAACAGATCAGAGTGCTTTCAATTAAACATGGCTGATAAGTCTAGCTTTTCCGAAATGCCTCTGCAGTGGTCGCTTCACTAACAATGCAATGTGCGGAGGAGCGCAATCTTGCCTAAAACTGATCCTAGCCATACATTCATGCTGTTGAAGGGTTGAAACGGCGTTGGTGTGTGAAAGACCCTCATAGCATTCGCCAGTGACGGTCTTCAAAACAATATGTCCCTACGATTAACGATGCCGTTAACCCGCGCCGCACTGTCACATTTGCAGAATTGAATGGTACTGGGTGATGTCTGTCCTCAGAATGTTCCATGACCATTCCTTGTCCACTTCCATATGACAAATAAATTCAAAAATGGTTCAAATGGCTCTGAGCACTATGGGACTCAACTGCTGTGGTCATCAGTCCCCTAGAACTTAGAACTACTTAGACATCCATGCCCGAGGCAGGATTCGAACCTGCGACCGTAGCAGTCGCACGGTTCCGGACTGCGCGCCTAGAACCGCGAGACCACCGCGGCCGGCCCCAATAAATTCGATCGAACGTTTACCCTGCTGGAAAGTCAGCTGGAAGCAACTCCTGAACATGGGTGATTTTGTATGGAGACGTATGCAGTATGTTTCATAAGATTTTATGCACTTAGCTCTCAGGCATGTCCAATGTTTTGGGAATTCCCCGTGCACTGTATGTTTGCAGACCACCGCTCGACCCCTCTTGTAATGCTGTAACTACATCTTCGACAGACATCGGATCAGCTACTTTCCTCCCTCTGCCATACCGTACTTCAAAGGGACCTGTATTTTCGGATTTTGTAATCATTTTCTCAAGACTTGTAGCAGTCATAATACCAATGCCTTTTTTACAGCCTTGTGTGTGTGGAACATCTGCAGGGCTACTGGCGCACAGTCACTGTTCTTGTAAAAAGAGATTTACCAGCAGTGCGCGATCCCCCATGGAGACAGCCATGCTGGGCGTCTCGGAAACAAACTGAGGAACACCCATGTGTCACGTATTTGTTGGTGTACATATTCTGATGCTTACTGCACCAGACTTTGGTCAAATGTTCGTTAAATTTTTTTCTGTTCCATGACGTTTCTCCCTCCATCAGTAATACGCTCCCTGCAGGGGACCCACGGTCGTTTCGTTATTCCGTGTGTGGCTCACATGGGTCCCTGAGCTATTGCAGCCCTTTCTCCCTTCCTGTGCCCCTCTGTCCCCATTCTCTCTCCTTCCTCGCTGCCCACTTCTTCCTCCAACTCGGCGTTCTTATTTATGTTGACGTGGCTATCCACCTGGTTCCCTGTATTCCTTGCAGTTTTGCTCCTCTTGCCTGTTCTCTTTCTTTCTTTTTGGCGAGTTTGGTTCCCCCTTGGGGTTTGCCCTCCACTTTTAAAGTCTCTGTGTTCAGTGTGAACCATTTGGGAAAGAACTCCCTTCCTAGCACCTATGCCGTGGATTACATTCCCCCTTCCTTCCCCTCTTCCTTCCCTGCTGTAGCTCCCCTCTACCCACTAGGTCACCAGCATGTGTACCCAGTCCGTGTGGTGTGTGGTTATGTACTCATCTGGCTGATCCCCCAGACAACACAGGGATGACACTACTGACAACTGAGCTGTTGCCTTCCCTATGTATGCCAAAGAGTGGTTACTTGTCATCCTGGGGCATCAGAACTCCCAGCAATGGCAACTATGCCAGACGACCCTTGCTGTGGCTTGGTGGCACCGAAGGGGAGAGGCTGTGATCGAAGTGAATGGTATTAGGGCGGATGCTTGGTGCATGAAGCGTGTCAAGCTGCAAAAATGTTGCTATTCTCTAATGGCTGTCTCTTCGATGGGTTATGAATCATTGAATGGTGCTTAGTATGACCCTGCTGAATTCCCTTCCCTTGTCTACACCCTAGGTGGAGAACCAGGCTCGCCATCTTAGGATGAAACACTTTCCCTGCTACCTGGTCTGTGTGAGGATGGACGGGGGGACACTCACCGCCACAAAGCCGTTGTTTTTTGTGGAGATAATCGAGGACAAATTCGGTGAAGTGGAGTCTCTCAGTAAGATTCAGTTAGGCTCGCTGTTGATCAGAGCTTTTTCTGTCACCTAAACTGCAGCTCTTTGTGCTTGTGATCGCCTTGGTGACGTTTCGGCGACTACTATCCATTCTCTCAATATGGTCCAGGGAGTGATTTTTCATTCGGACCTCATTCTTCAAACTGATGAGAAACTCCAAGCTAATCTGGAGCAACATAACATTCATTTGGTTCGATGTATGCAGAAGGGTTGTAAAGACAATTGCACCAATACTGGCATCTATGTTCTTGATTTCGAGGAAGATACCCTCCCAGAGAAGGTCAGAGATATGTGTTACTGATGCAACGGGAAGCTGTATATCCCGCCACCAATGAGGTGCTCTTGGTGCTTGCATTTAGGGAATATGTCTTCCTTCTGTATGCCGGACCCTCTGTTTGCTGACTGTGGACACCCACTCCATGAAGGTAGCCCATGTGTTCCACCACCTGTACGTGTAAATTGTCATGACCGCCAATCTCCACACTCACCAAGTTGCCCAGATCACAAGAAAAGGAAGGTACATGAATACAAGTTCCTGGATCACCTCTCTTATACTGAGACTCATCAAAAATATACTCCACTCAGAGTCGATGTCTTTTACTTTTCTCTCTGGTACATCCTTTTCGCCGGCCGCGGTGGCCGAGCGGTTCTAGGCGCTTCAGTCTCGAACTGCGCGACTGCTACAGTCACAGGTTCGAATCCTACCTCGGGCATGGATGTGTGTGATGTTCTTAGGTTAGTTAGGTTTAAGTAGTTCTAAGTTCTAGGGGACTGATGATCTCAGATGTTAAGTCCCATTGTGCTCAGAGCCATTTGAACCATTTGAACATCCTCTTCCCCTCCTACCTTTTCCTTATCACACTCCCATCACCCTCTCCTCTCCCCTCCTCTGTGGTTCCCAAGCCCTCCCTGGCTGAAGAAGTACCCCTCTTCTTCAGTCACTACTGGTGATGGGGTTTATTCCCGTGGCCCTTCCCCTTAGCGTCTCTCTGGCTGGAGGCCTGCTACCACAACTTGGCCACAGGCTGTACCATCTCTGCGTCCCATGGTCGTCTGCTCTTTCGGTTCCAGATCTTGCAAAAGTGTGCTCTCCCTGTGTACCCTGCTCTCCTCAACCTCTGAAAGAGAAGAAGAAGAAACATATGTCCCAGCAACAGCCCCCCTCCCCCTGGTGCTTCCTGGAGGTGCCATCTCACATCTTATTTATGGATGTCACCCCATTGTCATCAGTGACGGATGGCGACCCAGCAGTGTGATTGGCTCCAACCCATCCGCTGCCGATCTAGATACACAGTCCACGATCATTCAATGGAACTGTAATGACCAGTACCATCACCTCCCAGAGTTGCAATGCTTAATTGCCTTTTACTCTGCAGCTTGTGTCGTTCTCCAGGAATCTCATTTTAGAGATGCTCACTCACCATCCCCTCATGGGTTTCGTGCTTTCTGTCAGAAGTGGGTCAGCCCTTTGAGGGCCCATGGTGGCGTCTGCACGTTGGTCCATACATATATTGTTAGTATGTGGATCCCACTCCATACCACATTGGAAGCATTTGCCATTCAGGTTCACTTGGACTCTGCTGTCATGGTTTGTAATCCCTGTCTCCCTCCTGGGAGGCCACCTAAATCTACTGTCCTAACTGCCCTCCTTCAACAACTCCCCCCCCCCCCCCTCCCTTCTTCCTCCTTGTGGATTTTAATGCCCCTCACCCTTTGGGGCGGCAGTGCTTCTTCATCTAGTATGGGCCTCCTCATGACCAGTTTCTTGCAGATTACAAGCTGTGCTTTCATAATGATAGTTCCCATATTCATTTTAGTGCTGCATGTGGTACTTCCTCTGCCATTGATCTTCTGCACTCTTGCCCTCCACTTCTTCCTCCCTTACACTGGTAGCTGCGCAATGACATCTGTGATGGTGACCATTCCTGTTGATTCACTTGCTCTCTTCCCCCCTCTCGATGACTAGATTATCCCACTGGACCTTCCATCTTGCTGATTGGCCTTCATATAAGCCCCAACTCGTGTTTCCACCTTCTTTGTCAGGCTGCATTGATGAAATCGTCTGTGATCTGTTCGATACGATAATCCACACTGCTGGCATTGCCATTGGCCGCTCGCTGGACCCTGTTTGCCATAGGCCAGTTCTGTGGTGGAACATGGCTATTCCCACTGCTACCCGTGATCGTCGTCGCGCCTTGCAACATCTTAAATGGCATCCGTCCTCCACCAGTTTTATTACCTTAAAACGTCTTTGCTCCAAAGAATTTTACTTAATCAAACAGAGAAAATGGGTGTTTTGGATTTGCCTTGTCTCCTCTCTAGGTTGTTCTGTACCTTCATCAGCAGTTGTCATCCATTCCAGGCCTTGCCCTCCCAGGTGGCCTTTGTACAGATCCATCAGTTCTCATGGAACACCTTGTGGCCCATTTTGCGATGGCGTCATCCCCCTGTCCATCTGCTGAAGCTTCCTACTTATTTTTACCCCTTTTTTTAACCCCTTATGCCATCCATAACCAATTGCTTCAACACCACAATCCTACACAATGCTGATATCTCCTCCAGGTGTTTCACCATATTTTTCTCCAAAGCATTTTGCCCTCTCAGTGGAGAGACAGTATTGTGGTTCTTGTCCTCAAGCCTGGCAAGGATCCATCGTCACTTGATAGTTACCAGCCCACCAGCCTGATAAGCACTCCCTGTGAGTTATTCAAATGGATGGTGGCTCGTTGGATAAATTGGGTCATTGAATCTCGGAACCTTCTTATCTGCTTACCAGTGCAGTTTCGGGAGGGATGATCTCCAATCGATTATCTGCTTTGATTGGAACTGCAGTTCAGTAGGCCTTATTTCAGCACCGCCAGCTTATGGCGGATTCTTTGATCTTTGTAAGGCCTATGACACAATTTAGCGCCATCACATCCTCTTAATACTCTATGAGTGGGGTATTCAGAGCCCTCCTCACGATTTTTATTCACCAGTTCCTGTCCCGATGGTCGTTCAGAGTCTGGGTTGGCACTTTTCTTAGCTCTCTGTGGACCATAGAGAGTGGAGTTCCACGACACTCAGTATTAAGTGTCCTTTTACTAATCAGTATTAATGGACTTGTGGCCTCTGTCAGAACGTTTATCAGCTCTGCTCTATGTGTGCATGATTTCTGTATTTGGGCTAGTTTCCACTTGGTGGCCTCTGCAAAACGACAGCCCCAGGGTGCCATCCACCTCGCTTTCACGTGGACCCTCTCGTAAGGTTTTCAATTCTCTCTCCTTAAGTCGAGGGTGGTGCATTTCTGTCGCTGTACTACAGCCCATCCTGATCTGGAGCTCTACCTCGACGCCCAGAGCCTGACTGTGGTCCTCCAGTTCAGTTTCTTGGAATTTCTTTTCGGCAACGAGCTTACTTGGTTGCTCAATATCCGTCATCTGATGGATGGCTGTTTCCACAAACTCAATCTCTTCCTTTTCCTTGCCCACACCTCTTGGGGTGCAGATCATTCAACCCTTCTCCACCCTTACTGGGCATTGTCTCAGTCCCTTCTGGCCTATGGCTTTCAAATTTATGGATCAGCTGCCTCTTTCACACTGTTCTTCTTGGACCCAGTTCACCATCGTGGTATCCGTTTAGCCACTGGTACCTTTTGCACAAACCCTTTTGACAGCCTTCTGGTTGATGCTGGGATACCTCCCCTGTCTTCTTGATGGTACCAGCTCCCGGTTTCGTATGCCATCATGATCCACTCTTCCCCTGCTCACCCTTCCTATTCTATTCTTTTTGCAGCTTCTATTCTTTTTGCAGCCATGATTTCCATTTCCCCTCCTCGTCCTCTCCCCCACGTTCACTCCTGACCCCCTCCCCCTCTTGTTTAGTTGCTTGGCCTTGCGTTCATACGGATCTTGTCCAGGGACCAAAAGCCTCCGTCACTCCAATTCTGTTCCACAGTTTGTTCCAAACGTTCTTGTGAGAGTTTTAGGATGCCATTGTTTTTTACAACAGTGGCTCTAAATCCGCTGATCATCTGGGATATGCATTCGCGTTTTTTGTTGGCACGGAATACCATATCTTGCCTGCCATGTGTGTGGTGTTTACTGTGTAATTGATGGCCAAGTATTGGGGCCTCTAATTTATTACATTCCCCTACACCCAAGTTTTGTTATTTAAGGGCTCAATGATTGGCCTTCAGGCTACCATGTAGTGTATTTCCCGCCACCCTTTGGCCTCTGCCATCCACGACCTTCTCGCTGATCTTGGTGATGCTGCCTGTTAGGTTGATTTTCTTTGGGTTCCTGACCACATAGGCATCCCAGGCAGTGACCTTGCTGATCATCTGGGTGATGGGGTGACCACCTACCCCTCGTTCTCTGTGATTTCTCTGGGGGTGGATATACAGCTTTACCTTAAATCCCTTTTTTGCTTAGTTTTGGGCTGACTCTTGGGAGGCTACCCCCTTGTCTAATGAACTTCACGCCATCAAGGAGAGACTCCTCCATGTGGCGTTCTTACCTCTGCCTCCTCCAGATGGAATCTGACATCGTCTGCCGTCTTTGTATTGGCCATACTAGGTTGACCCATGGTCTTTTACTCTGCAATGAGCTGCCCCCCCCCCCCCTCCCCCACCCGCCTTTCGTAGTTGCGGGGCTCCACTCATGGTGGTCCAGATTTTGCTGGACTACACCTACCATTTGGCATATTTCACACTAAATATACCCTCCCACCTTACATGTCTTGGGTGTTAGTGGTCGACCCTTGAATGGTTACGTCTGTTCTCGGTTTTCTTTGTGAAAGTGGTGTTTGTTCTCTCAGATATAAGTCCTTGATTTTCCTCTGGAATTATCCCCTTAGTTAGCGCTGTCGTTGGATATGGTGGCCTTGACGTTGCCTCCACACTGGCCAGATTCTTCCCACCTTTTCCCTACATTTTTGTGTGGTCTATATTGCTGGTTTGTTTCCTCTTTTCTTGTGTCTTCTTCCCTTGGCGTTGTCCCCATCGTATCGTAATAATTGTATGGTATGGGTGTCGGGACAGGTCGATGGCGGTGCTGGTACCCCACCATGTGAAGCTTTTCTGGGGCACCCCTGCTCTCTCCGTTTCCACCCACCACCCTCCTGTTCTTTCCTCTTCCTGCTGCCCTGGAGTCCCTTTTCCGTCTTTGCTGACATGTTGACTGGGCTGTGCTGTTTGTGTGGTTCATTCCTTGCTTTCTGCCATCCTAGATCATGAGACTGATGACCTCGCTGTTTGCTCCCCTCCCCCCAAATCAGCCAATCAACCAATAATAAGCTGTATAAACTAGATGTCATTCTGAGCATTGGTTCTCTTTCTACAGCGTTTCGAAACTGGAACTTTAATTATGGTCGCCCCATAGTTTGCTGCAGACGTGAACCGAAAACCACACAGTATCTTACTTAGTACATGTATTCAGCTACAACTGCATGTGTTTGAACAAATATTTTCCCATAAATGTCCTACTGTAAAATTAAACTCAGCAAAGAGGTCATAGTGTTAGAACTTCAACTGGTAGCAGAATGAGGTAGAAACAGGGTGGCTGCAAGATACAAAGGTGAAGTTTATATGTAGACATGGTTTATCTCTACAACAGAATAATATGAACTAAATACACTTCAGTATATATGGTGATACAGCACCTTCATACTTTTGTTGATCCATATTTACTGGCAATGGGCCTCATTATTTCATAATATCTTATTCTATTTTAACTCTTTATACACACAGATATGTAATATAGA
Source organism: Schistocerca piceifrons (assembly GCF_021461385.2). Classification (NCBI taxonomy): domain Eukaryota; kingdom Metazoa; phylum Arthropoda; class Insecta; order Orthoptera; family Acrididae; genus Schistocerca; species Schistocerca piceifrons. The sequence goes on along the minus strand of NC_060138.1, from coordinate 1,136,347,571 downwards.
TTAAGACCTCCAGAAGATGATACCTGGCAATGATGGGGAGGCCCACAGGTAATCAGATTAGGTGAATTTGTAAGAAAATGAGTAGTATAACAACAACTTACCAGACATTGAAATAGAGCACCCCTTAATAATTTGCTATAGTGTGTGGATAGTAATATCAGGTACATACGCTAATGAAATGCAATGATGGTTTTATTTTTTTGTAGCTAAGGAAGAGTTATAAAAAGGTCCTACTAATGCCAAAACCTTTTACTGTACATTAGTACATAGGTAGTCTTTTTAGTGATGCATTTTGTGGCTATGGATTGATATTAAATTACACAGTCAATGCAGTTGAATTATGGACTTTATACAAGTAACCAATAGTAACTGATTATTACATTACAGAAAATGTGGAGACATATGCTTTTGTAGGTTCCATAAACAATTTCTTTTTATACCATTACACAAATTTTACCTTAAAAGTAAGTAGTTATCTTAAACTACATTTATGTAACAATATGCATGTGTATGAAGACAAAAGAATGTTAAAAGTTATGAGGACTCATAGGCATTACTTTTATTTTGGGTAGTATAACAAGAACTTACCAGACATTGAAATAGAACAGGTCTTAATAATTTGACATAGTGTGTGGATTGTAATTTCAGGTACAAACTTTTAAGAAAATTACTTTTGCGGGACAGACTTTTGCAATACAAAGGTACTTGTGATGTTTAGCGTAAAAGAAGATGTCAAAAAGATTTACAAACGACTTTTTATGGTATGGAGACGGCCAATGGCTTTGCTGCAGTACTAAGACCAGTTGCCAGCAGATCACTGAAATTAGATGCTGTTGGGCTTGGCTAACACTTGGCTGGGTGACCGTCTGGGTCTTCTGAGAGCTGTTTGCAAGAGAGTTGCAAAAAATGGCTCTGAGCACTATGGGACTTAACATCTGTGGTCATCAGTCCCCTAGAACTTAGAACTACTTAAACCTAACTAACCTAAGGACATCACACACATCCATGCCCAAGGCAGGATTCGAACCTGCGACCGTAGCAGTCGCGCGGTTCCGGACTGAGCGCCTTAACCGCGAAACCACCGCGGCCGGCAGAGAGTTGCACTTAGCACTTCTGAGGCAAATTGCGGAGCTCCTTGATTGCGAAGTAGTGACTCTGGACTCATAAACTGACATTAGCCAGGAGACTGGTGTGCTGACCACATACATATCCATATCCAGAGACAACTTTGAACTAAGGGTGACATAGCGGTCAGTTGGTATTTTTGGGACTTAATAGCCAGTTTGGACGGAGTTTAGTTAGTATTTTTGATGATGTATAATATGACAATGTGACATGTTACATTACAAATACCTTTACTACTTTCATTTTAGTTATTATTTGGGTATACCTCACAATTTTTTTATCGATCCTATACAATGACAATAAAATAAATCAGTTTATTATATCTTCTCAATGTATTATTATTATTATGTTTTAGACGATGTTTCCATCGAATGGTCTGTGAACTACAGTCTTGATAGCAAGCACACAGAAGTACCTCTGAGACTGACAGAACCTACATGTGATGCAGATACAGCTAATACTTGTAATGGAACAGACTACAGCTTACAACAGCTTCCCACTGTTGTAAACTTTTTTTATTGGTATGTGATTTGGTACGTATAGTGTCTGTTCACATAACAGCTATGCATTGTAATGATATGCACTTGTCATCTGTATTTTTTATCTGGTTCAGTGAACCCAAAGATGGTCTGATCCTAGACCGAAATCTATCGTCTTTAATAAAGAACGATAATACAGCTATATATTTCAGAATGCAGTTTTTAGCCTAAGTTTATAGCAATTTCTCAATGTAGCGCGCTACACGTTTCTGGTAATTGGGTCTGAAGACGTAGTTCACAAATTCAGTACCCTTAACGGTAATTATAAATTTATGTTGCAATGTATTTTAATACTTTACGGCTCTGAGAACTATGGGACTTAACATCTGTGGTCGTCAGTCCCCTAGAACTTAGAACCACTTAAACCTAACTAACCTAAGGACATCACACACATCCATGCCCGAGGCAGGATTCGAACCTGCGACCGTAGCAGTTGCGCGACTCCGGACTGAGCGCCTAGAACAGCGAGACCACCGCGGCCGGCTTAATACTTTACAATACTTCTTTCATCTATTTATGATTGTCGTAAATTCACTCACAGGAACTGGCTATTTGCATGTTGTAGGTGTCCACGAGGTAGAATTGGGATAAATCAAAGCTACCGGCGACAAGCGATCTCCAGCTCCACGACACGACAGTCGTATCGATACGACTCCTTCCAATCTGCTAGCTCCAAAGTCGTCGTCCGGCGCCAAGACAGAATGGGCCGCTGTCTGAGTGCCCAGCAGAGGATTACCTCTTCGACAGCGGCAGTCACAATGGTTTAGCGCCAACTAGCGCGCCACATCTATAGCGGAATTGAATCGATATACCACAAACGGCCAATCGATGAGTATGCCATCGATTACTAATCAAACGTCACCAAGAACAGACACCATGCCGGCATCGCCGGCGCTACTTGCTTCTCTTGGATGGAAGAGTCATTCGCGTCCATTCAAACTTTCCTGTGTCATCGACCAACACACCAGTCGGACCCTGTATAAGCTCTGGGCTGTTGCTGAGAGCACGTTTCCTCTCCCAGAGGAAGAATGTGAGAACGTGCCAGAGTGTCAGCTGTGTTCGCCTGATGGAGCAATGTAGGCACACGAATATGGTGTCCAGACGTACCTGGCAAACCTATGACGACCCTAGACAAACGAATCGTCTGACACCCCACCTGGACAGTGGCGCCACCTGAAGAGAATCCTCATCTTTGATTGTACACAATGCACACTGTCCAGTCCCGTTTATGTGACCGCCGCCTATGTTCGAAGTCAACGTGCAACGACGACTCACGGGCCAAGGATGACAGCTTATCCAGAATAGCTAAGTTTGTAAAGTGTTTGCATTCCGCCATGATAAAAGTTACAGTGGGTGGCAAAATGGCGCTATGCGAAAACGGCACCGAGCCCGCCATCTTTGTGCACCACGGACCTTAGATTGAACGATGGTCCAGAGATGTGTACAGACGAATAGACGTGCAACTGTTTAGCAACTGATGGCCCAGATGAATCAAGGGGCTACCAACAGTGTTTTCACAACCACCATTTACTGTACATTGCTGTATATGGGCATCCATATAAGGGGTGTGGTTCATGGACCCATGCTGACTGCTGTTCTTTGGCGACGAAGGCTGGAATCTGCATGCCAATATTGCAACAGGACGTCCACTAAGTGTCGACAGGTGGCCTTTTCAGATGGATCACGTTTTTGCTCCATTGGACAGATGACCAGTCGGCGTGTAGAGTGTGAAATGTATGAAAGCAAACACTCGGCAACAGTTGTTGGAAGGGTCCAGGCCAGAGGGCAATCCCTGTGTGATCTTGTCATTCTGGAAGACACAGCGGCCCAACACAAGAAAGTATCTATCCTTGGGGACCATGTCCACCCATACATGCAGTTTGCTTTTTCTGAGCACGATGGCATCTACCAGCAGGACAATGCAAGTGTCACACAGCTCACAGCTGGCCATGGCACACCAATCGGCATGGTTCCACATCTCTGTCAGTATCTTCCAGAACCTCATTGAGGCTCTTCCTGCATGTGTTCTAGTAGTCCATGCTGTAAACGTTGGTTATTCAGGCTTTTGGCAGTTGCTGACATTAATGTGACTGGACAGTGTATGAGAAATGCACTGTAAAAAAAACATAGCTTAGAGAATTCTGTCATACAAACGGAAATCTTTTGAGAGTACATACTTTTCATGTGAGTAGGTAGCCCAGAGTGATATTTCATATGACGAGAAACTAGAATATCTAGCATTTCATATACACAGCAGGCACGCAGTAATTTGACCTGTAGCTCACGAAGTTCGTAAACTTAAGCAATGGAGACAATGATATAAAAAAAGGGAAAGTAACGACATTCGTTAGTTGAAAATTGGTAGGTTAGCTTTCTAGTTACTTATGTAGGTACATTTACCATCGTTTCATTACATTTGAAGTCAGTCGATATATATGTAAGAATAAATTTAGATATGTAACACGCCACAGGATACTTCCTCAACCGTCAGGGGTATGACAGAAACGATGATTTGAAGCAAACAATGTATTAAGCATGGGCCCTAAAATGCATACCTTAAGTGTTACAAGGATTTCTTCATCCTCGATACTGTGGAACAAATATCTTGTACTGCAAGCTCTTTGTTTTCCACATTTTGAGCTGTGGTAGTACGGACCAGAAAAAGAAACAAATTTCTGCTAAATATGGGGCTACAGTTCATACCTGAAGAGCTATGGGCAGTTGTTTATCTTTGCTAGAGTGTAATGCATGTCTTCTTCTGAGTAAGTGCTCATAACTCTTAAGGTATGCGTCTTAAAGCCCTTGTTTCCTAGACAATGTAGATACGATCCTGTAATATTACTGAATATTGACCAGTCCTCCTTGGTCCTCCTGTATGCAGTAACCTGTACAGAATCGGAGAGCATCACATTTAATTTTACTTTTAAACTCATTGTTGTTGTTTGTCTATTATTTTACTTTTCAGTTTAGCTTATGCTTTCAGTTTTCGTCATTCCAAACGTGCATTATCGAATGAGTTTAGTGGGAAGACATCGGTGTGCTATGTACAGCGCTAAGTGAATGAGGTACGTGATGTACCCACTAGAAACCCTGTGGGTGAGAACTGAAAGACTGTTGGTATGCGTTCTGACAGAAATGTGTGTGATTTAGGAGAAATGGGTGGTTGTGAAGAAATGGATGCGGCCATATCAGTGAGGTCTAAAACAGGAAAGTAGTTGTAGAGAAACAAATCATCCATTTAACGAAATGTGTGATTGGGTACTCCATTTTTGTTTAATTTGTACGGATATGTAGCCATACCACTGTGATTCACTAGAACACTCCACTAACACAATGATCTTTTTTTAAGTCGTCAGTGTTCTGGTTTGGTGATGCCCAGCTCGTATTCCCCTCATGTGACAGCTTCTTCATCTTAGCTTAGAACTTGTACTCTATATGTCTTACAGTGATGATGATGATGATGATTGGTTTGTGAGGCGCTCAACTGCGCGGGCATCAGTGCCTGTACACAGACCTAAATCTTACACATTCCAATTTTTTACACAGTCCAATCTAACCACTGTTACGGATGATGATGAGGAGGAGGAGGATGATATGATGAGGACAACACGAACACCCAGTTCCCAGACAGAGAAAATCCCCAACCCACCGGGAATCGAACCCGGGATCCTGGAATCCAGAGGCAGCAATGCTAGCCACTAGACCACGGGCTGCGGATGTATCTTACAGTGGACGTGATGCTGGTCGCTTGTAGCTAGCAGGTTGTGGGACGGGTTTCGCCAGTGACTGTCGCCTCCTCGCACCTGTTCTGGCATCACAAATCGATGGTTGGCCATGCTGGTCTACCGAAACTTAGATATTGGCGTCTTCAGGCCGTTCTGCCCACTCCAGATGGTGTCACGACGTCCTGGAGAAAGATGGGTGGCAGCTACTGGCTCTCCATGCTGGGGGGCAGTGTAACCGAGGGCCCCAACTGGGGGACTGCCCTCATGCCGTCGTCAGAGTAGATCACGAGACGGTTCTGCCCCAGAGGCGGCTGTGGCAGGTACATGGACTCGCCGTAGTCGATCCTCGACGACTCCAACCCCACCTCATTGCGAAGTGCCTGAAAAAAGATCAGGGGATGAAACGTGATTCCTGGAGATATGAAGAAAGTTGCTCCTGGGCTCAACAGAATATACGAGTCCGACTTGACATGTATCTGTCAAGTAGCAAGGTTGCTCCGTCAATAAGAGACATAATGAGGGATAGGCTGTGTGCAAATACAGACAAAATACAAATGCTCATGTTTATCGTGTTCTTATCGCAAGCGCACAGCTACCGAGAAGTGGGATTGGAGCTGTGGTTCAAACGGCTCTGAGCACTATGGGACTTAACATCTGAGGTCATCAGTCCCTAGAACTTGGAACTACTTAACCCTAACTAACCTAAGGACATCACACACATTCATGCCCGAGGCAGGATTCCAACCTACGACCGTAGCAGTCGCGCGGTTCCGGACTGAAGCGCCTAGAACCGCTCGGCCACAGCGGCCGGCTGGAGCTGTGGACTAGATGTATTTCTACAACTGGAAAAGAGTCGACTCTGCCTTATTTTTCGCAATAGCAGACGCCAGTCCCACGAAAGCGACAAAGGACTAGCGATGGCACCAACATTCCTATAAACGCTGGTTTTCATGGTCGGTACTTGGGTTATTGTTGATATTTATTTTAAGCGCATTAGGCCGTGATCAGAGGCACAATTCACTGCCTAACATTACGTCTTCCAATGCGGGACACATCATCAGAGGCTTTAACCAATCAAAAAGCTGTTAGTCTCAAACAAGCTCAGGCAACCTGTTTGTGTGTATTGTGCCAGGGTGGGTATACAGAGGTTGGAAGTACTTCCAACTTCCTTAGCAGTTAAGTCCCATAAGATTTCACACACATTTGAACATTTGTCGACTGTTTTCTAGCAACCGACTGAACAGATTGTTTCGTTCGCTTGTTCTTATCGCTACAAAATAGACTGTTGTATTCTTGGCGCTCTACATGCATTAGTTACTTATATGTTCCTTAGGTCATTTGAAAGATTCGTTTATGTAAATGATGTGGAACGAGCCAGTTTGCAGAATACGAACACTGATTACTGCTAACAATCATGAACACGTTGGTATTTAGTTCCACTCATGAAACCCACTTAACAATTATTTACTGACTCCTATTCATGTACTACCTCAGTTGCTCCTTATGAACAGAACTGAATGTGGTAATGTGTTTTGCGAAATTTAGGGACAGTCCACTTTCATTAATTTTTGTTTGTAAAACATCATTAACAATCTCTTCTGTGACTCTTTTTCTAATCTAGTGATGAAGCACATTGCGGAACACTGCTTTTGCGTGTAGCATAATTAAGGAGCATTCTCCTCGTTAGACACAACGATTAAGCTCTTTCATTGATTCGTAATCTAAATTTTTGCGTAATTTTAGGGTGATTAATTAATCCTTCTCATGTTTTCGTCTCAGTCTAGTTCTGTTCTGCCTGTAATAGCTAGGTGAGCTATCAGGAATATTTTTAAATGACGAGAAAATCTTGTTTTTCTCGGAAGTGTATAAGTATCGGACGCTATCATAAACGAAATTACTAGTAGTGACTTATCGTCAGTCACACTTCCTCACTGATAATGAGGCGGTGAGACCCGGATGTACCGCATTTTGTACGTGGAGTCGTTTCTCTATCTGTTCGATGACATGACCTTGTCTACTTCCGTGGAGTTTGATCAATGTTGATAGGCACAAGACCACCACGATTAGATCTGCATAAAACTGATCAAAGTCCACTGGCGGCAAACTTCACCTAAGGAAGACGTCGAAAGTGCAGTCGCCATTTATGTACTGTTGCAGTCAGTTCAGGTCACTATACTTGTCGTAATTTAAAGTGAGAGAAGCAGAAGTTGCGTCTAGCAGTAGAACGGTTTGTATTTTAGTATTATAATTCTGTCCCTGTCGTAGTCCCTTCCAACCCTCCCCACTCCCGTATCCTTCATTGCTATTGTTGAAAGACTAGACAAGTACCACACAAATCTCCTAACTTTCACAGTTGCTGGTCATAACGCAAGCTCACTGTCCCATAAGAGACTAACTCAAATGAGTTATGAATTACACAAATTTACATATGTGCCACCCACAAAAGGCAACACCTCACCTCCAACCATTCCGCAGTCGCCGCGAAATACAGAGCAGCTCAAGAGATTCATTCCTGTGTCTTTGTTGGTGCCTTTGCGCGAGTTCAAATGGTTCAAATGGCTCTGAGCACAATGGGACTTAACTTCTGAGGTCATCAGTCCCCTAGAACTTAGAACTACTTAAACCTAACGAACCTAAGGACATCACACACATCCATGCCCGAGGCAGGATTCGAATCTGCGACCGTAGCGGTCGCGCGGCTCCAGACTGTAGCGCCTAGAACCGCTCGGCCACCTCGGCCGGCACCTTTGCGCGAGTGTATATAGCTAAAACTAATCTCTCAACTTCCTCGATTATTACTGAGACATTCGTTTAGCACGTGAACAAGGGATCGGTTATCTGTTGGCAGTATGTTCAATGTGTTATTCATTTGCAAATAATCACAGCTCATCATAATTGTCCCAGCTATTGTGCAAGTCAGACGACATCTAGCATCACAGAGATAAACGTCTTTATCTCTTACTGGAGAGAAATATATCTAAGTCCACGATATAGGTCAAATTTAATTTTTGTCTCCTAATCGAATTTTTAATTTTGATGTCTGCTTTTGTAGTCTGCTAGACTACATAAGAAATACAGATATCAGGAAGGAATTAATTATTTTCGATATAAACAGTAAGGTAGACGAATACCGACAAAAATGGATATCCCATCTGTTACGAACGGACAAATCAAGATTACCACTACATTTTTGACGATATACCCCGCAAGGTAAAAGATGCATTGGCAGACCTGCAAAACGATGGAAGGACCAGGTGTAGCTGCAACAGACTGAGGAAAGCCTAATGTATGACAGAAGAATAAGAAGGTGTCTGTTGTGTCTGAACGAAATTTAATCTTACGGATTCACAATGTTGCTCTCTCTGCACACGGCCGTGAAACAGTATCTGCTGCTGATTCAGAAGTTATTCTGCAAAGTTTTGAATAGTGTTCAAAACAGACAAATACCCAAATCCCTGAACTTTCATGGTTTTGAACTGCGAGTGGCAGTCGATCACAGAACTTAGACATCACTGATATACCTAATAAATAATTACGTTCTGTTTGGTAAAGGTATTTATCTGGAATACTATCATTATCTAAATATATTAGGAGGGATTTGTTAACAGTGACTGCACAATCTGTCGACGTAATCCGTTAGCACGTACAAAAATAATGATAAATAAGTCTTTTATGAGTTATGAGTCTTCTGACTGGTCTGATGCAGACCTTCACTAACGCCACTCCTGCGCCAACCCGTTCATCTCAGAGCAGCAGTGACACCCTACACTTCAATTATTTTTTGGATGGGTCTCAACCTCTCTCTTCCCCTACAGTTCCTACGCTCTACAGCTCCCTCTGGTAGCATGGATGTTAGTCCCTAATGTTAATACACGTCCTATCGTACACTCATTTCTCCTTGTCAGTATTTTCCATGTGATCCTTTCTTCGCCGATTCTGCAGAAAAGCTCCTGATTCCTTACTTTCAAATCAAATGGCTCTGAGCACAATGGGACTTAACATCTGAGGTTCTCAGTCCCCTAGAACTACTTAAACCTAACTTACACAAGGACATCGCACACATCCATGCCCGAGGCAGGATTCGAACCTGCGACCGTAGCGGTCGCGCGGTTCCAGACTGAAGCGCCGAGGACCGCTCGGATTCCCTATTTTATCAGTCCACTTAATCTTCAACATTCTTCTGTGGCACATCATCTCAAACGCTTCATTGCTCTTCTTTTCCACTTTCCATGATTCACTGCCGTACAATCCTGTCCTCCAAACGTACATTTTCAAAACTTTCTTCCTCAAATTAAGGCTTATGTTTGATGCCAGCAGGCTTTGTCTTGGTCCCTTTTAGTTCAGGCATATGTAATAATGCCTTTGACCAGGTGTTTATTTCTTTACTTTAAACTTTTTTTTATATCTCTGACGAGACAGTCGTGCAGTTTAATACGTTGACATGTATGCCATTTCATTTTTAGAGGTCGATCATGTCTTGTGAAATTTTATTTAAAATCTGAACTAACGGATTTTAATGTGGATCACGCTGGCACAGCGACCAAGACCCGCATTAAGATTGCATTTTATCATTTTTACATACGGCATTCAAATCTATGTAAGTACGTTGTAACGTCATTTTACGTTGATACCTAAGGTAGTTCATATTTTAACGTTTCTTGTTAATTGTGCTACCTAGTAATGCACGCTGTATGCAGGTTGCACCCATTACCACCACGTTCGTAAGTAATGTTTATTTTATTTATTTATTTTTTTTTTTTTGAGTCATCGGTCCTCTGGCTGGTTTGATGCGGCCCTCCACGAATTCCTCTCCTGTGCCAACCTCTTCATGTCAGAGTAGCATTTGCAACCTACGTCTCCAATTATTTTCTGGATGCATCGCAACGTCTGTCTTCCTCTACAGTTTTTGACCTCTAAGTTTCCTTTAGTACCACGAAAGTTTTTCCCTGATGTCCTAACACCCTGTCCCTTTTCCTTGTTAGTGTTTTCCACATATTCATTTCCTCTCCGATTCTGCGCAGAACCTCCTCATTCCTTACCTTATCAGTCCACCTAATTTTCGACATTCGTCTGTAGCACCACATCTCAAATGCTTCGATTCTCTTGTGTTCCGGTTTTCCCACAGTCCATGTTTCACATCCATACCATGCTGTGCTCCAAACGTACATTCTCAGAAATTTATTCCTCAAATCAAGGCCTATGTTTGATACTAGTAGACTTCCCTTGGCCAGGACTGCCCTTTTCGCCAGTGCTAGTCTGCTTTTCATGTCCTCCTTACTCCGTCCGTCAATTGTTATTTTGCTGCCTAGGTAGCAGAACTCCTTAACTTTATCTACTTCGTGAAAATCAATCCTGATGTTAAGTTTCTCGCTTTTATCATTTTTGTTACTTCTCATTACTTTTGATGTTTCGTTCATTGCAGATACCAATGGCGCTTCCTCCACACTAATTTGTGAAAGACAAGATGAAGGATTACAGTTTTTCACTGTGGCAGACGTGTGTAAATTTTTTTGTGAGTGTTAAAACAGACTATTTCTCTACGAGAGCACCTGGCAATGCTTCGCAGTTGTTAAATATGTATGGGAATTGCATATGTATCCTAAACTCCTGTCCTCCCTTATCTCCGCCCATTACCTCCTGCTCCGTCTCTCTGTTCTTCTCCTCCTCTCACGGCTCTACGTCAATTTCCTCCTCCCCCTCCCCCCTCTGTCATTTTGCCTCTCCCTCTGACCTTGAGCCTTACTTATTGTTATTGCAAACGATACCTTGACTGGGAATTGAAGTCGTTTAAAATGAATGGTGAAATTGGTTCAGATAATTGGTATGCGAGGTGAGAAAGACAGCTCTCCAGCTGTTGGATCTTTAAGGATAGTGGCTTCAGTGACAGTATTCCGCATAATTTTAATCTGTGAATGGGTAGGATTACAAAGTTCCTGGCGATTCAGATTCTGTAATAATATTCTAATCATAAGCCGATAAGCCATAAATACAATGTTCCTGTTTTATGTGAAACGACTATTAGGAAGAAAACAAAACAGCACATTGACGTGTACACAGTTTTCGTTTGAAAATATTTTTAAGGAGAAAGAGTATACGTGGGGAAATAACTTTTGTAACGTTTGACATGCCCTCTTGTCTTATTTTATACTGATTCCGAGAAAGAAATGGGGACCACACGTTTTCATAGCACGGCATTTTCTTTCTCACAGCCGGTTTTAACAGAAAACCTGTAAACTGCATTTAAACAAATATGTGGCATGCCTCCGTGTGAATGTTTATTAGAATATCATGTAAAAATTTGACATTTGACGTAAATAAGTCAAGAACTATTCCAGGTTTTTTATAATAAAGTTTCCTTTTACATATGCCTATGTCTATCAGAATGTTCATTAGAGTACCGTGCAAAAATTGAACTAAGACGGCCAAGAACTTTTCGATATTTTCGGAAACAGTGTTTCACCTTTTTGATATTTCATAGGTATGTAAAAATGCAGCCTACGTCCATCAGAATGTTCATTAGAGTATCGTCCAAAAATTTGAAATAAATCGGTGAAGTACTTTTCTAGATTTCTGGTAACAATTAGACGACGATATTTCTTCATATAGAGGTACACATTCTTGAAGCTGCAGTAACTTTTGTTATTTGCTTCACCATGAGGTAGTATGGGTCGAAATTAGCTAGAAGAGATGTAGTATGAATTAAATTATTTACTTCAAAAAATAAAAACAGCCTACGAAGGACAACGAATTGCCTTAAGATACTGAGTCCCTTTACAGCAATTAGCGAGGAAGTCTGTCGTAGCCTTTGAAGAAGCTTTGGTCAAAAAACAAACAAAGGTAACCAAGAATAAATACTGAAGAACACATGTCCAACTAAGTAAAACGTTAACAGAGGCTAACTTGAACACAGCCAGGTGGTAGGGGGGAGTGAAGGTAAGCTCGCAAAAATTTCAGATTATGGTCACACGGAATACAATGTTTAATGGTTCAAATGGCTCTGAGCACAATGGGACGTAACTTCTGAGGTCATCAGTCCCCTAGAACTTAGAACTAATTAAACCTAACTAACCTAGGGACATCACACACATCCATTCCCGAGGCAGGATTCGAACCTGCGACCGTAGCGGTCGCGCGGTTCCAGACTGTAGCGCCTAGAACCGCTCGGCCACCCCGGCCGGCACAATGTTTAATATTTCAATACAAGACGTATTTCATAAAAAAATCCAGTTCATTATACCACATTACCATACGGACACAACAGGCAAAAGCGTCGCCACATGTTAACATAATATGCGAAACATTATTTGGTGACTGGAAGAGCGATGACGTACGCCACCCGATGCTTTGGATGGCCGAACTGAAATTGGAGAGTAATCGCCACGTGCTTTAAACAGTTGAATGTGGGATCAAAGACCTTACATTTAAATTTTAAACACCACTGCAAAATGCTTCGTAGAAAGAAGTCGAATGCTTTTACTATCCATTCGGGAGGACGACGGTTCAATCCCGTCTCCAGCCATCCTGATTTAGGTTTTCCGTGATTTCCCTAAATCGTTTCAGGCAAATGCCGGGATGGCTCCTTTGAAAGGGCACGGCCGATTTCCTTTTCACTCCTTCCCTAACCCGAGCCTGCGCTCCGTCTCTAATGACCTCGTTGTCGACGGGACGTTAAACACTAACCAACACCACCACCGCTTTTACTATCTGGAAATCCATGTTCAGCCACGTAAAGTGTGCAAGCCAGCGACCATCTCACCATAACGATGCGGTTGATTGCGCCCAACTGGCTATCACAAGAAAAAGCGTCTGCAGTACAAGATAGAATCGGTACATCGACATTGCGGAGCAGGTGGATGGCAAGAGCGAGTCTTTTTCTGCCGACCATGGAGCTTCGCGAACCGATCCTGCCGCCGAGTTTCACTATTGGTTGAGTCCCATCGAAGCTCGTACTAGGGTCACGACATAACTTTCTTTCTACCTGCGACGTTCCACCCCAGCAGACGGATATGTGGCTAGAGTTCTTCGAGCTAGACAAGTGTCTATCTACGAAAGGAAAACTCAAGAGCAGACGTCTTTGAACGTGTATGGTTGAGGTTAGAAAACATGCAAGAGCAACAAAATTCTAGTGGCGATCTTTATCCAGTATTGGATATCAAATGGCTACTAGCGATTTTAAAACTAACACAGATTTATGAATGAAACACACACACACACACACACACACACACACACACACACACACACACACACACGCACAGGTGCAGTATTTCACAATATTTATTATTTGTTTCACAAACAGGTTTTCGGCTGTTACGCCATCACCAGCTACAGTGTGGTGCAGTGAAATTTTGTTAAGGCAAAGATTTTAAACTAGTGTGCATAGAGGGCACCTTTACTTCCAGAGATGAAAAATGTTAATGGAAGAGGGATTATCTCTGATTCAAACATTAACATTTATCGTCTCTGTAAATGTAGATACTCTGTCTATGCACTAGTTTAAAATCTCTGGTCTAACAAAATTTCACTGCACCACTTGCTTATCTTTGTACCCGATGATTGCATAACAGCCGAAACCCGTTCGTGAAACAAGTAACAAATATTGTAGAATATAACACCAGTATTGTGTGAGTTTCGTTCATATTGTATAAAATATTCTACCAAGAACAGACAGAACAGTCAAACAGAGTAACACAGATCTTTTTCTGCGTATGTCAACCGTCTTCTATTGTATACGAGTTTTTCTGTGGTGTCAGATACCAAAGATCACTCCTAAAACTGGTTCAGAAGTATAAGATAGATCCTAATATTTATGAAAGCTATCCTGACATTGATAAATGCATAGCCGATTTATACTAGTATCTACACTGAAGAGCCAAAGAAACTGCTACACCTGCCTAATATCGAATAAGGCCCCCACCAGCACCCAGAAGTGCCGCAAAAGGACATGGCATGAAATAGTGCTGGAGGGAATTGACAGGTTGGAAATTTTTTCTGAACAGCACGTTGCAAGGCGTCCCAGATACGCTCAATAACGTTCATGTCTGGGGAGTATTGTGCCCAGCGGAAGTGTTTAAAGTTAGAAGAGTGTTCCTGGAGCCACTCTGTAGCAATTCTGGACGTGTGGGGTGTCGCATTGTCCTGCTGGAATTGCCCAAGTCCGTTGAAATGCTCAATGGACATGAATGGATGTAGGTGATTAGACGGGATGCTTGCGCACGTGTCACCTGTCAGTCGTCGTATCTGGACATATCAGGGGTCCCATATCACTCCAACTGCACACGCACCACACCGTTACAGAGCCTCCGCCAACTTGAATAGTCGCCTGCCGACTTGTAGGATCTATGGATTCATGACGTTGTCTCCATACCCGTACACGTCCATCCGCTCGATACAATATGAAATAAGACACGTCCGGCCAGGCAACATGTTTCCAGTCATCAACAGTCCAATGTCGGTGTCGACGGGGCCAGGCGAGGGATAAAGCTTTGTGTGGTGCAGTCATCAAGGGTACACGAGTGGGCCTTCAGCTCCAAAAGCCCGTACCGATGATGGTTCGCACGCTGACAGCTGCTGATGGTCCAGCACTGAAATCTGCAACAATTTGCGGAAGGGTTGTACTTCGATGACGTTGAACGACTCTCTTCAGTCGTCGTTGGTCCGGTTCTTGCAGGGTCTTTTTCCGATCGCAGCGATGTCGGAGGTTTGACGTTTTACCGGATTCCTGATATTCACAGTACACTCGTGAAATTATAGTACGGGGAATCCCCACTTCATCGGTACCTCGGAGATGCTGTATACCATGAAACGTACCCTTTGAACATTTCTACATGACTGTGCTTAACCTGACACACAATACTTTGTTAGCGCAACGCAATCTGACTTTCAAAATTCCCTACAAAAGAATGGCCCTGACTAACATTAAACTATACCTTTCACAAATCACTTACCTCACAAAAATCTTCGCTGCTCAAGCTACTGCAATACAGCAAGCGCCACTACTGCCAGCTAAATAAAAGATTCAAACTACTAAAGGCACTAACTACTGATAGGGATAGTTAGCAAATGAAAGATATTAATAGAGAACAAACAATGTATTTACCTTAATATCATCACAAGTCATAATATATATATCAGTTCATGACAAATTGCAAACCTCCGCCATCTCTCTCCCCACATCCACCACTGCTGGCGGCTCACTTCCAACTGCGCAACGCTACGCGCTGTTAACATCCAGCTGCCGCTGCCCAACACTACAATGGCAGACAACAATGCAAACTAGCCACAGACTGCACACAGCACAGCCAGTGATTTTCATATTGAGCGCTACGTAACGTTGCCAATAAGAAAACATAAACAGCCTACTTACATAGAGAAAACATAAACAGCCTGAGAAAACATAAACAGCCTACTGATACCAGACGACACAGTTGTTAGTTTAAGTGACAACTACATGGTTTTATCACGACGCTACTAAAGAGTGACAATTTACAATGTTGCTTTTGCGGTGTATCTGTTTTATATCTGCACAGTTTTTCTGAATTCTTCTGGAAAGTAAAACAGGTTTTAGTAGTAACTTTTGTGGTATAGCTACAATGAGACTGCCTTTTCCGTAGCACAACAATACGTTACAGCACAGTACTTTCTTCATCACAACAATAAGCGTAATAACTACGATATCTATACACAAAGCATTTTACTTTTGTTTATCATGAGGTAAGTACATTGACTTTAGCAGAACTTTGCTTACAGAGGACGATAACTACGACAGTTCCACAGAATTATCTTACAGCAAGACGCGCATTTAGCGCTACAGGACACGCATTTGAGTGATCAATTTTATACTTAAAACACTTATTTTCAAAGATTTTTTTAATTACAAAGAAAGTTTTCCGTGATACATTTCATTCCATTGCTGTAATCTGTAACACCTGAGGGTATAATTACATTAATCCTCAGGGGGGTACACGCTTACTTTGTGTACCATGTGTTTGGCAACCACAAGGAACCCTAGCTAATATGGTATTTGCTTATATAACTTTACACATCGGTACCATATTTCTCTAACACACAAATTACACAGCTATCTGATCATGTAACTGAGAGATAAACTTTTTTATTACATCAGTGACAGATGTTTACGTAATTACACAGTTGGCTAACTTCACACTTATGAAATTGTATTTTGTCTGTACTTTGTGAAACGCTCATATTTTTTCGGAACCATTGTGATACTATGAGAGCTTTGAATGATGTATTTGGTATGGATTCATGATTTTTAAAGTACGTTTGAGGCAGCTGACACTTTTGACATGAGCAGAGAATTTTTTTAGGCTTAGAAATTATTGGAGGAAGTTACGACGATTTTGAGATTTGACTGAGGTGTTATGATGTTATTATTACGACGACGATGTGTATTATGTTGTTGAGGAATGTTTATTATGCTACGTATTTCTCATGATGAAATATTGAAGAAGTGTCGACGAATATGTATATGTATAATGAGGTAAGGAATAATGAGTAGTGTTTAGGGACTCTGATTTATGAAAAGAAAAATTTTTGTCAAATCTGTATTGGCCAGTGCCCAACACCATTTGTAAAAATTTTTTTGTGGGGAGCATGGGGGCTATGTAAGTAGGCTGTTTATGTTTTCTCAGGCTGTTTATGTTTTCTCTATGTAAGTAGGCTGTTTATGTTTTCTTATTGGCAACGTTACGTAGCGCTCAATATGAAAATCACTGGCTGTGCTGTGTGCAGTCTGTGGCTAGTTTGCATTGTTGTCTGCCATTGTAGTGTTGGGCAGCGGCAGCTGGATGTTAACAGCGCGTAGCGTTGCGCAGTTGGAGGTGAGCCGCCAGCAGTGGTGGATGTGGGGAGAGAGATGGCGGAGGTTTGCAATTTGTCATGAACTGATATATATATATTATGACTTGTGATGATATTAAGGTAAATACATTGTTTGTTCTCTATTAATATCTTTCATTTGCTAACTATCCCTATCAGTAGTTAGTGCCTTTAGTAGTTTGAATCTTTTATTTAGCTGGCAGTAGTGGCGCTTGCTGTATTGCAGTAGCTTGAGCAGCGAAGATTTTTGTGAGGTAAGTGATTTGTGAAAGGTATAGTTTAATGTTAGTCAGGGCCATTCTTTTGTAGGGAATTTTGAAAGTCAGATTGCGTTGCGCTAACAAAGTATTGTGTGTCAGGTTAAGCACAGTCATGTAGAAATGTTCAAAGGGTACGTTTCAACCACCACTCGTGCGCCGACTACAACACCACGTTCAGACTCACTTAAATCTACATAACCTACCACTGTAGCAGCTGTAACTGATCTAACAACTGCGCCAAACACTTGTTGTCTTATGCAGGCGTTGCCGATCGCAGCGCCGTCTTCTGCCTGTTTAATTTCTCTGTATTTGAATATGCATGC
Organism: Schistocerca piceifrons; assembly: GCF_021461385.2. Taxonomy (NCBI): domain Eukaryota; kingdom Metazoa; phylum Arthropoda; class Insecta; order Orthoptera; family Acrididae; genus Schistocerca; species Schistocerca piceifrons. The sequence goes on along the minus strand of NC_060138.1, from coordinate 1,136,329,758 downwards.
CTATACGAGTTTCTTTCGCGCCTCGTGTGTGTTAAAATGTATTCTCAGCTCTTAATAACTATATGAAAATCTCGTAGTGAATGATCTTAATTTTGCCATGATTATGGAGGAGATACAGGGGTTGAACAAAAACACCGAAACACCGCGAGAAATACATGCTTGAACATACTCGTAAATGCAGATGCGAGCCAAGCCTACAGGTGGCGCTGTTGTATTCGACCACGAACAGGACCTGTGAAATGTCCTCAACAATACGTTACAAGTGTCAGTCGTCGTCACAACAGTGTTCTGTGTAGTTGTGAACGCATTACGTCGGAGCTAAATGAATTCGAACATGGGCAAATCTTTGGTGTTCGTATTGATGTATACTTCCGTAAGCAAGGTAGCCGAAGCGCTTGCTGTTTCAAGAGGCACAATTTCGAAGATATACACTGCATACAGGAGAAATGGAAAAACTTCATTCGGTGAGTGACAACGCGCATGGAAGTGTGTGCTGTGGGACCGTGGCAGACTTTCATTGAGAAGGCCTGTGACGGAAAATAAGTGGGTGACAGCTGCCAAAGTCAATAGTTTCACCAGCTGCGACATAGTCGCATATATCAACAGTGTTCAAGTACTGTCAAATGTTTTTTATTCTAGTCTTTGATCACAATATCAATTCTTTTGACGATGACTGGTTTCAGTCAGTAATGACGGGACACGGTAGAAAAGAACTGAGGATGGTCATTACTGACTGAAACCGGTCATCGTCAAAAGAATTGATATTGTGATCAAAGACTGGAGAAAAAACATTTGGAAGTCAATAGTGAAGAGAATGTCGCCACTGCGAACCGTGTCAGCACCGAGATAACACGAAGCGAGTTTCATAAGTAGGGAACTGCAGGGCGAGCTGAAATAACGAAACCACACTTCAGAGATGCAAGTGTCCATAATAGGAATACGTGACACCATTACTCCACTCTGGAATAATGGAAAAATTAATTTGGTCGGATGAGTCTTGTAGCGCAATGTTTCCAACTTACAGGGTGCGTTTACTTCCCAAGAGTGAAAGATGGAGGTGGGGAGTTCGGTGATGATTTGGGCAGGCATATCGTGGTGTTTTATGGGCCCGTGGTTACTCTGCAGGGGATCGCATTACTGGCAAGGAGTATTTGACCACTTTGGCTGATCAAGTACATTCCATGGTATATAGCGTTTCCTTTGCAATGGAGTTACTGTCTTCCTATCCGACAAGGCCCGTGTTCACACAGCATCGTCCAAGACTGGTTTTGTGAGCACACAGAAGAACTGTCGCATCTCCCCGTGGCAATCACAGTCACCACATCTCAATATTATTGAACATTTGTCGTCTATTTTGGAAAGAAGGGTGCTTGATAACTATTCAACTCCATTATCGGTAACTGATTTTTGTAAGGGATTCGATACCCAGGTCGATAGAAGACAGGAAGCGATTGTCGAGCGCTGCAGGAGGCAGCGAGATTAGTGTCGGGTGAAAGCAGTGCTGTAAAGACGGGCAAGAATGGTGATCGAGCTTAGTACGGTGTCAATGGCGGATGTGCCGAGTGAGGACTAAGTTGTAAATTCACCGGTGTGTGACAAAAGAGCGCGTCATCTTATCGTCGTTGGGTTGACCCTCATCAGTACCGATTCGCGAGTGATATAAAACAAAAAATGACAAATGCCAAATTACGTGTTTCGCGCCAACCGCGTCGGCCAGCAACAACCATGGATTGCAGTGAGGATTGTTGTGAATGTTAACCATCACCACTGCGTGTGACGAAGTACTTAAAATCAGCAACCAATAAAAGATATAACCATGACTAAACGTGTAAGGCGAAGGTAGAAACTGCCTCAGAAATGGCGTGTTAATAGAAAATACATATCAGTTTGTATATCGCAACCTTTGTGGTCTTAAATAATAGAAAAACTTTCAATCATCCGCTATTCCGTCTCAACACAGCCGCACTCTGTTGAAATACCCCCGAAACCATGGCAGAAAAAACCGATGGCCTTTCATCTATTAAGCACACAGTCATATATTCATAATAATTAACTGTTTGGCGGCTTCGGTAAATCACACAAAACCCAATGAAAGATATAATGGGGGTGTTTCAACTTGCTACTGTTTTGAATGGAAGAATGGATAAAATTGCCTTGCAAACCGTACAGGACCTGTATTTATCCATTATCAGACGACAGAGAGCTGTTTTGAGTTCCTAGGTTTCCTTCACCATATTAGGCATGGTAATGTCTCGTGTTTCCATATTTCTGTCTACCGCCTGTAGGTATCGAACAGTTATAACTCGTGACGCGTTATAAGCAATGTCAACATAGAACAAATTTTGAACATGTTCGTTTTTAGAAGCGTACTGAATACAAGTTCATTATAGTTAGTTTAGATGAACCTTAACTATTTTTATCCATTGTTTCACAATTTGACCTGAATACTTGAAAGTCTGTGACCCTTTATAGGCACGTTTATTCTGTATTCCTCCCTCACTAACGGGCTTGGTGCCTGACTACAAAACCAACACAGTTAAATAACATATTTCCAAAACTTAGCATCTTCCCATAGTCTTATTACGAACCGTTGAAGATTCTCCGTTCGATTATGGATGGTCTGCTGGGGAACCTTGAAGTGGATGGTCCATATCCGCCATTTATACTGTCCTACAGCGTCTTCCACCAGCTGTCAGGAAACCGAAATCAGAAAATCTGTAGTAAATCTGTGTTTCCTACCGACTGATGTGGTGGTATTTTGGGACTGTGGTGTCCTCATAAATTATAATAATGAAACAACAGCATATCAACGACGTTATTATATGGTGAAAATCACTCATGAAGAGTTAAACTTTCCTATCAGGAGCTGGAATTTCATCGTGCCAATGCGAGATAATTAGCTCAAGAGGCTACGGAAATAGCTATGCTTTCAACCGATATTCAAAAAATGGTTCTGAGCACTATGGGACTTAACATCTGAGGTCATCAGTCCCCTAGACTTAGAACTACTTAAACCTAAGGGCATCACACACGTCCATGCCCGAGGCAGGATTCGAACCTGCGACCGTAGCAGTCGCGCGGTTCCGAACTGAAGTGCCTAGAACCGCTCGACCACCGCGGCCGGCCCAAACCGATATTCACACAGGGTCCGCATTATAATGGTCTGTTCTCCTAAAGACTCCTGCGGTTGATTTCCACCGAGGTGAAGGACATTTGCTAACTAGATTCTAGTAAGCAGCTTATTTTTAACACTAATTACTGACTGAGAAACGTAGAAAAGTAAGACACGAGAACATAAGATTTTGAAGTATGTGATAAAAGTGACATCAAATTATCTGTCGAGTTAGGCTCCAACGCCGTGAGTCCCTAGACAGAAAATATGACTTGAAAAGCTCATTAAAGTTTTATCATACCGCCAAACTGAGTTCCCGTTATGGAAGTAATGAGCTCTTCAACTTCATGCTAAGAACATAATTACGGCTCTCTTAATGCATATGTTTCCTTATCGCGGGCTATTTACGGACATTTGCCACTTGTGGGCTATAAGTAATGCACTGGACACGTGATATTGATACGACCACGCCAATTAATTTATCACAGAAATGATCTGGAATTATATTTCATTTCGTCGGAAATAGCTAAGACTACTATTATGGAACACTGGATGACTATAGACTGGGTAATTTGCGCTCCATTTTATGCAAAAGCTAGTTTTTCGCGCACCTCACATATTTCCTGAACTACCATCTAAGACAAAAAAAAAAAAAAAAAAAAAAAAAAAGAAGACGCACCAGGAAGGAATTATCCGAATGGGACGAAAATCGGTAGATGTGATGTACATGTAGAGACAAAGAGAAAGAGCTTCAAAAACCCAGCAACTGAAGAATGCGTGTCCCACTTTGGCCCTTACGCAAGCAGTTATTCGGGTTGGCATTGACTGACAGAGATGATGGATGTCCTCCGGAAGGGTATCGTGCCAAATTCTGCACAGTTGGTGCGTTAGATCGTCAAAATCCCGAGCTGGTTCGAGGCCCTTGCCTATAATGCTCCAAAGTTTCGTATTTGCTGACCAAGATTGTGTTTGACAAGTACTAAGGCAAGCAATAGAAACTCTCGCCGTATGCTGGCGGGAATTATCTTACTGAGGTGTAAGCCCAGGATGGCTCGCCGTGAAGGGCAACAAAGCGAGTGGTAGGGTATCGTCGACGTACCGCTGCGCACATGACAACTGAAGGGGTCCTGCTGTGAAACGCAACGACACGTCCGATCATCACCACAGACTTCAGTGTTGTGCTTAGTGATATTAGAACTACGCAGAGTGTGACCGTGTGTGTTTTAGTGCTAAGTTTATGTGGTGTGCGCACTGTAAGACCTTCAGTACACACACCATCAGATTATTTGACTTGTCGCTCTAACGAAGTAGGCGAGTGTCAGCAATATGTCTCGTCGTCTTATCGTGGCGTGTTTATCTTCTGCCGTTAGGTCAGACAATAGAAATGCCACTTGCATGCTTAGAGTAGCAGATTGACGGTAACCAACTTTAAACAGAACTTGATTACTTTTGACACACATTTATTAAAATAATAACAAGCATACAAATTACTTAACTTGGTTCTGGATGCTATTTACAATTGACATTCTGAAGTTCCTTTCGTATTGGTACGTTAATCTTATTCTCACATATATCTCTGATACTTGACGAAAGTGTCTATACATTTATCTTCATGGTTATATGGTTATACACAGAAATGTGGTAATCTGATAAGGTGCAGACGGAAACGTGACTATAGACTGGTACAGACACATGTAGAACTCGTACAGACTGGTGCAGACTGACTAATCGGAGGTCTGTACACTTGTTACAATACCTCGCACGTTCATGTATCACTGTGCGAGTGTGATCCGCAAGGAGAAAAGGTTCTACGTAAGCAGCAATTTCATTGGCTGTGTTACACATTAATACGCGGATCGGGGGAAGCAGAATTTGGTCCGTCTCTATGGCAGCGCCATCTCGTAGTGCGGAGACGGACGAGCGCTGCGCCTGCGCTGTTGTGCTTAGCGGGGCTCGCTCTAGTGGGAAAGTTGTGTGCGTGCTGATTACTACGCGGAACTATGTACACAACAGTTTACTTGTTTTACATTTTTCAGTGCGAATGAAGTGTTTATTCGAGAATAACTGGCATCTAAGTTACCTACGTCGTAGTAGTATAATAAAATGGATCGTGATGTAATAAGAAAAAGAAAAGTAGAAACATCTGAAGAATTGAACCCTGTGGAACTGCCTTTGTGCTTCTTCCCCAGTCGCTATAATTTTCTATCCTTACAAAAGTTTCAGTTATCCAACATAACTTTTTTTGCATTCTGTTTGTGTGATTAAACTTTCATTCCATTTTGAAGTAATACACATAATCAATATCAGTAATGGTGTAACCCCAGGGGACATACATACATTTTTGTATTTGCTGCTTCAACGAAACAAACAGCCCTCGAGTTTTGCTTATTTTGAGGATTTCATGGTGTGACAATTTCCACTTCCGCCAGTGTTTCTGCGCCTTGTTTCGAGAACACAGAGGTTGAGACTGCCTGGCAGATTAAAACTGTGTGCTGGACCGAGACTCGAACTCGGGACCTTTGCCTTTCGCCCCCGAATGGCAAAGGTTCCGAGTTCGAGTCTCGGTCCGGCACACAGTTTTAATCTGCCAAGAAGTTTCATATCAGCGCACACTCCGCTGCAGAGTGAAAACCTCTTTCTGGAAACACAGAGGTTGCGGGGGAGCAGCACCGGCGCCGGCACGCGCCGGCTTCTCGGCGGCCACCCACACCACCCCCACAGTGCTGAGCACGTGTCGCGCTGCGCGGCACCTGGCGACACTTCACGACACGACACGACACGACACGACATGAGAGCAGAGGCGGGCCACCCCGCTTACAAATTAGCTCTCTGGCCCTCGCGTGTGCAGCGGTGCTACCAGCGCGGATTAAAGCAACTTTCCCTGGGAGCCGTTTGTCTTTCTCTCTAGCCCGCTGCACTCGAGTAATATTCTGGAAATCTTAGCACGAATACAAAGGGAGGCATTTCTTTCCCGTCCCAGAAATGTCACTGCGCGGCAGTGTATCTTGGGCTAATGTTGTAAATAGCTTTTCTACCGTGGGCTGCTTTCTGCTCGAGCTTGCATCCATGCAAAGCGAAAATCAGGATCCTTGGCACTGATATCGGTGAAAGAGAGTTGAAACTACACTACCGGAAATAAAATTAGGACACCTTTCTAGTGGTTTCCAGTCCACACAAGCTTTATTTACAAGAATGTATATGGAGTACATGAACTTATTACATTTACAGATCAATAGCACAAGCGGTTCTGAGGTACAAAGTATGGACCTATGCTGAAACACTCATACTAGTACGGCAATGCAGGCTCTGACTCCGGCAAGCAGCCAATCGCACAAATGGCTGTCTTGCTATACGTTATTCCACGCTAGCTCGACCTGTTCACGCACTTCTGTAATAATTGTTAAGTGATGTGTCGTACGAGACACTTCTCGTCCCAAAAATGGTTCAAATGGCGCTAAGCACTATGGGACTTAATATCTGAGGTCATCAGTCCCCTAGACTTAGAACTACTTAAACCTAACTAACCTAAGGACATCACACACATATATGCCCGAGGGTAGGTTCGAACCTGCGACCGTAGCAGCATCGCGGTTCCGGACTGAAGCACCATGAACCGCTCGGCCACAACGGCGGGCCTTCTCGTCCCATCGTACCCCACACGTGCTCAATTGGAGACAGGTCCAAGGATCGTACTGGACAGAGAAGTTGCTGCGCGTCTCTCAGAGTACGTTGAGTTTCACAGGCAGTGTGTAACCGAAGATTATGCTGTTGTAACGAAACATCACCTTCCTGTTGCAAGAACGGCAAAAGAACGGGTCTAACAACATTCTGCAAGTACCGAGCGGTGGTTAGCGTCCCTCCAGAAACACCAAAGGTGAGCGAGATTTGTAGCTTATCGCACCCTAGAGCGTAAGGCCTGTGGTGGATCAATGTGTCTTGGATGGGTCCACTTAGTTTGTAGCGCCTTCATAGAACAACCACAATATATACTCAATGAACAAACTGACCTCAGAACTATAATTTCCTCCATTTACCCAATGCAATACAAGTGCATACTTTTGGACGTGTCAGCCATTCGTGATATACATAGCCCACTTACAAATGCAGTATGTAAAATGAAATATCATGATCGACGATTGACTGATTGGCAGAATGGTTCCTTTCTGATGTGCATGTACTCTGAAGCGCCAAAGACATTGGTATAGGCATGCCTACTGAAATACAGATACGTAAACAAGCAGAATAAGGCGCTGCGGTCAGCAAGGCCTATATAAGACAACAAGTGTCTGGTGCAGTTGTTAGATCTGTTACTGCCACTACAATGGCCGGTTATCAAGATTTAGGTGAGTTTAATCGTGGTGTTATAGTGGGTGCACGAACGATGAGACACAGCATCTCCGAGGTAACGATGGCGTAGAAATTTTCCCGAGCGACCATTTCACGATTGTACCGCGAATATCAGGAATCAAATCTCCGACGTCGCTGCGGCCGGAAAAAGTTCCTGCAAGAACGGGACCAACGACGACTGATGAGAATCGTTCAACGTGGCAAAAGTGCAACCTTTCCGCAATTGCTGCAGATTGCAATGCTGGAACATCAATCGTCAGCGTGCGAACCGTTCAACGAAACATCATCGATATGGTCTTTTGGAGCCAAAGGCTCACCCTTGCACCCTTGATGACTGCACGACACAAAGCTTTACGCTTCATGCAATTTTGTCATATGATGACATGGTGGAGACCGTGGCTGCTGTTTGAAGACAAATGTTGATGGTGTTAGAACAGCAACCAGCCACAAATTTACTTTCAATTCCTTTATTCAAAGGATACCGTTACCGGTTTGCGAATCGTTGTGATTCATCCTCATACGGTTTACACGCTTCCTTTATGACATGTGGTGTGTTTTTACAGATTAATTGTCCTAAAATACAAATAATACATAATTATAAACACGCTACACACAGATGGTTGCGTTACAGATTTCCGTTGCATGTGACTTACGTGAAACGTCGGTTTCGAGTGTTTGTTTTCATGACATTCGTCCAACAGATGTAAATGCATTCCCACTGCATCCTTGTTGTTGCTTCGCCTGGGCCTGTCAACACCGACATTGAAGATTGTTGATGACTGGAAACGTGTTGCCTTGTCGGACGATGCATGGGGGCTTATTTAAATAAATATGAAATGCAAATATTTTTTTAAATTTTTTTTTGTCGCTGTATGTCCGATTACGAGGTCTCGTAAACGGTTGGCCCTGACTAGTTTAAGTACGCAATCTGACTGCATAGAATAACAACAAAGAATGGAATGAAATTTTCCGTTAACACAATTAAGTCCCCAGCAGCTATAAAACCAACCCAACAACAAAGCACTAGTGTAACTGTTCTGTGTGTGGAAGTGTGATTCAACGTACACATCTGGCACGGTTCTTCTTCAATAAGACAAGAAATTTTAAATATCGTTTATACTGAAGTAATTAAAAAAATATAAATACTATAATTGCGTAAGGAAACCAGAATTACACTCTAATACAAGAACATGAGCCAGATGCTTTGTTGACTGAACCTGTAATGACGCATTATGTAAGACATGGAAATAATGAAAAAAAGGGGAATATTTTACCTTCATGTATATTGACGAAAAGCACTCTGATCATTACAATATCTCCATTCGAACAACATCTGCTGTCTAGCCCATCAAACAACTGCATAAAACATGGAACAAGCACACTCCACTACGACTTCTCGACAAGAACTTTTCACTACGACATCTCAGCAAGCACTGACTACTGCGAGTTATCGACAAGCCCTGCCAGTGGAGGCGGCGGAATAATACTCTTTGGCGCAATGTCTGGGCTGTGGCTCAGTGTAGCCACCTTTCATATGCCCTTCCTCCACGGGCCAGAATTTGATGGTATTTTTGCCAGCATTGGTGGTGAAAATACCACCAAATTCGTCCACAAAAATACAGACAAAAATGAAAGATAATATTAATCCGTAAATATCACATAATTAGATAAAATTTTGGCTTTGCACTGACCTTTCAATAATCTAATATATGAAATACAGTAAGCAATACAACTTCTTTCATACATGTGACTTTACATAATAGTTCACACAATACACAAAAAATCAGTTTATACAAATGTTCACATAAAATGCTTTCAATGATTAGTTCCAGCAGTAGCACCCAGCAATGGTCAACAGGTGCAGACACCAACAAGTGACATCATTCAGCAAAAGCAGTTCCATTAGTGGCACTCAGCAATGTTGAGCAACTACAGACACCAACAGGTGACATCTTTTCAGTAGAAGCAGTCCATCAGTGGCACCCAGCATTGTTGAACAGGTGCAGACACCAACAAGTGACATTATGTCAGTAGAAGCAGTCCATCAGTGGCACCGAGTAATGTTGAACAGGTGCAGACACCAACAAGTGACATTTCAGTCGAAGCAGTTCCAACAGTGGCACCCAGCATTGTTGAACAGGTGCAGACACGAACAAGTGACACCATTTCAGTAGAAGCAGTCCATCAGTGCCACCCAGCAGTGTTGAGCAGGTTCAGACACCAACAAGTGACATCATTTCAGTAGAAGCAGTCCATCAGTGGCACCCAGTAATGTTGAGCAGGTGCAGACACCAACAAGTGACATTATTTCAGTAGAAGCAATTCCATCAGTGGCACCCAGCAATGTTGAACAGGTGCAGACACCAACAAGTGACATCATTTCAGTAGAAGCAGTCCATCAGTGGCACCCAGCAATGTTGAACAGGTGCAGACACCAACAAGTGACATCATTTCAGTAGAAGCAGTTCCATTAGTGGCACCCAGCAATGTTGAACAGGTGCAGACAGCAACAAGTGACACTATTTCAGTAGAAGCAGTTCCATCAGTGGCACCCAGCAATGTTGAACAGGTACACACAGCAACAAGTCACATTATTTCAGTAAAAACAGTCCATCAGTGGCACCCAGTAATGTTGAGCAGGTGCAGACACCAACAAGTGACATTATGTCAGTAGAAGCAGTTCATCAGTGGCACCTAGCAATGAAGAGCAGGTCCAGACAGCAGTCCATAATATTCACTATCACTAATCACACTGTTCATCAGAGTTTATAAGCAGAAATTAAATATGTCCTAGTGGCACCAATCATGTAGAAAAAGTGCAAGTAACAGTCCATAATATTCACTATCCTAATCACACAGTTCTTCCGCAGAAATTAAACATTTCTAAGTGTCACACATCAATGTTGAACAGGTGCAGGTGTGAACAACGGTTTGAATGCACACACAATTGCTTTTACAAAATTATTATCAATGCTCTTACACTAAACATACAAATTATAAGAAACACACAAATGATATCAGATAATTGTCGTATTAACTATTACACAAATAACAGTAAGCCTATAATATTTATGGGTGTCAGTGCAAGCCACAACAAGCAAGTAAAATAATATTTAGGAGATAAGTCGGTACCACTTATCTGGGATTAGGAAGGGAAAACACACAAAACACACTCACTCATCTTTCATCCACATTAAGTACTACTGTGTAATTAAATAGTGTTAACTGTGTAAATGCAATTCTGTCAAAATTTGATGTTCATCATGTGTGTCAAGTAGTAGTGGCAGCAATGTATAACAGTCAATAATAGTTAGTCAACGTCATAGTCATCATGTCAAGACCAATGTTTGCCAAGCCAGATCAAAATGTACGGTTGCTGAACAACTGTCAGTGAGCCAAGATATGCAATTACTTCCTCTCTCCAAAAAAAAATATGTACTGCTTATTGATTTAACAAAGTGTGTGTAGACAATCTTCCTTCCACTTTAGTGTTCTAGTCAGCTATCTTCATCCTCCTTGTTCCATATAAACCAACAAAAAAATATGCTCCTCACTTACTTTACCTCTTATCCACCAAAACTCCAATAATCATTAGCATCACATAATCTTAATACTTCAATAATACCTCTTACGTCGATACATATAAACCTTATCATCAATATCATTTACCTTACCTCCTGTCCACCAAAACTCCAATAATTATCAACTTCACATAATCTCAATACCTCAATAATACCTCTTCAATACGTCGATACATATAAACCTTAGCACCAATATCATTTCACTTCCATAACAACTCTTTCCTCTAGTCAGTCTCCTCGAACAAGTACAGATGAAATCCTATTGCAAACTTCAGTTCATCATCCCATACAATCAGAAGACACAATGTCCACACACAACCTCTGTGTAATCCATCTGACCCATATCTTCTACTCATTATGAATTATAAAATACATTTTGTTTACCTTGTCCATCATTAAATAAGAGAAATGCATACATGACCTCTAACAGACTTTAGTTCGAATAACTCTCAGTAATAAAGTACAAATACGGAGTGTGAATGATCGTAATATTTCACAGTGTGTACACCACTTCAAGAATTATGGCAGAAGCAAACATGTGGAGTATTTTTTGTGTCAAGTGTCACTTCCTATTTCAATTGCTCACGAAGAATGCAGTGTAATAACTGTCAATGGTCTAACCCTAGTGTTGGTATGTCATGTCGTTAGCTTCCTTCCTATTAGCATAAATTTATATAGCTTCCATAAAACCTCCAGCTCATGTGACTTCTATGAAGTTTTTTGTACTAATGTCGTTCGTCGAATTATAGCAGTTCATTTTCTTATCTTAAAAATATAAGGCACTGAGTGTAAGCAAAACATGCAACAGCGAGTAAATATACCAGTAGAGACCAGAATGTCAACAAGTGGATACACCACAATCCCTACAACGAGGCTCTGCCAAGTGAACAATAATTAATACCATAGTGTAACCTAAACTCTATGTTCGTACACAGTACATCAGCATTTCTATATACCAAATTAAAGAGTAGTTATGACAACAAAACAGAAATGTGTAAATATGCAATCCATAAGCAAGGCAGCAAATATGTTATCTAACATAATAAACAGGCCATTAGCATCATATCAGCATAAGCAAATAAATGTTCATATGTAATCTTAATAAGTAAACACGAAGGTGCAAGCAGATAAATCACAAAGTATAACTTACATACATAACCATAGTCAGCACAATTAATCAGGTGAAAATTGTAATTTAAATAAATAAGCACAGCAGGCACATAATAAAAAAAAATATGACATCAGTGAAAAAGCAGTGCAGCCAAGCGATGCATAATATACACAAGTAACAACCCTGTTCATTAATAAAACATTGTCACAATCAGCAAATGTACGCAAGCACGTCGCTTCACACGTAAATTCATAGAACATGAAATTTAGCACAAAGTCTGAATCACGTAATCGCGAGCAGCAAATTACGTCTAAAGTACGTACCTAAGTGAAATTATGTTACCTGAAAAATAAACTCAATTAATAGTTACCTTTTTAGTATATTAGTTTCTTCTTCGAAATTACATTCTTCCTGAAATTTTCTCGATAGCAAGTCGTGTTAACGTCGGACACGCACAGAATTTACCTGAAGTTCTTAAATATTTTATAGAACCGTATCCTGAAAAATACTGAACGTTAATAACATAATTTATCAAGTCACTATAGCTTTATACTGAATTTAATCAGAGAAATTAAACTGTGTATTTGTTTACGGCTGTCAGTGCATTCGCACTGAGCGCTCGATCAGCTGTAGGCGCGTGACGTAGGAAGTAATTGATTGCGGTCAACGACTGCCTTGTGCGGCGCGCAGACTTGACTGTTGCTTTCAGTATGTGCCGCCGCCAAAACACAGCGCGGTATCCTTGTATTCTCTGCATGTTTACATGTAGCTGTTAGTTTCTTAAAAGTATGTCATTCCACAAAAATTTTAACGTTCGATATATGATGTATTCCCTTAGAGCGTCGAGATTTAAGAGTTTCTACTTCGACAGTGTTATCATGAATAATTTAGCGAATTCTATATGGACCGTTATAAAGCAGAAAAAATTTCCGACACAAGTCTTTTCCTTTGTGAGACAAACGATGAGATTTAATTAACACCTTCTGACCAACTGACAAGATTTTTAAACGACCAGGACGTTTAGCTGATTTCTCTCTTCTAGCAGCCGCAGATGCAATATTTTGTAGAGCCAGGTTCACAACTTCAGAATGCCGCAGTTTCCGTGTAGGCGGAAAAGGAACGATTTCAGAAATGCGATTTGTCGGTGCTTTGTTTTTTTAATGTCAATATAGACGATAAAGAAGTTGAATCATTAGGGAGTTCATTCAGAATGTTTTGATAAATATATGGAGATACTGATCCCACGTTCTGTGATTCTGATGACAATAAAGACGACACAGTTTATTGATTTCCTTCACCCATCTCTCTGAAGCGTTAGATTGAGGGTGGAAAAGTGAAATGAAGATTGGTTTAATCTTACGACGCCATAGAGTACGAAGCCAAATTTTAGAACGAAATTGTGATCCATTATCTGATATAACCTTATCAACATGACCCACTTCTTTAAGAAAATGTTTGATGAAAGCATTAGGTACTGAACGAGCTGTTGCTTTGCGTAAAGGTGTAAAACACACATATTTTGATGTCAATTCCACTGCTACTAAAATGTACGCAAAATCATTAGTAGAACGAACCACTGGACCGAACAAATCGACTGCAGCCATGTCCTTTAATTTCGCTGGAATGATAGGAAACAACGGTGCTCTGTGAGAAATAGTTGGCAGCTTAGCCTTTTGACATAATTTGCATTTGGCAAGAACAGATCGAATACGTTTTTCCATATTATTGAAGTAGCAATTTTCTCGTAATTTATGAAAGCATTTTCTGGAACCAAAGTGTGCATAACTGAAATGTGTGTACCAAATCAATTTATTGATCCACTCATCAGGAATACAAACTAACCAAACAGAGTTGTCGACCGATTTTCGTTTAAAAAGAACTTTCCAGATAGATCGCAAAAACGAGGTGTGGCCAAATTGTCCAATCTAACAAAGCGTCTAAGAAAATTACAGACACCAAGGAAACTACGAACATCACGTTTTGTGGTAGGAACAGCATAGTTACGAATAGCGTCTAATTTCTCTGGATCAGGAAGAATACCTTCTGTAGAAATAATGTGACCAAGAAATTTCACCTGAGAACGACCAAATTCAGATTTTTCCAAGTTCACAGTAATGCCAACTCTTGCAAAAATACCCAATGATGAATCCAAAATTTTGTTATGCTCACTCCAAGAGCGTTTAGCAATAAGAATATCGTCAACATATGAAGTAATATTGTCACGAAGATAAACAGGTAAAATTTCGTTTAAACTACGAATGAATGCTGATGAAGATACAGTAAGTCCAAACGGTAATTTCCGAAATCACTTTTGGGTAAAATAGTCATATCCGGTTATTCTTTAACGATTCTCTAGATAGATTGATAGTCGAAGAGTTGTTTTGACAGATGCAAAGAATAGTAAAAGAGTAGGCAGCGGTGCAGAAAACTAAAAGGGAAATAGCACCACTACAGCTCGGGGCCCTATGCACGCTACGGCACATATTCACTTAGTGTAGTGAATCCCCTGAGGACTTTAATAGCCCCACATAATTTCCAGTTTGTGACTTAGTGGCCAATTTGGTGGAAGTGCGTACATAAATTGATCTAACCATGAACATGGATGTATGTCATTCTTAGAATTACGAAAGATCTTAAATTTCCGAACAGTCAAAAAGTGTTTATAATCAAAGTTTTCGCCTCGTGACGACAAAGACCTACCGCGTCTGTCCCAGTCCGAATGTCGATTATTGTCAAGTTCGCGCGCCTTGCGCTCTCTTGTTGCATCCCGTAAATGAAATAAATTATTTTCTTCAAAGCCCTCTGCTATCTGTGATTCTAAATTTCTTCTGCTATCTTTTCCTACGATTTCGCCTTCAATTTGTCTGACTTGCTTTCATAATGCCTCAAATTCCCTTTTAACGCGTTCATTAAATTTTCCCTGATTTTCAACATGCTTATTTATGTTCTGGTACTCTTCGGTTTCTGCAAATGGTAATGGAACTGTATCATTCGAATCTCTGTCCCCATTTAAACTAAGACTTGTCAATTTATCTGAAATCTCCTCAACTCTTTCCGATGAGTAACCTATTTGTTCTTTCTGTTTATTTACGTCTTCCATAAGTGTCGCGACTCGGGTTTCAGTATTAACACATTTGGTAGTTAACTGTTCATATTGTTGTGTTAGGTTATTTATTCTGTCATTTGGTACGGATTCCTCGATTCTCTCAAATATTTCTTCCTTATCGTGTGCACGTTGTAAATTTATCTCTGAAAATTTCTGTACTATCACGCGATCTTTTTCTTCCTGTTCTCTGTCCTGTTCCTCTTGTCTAATTTCTGTTGAAATTAAACTATTATTGTGAGCATTCAAAATCGGTTGTACTTGTTCTCTAATTTCTTTCTTTGTTTCATCTTTTATGTTTTTGAAACATGTCCCTGTTCGTGAGCCTAACTGTGTTTCCATTGTTTCCATCTCGGTTTTACTTGTTCCTATTTGTGAGCCTAACCGTGTTGTCATTGCTTTCATCTTGGTTTTAATTGTTCCTATCTCAGTTTTAATTGTTCCTATATCAGTTTTAGTTGTTCCTATTTGTGATCCCAAATTTAATATTGCACCCATCAACTGCTCCATTTCTTCTGTCGTTAACCACGTAATCTGAAAATTTTTTGATTGTGAAAAATTTTGAACTGTTTCCGGACTATTTTCCGTGCTTATTAAATTGTTTTCAACTCCATTATTCATCATACTGTTGTCCTGTGTTGGCGAGTTCGCCATGTCAACAATTTCGTCATTCTGACTATCCATCATTTTTGCCTTTTTCATCGATCGCGTGATCATTTACAAAATATACAAAACTCGTCATTGTACGAAAATTACACACAATGACTCCTCATCTCCAACAATACCATTCACACGAAATGTTTCCCGCAAACACAATTGAAATGATTGCACTAAATTGTCAAACACGTATACAAGACAACAAAATTAAATTCTGAAATACCATTAGAAGAATGACAATTACCAAATCTACACATGCAATATAGACTACAATTACTAAACTACAAATTACTACAACAATACTACTGTCTACTATTTTTACAATCAGAATAATTCCAAGGGACGATCCGAAGCAGCGGTCGCCACGTGCATGGGGGCTTATTTAAATAAATACGAAATGCAAATATTTTTAAAAAAATTTTTTTTGTCGCTGTATGTCCGATTACGAGGTCTCGTAAACGGTTGGCCCTGACTAGTTTAAGTACGCAATCTGACTGCATAGAATAACAACAAAGAATGGAATGAAATTTTCTGTTAACACAATTAATTAAGTCCCCAGCAGCTATAAAACCAACGCAACAACAAAGCACAAGTGTAACTGTTCTGTGTATGGAAGTGTGATTCAACGTACACATCTGGCACGGTTCTTCTTCAATAAGACAAGAAATTTTAAATATCATTTATACTGAAGTAATTAAAAAAAATATAAATACTATAATTGCGTAAGGAAACCAGAATTACACTCTAATACAAGAACACGAGCCAGATGCTTTGTTGACTGAACCTGTAATGACGCATTATTTAAGACATGGAAATAATGAAAAAAAGGGGAATATTTTACCTTCATATATATTGACGAAAAGCACTCTGATCATTACAATATCTCCATTCGAACAACATCTGCTGTCTAGCCCATCAAACAACTGCATAAAACATGGAACAAGCACTCTCCACTACGACTTCTCGACAAGAACTCTTCACTACGACATCTCAGCAAGCACTCTACTACGAGTTATCGACAAGCACTGCCAGTGGAGGCGGCGGAATAATACTCTTTGGCGCAATCTCTGGCGCTGTGGCTCAGTGTAGCCACCTTTCATCGAGTCTCGTTTCAAATTCTATAGAGCGGATGGACGCGTACGGGTATGGAGACAACCTCATGAATCCATGGACCCTACGTCTCTGCAACGGACAGTTCAAGCTGGTGGAGGCTCTGTAGTGGTGTGGGGCGTGTGCAGTTGGAGTGGTGTGGGACCCCCGATACGACTCTGACACACGTACGTAAGCGTCCTGCCCGATCACCTGCATCCATTTATGTCCATTGTACATTGCGACGGACTTGAGCAATTCCAGCAGGACAATGCGACACCCCACACGCCCAGAATTGCTACAGAGTGGCTACAGGAACACTCTTCTGTGTTTAAACACTTCCGCTGGCCACCAAACTAAACAGACATGAACATTAGTGAGCATTTCGAGTTATGTTGCAACGTGCTGTTCAGAAGAGATCTCCACCCCCTCGTACTCTTACGGATTTATGGACAGCCCTGTGCAAGACTCATGGTGTCAGTTCCCTCCAGCACAACCACAGATGTTAGTCGAGTCCATACCACGTCGTGCTTCGGCATTTATCCATGCTCACGGGGACCATACAGGAGATTAGGCAGGTGTACCAGTTTCTTTGGCTCTTCAGTGTATATTGCATTGCAGTCTCTGCCCAACGTCAAACTATATGTCAAAAGTTTTGTAACTATATGAATGTCGCGAAGTTGAAAAATGGTTGTACATGCTGTTAATCCCTTATTAATTGTTTTAATATGTTATGTTTTGTAAATACCTGAAAATGGCATAAATGTCGAAAGTGCAATAGTAAAATAAAAACATAAACATCTAAAAGCCACAAATCATTTAAAAAATTTGTTGTGAATGGCTCACAGTCAGCAGAAGGAACCACTTAACTAGCACTCTTTCAGCAGCAGGAAGGAAAACTGCTTCGTTGCACCCGCTTCACAAGGGAAACAAACACATTCGAAGCACTGGGTGCTACAGATCGGAAACCACCTCAAGTTTTCTTCGAAGAACTGAGCTTGTTGAGAAACACACCGCGATCTGGAATCTTGTGGGATTGTGAGAGCAACAGCTGGGAGCGTGTACAGCAACGGAAATTCGACTGTCTCTAACTCTAAAGCGAGAGGGGGACGGCTGCCAAGTACCTAGAACTAATATTTCGCCAGCTAGTGACGGGATATGATGCGTAATTTCAGTACTTTGGTACCGCAGGAGAGGGTATACGGAGAACGAAGCCAGGAACTCAGAGTGTGGAGGGGGATCCTGATCTTACAACATTCTGCTGCTCCTGATGTACTCGGCTTGTCTTGGGTTCATGACTTCTGAGGCTGATCGTCTTACCTTCTGTAGCTTCTAGTTGATCTTCTAATCTAGCCAATGACTCTGATGTCACTTGCTGTTTGTCTTTGTGACTACGCCTACACTGTTTACTA
This sequence comes from Schistocerca piceifrons, assembly GCF_021461385.2. Lineage (NCBI taxonomy): Eukaryota > Metazoa > Arthropoda > Insecta > Orthoptera > Acrididae > Schistocerca > Schistocerca piceifrons. Next base: position 1,136,311,346 of record NC_060138.1, on the reverse strand, counting down.
TTCCCAATTACTTAGTAACTTCCACCTGCTCTATGTCATTATAACTCCCTTCCCAGCGATTGCTGGATTTCAATTACAGTCCAAGACTCACGTCAAGCACATTCGACTTCGTTGTTCTGTGGCTTTTTCTAAAGTCTGTCTTCCATTTCCCATCTGATGCTGCTGTGCAGCTTAATTTCCAACCCGAATTAGAGTTTTGACTCAGATTCATTAAGTGCGGCTTGTTTTATACGGCCGTACATCACAAGTGAGCTACTTGTGATGGACCCGTACACTTTGTAGTGACCACCAATAGACAGAGGCTTTGACCGTCTCAGGCCAATACGAATGGTAGAAACCCGTCCACTGCCGGCCGTTGTCAACGCTATGGGACCCACTCGGCCCCTTCAACGGATGTACGAGGAACTCGCTGCCTCATTCACCCGTCGCTGAAGATCAACGTCCATGAATGGGGGCCAGCCTACTCCAAGCCAACAGCACTTCGTGATCTTGTGCCTTTCATGACTGATTCTCGATCACTGGGCACCGGGTTGGATTCCGGGTGTGTCAGAGACTTTCTTCACTCGGGTCCGCGTGTATGTGTTATCATAATCATTTCATCATCATCGACGCGCAGGCCGCCGAAGCGGCATAAATCTACACCTACACTCTACACGCAATCTTACATAGGTTTCTTCGTGTTTGTAACACCATGGATCTAATGCTGTACTGATTTATTTTGCCTTTGTTTCATTTAATGTTACACCGTTGGGCTTCTGTAAATGTTGTTTGATTGAATCAATAACACAAAACTGTATACTCCTTTCTTTGTAAGAACTTTGATGTCTTGGTTTGATTCTATGCAATGTCATTTAAATTCTTTGTCCCATTTGGAGGGAACAAAACTTCCTCCATATAATTGTAATTTCTGTGTGAATGATTTTTTGTAGAAATGTCAGTACGTGCAAATGTTCTGTTTTATTTAATGTGTTTGTTTGCTGTTATGTAAATTGCTGATCCTCACTTAGGGTTCTTAGTTATTCTGTATGAAAAAGGTGTTGTGGTTCCCCTCGGGAACGGAACTATGTAGAGCGCGCAAATTGTGGTTGGCGTAGGTAGAAAAGGTGGAAACAAGAGTCAGTCGGGGACAAGCTACGAGTCGGGGACGAGCTACCAAACTGTGCACAGCCCATGTAAAAGCTGTATATTGTGCTGGTTCCGAGAGAGGCTTTTGCTGCCGCTTTCCAATGCCTCGGATGGATGGATAACTAGCTGGAACTATTCTGGAATTGGTATCTATCATCGCCACCAAGAAGGGACAGAGTCCAGCAATTCTGCCTGCAAATCCACCTACCAACATGCAGTTGCCACCACATTGCGCAATCACTATAATGGAGCACTATAATAATGTACAGTGAAGGATCAGCTCATTGGATGTTTTAGTGTGCACAAATATAAGGTAACTTATAACTGCATTTATGTACCTACCTTGATTTTCTCCTTATCATAACACCTGTCAGGTTCCTCTCCGTTTGAACTAAAGTGATTACCGAGTGTCCCTACTGAAAGAACATTAAACACCAGTGTTTTTGCTAATTAATGCCTCTTGAACATAGTAAAAAGAAAGTTAACGTGGCAAGAGAGTGAGTTAAAGTTAATGATGCTTGCTGAAAATAATTTTCCTAGTAAAACTGCTTATTAATGTGTTGTTGTCAACTTCAAATTAAAAGTTCTTAAGACTGAGGCTTATAAAGTTTTGCTTAGTAAATGATCACATTACTGTCTGTTGTAAATCGCAGAAGGTGAGTCAGTATCTTACATATATGCTAATTTTGTGTTTCACTGTAGTAAAAGTGAAAAACTGCAGTTGTGAAACGTTATATACTCATGTTTGCTAAGTGTTTGTCTCTCTTGTGTATTAGAAGTGCATATTAATAGTATAACAGGATTCACAGTTTGTCTATTGTGTTAATGCTCGGTAACAAGTAACGGAAAGACCATTAATTATGAAAACCATAATTTCTTTATTCAAGTGGTAGTGAGAAGCAACCTGTTAGTGGATTCCAATTAACTTTCATTTTAAATAGTAAAGTATTTAACTGAGAGAGACATAACCTATATCCAATTAATGATTCTGCAGTGAATAGTAATAATAACGTTATAAAGACCATTCAGTTTGTGTAAGCCCTGAAAGTAATAGTGTGTTTCGGTATCTGTTATAATTATGCAAATAGTTTGTGCTGCTCTAGCTGCTAGCTTCAATCTTACCGTAAACATATGTATGTGTCAGAGTTCATTGCACTCGCGGGTGACCAAGTATAGGTTGTGTTTATCCGTTAAAGTTACTCATAACTACTTTCTTAAACGAGAACGTTAATCTTTCTCTTGCCTAATTAGGATGGTGACCGTTTTCCTTATTCTTTAAATAGTATAGCTAGGCAAAAATATTGTTTTTACTGTTCGAATATTTACGTAATTCTGACTTTCATTTCCGATAAGCCATTTCTGTTAGGTACAACACGGTCAACCTAGCAAAATTCCTCTCAGAGGGTAACACTGTTCTGTTGCGTTATACCATAATTGCTTTAAGATTGTTTTATTTCACAACCTGCCTCCAGCTTCGAGGTTATGGTGTAGCTGTAGCAGATGGTAATGTTATATGTTCCAGCGTCACTTCTCCCTTGACCTGTTCCAGTCGCGTGTGGTTCGAGGAAAGAAGAATTGCTAGTAAGCCTTCGTGTGGGCTTGAATGTCTCTAATGTTATCGTCATCGTCTTTTCGCGAGATGTACATAGGACGAAATAATACACCTATGAGCCAAAACATTATGACCACCTATTTAATTGCGTGGTGTTCCACTTTTCAAACACAGTACAACCGATGTTCTGCCTGGAAAGGATTCTACAAGTCCTTCACAGGATTCCGGAAGTATTTGGCACCAGAAGTCTGTGCACAGGTCAAGTGATCCCCTCAAATTAGCAGATGTTGGTTCATGGGCACACAGCTGGCACCCGAAATGTGTTCCAATGGGTGCAGATCAGGCACATTTGCTGGTCAAGTTTGCTAGAATGCCCCTCAAAGTACTGCAGCACGATTCTGACATTGCAACACATACAGTTATCCTGCTGGAAGATGTCGTCGTCATAGGGGGAGACTTCAAGCACGAAGCGATGCAGGAGATTCATTCGACAGGCGACACATTTCTGTTGATCAACGGTGAAAGCACAAATGGTTCAAATGGCTCTGAGCACTATGGGACTTAACATCTGAGGTCATCAGTCCCCCTAGAACTTAGAACTACTTAAACCTAACTAACCTAAGGACGTCACACACATCCATGCCCGATGCAGGATTCGAACCTGCGACCGTAACCGTCGCGCGGTTCCAGACAGAAGCGCCTAGAACCGCTCGGCCACCACGGCCGGCGTGAAAGCACAGTGATGCTGTCTGTGTCCACTGCAATCACAACTGATGGTGTCGTTGGGTCGACAAAGGAGCACATAGGGGTTGTGTGATGTGGAGCTCCATGTTCAACAATGGCCTTTACACGGTGTGCTGCGAAATACTTGCGCCTGCACCAGCATTGTACTCTGTCGTCAGATCTACCACAGATCGCTGCCTATCGTTCATTATACAGCGGGGGATCCTACGATTTCTACGTTTTGTGATGGGACAGTGTCGTCCGAAACCATACAGCCTACTCGTTATTTCACCATCCTTCAACCACTTTCCATAGGTGCTCCACGAAAGTAGTACGGCAACGGGCGACCAGTTTCGCCGTTTGAGGGATTCTCTTTTCCAGCAGAAACGCCACAGCAATCTGCCCTTTGTCGAAACCGCTTATGCCAGAGGATTTCCACATTTTCGGCCGGTATCTTCGCTATAATGACTACCCAATTGCATCTCTGTCGCTTGCATTCTTTCCTTACTGCATCACGTGCCCGTAACAACACCAGGAGGCATTCAATCTCATGGCGGGCAGTGCTCTTAATGTTTTGGTTAGTCAGTGTATATTGGTTGGCTCTTCTAGCACCTTACGCTCTCGGAACAGTAGACTATAACATGGTGCAGATCGCTTCTCTTGCAGTATCTGCCACTGGAGTTGGCTGACTATGTCCGTGACGCTTTCGCGTTTTCTAAACGAAACTGTAACGAAACGTGCTGCTCTTATTAGGACATTCTCAATGAGTGTCTTTCCCAAAATAATGACTCCTATTTCGATTCATGCAAACTACAGGAGGTACACAATTCAGAAGAGCAAAGATAAATAAAGCAATATTTCATCTAAAAACTCATTTTTCCACATAGTCACCATCATTCGTTACGCACTTTTGCCAACGATGAACCAGAGACGACATGCCTTGTCAAAATCGGCACCAGCTGAGGCTAACCACTTCCTTACAGCTTTGACAGCAGCATCCGAGTCTTGAAAATTTTCGCCACGTAGTCCATCCTTCAAAGCCCCAAAGAGATGGAAGCCTGAAGGCGCTAAATCGGAACTGTACGGTGGACCCGGTAAGACAGTCTAGCCGAATTTTGCAGTGAGGTGCGTGCTCGCAAAACTGGTGTGGAGCCTGGCGTTGTCATGTTGCAGGTGAAAGTTGGTCTTCTTGTCTGGCCTTACCCTGGAAATTCGGGCTTTCAACTTGGTCAGTGTCATCTTAAAGCGTGCTGAATTGACAGTTTCTCCAGGTTCTAGCACATCCAAAAGAACCACACTCTGCCTATCCCAGAAGACGGTGCACATCACTTTGCCTAGCGACGGATGCGTCCCGAATTTCTTCTTTTACGGAGAATTCGCAAGTCGCCATTCTGTGGACTGTCTTTTGGATTTCGGCTCGTAGTGATGCAACCACGTCTCACTTCAGATGATGATGCTATTCAGAAAATTGTCGTCTTCAGCTTCATATTGGTCCAACAGGTCCCAACAAATTTTCATTCGATGAGTCTTTTGTTCTTCTGTAAGCATCCGAGGGACCCATGTCGCACAGACTTTGCGATAACCGAGATGCTCCAACATTGTTTCCAAGGCATTAAACTTTGCACACAAGCCTCTGGTCGTTACCCGGCGACCAGCACGGATGAGTTGATCAAGACGCTCCTCACTGCGAGGGATGACAGCTGTGCAGGGCCGACTGTGCCGTGGCTTGTCATGCACAGCCCTTCCACCATCTTGAAAATGCCGTACCCGTTGCCTCACATTGCTCACGTCTGTTGTAACGTCTCCGTACACCTTTAGCAAGCGTCGATGGATTTCAATCGGCGAAATTTCTTCAGCAGTGAGGAATTCAGTCACACATCGGTGTTTTATACGCGAGCCCATGTCAGTCTCCATTCTGGAACACATCTCTGCTGGTGCCAACTACCGCATAACAACGGAACCACCTTCAAATGAAAGAGAAAACTTCAAACATTAGCACTACACCAACAACATCTGGCGCGGACATCCGAAGTCACCACAAAAAAAATAGGGGGTATTACTTTGGGAACGACCCTCTTATTTCCTCTATCGGTCCTATCTAGTAAGGATCCCACACTGACAAGTATTGGTCCAACGAGTGTTTTGAACGGTACCTCCTTTGTTGATGGACTACACTTCCTGAGGATTCTTCCAATGAATCTCAGTCTGGCGTCTGCCTTACCCACTATTAATTTTATGTGTTCTTTCCAATCCATATCGCTCCGTACGCATGCTCCTGGATATGTTATGGAAGTGACTGCTTCCAGTGACTGTTCTGATTTTTTTTAATCATACGATAAACTTGCAACAGATGGCCGAACATCCCAGATGCCCAGTAACACCAAGTAATAGACCCTACCATACACACATTTCCCTGTTTTAACGCCAAGCCAATCGCCGCCGTTACCGAAAACTGATTCAAGAATTTGGACTACACTTCCTGGGGATTCTTCCAATGAATCTCAGTCTGGCGTCTGCCTTACCCACTATTAATTTTATGTGTTCTTTCCAATCCATATCGCTCCTTACGCATACTCCTGGATATGTCATGGAAGTGACTGCTTCCAGTGACTGTTCTGATTTTTTTTAATCATACGATAAACTTGCAACAGATGGCCGAACGTTCCCTGATTTAACGCCAAGCCGCCGGCCGGAGTGGCCGAGCGGTTAAAGGCGCTACAGTCTGGAACCGCACGACCGCGACGGTCGCAGGTTCGAATCCTGCCTCGGGCATGGATGTGTGTGATGTCCTTAGGTTAGTTAGGTTTAAGTAGTTCTAAGTTCTAGGGGACTTATGACCACAGCAGTTGAGTCCCATAGTGCTCAGATCCATTTGAACCATTTTTAACGCCAAGCCAATCGCCGCCGTTACCGAAAACTGATTCAAGAATTTGGTAAAGTCGCCGGTCCTTAGATAAGCCATACATGCCGTATCTGCCCAGTCAAAGTAACCCTGATTGCATATGTTAACAATGTTCTTATTTATTTTTAATTGTTTTAATAAATTACTTTTCTTTATAATATTTGTGTTCACCTCTCAATCAATTCGATGCTCATTGCGTATCCCCTTTAGAGGTATGTTTTGTCAATATGTATATCACTTTTGAATTTGTAGCCTTTTAATCCTAATGTGGTGTCAAGGAACCGGTTCTAAGGTACTTACTTCGAGAGATTTTGACCGTGAATTTATCTGACCATTTGACTTGGAAAAACGTAGTAAAGTAAATTCTGATTATTTTAGACTCAAAAGAACCTGATTCTCCACCGGGAAAGCCCTGCATCAGAATTTGGTTAGCAAACTCTAAACTATATGTTTTACTTTGTAAACAATAGTGGAACAGGCTGTAATTTTTGCTCAGTTATAACTATAAAAACCAAATAAACTCACACTCTGTTATGGGTATGCGGTAACATAACGATATATTGAAAATAAACACAGTTCGCGTATCCGGGCAACCCCACATTAAAAGATCCCTTCTATTTTCTGCCTTGTACCAAGGTTAAGCGATTAGTTTTAATTTTATTGGTCGGCGCTTGGAAACTAATGACAGACGCCACCGATTCACTCAACCTACTGCATACCACAGTCGTATACGTAAATGTGCCCAATGGAAACACTGCACACATACATAAAAGCACAGCCCCTTCAAAATTATGTAAAAATAGGTGCAATAACAACTGCAATAAACTGAAAGAGAAAGATGGAGTTGGTAAATAGATTCATTTACGAGGGCTATTCGGTAAGTAAGGAACGATAGGTCGCGAAATGGAAATCACAGTGAAAATCGAAAATGTTTTATTTGCAACAATTAGCTACAACTTCCAGCTACTTAACGCCATAGTCACCGATCCGACTTAGACATTTGTCGTAGCGTTGTACCAACTTTCTAATACCCTCGTTATAGAAGGCAGCCGGTTGTGCTTTCCGCCAATTCTCTACTCTGGCCTACGGCTCGTTGTCTGTGTCAGAATGTTATTTTCATAGCCAGCGGTTCATGTGAACAGAGATGTAACTCAGAGGGGAAGAATTAAGGGGTGTATTGTGGGTAATCAAAAATTGCCAATTGAAAACGATTCAGGAACATCTTCATTGTCCCTGCAGAATGCGGCTGAAGAAGAAAACGCACGACAGTTATGTAATGTTGGCTGCATAGCTTCAGGCGAAATTTCCCACCAGGCCCTCGTACTTGGTGGGAGACACTATTGTTCTATGTATCTTTATGTGCTCAGAACTAAGAAGAACGACGTAACGCGATCGACAGGCATACTAGAGACACTGCCCAACACACCTGTGCAAGACTTCATCGGATTTTCACTGTGGTTTCCATTTCGCGACCGATCGTTCCTTACTTTCCAGATAACCCTCGTATATTGGGTCGATGAATAAGTTCCTACCGTCTTTCCGTAAGTTTGAATAAACATAACAGATATACATGACAAAGACTTAAGTCATCAGTAACATGTTCTCCTTCACTATTTACAATAGTCTGTAAGTGGGATAACTCTTCGATTTCGCGACTGTAGAAAACACTTGGTTTTGAGGCGAAGAACTAGTGCTCATTTTCATCAGGAAAGCTTGTTTGATAGAGAGGGGAAAGAGGGAAAATCTTTGAGGGTTCAAAAAATGGTTCAAATGGCTCTGAGCACTATGCGACTCAACTTCTGAGGTCATCAGTCGCCTAGAACTTAGAACTAATTAAACCTAACTAACCTAAGGACATCACACACTTTCATGCCCGAGGCAGGATTCGAACCTGCGACCGTAGCAGTCGATCGGTTCCAGACTGCAGCGCCTAGAACCTCACGACCACGGCGGCCGGCTTCTTTGAGGGCACAAGATCAGGTGAATAATGTCGATGCAGAATAAATTCCCTAACGAATTCTTGTAAAGTGTTTTTTGTTAGTATAGCAGAATGAGGGCGGAAGTTATCGCGGAGTAGCATCACTACAAGCCGTCGTCCTGGCCGTTGTTCTTGGGCTGCATCTGCAAGACGTTTCAGTTGTTGTCAATAAATGTCAGCAGTGATGGTTACAATGCGGGAAGCAATTCGTAATACACCACACCGTCGCTTTTCCAGCAGATGCATAACATTATCTTTTGTGGATGCGCGCAGGTCCTTTTACGCGGAGTTACTGCTTTGTTTGGGCTCAACTATTCCTTCTTCTGCATTCTTCTGTAGCACCACATTTCAAAAACTTCTATTCTCTTCTTGGAGGAGGAGGAGATTAGTGTTTAACGTCCCGTCGACAACGAGGTCATTAGAGACGGTCTCTTCTTGTCCAAACTATTTATCGTCCATGTTTCACTTCCATACATGGCTACACTCCATATCAATACTTTCAGAAATGACTTTGTAACGCCGGAAATGCATATCCTCGTATTTCTATCTATTGTACTATAATTTTTTTCCCTTATTTTGTTACCTGAATATATGAAGTTTCTGTGTCTTTGTATATTGTAATTGTTTTACTATTTGTATATATATGCATTTATGTCGATGTATAATTGGTTTGTTGTGTAAAGATTATTTGTATTTTTACGCTGGGTCTGGCCTAGGGAAACTATGCTATCGAACCATTACATCGATAGGTCGTGTGGAGAACCAAAGTGTTTAGGATCTTTGGTAGTGTTAACTCTGCCGCGTGGAGCACGGGCAGAGCAGAGGGAGTCTGGCTGGGGTGGTGCAGTGGAGCAGGTGTGTTGTGTGAAGCTCCCGCGAGTTGCCGCGCTTTCGGGATTTGGCAGCATGTAGTTGCGCTCGACTTGCGATGATAGTTTCTGACATGGTGTCGCGGACGGGAAGCATTAGCTGGCGCACATCAAGAGCCCGTTTCGTCTGGTGACCGTGTCGAGAAGAAGGCGCGCCAGCATCCAGCTTCTGCAACAGCGACGGCCGACAATGAGTGACTGTCGCCACCTCCTCGATCGACGGCTTCAAACCTTCAATCAGCCTGCAAGGAAGACTGGAAGCACGTAAAGTTTTAGAACTGTATGGCGGACCTCAGCTTTTCAAACTTGTAAAATTGTTGCATCACAAAATTACAGCAACTTAGCATGAACCTTTGTTGCTCATTGTCCCAACTGCATTGCCAAGCAGGGTCCCTTCCTTTTCCGAAATGAGCCCGAGTGTCGTTGAAATTCAAACGCCAGCATCATTCGATTTCACTGCTTTAATTTCAATGTCCCCCCCCCATGAACCATGGACCTTGCCGTTGGTGGGGAGGCTTGCGTGTCTCAGCGATACAGATAGCCGTACCGTAGGTGCAACCACAACGGAGGGGTATCTGTTGAGAGGCCAGACAAACGTGTGGTTCCTGAAGAGGGGCAGCAGCCTTTTCAGTAGTTGCAAGGGCAACAGTCTGGATGATTGACTGATCTGGCCTTGTAACAATAACCAAAACGGCCTTGCTGTGCTCGTACTGCGAACGGCTGAAAGCAAGGGGAAACTACAGCCGTAATTTTTCCCGAGGGCATGCAGCTTTCCTGTATGCACAGGATAGAGTAGCATGGAGAGCTGCATCATACCAGTCTCAGGACTGAAGACCACAACAACACAACAACAACAACAATTTCAAAGTTCAGTTAAGGTATTCATAGCTACAATATTTAGATTGCACAAGCACAAATTAAGAGTGCGAGTTTTGTTACCGTATTTCGGTTACCTGTGACTGCAGCTCAGCCTGGTACGTACTAAATTTTACTATTGTTAATTGTTCAGAATCATTTAACTCAAGTTCAAAGTTAAATCTCTTATTTCTAAATTGCGTAGATTCAAGTAGCTTTTGAAATGATTGTTGAGGTAGTCCAAGACTAACCGTATTTTACTGAATTTCGATGTGCTTCAGAAAGAAAGCTCACTATTAACTTCAGTCACTAAATTAACTTTCGATTTTCCGGTTTTATCAATTCTTTTGCTAAATTAAGTCAGAGTGTAGCGAAATTTATTACTTCTGACAAACTTTCAGTTTTCACACTACACGTGTCAACCTTCAGTTGCCACGCTTCTAGTGCTAATTATATGTGTAATAACCTTTCTTTTTTCAGTTACTATAGTAATTGTCCTTAGGACTGGCGACCGTAATTTCCCCCAAATCTCAAATATCTAACTACCGCTAGTTAATTGTTAACGTAACGGCCGCACATTTACTTTCTTTATTAACTTTACCCCTTTTCAAAATTAATTTCCACGAGTTTCACTTGCATTTTTCCTTTCATTTAGATGTAACCCTTTCCTCCCTCTTTACCGACAAATTGACTTCGGTGACGATTGCTTTTCCCAAATTTCCATTAGGTACACGCGGTTTAATTTTTCACTGTCATTAAGGTCGATAAGTGAGGGGGAGGTTACAACTTCCTGACTTTTAAATCTATACTCGATGTTAACAAATTTCTCTTCTTCAGATACGCTTTCCTTGCCATTGCCAGTCTACATTTTATATCCTCTCTACTTCGACCATCATCAGTTATTTTGCTCCCCAAACAGCAAAACTCCTTTACTACTTTAAGTGTCTCATTTCCTGATCTAATTCCCTCAGGATCACCCGACTTAATTCGACTACATTCCATTATCCTCGTTTTGCTTTTGCTGATGTTCATCTTATATCCTCCTTTCAAAACACTATCCATTCCGTTCAACTGCTCTTCCAAGTTCTTTGCTGTCTCTGACAGAATTACAATGTCATCGGGGACCCTCAAAGGTTTTATTTCTTCTCCATGGATTTTAATACCTACTCCGAATTTTTCTTTTGTTTCCTTTCGTGTCCCTCGATTCTTATAAGTGCCATCTGGTTTCTGTACAAATTGTAAATAGACTTTCGCTCCTTGTATTTTACCCCTGCCACCTTCAGAATTTTAAAGAGACTATTCCAGTCAACATTGTCAAAAGCTTTCTCTAAGTCTACAAATGCTAGAAACGTAGGTTTGCCCTTCCTTTGGGGACAGCATAGGAATGGTCAGGGTTGTTCATGATCCAATTGATGACGAGAGAGTAGAGATTGCGAGCTAACACCCGAAAGATGTTCGGACTCACATGCGGTTCCTCTTCGTCGAAATGTCTTGGCTCAAACTCGTCTAGGCGTTGAACCACACGTGTCGCACTACACGCCCTAAACTAGACACTTGTGACCCTTTGGTTAATTGTCTGGCTGATGGCAAGTGTGCGAAATACAAAGTCAATTTAACATATAATAACAGTAATAAAAATATCGGGAACTAAATTAACGACCCATAAATGACGTAGGCCACACAGTTGCAATTTGGTTAGAATAATGTTTATTCAGTAAGCAAACTAAGAGCGAAAGTGGTCGTATTTAGAGTTATTGTTACACTCGAGCGCATATCCATTTGACACAGTTCGATCACTCACAATCTCATCGCGAAATACAAGTTATCTACGCGAAAAGTTAGAGTTCACACCAGGCTCGCGGCTGCTCAGCTCTCAGAGACTCAGTCCCGCGATACCACGCAATGCGAAATTTTCTGAGTCGTTTCACTTCCTAGCTGCCTAAAGACTGACCGTCCACTTCCGCGTCTTCTCCAGCACTCCCCTCTGCCCGTCCCCGGCCGCGTTTCCCGCGCACCGAATATCCTCGCTCAACTGGCTAGGATACTTCCCTTTCCCGAAGCCGTCCACCTGATTGGCTACAGCTTATTCTACATCATTTTCCTTTTGAACATATTTAATTAGTCAAAGATTGATCAATTTAACGTTCTAAATAAGGCAATAATAATATCCGTTATATAACAAACGTTAAATTCTTTTACACAAAACCAATGCAATTTCCTTCATAGCTTTGAATTCCACGGCCAGTAGTGTTGCGCCAATGAGCATTCTGGCAAATAAATAAAGAACAGAAGTAAGTATTTTGCACTAAACTTTTCAACAAATATTCTCTTACCTAATGACTCAATAAGGTGTCACGCTGTCATCGTTCAATGTGTGTTGTGTGGAGGAAATGATCTGATGCTTGACTGAAAACACTGATAATTTAAATTTAGTATACCTTTTAAACAAATGAACTTACACAGTTGATATTTACAACATTTGCCATTTTAATGATGCGCTTCTATATGAAATGTCGATCGTTAAGATCGACTAAAGCGTTCAGATATTAGCATTCAGGGCTTTGTTACAAAACTTGTGAATTTCACTTTAATAGTAAATCCTAAACTATTATGGATATGTTCAATATTCAAGTTTTATTGGGATCACCATGAAAATTTATGAAGGATAGTAGATTAAAATTACTGTGGCTTCATTCCCTGCATTACTGCAGAATCAAATAGTTTCCGTAAATGTTTCCCTTTATAGCCGATCTAAGGTCCGCCATAGTTAACACTGCTACGTCTCTTAGGCCAAAAACGGCAGGGTGTCCCAGCTATCTTGTCCACCCAAAATATCTCTGGAACAATAACAGCTATTGGAAAACGACTTTCACCGGTATCAATGTAGGGCTGGGGCCCATGAATGTACATATTTGGAAACATTCTAAAACGAAAGCATATGTGTTTTTTAACACAAACTTATGTTTTTTTAAATGGACCTCCTATATTTTTTCTTCAGCAATCCATAACATGACAAAGCACATACACAATGGCTTTGATTGCATCGCAATATTCCCATTACATCCCGAGATATTGAGACGCGAAGTTGGCGCTTGAAACACCCGACATGCGCTGCTAGCACACGTCCTGAGGCTCAGGCGTGAACCCCATGCTGCCCGTAATCGCGATGTGATTGACATGTGTAATTACACCTCCATACTTATCAAGAGGTCCGAAACGAATAATACGGTCTGCTGCCATCAACTCTCATAAGCACATAGTGGTTTCCCTCTTGCACGTTTTACGTATCTACGTACACAATATGAACCAGTACCGATCGGTGTACACCCGTCAGGTTGTCTTATTTATCCTGCACACCAAAAATAAGGTTTATATAATGTGTTATATGACCCATTGTGCCTGTCGCGCAGGGCCTGACTCTACCTAGTCAAGTGTCCAACGTAGTTCCCACTACTGCCACAGTTACCACTTCGCCTTGTTTATGATTTGCGACCCATGCAAACTCCTGTACTCTACCACCCTCCGAGCATCCCATTTGTTGTTGCTTTGGCGTGCAGTACACCGCTTGCCAGTGTAGTCGTGCATCAGAGTAATCTAGTGACGGCACGGAGGTAGTACACATTGTGAATAAGCGTTGTGTTGTGGAACTTATACTGTACAGTATAATGTACACACATGAAGATATGGTAGAAATGCTGCTGATCTATGGAGAATGTACGTTGACGGGAAATACGATATGAGATTGCTTGTTTGTTGATAGTACTGTTAGCGAACATTATGATTATTGAGTTAATATGTCTGTTTTCTACCCTACTCTACATACCTGTACTGTACCCTGTTGTAGGTGGACGAAATGCTGTTCAGGCAGAACGACTGTACAGAAGATTCCCTGACAAGCCATCGCCTTCGCGCCGGATGTTTGGTCGTCTCACATCTCGTCTACGCGAAACGGGAAGCTTAAATCGAAGACCTCGACATCGTCCTAGAACACGCACAGATGAACGTGCTGAAGTTGCTGTGCTCGCTACCGTAGCTGTGAATCCTCTAATCAGCACACGTCAAATTGAACGTGAAGTTGGTGTGTCGAAATCAAGTGCACAGCGTATTCTTAAACGTCATAAATTTCATCCTTACCATGTTCATGTACACCAGGATCTTCATGGAAATGACTTCCGCAATAGGGTAACATTTTGTCGCTGGGCTGAGCAAAAACTTCTGACTAATCCAAATTTTTTTGCAGATGTTCTCTTTACCGACGAGGCATCATTCTCCAACAAAGGAATTGTCAATATGAGGAATATGCATTATTGGTCCGCAGACAATCCAAATGGCTCCGTCAGGTAGAACATCAACGTCCTTGGAAAGTTAATGTTTGGTGTGGGATTATTGGAGATACCATTATCGGACCTGTCTTTATAAAGGGCATCCAAAATGGCAGACAATACTCCAGATTTATACGACACAATCTTCCTGTTCTCTTGGACACCGTACCTCTGAACCGGAGAATGGTCATGTGGTATCAGCATGACGGATGCCCTGCACATAACGCCTTACGAGCACGACGACTTCTGAACCGTAAGTTCCCTGGTAGGTGGATTGGACGAGGTGGCCCAGTTAGGTGGCCTGCCCGATCTCCGGACCTTACACCGCTGGATTATTTTCTTTGGGGAGCAGTGAAGGATGCTGTTTACCAACATGAACCAACAACACCAGAGCACATGAAGCAACGCATTATTGATGCTTGTACAGCCATCAAAGAGGAAACAGTAGCACGAAGTAGGGCATCCTTCATCCGCAGAGTGACCCTATGAATGCAAGCCAATGGGCGTCACTTTGAGCATGAGATGTGAATGCTATGTTTAGTATGTAGTGCTGGTATCACAGTGGAAGTTTCTACAAAGGGCCATTTTACCCAGTGATGTTAAGAAACATTTGTTTGCAACGATTTGTCATTTAACGCATTAGATAAACATAAGATTGATAATTATGTAATAATAAAACTAATTAGTTAAACATGTTTACATTCATCTTCTATGTCCTACCTGAACTTCTCAAATCAAAACATTTTTACCTAAACAACAGTAAAACTTTTAGTCCACTTGCTCGTTTCACTAAAACCATCAACATGAATTTTACTATTACGAGTTAATGATTAACTGTCACTTGCGTTAGATCTACAGTAAAGTAAAGTTTTAACGTTGAACGGCATTACCTTTTTAGTAACGGATTAACGATAAGCGAAGTTAACTTTGTGACTAACGTTGCGGTACACAGATATGTTACAGAACCGCATCACCCCTAGCCTATGGGATAAATACCTGCTGGAATGTACGACGTTAATGCAGGATGGCAGCAGACCGTATTATTCGTTTCGGACCTCTTGATAAGTATGGAAGTGTGATTACGCATGTCAATCACATCGCGATTACGGGCAGCATGGGGTTCACGCCTGAGCCTCAGGACGTGCGCTAGCAGCGCATGTCGGGTGTTTCAAGCGTCAACTTCGCGTCTCAGTATCTCGGGATGTAATGGGAATATTGCGATGCAATCAACGCCATTGTGTGTGTGCTTTGTCATGCTATGGATTGCTGAAGAAAAAATATAGGAGGTCTATTTAAAAAAACATAAGTTTGTGTTAAAAAACACATATGCTTTCGTTTTAGAATGTTTCCAAATATGTACATTCATGGGCCCCAGCCCTACATTGATATCGGTGAAAGTCGTTTTCCAATAGCTGTTATTGTTCCAGAGATATTTTGGGTGGACAAGATAGCTGGGACACCCTGTAGATATGATCAATATTCAGGTTTTATTGGGATCACCATGAAAATTTATGAAGGATAGTAGATTAAAATTACTGTGGCTTCATACCCTGCATTACTACAGAATTAAATAGTTTCCGTAAATGTTTCCCTTTATAGCCGATCTAAGGTCCGCCATAGTTAACACTGCTACGTCTCTTCGGCCACAAACGGCTTCTGCTGGGTTTCGCTATGACGTAGGTTCTCGTCTGTCTCACTCACACACTATAGCGCTTAGGCCTGAACAGACAATAGACGCCTGTGAGTTTCCCCACCTCGTGGTGAATCTGCGCCCTGTGTGGCACATGGACCTCGACGACAGGGTTCGTTTCGCAATTCACGTAGGCTGACTCTTTCTGCCATGTATTTAAATGAGAGAGCAATGCTCGTTAACTCAAAAGATGCACATATGACCTGTGGTGTCACCGTCAGACACCACACTTGCTAGGTGGTAGCATTTAAATCGGCCGCGGTCCGTTAGTATACGTCGGACCCGCGTGTCGCCACTATCAGTGATTGCAGACCGAGAGCCGCCACACGGCAGGTCTAGAGAGACTTCCCAGCACTCGCCCCAGTTGTACAGCCGACTTTGCTGGCGATGGTTCACTGCCTGCTTACGTTCTCATTTGCCGAGACGATAGTTTAGCATAGCCTTCAGCTACGTCATTTGCTACGACCTAGCAAGGCGCCATTATCAGTTACTATTGATATTGTGAATCATGTACCGTCAAGACCGACATTCATCATTAATGGATTAAAGTTAAGTATTCCACCAGCTACGTCCGTTTTTCTAAATTCTAATTTCCTTGTCCTGTTCCAGACCTCACGCCAGCCTGCGTGAGCTAAAACGCGTGCCTTTCGGCCTCCTCTAGTAACACGGTGTTAGCTCTCTTGCCAACCACAACATGGCCAGCCGCTGATTATTGTGAGTTTGGTTTACATCATACGGTACCCATAACCCGAGTTTTGAACATTCCCCATTGCATGCAAATGTCGAACAACGGTGAAATGATCGTAGTTCATCACATTTACCACTCCTCCAGTACACTGATGTGGATCATTATCGATTAATTGGTTTAAACGATCTTCATCAGACCTAAATGGTATTCCTGAACGGCGGCCGGTGTGGCCGAGCGGTTCTAGGAGCTTCAGTCTGGAAGTAGTTCTAAGTTCTAGGGGTCTGATGACCTCAGATGTTAAGTCCCATAGTGCTCAGAGCCATTTGAACCATATCCCTGAACGTGGAGAGTCTCTAGTGTCAACACGACCCTCCTTAAAACGAGAAAAGCGTTTTCTTGCCGTTCTTTGTCCCCGTACAAGGAGCAAATTCTTCTGGTTGCTTCCGCTGCTGTCACCCCTCTATTGAACTGAAACAAAAGGATATGTCGGAAATACTCGAATTTCTCCACCTGCCACTCCATTTTCTAGCATCCACAGCTCCAGTCACTATCTCCAAATGGCAAGATGGCAATATGGAAACTCAAATAGCATCAGTGCACTACTAATGAAAAATGACAATAGATAAGTAAACGCACAGCCACCGGAATACCAATATACAGAACAAAAACTCTGCGTACTTATGCACCAACATAATAGAACAAGTAATAGTGGCCAAACGTTCACTACAAAGAAAAGATCTTCATTGAACGAGAGAGACAGCGAGAGCTTTCCCTTGCAGCCTATCTGTTCGTGATCTGCACTCTGCGACGTCGACGGCGGCGCGTCAGTGGCTCCATCACTCGTAAAAATTGCAGTGGATACATCCTCTTGCTTGGTATATGGTTCTCTGGGAGGTAATATTAACCTCTGTGGCATTCATTTGCTCACGAATTAGTTGCTGTATAGATACAAGATCATATGAATAAAACTATAACGTTCGTTACGCACAGGCTGCTGTTGTTACCGCCCAATACACATCCTTGTAACGGTGTAAAATTCGCTTTACTCGCAGGTCGTGTAACTGCAGGCCGCCGGCTTTTAGCATACACGCGACGTTTGCGAATTCACACTTTTGACGTGACAGTTTCACATATATTAAACAATTTAAATGCTTCCACAACTTCGATTGTAGATTTAACGGGCAGAGCCATTCATTAAATTGCAAATAAAATGAAAATCTTATAGCGCTTTAGTTTGTGTAATTCGATTAGAAGCAAACCATTGGTTCTAACAGCGACAATCACTGTTCAATCGCGTGTGCATTGTCGCTGCTGTTCGTAATACTTGCAGTATTCAGACAGGTTCACATCTTCTTTCATAACATTTACGTCAATATCTAGTTCAAGCTGTGCCCGAAACATAAAAGCTCGGCCGTAAATTTGCTCACGATTTTTCTCGACGCAGTAATAGCACGTTACACAGCATACCCGCCTGTACATGCCCTTGTATACACACTGACTCTGTTCCGCTGCTACTATCGATATCGCCCTCGCATCACAGTTCATGTAACAGTTCTGCATATTAATTGGTGCATTTAACAAAAACATTACAAAGAAGATCAAAAAGAAGCTGAATTTTTTGCATACTTAATTATAAGAGATTCGTGTCGTAACATAAATAAAATAAAACATATGTAACTCCGCTGTACCGGTCCCAAGCCCGGGGCCTCATTATGCAAGTGATGAGGAAGGAGGAGGGGGAGGAGTAACAACCTCGTTTAAAAAACCAGAGTTCACCTGGCCCGGGTGATAGTACTCTGTCAGGGCCCCTTTGCTAGGGTTACAGCGAAGACCTCAACGGTAGTGAAGGCGGAGAGAACGAATCTCGGTACGGTGGAACTAGCGGAAGAGGCACATAATACAATAAATCCACCTTGCGTCTGACTTGTAACAAGCGGCACTGTGGTCGGCGTCTGTTCACCAGAGGTGCGGCCGTAATACAAATTCTGGAACTAACCACTCCAGTCTTAACCACTGAGCTTTTCTGAGCTCAATCCTTTGATTCTAAGTACTATTATGGAGCGTTTTAGTAATTACAAAATTACCCCAGGTGGTAACAAATCCTCCGCCATCAGTGGCGCAACTAGTCTATCGGATTCTGGGGAGACTAGGCTGAAACGCTATATCCCAAACCAGAGGAAATCGAAGTCTTTTGACCGACTCATGCCCAAGGTCGAAACATTTTTTGGAACTATCAATATTAACTCTCTCTTGACACCAGGAAAACTCTATAAATTAGGAGACACACTAAAAGAACAAAATATCAAAATTTTAGCCCTGCAAGAAACAAGGTTGCCTGATGAGAATACCATGGATTTTGGAAACTACCGATTGTTTAAAAGTAAAACAGACAAAAGAATTCTTAAAAACACTCCGCATCTGGGTGTTGCATTCGCAATTTCGCAAGACATTCTTGGCTCCGTAATCGAAGTAAATCCAGTAAACAACAGACTAATGACAATTTCCATGAAATGTGCAAATAAAATGTACTGTTTAATTAACGCACACATGCCTATCAACCAGGAGAATAAAACAAATCCAGAAAAAGTAAATAAGTCATGGGAAGTGTTAGAGAATACAGTCTCCAAAATTCCTCAAAATTATGTAAAGATTTTAATGGGTGATTTTAATGCACAGTTAGGGAAAGAGAGAAAATTTAGAAAAACGGTCGGTGAATTCCCTGCACATAAATGGACCAATCAAAATGGAAAGAGGCTGGTAGAATTTTGCAGAAATTTCAACCTCAAAATTATGTCAAGTCATTTTAAGAAAAAACCTTCAAAACAAAACACATGGCGATCACCTATCAAGGACATAGGTGAATTCCAAATTGACCATATTGCAATCTCGTATCCATGTCACAAAGAAATTTTAAATGTTCAAGTTCGTAAAGGCGCCAATATTGACTCAGACCATTACTTAACCCGTGTGAAACTAAAGCTAAAACCCCAAAATTTCAACAAAAGGGCACCATTAATCCCCAAATTTGACACCAGTAAAATCCAACCATCATTATTAGCAGACGAATTTGACAAAACAAGTGCACAAAATTGGGAACAACTCAAACACAAGATTATCAAAACAGCTCAAGATCAAATTCCTTTACGAAAACACAAGAAACATGCTTGGTGGAATGAAAACTGTGATCATGCAATCAAAGCCAGACAAGAGACATTTAAAGCATGGAATAGCAACAAGACAGAAGACACATATGATACATTCCTGACAACTAGAAAAGACACTTCAAAACTAATTAGACAAACAAAAAGACAATATGAGAATAGTCAACTCTTAGAAATTGAAGAAGATTTTCAGAAATACAATACCAGAAATTTTTATAAAACTTTTAAAACCAAAATAAAGGGGTACCAACCCCAGAATCTTTGCTTCAAGAAGGAATATGGACAGTTGGCTCTTAACAACCAAGAAAATTGCAAAGAACTTTCTAAATATTTTAAGAATCTTCTAAATTGCCCCGAGCCCACAGAAAGATTTCCACCAAAAATTCCCCAACAATGCAATCCAGTTTCACTTGCACCAAATGAAGAGGAAATCATTAAAGAAATTCATAGGTTGAAAAACAACAAAGCATCTGGTGAAGATGGAATTGTTGCAGAACTTTTAAAGGCAGCTGGTCCAAAAACCGTTAAAGAAATTACTTCAATCATGCAAAACATTTGGCAAACTGAAAAAATTCCTGATGAATGGAAAACCGCCTTGATTCACCCACTTCATAAGAAGGGAGACAAAACTGATGTTAATAATAACAGAGGAATTTCTCTTCTTCCAGTCACATACAAAATCCTCTCTCAATGTCTTCTGAACCGAGCACAACAACAACTTGAATGGAAAATTGGCGAATATCAAGCAGGTTTCAGGCCAAATAGATCTTGCCCAGAACAGATTTTAGCCCTCAAACTAATTCTCAGACATCAAAAAATTTACAATAAAAAACTAGTTTGTACCTTTGTAGATTTTAGAAAGGCTTATGACTCAGTGGATCGTGAATCTCTTTTCCAAATTGTGAAAGAACAAGGCCTGGATCCTAAAACCACGGCAATTATCAGAGACACGCTAACTGGTACAAAATCAAAAGTAAAGTTCAGAGGAGAAATTCCAGAATCCTTTGAAATAAAAACAGGCGTGAGGCAAGGTGATGGACTCTCTCCGTTGCTATTTAACTGCGTTCTAGAAAAAGTAATACAAGAGTGGCGCGAACGAAAATTGGAGTTCAAAATTGACCAACCAGTGAAATTAGGACGAACAAATATTCGAATAGACTGTTTGGCCTTTGCAGACGACTTGGTTATTCTAACGCAGGACATCCAAATTGCTCAGAAACAAATAGAAATTCTTAAAGAAACAGCAGAAAGAGTAGGTCTCCAAATCTCATTTGAAAAAACACAGTATATGACTAGCAACAAACTGGCACCCAAACTTTTGGAAACTAAGTATGGAAAAATCAAAAGAGTTTCGCAATTCAAATATTTAGGTGAAACAATCTCAGAGACTGGTCTAGAAAAAATTGGAAATGAAATTCGTTGTCAAAAGATGGAGACAGCTTTTAGACTTACAAAAGACATCTACAACAAAAAATGTCTCTCGAGGTACTCTAAATTGAGACATTACAACACGGTCATAAAACCAGAGTGCCTTTATGGGGCTGAAACGCTAATTTTAAACAGAAAAAAGGACATTCAAGAAATCCAAAAAAGAGAAAGAAAAGTAATCAGAAAAATTCTAGGTCCAAAATATACTGAAGAAGGAACATACAGGCTAAGAGCAAATAGTGAAATTCAACAATACACCAGCATATATTCGGATATGAAAAAACGCAGATTAAAATTTTATGGGCATATTAAAAGAATGGATGCTACCAGACTAACTAAACAAGTAGTGGAATTCTACGAAAATCGAAGTAAAGCTAAATTTGAGACAATAAAATGGATTGCTGCTATAAAAGAGGACATGAAAGAGGCAGATATAAAACAAAATGAAATTCAAGACAGAAAATTATTTAGGCAAAAAATTCATGACTGGGTAGTTGGTCAAGCTGAAAAACCAAAGAAAACTGGAACCACATGGTCTGATGAAAGGAAAAAAGCTCATTCCGAGAGAATGAAAACAATTTGGGCAGAGAGAAAGTCTAAAAGAAAATAACTGAATGCCCCGTGATTGTACTTCGCGTGGTCCAGTAGGGCCCAAACGTGAATAATAATAATAAAACATATGTACAATTCATACTATAGAACGGAAAAGAAAATATTGTGAACCGTGAAAGATATATGAACAGAGTGCAAAGTAATGGAAGAAACGAAAAAAGGAAAAAATTATCTGTTAAGTCCCATAGTGCTTAGAGCGATTTTGAAAAAAATTATCACTCGGGGTGAGCAATTTCTACAGTGGGACTCGAAATCATGAGAGTTACCACACAATACTAGGCTATAAAACGTATCTTGTAAAATATGTGTTACTTTATATTTTTTTAAGTCTTATGATGAAATTTCATCTGTAAGAGAAACATGTCAGAGAATAAGCATATAACGTCAATGACTGGACATTGAGTATTGGTTATAGTTCAAAGATAGTGTACGCTATAAGAGAAAAATTAAAAAAAATCAGTAAACGTCATTCAGCTTTTTTGTGAAAGAAAAGGCTTTCCCCTTTTTCTAACCCACTTCAGATGTTGCTACGGATCTGTAGGAGGTACGTGTGATTGATGCTGTAATGTGTATCATTTATTGAATAATAATTGTCATATTGGCAGTGAATGTGATTGCATTCATTTAAGGAACCTTTTAGTAATGACGTATTAATTTTATTGTACGAGTTTCATGTTGCAAATGAATGAGTCAGTCATTGTGCACTCATTGTT
The DNA here is from genome assembly GCF_021461385.2 of Schistocerca piceifrons. Lineage (NCBI taxonomy): Eukaryota > Metazoa > Arthropoda > Insecta > Orthoptera > Acrididae > Schistocerca > Schistocerca piceifrons. The sequence goes on along the minus strand of NC_060138.1, from coordinate 1,136,288,728 downwards.
TAAAGGCAGGACGATCGATAACTTATCGCGTCGTGTAATTTAAACTACTATACTTGCAAATAGTCGAATTTGCGTATTCTTTTCTACGAAGTCAGAACTAATACTTATTACCATTTTTTACGTTGAAGTCAGTTTACCGTTTCCACGCTCAAAATGCTTTCAATCAATGGTGATGTATAATAGCTACAAAGACCGGATACATCAAACGAAAGATAAATACAATGAAGGTGATAAAATATAAAAACATGACTGATCAGATATAACAACATGACTGATTACAAAAATGGTTCAAATGGCTCTGAGCTCTATAGGACTTAACTTCTAAGGTCATCAGTCCCCTAGAACTTAGAACTACTCAAACCTAACTAACCTAAGGACATCACACACATCTATGCCCGAGGCAGGATTCGAACCTGCGACAGTAGCGCTCACGCGGTCCCAGACTGTAGCGCCTAGTGAAACGTCCCCTTTGTAAATTGTCACTCATTAGTAGCGTCGTGATAAAATCGTGTAGCTGTCACATAAACTAACCACTGTGTCATCTGGTATCTCACAGAAAGTGCTTTAAATCCAGAATGTATTTTCAAGTAAACCAAAATGCTGCATTAAAATCTCATTAGCAGTACTGTATATGTTCTAAGTAAGTAATCCTGATAGTCGTTACGTAATCGTGCAACTAACAAGCAAGAATGTACACACACAATAACACTGTGACGTCTGTTCACTATAACAATGCATTCGTAATTTCTGTTTAAAAATGTTCCCTAGGTTCTAGACTGGATAGTTAACTCCAAAACATTGTTGCATGGTAACAGTTTCTTAAGTCTGACGAAGCATACTAGAAATGTGAAGTGAAAAGTTTTATGGCAAAGACAAAGTTAAAAAGCAGATTATCTTTCAATAAACGGTTTTACATGTGAAATGTGGTGTAAACCTTTACTCTTCCTAGCACGAAGAGTTTCAACCTGAACGCAATTATCATGCGGTATACGTCGATAAAGAATACTGGAATTTTTCTCAAGGTTAGCGTCTATGTTATTTTTCTCTGAGCCAGCGGGCGCACGCGGCTGCCTGCGGTGCGAGTCATTGTCTGCTATCTCTTTGTTGGCGTGCGTCGTTATTGGGATTAGGAGACCTGACTTCTACAAATTCACCTTGTCGAGAGTGCCCTGCTCTGTTTGAATCCCGCCAGTTCTGATGGAATTCAGGTCTGTCGTTTTGTCGGTAGTTTGCATGGTTTCTTGTTTGTCAGTCATGTGGTGAAGAATTTCTCCCGAAATCGTAACTGCGCGCTGAACTGTTGCGTTTGAAGTTATTCTGTCTCCCTTGATAATAATTGTTTTTGTTCCCATATTGTCTGTTTCTATGGTAATCTCTGTCATATTCATTACTACGGAAATGCGATCTTTCTCTGTAACTATTATTACTCTGCCAGTGGTTGTCATATGGGTGGTGTCCGTTTTGGTCACGATTTGCGTTGTAAGAATAGACTTTTCGTGTCCAGTTGTTGTTTCTGTTGTCACGGAATTGTGACGGATGTGACCTGCAGTGATTGTTTTCCTGTTTTTGCATCCCGTGACTGTCTGTGTCAATTTCTAATTCTTGTAAGAGTCCCTGAAAAGCTTCAATGTAGTCTTTGCAACGTCCTGCCAAAATAATATTTCTTAAATGTTCAGGCAATTTCATTGAGCAAATGCAGATGAGTTCTGAAGGGCTGTATGGGTTTGAAAGATATTGATTCTTATGCAACATGTCTTCAAAATATTTGACAAGAGTGGAAAATTCAGATTGTTCAAAGTGTTTCATCATCATGATGCTATGTTTTACTCGGTCTTGTGTAGCTTGAGACCAATATGCTGAGAGGAAGGCATGGTAAAATTCTCCTTCACTGTGACAATCGTGAATGACCGATCGCATTTTTACAGCTGGTTCATTCTCTAAATAGCCACACATAAATTCTCATCTGTGTTCTAATGACCAGTTGGGAGGAAAACAATGAGAGAATTGATGGAGCCACGCTTGTGGATGAAAGTCGTTGCCAGAATTCTTAAATGTTTTAAATTTACGTGTAGTAACGAACAGCTTATAGTCAAAATCATCATGTCGGCGAGTCGCATATCGGTCATTGTTACGTCGTTTCGGCGGTTCCATTTCAAAATTCGGTGCACCTTGCCAATTTCTTTCATAATTTCCGAAATGCGCTGTGTTATTATTTTGTGGCTGTTCCGTATTTCTATGTCCCTCTTCCCGTATTGGGACGCGAGTGTCCTCTGAAATATGTAATTCTTGTATTACCTGTGTCAGCTAATCTTGTACTTCCCGGATTTCTCTTTGGTGTTGCGTATTAATTTGATTCTGATTTTGTTTGAATTTCCTAATTTGTTCGCACTCTTCTGTGTCATTAAAGACTACCGGTTTTGTGTCATTCAGATTATCATCTACCTTCGTAGATAAATTATTTAGCTGATTCGAAAGTTCAAATACTTTCTCTGATAATGAACTAATTTCCTCCATGTGTCTTTCTGAACCAATTTTCAGAGTATCTACTGTGTCCTTTAAGTTTTCCTGAGTTTTTGCAAGTTGTGTAACCGAATCGGTAGCTGCAACTGAGTCAAATTTAGCTTACAAGGTCTCATGATTTTCATGAACAAAAGTTTGCAGTTCTTTTATGGCTGCTTCGTGATTCTGTAATGCATTTTCATGACACGAAAAAATAGGTTGGAAATGTTCACAAATTTGTGTTTTTACGTCATTACAGACTTTTTGCCATTTCGATTCGATTTTATGTAACTCAGTAGTTAAATCTTCACGTTTTTGTTCAAGCGTAATGTGAAGATTTTGTTCCATTGCGTGTAACTGTTGCTGTGTTTGTCTCTGGTGTTGTTCCATTGTGTCTAACTTTTGAAGATTTTGTTCCATTGTGTCTAACTTTTGAAGCTTTTGCTGTGTTTGTCCCATTTGTTGTATTAATTGTAATAACAATGCACTGGTGTCTGAAACATGTTTCTCAGTGCTTTTCGGCAGTGAATTTGCACCGGCAACATTCACATTTTGACAAGCAGAAAATGTGTCTTGACTTATTTGAGAAAACGGTGAGGACCCAAATCCTGAATCTACAGCATTTGCGAGATTGTGTCCTGTCATTTCGGATTCCTGAGGCAAGCTGTTGCCGACCGATCGATCGATAATGCTTCCCTGTTCACTAATTGTTTCACTGCCTACACCATTATTTGCAGCCCGCTCCATTTCCCTATGCACAGTTACCAAATTACTACTGTGAACATTAGTTAATTCATTACACGGTGGCGCTAACACACTGCTTTCGTCTTCACTGTCATGTCTGTTTACTTTGGAGCCTAGTATTACGTTTTTCACACGCCATATTGTCACAATATTTCACACGACAACACAGAAAAGCACAATTTGAAGAGCAAAATAAGAAAACACATTAACATAGCATTGAAAATAATATCTAGTTAATTGCAAGCGCAGCTGCGAAATGCTTGGTGCAAATCTACATGCACGCCACAAGTGTTTTACTGTACAAGAATGAAAAACTACAACTACAAAGGAAATTCTATCTACAATCACGCGCTAGCAATAAACAATAGCTACAATAATTACACAAACTACAAGAAAAAAATCAGAAGATTCCAGTGAGGTATCCTCGGCTAAGGGTTGACATATGAAACGTCCCCTTTTAAAAATTGTACAAGACTGTGCTTAAACTGACACACAATATTTTTTTTAGCGCAACGCAGTCTGACTTTCAGAAATCCCTACAAAAGAATGGCCCTGACTAACATTAAACTATACGTTTCACAAATCACTTACCTCACAAAAATCTTGGTTACTCGAACTACTGCAATACAGCGAGCGCCATTATTGCCAGCTAAATAAAAGATTCAAACTACGGAGGGCACTAACTACTGATAGGCATAGTTAGCAAATGAAAGATTTTAATAGAGAACAAACAATGTATTTACCTTAATAGTCATATATATAGCAGTTCATGACATCCAGTCTTACAAATTTCAAAGCTCTGCCATCTCTCTCCCCACATCCACCACTGCTGGCGGCTCACCTCCAACTGCCAACGCTACGCGCTGTTCACAGCCAACGGCCCAACACTACAATGGCAGACAACAATGCAAACTAGCCAAAGACTGCACACAGCACAGCCAGTGATTTTCATAAAGAGCGCTACGTGGCGTTACCAATAGGAAAACCTAAACAGCCTGCTTACACTAGAACCGCTCGGACACCCCGGCCAGCTGACTGATTACATACTGACATATGTTATAGTAGTAACCGCATCGTACCATGGCATTTGTAACGTGTCTTTCCCAAGGCAAACCTTTAGTGTACACTTTCTGCTCGATTTAATTTTTTTTTCTCACTCTATTATCTGCCAAGATGGAAGGATACGTCATAGCTACTAGGCGTGCACTTGTGAGATTTCTGCGGCTTCTGCAGTGAAGATGTAGTATGCATTTAGAAGTGAATATCTTGCAAGCTATGTTGTTGCTCATAGCTACTTACGTGAAGTAGGAATCTATTGTTTCCCTGTCATTCAACTTATATTTTATTTCATTGGTGGACGATCGACACCAATAAATGTTTTACAGTAATAAAGCTCATTCTTAAAGATACGTCTCCTATCACACTCATCATTTACAGTGATTAAAATAGTACATGCAGAATTTATTTAAATGCAGTCTTTCATGTATAAATGTTTATGTAACGGGCAAAATTCGCAATTGTGGAGTGACAGGAACCTTCGACCATTCGATTCTTGTGTATATTCATATTGTATACTGTAAACCCAGGAGTATGTGGCTTGTAATCCATTGCACAAACATACATTTGGTGTGGGGAATTTACTATGTGCGCAGTACTAGCGTTTTCCTTCTAGAGTAAGTCGCCGCTTCCACACATGTCATATGAAACTGAAAATGAAAGACATAAATTAATATTCTCCACAGTTACCCATATATCTGCACTTCATCTGAATTCGTAAAGAACAATATAAAAAATTCAAACATCGATCTATTAATATACTAAAAGCAACAAGTAATAACTCAGTTATCCATTGCACATAGATAAATCTAATGTGCTAATGGGCAACGTTCACAGCATAGCGTTTTTCTTGTAGAATAAGTCGCCGCTTCTACACATCCCAGATGAACCTCCTAACGAAAGAAAAGACATAAATGAATATTATCCACAGTATTTGAATTCTCTAATTTTCATCAGAATTCGGAAACCATAATAGAAAAACCTTGAAACATCGAGCTATTACTGACCAAAAGAACAAATAATCACTCAGTTATCCATTGTACACAGAAAAATTTGATGTGGCGAATATGCTATGTGCACAGCATTGCGCATTTCTTGTAGAATAAGAATTCGTATGCAAACATCCCGTATGAACCTGCCGATGAAAGAAAAGACACAAATTAATTCGCTCCGCAATTTTCAAAATTTATATTTTTCATCTGATTTCGCATACCATAATATAAACAACATCGAGCTACTTGTATACCAAAAGAAACAAATTATCACTCAATTATCCACTGCACTTTGATACATTTAGTGTGGGGTATATGCTATGTGCACAGCACTAGCGTTTTTCTTGTAGAATAAGTCGCCGCTTCCACACATCCCATATGGAACTGCCAACAAAAGAAAAGACATAAAATAATGCTCTACACATCAGGATTCATAAAGCATAACATAAAAATATGGAAATATCGAACTATTATTTAACAAAAGAAAGACATATTAACAAAGCTATTCATTGCATGTAGATAAAATTGGTGTGGCGAATATGCTATGTGCACAGCACAGCGTTTTTCTTGTAGAATATGTCGCCACTTCCGCACGTCAAATAATGAATCTGTGTTGAAAGAAAAGACATAGATTAGTACGCTCTACAGCTTCACAATTCTGTAAATGTCATCTGAATTCGTAAATCAGAGCATAATAACATTTGAACATTGGGATATTACTTACCAAGAGAAAGAAATAGTCACTCAGCTATCAATTGCATGTAGATGCAATTGGTGTTAACAGTTGCTATTAGTACACTCACATTATCATAAATCTGTAATTTTCATCTGAATTCGTAAAGAATAACATAACATATGTGAGGCCACTTACATCTATCCCATATGATGAAGTGAACAAAGAAGAGCCATAGATTAGTACACTCCAGAGTGTCACTATTTGCAAATTTCGTCTCAATTCCTAAGCATAACATAAAAATTATTCAAACATCGAGATATTTCTTAAAAAAGAAAGGAATCTTCACTGAGCCAGCCTTCGCATGTAGATACTTTTGGGTGTGAAGAATTGCTATGTGAACTACACTAGACCTATTCTTGTAGAATATGTCGTTGAATCCACACATCCCAGATGAACCTGTGACAAAATGAAAACACATAGATTAGTACTCTCCACAGCTTCATAATTCTGTAACATTCATATGAATTTATAAATCACAACATAATAAAATCGAAATTCGACAGTTTACTTACCAAAAGAAGGGAATATTCACTCAGCTATCGATTGCACGTAGATATACACAATGTGAAGAATTGCTATGTGCACAGCACTAGTGATGTTCTCATAGAACATGTCGCCGCATTCACACATCCCATACGAACATGTGACGATAGAAAAGAAATAGATCGGTACACTCCACAGTATCATTAGTCTGTAAATTTCATCTGAATTCGTAAAGCATCACATCAAAGTATTCAAACATAGAGATATAACTTACTAAAAAAATCAATATTCACTCAGCTGTCCTTTTCACGTATATACTTTTGGTGTGAAGAATTGCTATGTGCACAGCACTAGTTATTTTCTAGTAGTGTGTGAGGCCACTTACATGCATCCCATATGAACAAGTGATGAAAGAAGAACCATAGATTAGTGCACTCCACAGTATCATCAATCTGTAAATTTCTTCTGAATTAGCAAGCATAACATTAAAATTATTCAAACATCGAGATATTTTTTACAAAAAGAAAGGAATATTCACTGAGCCGGCCATCGCATGTAGATACTTTTTGGTGTGAACAATTGGTATGTGCACTGCACTAGACGATTTCTTGTAGAATAAGTCGCTGTATCCACACGTCCCAGATGATTCTGTGACGAAAAGAAAACACGTTAATAAGTACTCTCCATAGCTTCATAATTCTGTAAATTTCATATGAATTTGTAAAGCATAACATAAAAAAATCTGACATCGACATTTTACTTACCAAAAGAAAGGAATATTCACTGAGCCATCGATTGCACGTAGATATATTTGATGTGAAGAATTGCTATGCGCACAGCACTAGCGATATTCTCGTAGAACATGTCGCCACATTCAAACATCCCATACGAACCTATGACGATAGAAAAGAAACAGATTATTACACTCCACAGAATTATCAGTCTCTAAATTTTATCTGAATTCGTAAAGCATAACATAAAGGTATTCAAACTTCTAGACATCACTTACCAGAAAAAGGAATATTCACTCAGCTGTCCATTGCACGTGTATACTTTTGGTGTGAAGAATTGCTATGTGCATAGCACTAGCCATTTTCTTGTAGTATGTGAGGTCACTTACAAGTTGTAAGTAGACTGTTTAGGTTTTTATGTTGGTAACGCCATGTAGCGCTCTATATGAAAATCACTGACTGTGCTATGTGCAGTCTGTGGCTGGTTTGCATTGTTGGAATTTGCTATTGTAGTGTTGGGCAGTTGGCATTTAATAGCCTGTAGCGTTGCGCAGTTGGAGGTGAGCCGCCAGCAGCGGTGGATGTGGGAAGAGAAATGCCGAAGTTTTGAGAGCGGATGATCTGGATGTGAGTCCATCAGAGACAGTAAATTCGTAAGAGCGGCTGTCACGAACTGATATATCTATTATGACTTTTGAACACTATCGAGGTAAATACATCGTTTGTTCTCTACCAAAATCTTTCATTTGCTACCTATGCCTACCAGTAGTTAGTGCCTTCAGTAGTTAGAATCTTTTATTTAGGTGGCAGTATTGGCGCACGCTGTATTGCAGTAGCTTGAGTAATGAAGATTTTTGTGAGGTAAATGACTCATGAAAGGTATAGGTCATAGTTAATCAGGCCCATACTTTAATAGGGATTATTGAAAGTCAGATTGCGCTGCGCTAAATATTTGTGCGTCACTTTAGTGAATGTCTGAGTACGTTCAGTTTTGCTCAGCTGTTTCAGAATCAAATAACGGAAGACGTTTATCAGCACAGTAATTCATAAATTTTTCTATGGGGACGTTTCAACGTATCCCATATGAAGAAGTAAAGAAAGAAGAGCCATAGATTAAAGCACTCTGCACTATCATCAAACTGTACATTTCATCGGAATTCGTAAGCATAACATAAAAATTAATAAAACAACGAGATATTTCTTACAAGAAAAAGGAATATTCACTGAGAAAGTCATCGCACGTAGATACTTCTGGGTGTGAATAATTGCTATGTGCACTGCACTAGCCGTTTACATGTAGAATATGTCGCTGAATCCACGTATCCCAGATGAACCTGTGACGAAAAAAAAATACTTAGTACTCTCAACAGCTTCATAATTCTGTAAATTTCATATGAATTTGTTAAGCATTACATAGAAAATCGAACATCGACATTTTACTTACCAAAAGAGAAGAATATTCACTCTGCTATCGATTGCACATATTTATATTTAAGGTGAAGAATTGCTATGTGCAAACAACTAGCGATATTATCGTAGAACATTTGGCGTATTCACACATCCCATACGAACCTGTTAGGATAGAAAACAAATAGATTAGTACACTCCACAGTATCAAACATCCAGATATCACTTACCAAAAAAGGAATATTCTCTCAGCTGGTCATTGCACGTATATACTTTTGGTGTGAAGAATTGCTTTGTGCACAGCACTAGCTATTTTCTTGTAGTATGTGAGGCCACTTACACCTATCCAATATGAACAAGTGTAGAAAGAAGAGACACAGATTAGTGCACTCCACACTATTATCAATCTGTAAACTTCATCTGAATTCGTAAGCATAACATAAAATTTATGCAAACATGGAGATAGTTTTTGCAATAAGAAAGGATATTCACTGTGCAAGCCATCGCACGTAGATACTTGTAGGTGGGAAGAATTGCTATGTGCACTGTACTAGCCGTTTTCATGCAAAATATGTCAATGAATCCACATGTCCCAGACGAACCTGTGACGAAAAGAAAAAACAAGGATTAGAATTCTCCACAGCTTCATAATTCCGTCAATTTCTTATGAATTAAAAAAAGTCGAACACAGACATTTTAATTACGAAAAGGAAGGAATCTTCACTCAGCTGTCGATTGCACGTAGATACATTCCATGTGAAGAATTGCTACGAGCACAGCACTAGCGAAATTCTCGTAGGACACGTCGCTGCATTCACACATCCCATACGAACCTGTGAGGATAGAAAAGAATTAGATTAGTACACTCCACAGTATCATCAGTCTGTAAAATTTCTCAAAATTCGTAAATCGTAACATAAAAGTATTCCAACATGGAGATATCACGAAAAAACGGAATATTCACTCAGCTGTCGATTGCAAGTAGATATATTCTATGTGAAGAATTGCTATGTGCACAGCACTAGCGATACTCTCGAGGAACATGTCGCCACATTCACACATTCCAAACGGACCTGTGACGATAGATAAAAAATATATTGGTACACTCAACAGTATCATCAGTTTGTAAATTTCATCTGAATTCGTATAGCATCACATCAAAGTATTCAAACATCGAGATACCATTTACCAAAAAAAGGAATGTTCACTCATCTGTCCATTACACATATATACTTTTGGTGGGAAGAATTGCCATGTGCACAGCACCAGCCATTTTCTTGTAGTATGTGAGACCACTCACACGAATCCCATATGAAGAAGTCAAGAAAGAAGGGCCATAGAGTAGTGCACGCCACAGTATCATCAATTTGTAAATTTCATCTGAATTCGTAAGCATACCATAACCATCAAGATATTTCTTAGAATAGAAAGGAATCTTCACTGAGCCAGCCATCGCACGTAGATACTTTTGGGTTTGCAGAATTGCTATGTGCACAGCATTAGCGATATCTTCGTAGAACATGTCGCCGCATTCACACATCCTGTATGAGCCTGTGACGAAAGTAAAGAAATAGATTAGTACACTCCACAGTATTATCAGTCTGTAAATTTCATCTGAAATTGAAAAGCATGACATAAAAGTATTCAAACACGAGATATTGCTTACCAAATAGGGAATATTAACTCAGCAGAACATTGTATGCATATACTTTTGGTGTGGAGAATTGCTTTGTGGCAAGCACTAGCCATTTTCTTGTAGCATGCGAGGCCACATACACGTATCCCATTTGAACAAATGAAGAAAGGTGAGCCATAGATTAGTGCACTCCAAACTATCATCAATCTGTAAATTTAATCTGATTTCGTAAGCATAACATAAAAATTATTCAAACATCGAGATATGTCATACCAAGCAAAGGAGTATTCACAGAGACAGCCATCGCATGTAGATACTTCTGGGTGTGTAGAAATGCTATGTGCAATGCACTAGCCGTTTTCATGTAGAATATGGCGCTGAATCCACACATCCCACATGAACGTGTGACGAAAAGAAAACACTTAGGTTAGTAATCTCCACAGCTTCATAATTCTGTAAATTTCATATGAATTTGTAAACAATAACATAAAAAAATCGAACATCGACATTTTCTTACCAAAGGAAAGGGATATTCACTCAGCTATCGATTGCACATAGATATAATTATTGCTAAGTATTGCTATGTGCACAACACTAGCGATACTCTCGAAGAACATGTCGCCGAATTCCCACATCCCAAACGAACCTGTGACGAAAGAAAACAATAGATTGGTACACTTAACAGTATCATCAGTCTGTAAATTTCATCCGAATTCGTAAAGCATCACATCAAAGTATTCAAACATCGAGATATCATTTACCAAAAGAAGGAATGTTCACTCAGCTCCCCATTGCACGTATATACTTTTGGTTTGAAGAACTGATACATGCACAGCACTAGCCATTTTCTTGTAGTATGTGAGGCCACTTACACGCATCCCATATGAAGAAGTGAAGGAAGAATAGCCATAGATATACGGACTCCACAGTATCATCAATTAGTAAATTCCTATCTGAATTCGTAAGTACAATACGAAAATTATTCAAACGTCAAGATATTGCTTACAATAGATAGGAATTTTCACTGGGCCAGCCATCGCACGTAGATACTTGTGGGTGTGAAGAATTGCTATGTGCACAGCAATAGCGATATTCTCGTAGATCATGTCACCGCATTCACACATCCCATACGAACCCGGGACGAAAGAAAAGAAGAAGATTAGTACACTCCATAGCATCATCAGTCTGCAAATTTCATCTGAATTCATAAACCTTCACATCAAAGTATTCAAACATCGAGATGTCATTTACGAAAAAAAGGAATGTTTGCTCAGCTGTCCATTGCACGTATATACTTTTGGTGGGAAGAATTGCTATGTGCACAGCACCAGCCTTTTTCTTGTAGTATGTGGGACCACTTACACGAATCCCATATGAAGAAGTAAAGAAAGAAGAGCCATAGATTAGAGCACACCACAGTATCATCACTTTGTAAATTTCATCTGAATTCATAAGCATACCATAAAAATTATTCAAACATTGACATACTTCTTACAATAGAATGAAATCTTCACTGACTCAGCCATCGCACGTAGTTATTTTTGGGTGTGCAGAATTGCTATGTGCACAGCATTAGCCATATCCTCGTAGAACATGTCGCCGCATTCACACATCCCATATAAGTCTGTGCTGATAGAAAAGAAATAGATTAGTGCACTCCACAGCATCAACAGTCTGTAAATTTCACTTGAAACTGTACAGCATAACATAAAAGTATTAAAACACGAGATATCACTTACCAAATAGGGAATAATCACTCAGCTCACGATTGCATGCATATACGTTTGGTGTGAAGAATTGCTATGTGACAAGCACTAGCCATTTTCTTGTAGCATGCGAGGCCACATACACATATCCCATGTGAACAAATGAAGAAAGATGAGCCATAGGTTAGTGCACTTCAAACCATCATCAATCTGTAAGTTTAATCCGATTTCGTAAGCATAACATAAAAATTATTCAAACATCGAGATATTTCTTACCAAGCAGACGAATATTCACACAGCCAGCCATCGCACGTAAATACTTCTGGGTGTGTAGAAATGCTATGTGCAATGCACTAGCCGTTTACATGTAGAATATGTCGCTGAATCCACACATACAAGATGAACCTGTGACGAAAAGAAAACACTTAGATTAGTACTTTCCACAGCTTCAGAATTCAGTAAATTAGATACGAATTTGTAAAGCATAACATAAAAAAACCGAACTTCAACATATTACTTACCAAAAGAAAGAAATATTCACTCAGCTATCGATTGCACGTGGGTACATATAGTGTGAAGAATTGCTATGTGCACTGAACAAGCTGTTCTCATATAGAATAAGTCGCTGAATCCACACATACCTGATGAACCTGTGACGAAAAAGATAACACGTAGATTAATACGCTCGATGGCTTCAAAATTCTGTAAATTTCGTATGAATTTGTAAAACACAATATAAAACAATCGAACATCGACATTTTACTTACTAAAAGAAAGGAATATTCAATGAGCTATCGATTGCACGAAGGTATATAGAGTGAAGAATTGCGATGTGCACAGCACTAGCCATTTTCTAGTAGTATGAGAGGCGATATAGATGTATCCCATGCGAATAAATGAAGAAAGATGAGCCATAGATTAGTGCACTCCAAACCATCATCAATGTGTAAATGTAATCTGATTTCGTAAGCATAACATAAAAATTATTCAAACATAGAGACATTTCTTACCAAGCAAAGAAATAATCGTAGATCGAGCCATCGCACGTAGATACATCTGGGTGTGTAGAAATGCTATGTGCAATGCACTAGCCGTTTTCATGTTGAATATGTCGCTGAATCCAAAAATCCCAGATGAACCTGTGACGAAAAGGAAACACTTAGATTAGTACTTTCCACAGCTTCAAAATGATGTAAACTTCATATGAATTTGTAAGGCATGACTTAAAAAAACCGATCTTCAACATTTTACTTACCTAAAGAAAGATATTTTCACTCAGCTATCGATTGCACGTACGTGTATATATATATAGTGAAAAATTGCTATGTGCACTGTACTAACGGTTCTCATATAGAATAAGTCGCTGAATCCACAGATCCCTGATAAACCTATGATGAAAAAGAACACACATAGATTAATACTCTCGACAGCTTCAAAATTCTGTAAATTCGATATGTATTTGTAAAACATCATATAAAAAATCGAAAATCGACATTTTCCTTACCAAAAGAAAGGAATATTCACTCAGCTATCGAGTGCACAAATATATAAATAGAGCGAAGAATTACTTATTGTGCATAGCACTAGCCATTTTCTTGTAGTATGTGAGGCCACATACACGTATCCCATGTGAATAAATGAAGAAAGATGAGCCATAGATTAGTGCACTCCAAACTATCATCAATGAGTATATGTAATCTGATTTCGTAAGCATAACATAAAAATTATTCAATCATAGAGATATTTCATACCAAGCAAAGGAATATTGACAGTGCCAGCCATCGCATGTTGATACTTCTGGGTGTGTAGAAATGCTATGTGCAATGCACTAACCGCTTTCATGTAGAATATGTCGCTTAATCCACACATCCCAGATGAACCTGTGACGAAAAGTAAACACTTAGATTAGTACTTTCCACAGCTTCAAAATGATGAAAACTTCATATGAATTTGTAAGGCATGACTTAAAAAAATCGAACTTCAACATTTTACTTACCAAAAGAAAGAAATATTCACTCAGCTATCGATTGCACACAGATATATATATATATATATATATATATATATGTAGTGTGAAGAATTGCTATGTGCACTGCACTAGCCGTTCTCATATAGAATACGTCGCTAAAACCACACATTCCTGATGATCTTGTGACGAAAAAGAAAATACATAGTTTAACACTCTCGACAGCTTCAAAATTGTGTAAATTTCTTATGAATGTGTAAAACACATGTCGAATATGTTGCTGAACCCACACATCTCAGATGAACCTGTGACGAAAAGAAAACACTTAGATTAGTACTTTCCACAGCTTCAAAAATCTGTAAATTTAATATGAATTTGTAAATCAAAACGTAAAAACATCGAACTTCAACATTTGCCTTACCAAAAGAAGGATATATTCACTCAGCTATCGATTGCACATAGATATATATAGTGTGAAGAATTGCTATGTGCACTGCACTAGCCGCTCTCATATAGAATATGTCACTGAATCCACACATCGCTGATGAACCTGTGACGAAAAAAAAACACATAGATTAATACTTTCGACAGCTTCAAAAATCTGTAAATTTCATAAGAATTTGTAAAACATAATATAAAAAAATCGAACATTGACATCTTACTTACCAAATGAAAGTAAAATTCACTCAGCTATCGAATGCAGGAATATATATATAGAGCAAAGAATTGCAATGTGCATAGCACTAGCCATTTTCTTGTTGTATGTGAGGCCACATACACGTATCTCATGTGAACAAATGAAGAAAGATTAGCCATAGATTAGTGGACTCCTAAGCATCATCAATCTCTAAATTTAATCTTATTTCGTAAGCATAACATAAAAATTATTCAAACGACGAGGTATTTCTTACCAAGCAAAGGATGATTCACAGAGCCAGCCATCGCACATATATACTTCTGTGTGTGCAGAAATGCTATGTGCAATGCACATCCGTTTTCATGTAGAATATGTCGCTGAATCCACACTTCCCAGATGAACCTGTGACGAGAAGAAAACACTTAGATTAGTACTTTCTGTAGTGAAAGAATTCTGTAAATTTCATATGAATTTGTAAAGCATAACATAAAAAAATCGAACTTCAATATTTTACTTACCAAAAGAAAAAAATATTCACTCAGCTATCGATTGCACGTGGATATATACAGTGTGAAGAATTGCTATGTGCAGTGCACTAGGTTGTCTCATATAGAATATGTCGCTGTATCCACACATCCCTTACGAACCTCTGACGAAAAAGAAAAGAAAAGGATTAATACTCTTGACTGCTTCAAAAATCTGTGAATTTCATATGAATTTGTAAAACATAATATAAAGCAATCGAACATCGACATTTTACTTACGAAAAGAAAGGAATATTTTCTCAGCTATCGGATGCACGAAGTTATATATTGAGTGAAGAATTGCTATGTGCTTAGCACTAGCCATTTTCTTGTAGTATGTGAGGCCACATACATGTATCCCATGTGAACGAATGAAGAAAGTTGAGCCATAGATTAGTGCACCCAAAACTATCATCAATGGGTAAATGTAATCTAATTTCGTAAGCATAACAAAAAATTATTCAAACATAGAGATATCTCCTACCAAGCAAAACAATATTGACAGAGCCAGCCATCGCATGTAGATACTTCTGGGTGTGTAGATGTGCTATGTTCATTGCACTGGCCGTTTTCATGTAGAATATGTCGCTGATTCCACTTAACCCAGATGGACCTGTGAGGAAAAGAAAACATTTAGAATAGTACATCCCACAGCTTCAAAATTCTTTAAATATCATATGATTTTGTAAAGCATAACATAAAGAAGTCGAACTTCAAACTTTTACTTACCAAGAGGAAGATATATTCACCGAGCTATCGATTGCACGTAGATATATATAGTGTGAGGAATTGCTATGTGCACTGCACTAGCTGTTCTCATATAGAATATGTTGCTGAATCCTCACACCCCTGATGAACCTGTGACGAAAAAGAAAACACATAGATTAACACTCTCGACAGCTTCAAAATTCTTTAAATTTCATATGAATTTGAAAAACATAAAACAAATCGAACATCGACATTTTACTTACCAAAAGAAAGGAATATTCACACAGCTATCTATTGCACCTAGATATATATAGTGTGAACGATTGCTATGTACACTGCACTAGCCGTTCTCATATATAATATGTCGCTGAATCCACACATCCCTGATGAACCTGTGACGAAAAAGAAAACACATAGATTAATACTCCCGACAGCTTCAAAATTCTGTAAATTTCATATGAATTTGTAAAACATAATGTAAAAAAATCGAACATCGACCTTTTTCTTAGCAAAAGAAAGGAATATTCACTCAGGTATCGATTGCACGAAGATATACAGGGTGTTTCAAAAAGGTACGGCCGAACTTTCAGGAAACATTCCTCACACACAAAGAAAGAAAATATGTTATGTGGACATGTGTCCGGAAACACTTACTTTCCATGTTAGAGCTCATTTTATTACGTCTCTTCAAATCACATTAATCATGGAATGGAAACACACAGAAACAGAACTTACCAGCGTGACTTTAAACACTTTGTTACAGGAAATGTTCAAAATGTCCTCCGTTAGCGAGGATACATGCATCCACCCTCCATCGCAAGGAATCAGTGATGCGCTGATGCAGCCGTGGAGAATGGCGTAATGTATCACAGCCATCCACAATATGAGCACGAAGAGTCTCAACATTTGGTACCGGGGTTCCGTAGACAAGAGCTTTCAAATTTCCCCATAAATGAAAGTCAATAGGGTTGAGGTCAGGAGAGCGTGGAGGCCATGGAATTAGTCCACTCTACCAATCCATCCACCACCGAATCTGTTGTTGAGAAGGGTACGAACACTTCAGCTGAAATGTGCAGGAGCTCCATCGTACATGAACCACATGTTGTGACGTACTTGTAAAGGCACGTGTTCTAGCAGCACAGGTAGAGTATTCCGTATGAAATCATGATCACGTGCTCCATTGAGCGTAGGTGGAAGAACATGGGGCCCAATCAAGACATCACCAACAATGCCTGCCCAAACGTTCACAGAAAATCTGTGTTGATGACGAGATTGCACATTTGCGTGAGGATTCTCGTCAGCCCACACGTGTTGATTGTGATAATGTACAATTAGATCACGTTGGAATGAAGCCTCAACCGTAAAGAGAACATTTTCACTGAAATGAGGATTGACACATTGTTGGATGAACCATTCGCAGAAGTGTACACTTGGAGCCCAATCAGCTGCTGACAGTGCCTGCACACGCTGTACATGGTATGGAAACAACTGGCTCTACCGTAGCAGTCTCCATTCACGCTCTCTGACGTTGACATTAGGTTTATCGTCAACTGCACGAAGAATTGCCTCGTCCATTTCAGGTGTCCTCGTAGTTCTAGGTCTTCCCCAGTCGCGAGTCATAGGCTGGTATGTTCCGTACTCCCTAAGACGCCGATCAATTGCTTCGAACGTCTTCCTGTCGGGACACCTTCGTTCTGGAAATCTGTCTCGAAACGAACGTACCGCGAAAAGGCCAACGCCCCCACTCTTGGTGATACGAGCGTAGCTAGAGGTAGCTGGAGACACAGGGACTGAACAATGGAATAGCCTGGGGAGTGTTGACGTGATGGGACGTGCGTAACTGTGCTCACGCAAAAGTGATTGTGCAACAGCGAAGAGGCGAACATCGTCGCCGTTTGTGGAGTAGAACGCGACGAATGGTTGTCGAAGCCGTCTCTATGCCACTGGTGCTGATTGTAAGAGTTCCTGCGCCCAGATTTTATGGCGGACGTGCAGTAGCTTATACGAGTGCTACAGCTCGTAGTTCCAGCCGCCATTAAGGGCATGAGGCGTGAAGAGCTGCATTAGCCACATGCATCTCACCACCAGCACCGACACGTCTACCCAAGGCAAGACTGCTTGCAATTGTTAAGTCGAACTTTGTATACATGTAAAAGGAGAATACCAGTTTTCTTTTGTGCAAGTGCAGAAGACAGAATATAGTAATGAGTAAAATTACGACGCATGTTGTTCATTGTAAAGTGTAGTAACCTGAAACATAGTGTAGTGAAATCAGACTGAGGCCACCATCGCCTCTTTCATTTACAATTCTTTTGGTTGTAGAATACTTTAGTGTATAAGAATGTTGAAAAGAGCAATGGTCACACCAGAATGAGTCGCCTATTTATAGTTACTTAAATTTTTCTGAGTAACCTTTCAAGTAAAGTCACTTAACTAATTCTATAGCAATTGTCCAAAGAGTAATATCCAAAATCATTAAATAAGTTGAAGGATAGAATTTTGTTAACCTAAGTTGCATAAGTTGTCTTGGTGGTAATTACCAAGCCAACTCACAGAAATTGAGAGAGTATTTGCTTTGTAGAATCACCTAGAATGATCAGAAATAGTAATATTCAGAATTAAGTTTAGATTCAACTCAAGCCGTTTCACTTTGAAACGAGCCAAAAAACTGATTTATTCTTTTGCTCCTTCAGAGCTGGCGACCGTAGTTATAAGTATTTTCAGGAGGATTCGACAGTAAGTCTGCTGCTCTCGTCGTGCTGATAGGATTACCCACTGCTGCTAGCAGTGGTGATTGGATACATAAGCTCACTACCAAGTTAAGTGGGTCAGGTAGGCAGTGTTACCGTGTGAACTGTAGGACACTGTAGGCCGTGGATCGAACCCGTTCAATCATCACAGCTCTTTGGGAAATAGTCCGGTTAGGAGTGTACTAATCATTAGGTAAATACTGGCGAGTAACGGTCAAAAATGTATACGCAAGTGAATTTAGCAAGGTCCATGTAGCACCTAATTAATGTGGTGCAATGGCGAGGGTAGGAGTGGAGTAAAAGTGTGCTGAGCTTGTGGCAGCTGTGCTGTCTTCAAAGATTAATAACGTGAATTCACTACTACCTCTTACCATTAGGGCTGAGCTATTTACGGTTAAAATACGTAGCAGTAAGCGCAAAGGCGTGACAGCTACAAGTCCGTATTGGCTTTATACATACGGAAGTAGGAAGCGGGTCATTCCGTCAGTGGAGGGGTTAAAACAACCGAGTCAGTTGAGAACATACCCCATTTACTGATGGAAAGATTCGGCGGTTCGGTCGCATGTGGCGACCGTGACAGGACTTACCAAGTTTGTAGAATAATGGCTGCAATAAAAGTGTTTTATATAAACTTGTAGTTTCAAGAAAATTTTAAATTTAAAATTCTGTTGTAGACAAATATACCACAATTGGTAAGTTCAAGACGACAGCCTGCAAAGCAGCAAAAGAAAGTCCAAAAGTAGGAGTTTAACAAGTAATACTTGGTTTAATAAACATTTCTATTAGGCACGAAATACAGCAGCATAAGATGGAGTCGAATAGTAACAAGCAAGACGAAAACATTACAAGGTCAGACCCAGAATTAGGGACCATAGATACCGTTGTAGGGTTGGAAAACCTTATAGATGAATCCACACCCACAAGACAGGAGGAACGGGAAGTGAAACCAAAGGTAGTGAAAAGTGAACCCAATGTATCTGTGGATGCAAGTCACAAGGGAGAGGATATGGAATTAACAAGTTTGTTAAATAGGATGATGGCGCAAATTCGAGAAGGGAATGCTAGTTTGAAAGCAGAAATGGCTAGTCATATATCCCAATTGGATGAAAACCTATCTGGTAAAATAAAAGCCAATTTAGATATTTTGAATACGCAAAGCCAGCGTATCACAGAGGTAAACAAATCAGTAAATAGCATTAGGGCTGAAATAACAAATGTTCAGAGAAAAGTCACAGAAATAGAGAAAAGATTTGATACCGAAATTCAGAGAATAGTGAAATCAGTGGAACCTTTGGTTAGTGAAAAATTAGAACCGATAATTGAAAGTAAATTACAGGTGATAGTACCAGTTGTAAAGAAAGAGATTGTTAAAGAAACGGCAGCTGATATTGAAACACTGCGCAATACCATGTTGAGTTTTGATGCATGTGTGCAGGAGCAGGAAAATACACTGCATAATGAGATAAAATTGTTAAGTTAGCAAGTTCGGAATCAGACGTTTCTTAACTGTAGTGGTATCCCATTGGTAATGCAAAAATCGGAAATACTGAGCAGGGAGGAAAAATACGATCCTCAAAAGAAACAAGGTGGATGGCATCCAATGGATTTTATAAAAAATTGTGAACGTGTCTTACCAACAGACATGTCGGATAAAGAAAAAATTAATTCAGTAATAGACGCTTTAGCAGGTCATGCTAAACGTTGGGGATTGAATTTGGATATCGACAATTTGAAGTTTACAGACTTCAAAGAAAAGTTCCTTGAGGAATTCTGGAGCACACAACAGAGAGATAGGTTGTGGTGAGAATTCGTTGTCGCCAGAATGCCAGAACATGGGCGTGGGCTCATGAAAGAATACTGTGAAGGATGGTTCAAGCGTTTGGAGTATCTTAAAGATCGTAGATCAGAAACGGAGATAGTGTGGGAGTTGTGGAAAAAGCTACCTGACGATTCAAAGCGTTATGTAGGAGGCACTCATCGAACATTCGATGAATTTTTAGAAAAAATCGAGAATGAAGATAGGTGGCGTGAAACTAGAGAGTTTCGAGGTTTCAGAAATCAGAATGGAATAGTAAAAGGTGGTAGGAATGAACCGCAAATTAACATGATGAGAGGAAGAGGTCGAGGAGGTAACTCTCAGCGAGGGAGAGGACACTATCAGGGAAACGGGATGCATTATCAAAATCAGGAAAACTAAATACCGCGCAGATCAAGGGCCTAACGCGCGCGGAAAGAAAGAAATGGCCCAAATATAGGGAAGATCGGAGTAGTCAGTACTATAGTAGGATAGTGCGTCGTTCGCCTGAAGAGCAGTTACATAAACGAAACTTTGCGAAGTATAATGCAGGGATACAAACAGAGGAGAGAGAGCAGGGAGGAATTATTAAGGGAAATGAAGTAGGAAAAGAATATCGGTCGGATATGAAGGCTCACGTGAATGAAATAAGTACAATTCGAGGTCAGAGTGACGAATTGATGATGGAAGAGTCAGAGAAGGCGTTGTTTGTCGGTAGGGATGGCAACTGTGCAGAGAGGCAGGGGCAAGGTAGGAGTGATGTGACTTATGGTAAAAGGTTCGTACGAATAGTCGACGAATCGCATCGAGAAGTAATTAAAGAGGGAAGGGTGGATAAGAAAAAGGGGCATAGTGCAGAGACGCATGCCGATTCAGAAATTACCTCGTACGCAGAATATGTACATCAGCTCAAAAGCCAGCCAGCACAATTAGAAAGATCTTCCACTCAAGTGATTAATTTGGACCCGAATATGACAGTGTCAGAGAGCCATACCGATTATGATGTGTACCTAGTGACAGCAAGAGTACATGACTGTGATGAAGATTCTTTTAGAGAAATTAGAGAAAGTGTATCTAACCAAGAGAAAGACTGTTGTGATCCCTGTAGTACTGAAGCAAATGAGTTGAGTGAGACTGGAATTCCATTAGTAGGGGAAAATAATGAAAGTAAGAGTGGCGAATGCACTATCCAACAAAGGGAAAGTAGAGAAATGGATTATAATTTGCGAGAATTATTTGAATCCGAAGAAGGTCATATTTCTAAGGAGGAGGAATTATCGTCAGAATCATCAGAAAGCATCCAGGGAGGAAAAGAAGTAGAGGAAGTTTCCGATTCCGCAACCGAGAGTCCAGGCATGACAGATTCGAATGAGAACGAGATGGCATTAAAGAGCCTAGACGAAGGACTATTGGAAAAAGTGGTGAAAGAATTTAGGATGAAAAGGAGAAAGAAACCTCCAGATGGAATGGTCAGTATAAAAACCGGAAAAATAATATGGCAAGACTTGGCGGTGGAAAAGGATTTATTATGGGAAGATAAAGGTCAAGTTTGACAATCCGGACGCAACTAACATAAGGGCTTCATATAAAATACACAAAGGTGTACTGTATCTTCAAAGATTAAATAATCCAGGGAAGTGGAGAGTATGTTGGCCAGAACAACACACTGAAGTGCTGATAGATTATGTTCACTTGGCATATGGCCATTGTGGTGCACGGAAGTGTGCCGATAAGTTAGATGAATGCATTACCTTTAACAACATGGCACGAAGGGTAGCACAGAGGATAAGATCTTGTGATCTATGCCAAAGGGCGAAAGTAACAAATGCAACTAATCAAGGGCCCATGCAGTCAATAAATCCTGATGAAGTATTAGAAATAGTAGCAGTAGAAATCTTTGGACCATTACCGAAAACCATGGGGGGTTTTGTGTACATATTTGTAGCAGTTGAACTTTTCTCAAAGTATATAAAGCTATATCCCTTGAGAAAAGTTACTGCCAGAGCTGTGTATGATAAAATGGTGTGTGATTATTTTGTGAAAGTAGGGAAGCCAAAGAGAATACTATCAGATAATGGTGTTCAGTTTTGCTCAAAAAATGTGGAAGGATGGGATAACTGAGAAACAGGTAGAAGTGGTACATATCTCGGCTTATCACCCATCAAGCAATCCGGCAGAAAGATATATGCGTGAGATAGGTCGGTTATTTAGGACGTACTGCCATAGCAACCACAAGAAGTGGGGCATGTATGTGAGTGAATTCGAAGAAATCATGAATTCATTAACAAACGAGAGCACTGGATTTACTCCAGAAGAAATCCTGAAAAAGACGAGAAGTAAAAGTCTAGTAGAAGACCTACTAGAATTTCCAGATAGAGTTGAATTAGATTATGATAGTAAAAAGAACTTAGTAAAAGACAAGATGAGAAAACAAGCAGATGCGAGAATTCGTCGTCACGCCGAAAAAGTAAGGAATCCTAAATTCAAAATAGGTGATCTCGTTCTTGTAAAAACACATGAAAAGTCAAGTGAAATTAATGATGAGATCAGCAAATTTAAATATATATATAATGGACCATTTAAAATAGTGTCCATACCCAATGTGAATGCTTATTATTTAGAGTACCCATTAACAGGCAAACGCCTGGGAGTAAGAAACATAGTGGATCTCAAAAGGTATGAACTACAAATTCTACCAGATTGAAAATAAATATATAAATAAATATTAAAGTAAACCAATATGTAAATAGTTTTGTTTCTTTTGTTCTATGTGAAAGGTAAATGTTCACTAAAATATGTTGCAGTATTCTAATGAAACTTCTAGTTTAAGTAGAGACTAAACAGACTGGGAAAGACTGAGCTTCTAAGAAAGCCTTAATAGATGTGTAAATAAGTGTTGTGGAAGAAGTTGAAAAGTGAGGAGGTAAAGTGAAAAGGACGGGCTATAAAGTAATAGGCGCATAACGTGTGTTTTACTTGCCTGAGATAAAAGAAGTGTATTTAAAATTTTTGTAAAAAAGATGTTTAAAGTGTACTGTGTTTAGAAGTAAGAAAATTGGAAAGAATATATGTAAATCATTTATGTAATGTTTAGCAGGAAAGATAGAAAGAATTGGTGTTTAATTTTAAATAAGTAATATAAGTACCGAGGTGTATCAGTAAGAAAGGGAAAACCCTTGGTAAAAAGCTTAACGAAAATTTCAGATTCATTATAGGAGAGACTTCTTATTGAATTATCACTGTTAGATACTTCAATAAGAAGTGGGGCATGTGTAACGGAACTGAAATGATGGTGGGCTGACAGTAATTAGGAGCCCGCGCGTCGGAAACGGGCGCGCTGGTGTGAGACTGCCAGGGAGTGCACCCTGATGCCATCTATTGGCGAAATTGGGAATTAGCGCTGCCTGTCAGACAATGCACTAAGCTCTCGGAGTCAAATGTATTCTTTTTCTTGGTAATTATAAGTTATTACTGTATGATTTAATGTTATAAAGCGCTAGTAGTAAATTATTATGACTGGTATGAACTCCAGGGTAATAAATATAAATATTCTTAAATACTAAATGATTTCGGTGAAAAGGTGGTAGGGGAACGCCCCCACTCTTGGTGATACGAGCGTAGCTAGAGGTAGCTGGAGACACAGGGACTGAACAATGGAATAGCCTGGGGAGTGTCGACATGATGGGACGTGCGTAACTGTGCTCACGCAAAAGTGATTGTGCAACAGCGAAGAGGCGAACATCGTCGCCGTTTGTGGAGTAGAACGCGACGAATGGTTGTCGAAGCCGTCTCTATGCCACTGGTGCTGATTGTAAGAGTTCCTGCGCCCAGATTTTATGGCGGACGTGCAGTAGCTTATACGAGTGCTACAGCTCGTAGTTCCAGCCGCCATTAAGGGCATGAGGCGTGAAGAGCTGCATTAGCCACATGCATCTCACCACCAGCACCGACACGTTTACCCAAGGCAAGACTGCTTGCAATTGTTAAGTCGAACTTTGTATACATGTAAAAGGAGAATACCAGTTTTCTTTTGTGCAAGTGCAGAAGACAGAATATAGTAATGAGTAAAATTACGACGCATGTTGTTCATTGTAAAGTGTAGTAGCCTGAAACATAGTGTAGTGAAATCAGACTGAGGCCACCATCGCCTCTTTCATTTACAATTCTTTTGGTTGTAGAATACTTTAGTGTATAAGAATGTTGAAAAGAGCAATGGTCACACCAGAATGAGTCGCCTATTTATAGTTACTTAAATTTTTCTGAGTAACCTTTCAAGTAAAGTCACTTAACTAATTCTATAGCAATTGTCCAAAGAGTAATATCCAAAATCATTAAATAAGTTGAAGGATAGAATTTTGTTAACCTAAGTTGCATAAGTTGCCTTGGTGGTAATTACCAAGCCAACTCACAGAAATTGAGAGAGTATTTGCTTTGTAGAATCACCTAGAATGATCAGAAATAGTAATATTCAGAATTAAGTTTAAATTCAACTCAAGCCGTTTCACTTTGAAACGAGCCAAAAAACTGATTTATTCTTTTGCTCCTTCAGAGCTGGCGACCGTAGTTATAAGTATTTTCAGGAGGATTCGACAGTAAGTCTGCTGCTCTCGTCGTGCTGATAGGATTACCCACTGCTGCTAGCAGTGGTGATTGGATACATAAGCTCACTACCAAGTTAAGTGGGTCAGGTAGGCAGTGTTACCGTGTGAACTGTAGGGCACTGTAGGCCGTGGATCGAACCCGTTCAATCATCACAGCTCTTTGGGAAATAGTCCGGTTAGGAGTGTACTAATCATTAGGTAAATACTGGCGAGTAACGGTCAAAAATGTATACGCAAGTGAATTTAGCAAGGTCCATGTAGCACCTAATTAATGTGGTGCAATGGCGAGGGTAGGAGTGGAGTAAAAGTGAGCTGAGCTTGTGGCAGCTGTGCTGTCTTCAAAGATTAATAACGTGAATTCACTACTACCTCTTACCATTAGGGCTGAGCTATTTACGGTTAAAATACGTAGCAGTAAGCGCAAAGGCGTGACAGCTACCAGTCCGTATTGGCTTTATACATACGGAAGTAGGAAGCGGGTCATTCCGTCAGTGGAGGGGTTAAAACAACCGAGTCAGTTGAGAACATACCCCATTTACTGATGGAAAGATTCGGCGGTTCGGTCGCAAGTCACATATCAACACAAGCACCGAAGTCAACATTACCTTCCTCCAATTGGGCCAACTGGCGGTGAATCGAAGAAGTACAGTACATACAGACGTAACTAAAATGAGCTCTAACATGAAAAATAACTGTTTGCGGACACATGTCCACATAACATCTTTTCTTTATTTGTGTGTGAGGAATGTTTCCTGAAAGTTTGGCGTACATTTTTGTGAAACGCTGTATATACAGTGAAGAATTTCGATGTGCACAGCACTAGCCATTTTCTTGTAGTATGTGCGGCCACATACACGTATCCCATGTGAACAAATGAAGAAAGATGAGCCATAGATTTGTGCACTCCAAACTAACATCAATCTGCAAATTTCATCTGTTTTCGTAAGCATAACATAAAAATTATTCAAACAACGAGATACTTCTTACTAAGTAAAGGAATATTCACAGAGCCAGCCATTGCACGTAGATATTTCTGGGTGTGTAGAAATGCTATGTGCAATGCACTAGCCGTTTTCTTGTAGAATATGTCGCTGAATCCATACATCACAGATGAAACTGTGACGAAAAGAAAACACTTAGATTAGTACTTTCCACAGCGTCAAAATTCTGTAAATTTCATATGAATTCGTAAAGCATAACATAAAAAGATTGAACTTCAACATTTTACTTACCAAAACAAAGAAATATTCACTCAGCTATCGAATGCACGTAGATACATATATAGTGTGAAGAATTGCCATGTGCACTCCACTAGCAGTTTTCGTATAGAACATGTCGCTAAATCCACATATCCCTGATGAACATGTGAGGAAAAAGAAAACATGTGGACTAATACTCTCGACAGCTTCAAAATTCTGTGAATTTCATTTGAATTTGTAAAACATAATATAAGAAAAACGAACATCGACATTTTACTTACAAAAAGAAAGGAATATTTACTCAGCTATCGATTGCACGAAGATATATAGACTGAAGAATTGCGATGTGCACGGCACTAGCCATTTTTGTGTAGTATGTGAGGCCACATACTACATGTAATTTAATCTAATTTCATATGCACAACATAAAAATTTTTCAAACATCGAGATAATTCTTACCAAGCAAAGGAATATTCACAGAGCCAGCCGTGGCACATAGATACTTCTGGGTGTGTAGAAATGCTATGTGCAATGCACTAACCGTTTTCATGTAGAATATGTCGCTGAATCCACACATCCCAGATGAACCTGTGACGAAAAGAAAACACTTAGATTAGTAGTTTGCAGAGCGAAAAAGTTCTGTAAATTTCATATGAATTTGTAAAGCATAACACAAAAAAATCGTACTTCAATATTTTACTTACCGAAGGAAAAAAAAAATATTCACTCAGCTATCGATTGCACGTAGATATATATAGTGTGAAGAATTCATATGTGCATTGCCCTAGCCGTTCTCATATAGAATATGTCGCTGAATCCACACATCCCTGATGAACCTGTGACGAAGAACAAAACACATAGATTAATACTCTCGACAGCTTCAAAATTCTGTAAATTTCATATGAATATGTAAAACATAATATAAGGAATTCGAAGTTCGACTTTTTACTTACCAAAAGGAAGGAATATTCACTCAGCTATCGAATGCACGATTATATATATAGGGAGAAGAGTTTGCTATGTGCATAGCACTAACCGTTGTCTTGTAGTATGTGAGGTCACATACACATATCCCATGTGAACAAATGAAGAAAGATGAGCCATAGATTAGTGCACTCCAAACTATCAACAATCTGTAAATTTAATCTGATTTCGTAAGCATAACATAAAAATTATTCAAACATCGAGATATTTCTTACCAAGCAAAGGAATATTCACAGAGCCAGCCATTGCACATAGATACTTCTGGGTATGTAGAAATGCTATGTGCAATGCACTAGCCGTTTTCATTTAAAATATGATGCTGAATCCACACATCCCTGATGAACCTGTGACGAAAAGAAAACACATTGATTAGTACTTTCCACAGCTTCAAAATTCTTAAAATTTCATGTGAATCTGTAAAGCATAACATAAAAAAATCGAACTTTAACATTGTACTTACCAAAAGAAAGAAACATTCACTCAGCTATTGATTGCACATAGACATATATAGTGTGAAGAATTGCTATGTGCACTGCACTAGCCCTTCTCGTATAGAATATGTCGCTGAATGCACACATCCCTGATGAACCTGTTACAAAAAAAAGAGACATAGTATAACAGTCTCGACAGCTTCAAAATTCTGTATTTTACATACCCAAAGAAAGGAATATTCACACAGCTATTGAATGCACGAAGATATACTTAAATGAAGAATTGCTATGTCCATAGCACTACTTATTATCTTGTAGTATGTGAGGCCACTTACACGTATCCCATGTGAACAAATCAAGAAGGTGCAATGCACTCCGAACCATCGTGAATCTGTAAATTTAATCTGAAATCTTAATCATAAAATAAAAAGGATTCAAACATCGAGATATCTCTTAGCAAGCAAGGGAATATTCACAGAGGCAGCAATCAGATGTAGATACTTCTGGGTGTGTAGCGATACTATGTGCAAAGCACTAGCCATCTTCATGTAGAATATGTCACTGAATCTACGCATCCCAGATGAACCTGTAACGAAAAGAAAACACTTATATTAGTCCTTTCCATAGCATCAAAATGCTGTAAATTTCACATGAATATGTAAAGCATAACGTAAAAAAATCGGACTTCAACATTTTCTTACCAAAACAAAAAAAATATTCACTCAGCCATCGATTGCACGTAGATATATATAGTGTGAAGAACTGCTATGTGCACGGCTCTAGCCGCTCTAATATAGAATATGTCGCTGAATCTGCACATCCCTGATGAACCTGTGACGAAAACGAAAAGACATAGATTAGTACTCTCGACAGCTTAAAAATTCTGTAAATTTCATATGAATTTGTAAAACAGAATATAAAAAATCGAACACAGATATTTTATTTACCGAATAAAATGAATATTCACTCATCCATCGATTGCACGAAGATGTATATAGAGTGAAGAATCGTTATGTGCCCAGCACTAGCCATTTTCTTATAGTATGTGTGGCCATATACACGTATCCCATATGAACGAATGAAGAAAAATTAGCCATAGACTAGTGCTATCCAAACTATCTTCAATCTGTAAATTTACTCTTATTTCGAAAGCATAGCATAAAAATTCTTCAAACTTCGAGATATTTCTTACAATGCGAAGGAGTATTCACAGAGCCAGCTTTCGCACAAAGATATATCTGGGTGTGTGGAAATGCTATGTGCAAAGCACTAGCCGTTGTCATGTAGAATTTGTCGCTGAAGCCACTCATCCCAGATGGAGCTGTGACGAAAAGGAAACATTTAGATTAGTAGTTTCCACAGCTTGAATATTCAGTAAATTTCATATGAATTTGTAAAGCACAACATAAAAAAATCGAACATAGACGTTTTGCTTACCAAAAGATAGGAATATCACTCAGCTATCGATTGCACGAAGATATATATAGTGTGAAGTATTGCTATGTGCACTGCACTAGCGGTTCACACGTAGAATATGTCGCTGAATCCACACATCCAGGATGAACCTGTGACGAAAAAGAAAACACGTAGATTAGTACTCTCGACAGCTTCAAAATTCTGTAAATTTCATATGAATTTGTTAAGCACAACGTAAAACAATCAAGCATCGACATTTCACTTTCCGAAAGAAAGGAATATTCACTCAGCTATGCAATGCATGAAGATATATATGTTGTTGTTGTTGTGGTCTTCAGTCCTGAGACTGGTTTGATGCAGCTCTCTATGCTAATCTATCCTGTGCAAGCTCCTTCATCTCCCATTACCTACTGCAACTTACATCCTTCTGAATCTGCTTAGTGTATTCATCTCTTGGTCTCCCTCTACGATTTTTACCCTCCACGCTGCCCTCCAATGCTAAATCTGTGATCCCTTGATGCCTCAGGACATATCCTACCAACCGATCCCTTCTTCTAGTCAAGTTGTGCCACAAACTTCTCTTCTCCCCAGTCCTATTCAATTCCTCCTCATTAGTTACGTGATCTGCCCACCTAATCTTCAACATTCTTCTGTAGCACCACATTTCGAGAGCTTCTATTCTCTTCTTGTCCAAATTATTTACTGTCCATGTTTCACTTCCATGTATGGCTACACTCCACACAAAAACTTTCAGAAACGACTTCCTCACACTTAAGTCTATACTCGATGTTAACAAATTTCTCTTCTTCAGAAACGTTTTCCTTGCCATCATTAGTTATTTTGCTCCCCAAATAGCAAAACTCCTTTACTACTTTAAGTGTCTCACTTCCTAATCTAATTCCCTCAGCATCACCTGACTTAATTCGACTACATTCCATTATCCTCGTTTTGCTTTTGTTGATGTTCATCTTATATCCTCCTTTTAAGACACTGTCCATTCCATTCAACTGCTCTTCCAAGTCCTTTGCTGTCTCTGACAGAATTACAATGTCATCGGCGAACCTCAAAGTTTTTATTTCTTCTCAATGGATTTTAATACCTACTCCGAATTTTTCTTTTGTTTCCTTCACTGCTTGCTCGATATACAGATTGAATAACATTGGGGAGAGGCTACAACCCTGTCTCAGTCCCTTCCCAACCACTGCTTCCCTTTCATGCCCCTCGACTCTTATAACTGCCATTTGGTTTCTGTACAAATTGTAAATAGCCTTTCGCTCCCTGTATATTACCCCTGCCAGCTTTAGAATTTGAAAGAGAGTATTCCAGTCAACATTGTCAAAAGCTTTCTCTAAGTCTACAAATGCTAGAAGCGTAGATTTGCCTTTCCTTAATCTTTCTTCTAAGATAAGTCGTAAGGTCAGTATCAGCATCACGTGTTCCAACATTTCTACGGAATCGAAACAGATCTTCCCCGAGGTCGGCTTCTACCAGTTTTTCCATTCGTCTGTAAATAATTAATGTTAGTATTTTGCAGCTGTGACTTATTAAACTGATAGTTCGGTAATTTTGAAATCTGTCAACACCTCCTTTCTTTGGGATTGGAATTATTATATTCTTCTTGAAGTCTGAGGGTATTTCGCCTGTCTCGTACATCTTACTCACCAGATGGTAGAGTTTTGTCAGGTTTGGCTCTCCCAAGGCTGTCAGTAGTTATAATGGAATGTTGTCTACTCCCGGGGCCTTGTTTCGACTCAGGTCTTTCAGTGCTCTGTCAAACTCTTCACGCAGTATCGTATCTCCCATTTCATGTTCATCTACATCCTCTTGCATTTTCATAATATTGCCCTCAAGTACATCGCCCTTGTATAGACCCTCTATATACTCCTTCCACCATTCTGCTTTCCCCACTTTGCTTAGAACTGGGTTTCCATCTGAGCTCTTGATGTTCATACAAGTGGCCCTCTTTTCTCCAAAGGTCTCTTTAATTTTGCTGTAGGCTGTATCTATCTTACCCCTACTGAAATAAGCCTCCACATACTTACATTTGTCCTCTAGCCATGCCTGCTTAGCCATTTTGCACTTCCCGTTGATCTGATTTTTGAGACCTTTGCATTCCTTTTTGCCTGCTTCACTTAGTGCAGTTTTGTATTTTCTCCTTTCATCAATTAAATTAAGTATCTCTTCTGTTACCCAATGTTTCTACTATCCCTCGTCTTTTTACCTGCTTGATCCTCTGCTGTCTTCACTATTTCATCCCTCAAAGCTACCCATTCTTCTTCTACTGTATTTCTTTCCCCCATTCCTGTCAATTGTTCCCTTACGGTCTTTCTTGAAACTCTGTACAACCTCTGGTTTAGTCAGTTATCCAGGTCCCATCTCCTTAAATTCCCACCTTTTTGCAGTTTCTTCAGTTTTAATCTACAGTTCATAACCAATAGATTGTGGTCAGAGTCCACATCTGCCCCTGGAAATGTCTTACAATTTAAAACCTGGTTCCTAAATCTCTGTCTTACCATTATATAATCTATCTGATACCTTTTAGTATCTCCAGGGTTCTTCCATGTATACAACCTTCTTTCATGATTCTTAAACCAAGTGTTAGTTATGATTATGTTGTGCTCTGTGCAAAATTCTACCAGGCGGCTTCCTCTTTCATTTCTGTCCCCCAATCCATATTCACCTACTATGTTTCCTTCTCTCCCTTTTCCTACACTCGAATTCCAGTCACCCATGACTATTAAATTTTCGTCTCCCTTCACAATCTGAATAATTTCTTTTATTTCATCATACATTTCTTCAATTTCTTCGTCATCTGCAGAACTAGTACTACTGTAGTAGGTGTGGGCTTCATGTCTATCTTGGCCACAATAATGCGTTCACTATGCTGTTTGTAGTAGCTTACCCGTACTCCTATTCTTTATTCATTATTAAACCTACTCCTTGTGGTGTCACCGCCAGACACCACACTTGCTATGTGGTAGCCTTTAAATCGGCCGCGGTCCATTAGTATACGCCGGACCGCGTGTCGCCACTGTCAGTAATTGCAGACCGAGCGCCACCACACGGCAGGTCTAGAGAGACGTCCTGGCACTCGCCCCAGTTGTACAGCCGACTTTGCAAGGAAAGGTTCACTGACAACTACGCTCTCATTTGCCGAGACGATAGTTAGCATAGCCTTCAGCTACGTCATTTGCTACAACCTAGCAAGGCGCCGTATTCAATTGATATTTATTATGTGAAGCATGTATCATCAAGAGAGATGTTTTACAATTGTGGATTAAAGTTAAGTATTACATCATCTACGTACTTTATTTGCAATTCTCAAGATATTGTCCTGTTCCAGACCTCACGCCAGTCAGCGTGTAATTAAACGCGTGCATTTCGGCCTCCTCTAGAAACACTACAAATTGGCGACGAAGATTTAACGGTTTTATTGCTCTAATTTACTTGTGTCATGGCTTCGCCACAATCTCCAGATGTACTGTCCGAATTTTATCGCTTGCAGAATCAGCAGACGCAGGCCTTATTGGATGCCCTTGGACAGCTAGTCCAGGGTCGTCGTGCGATGCAAAACGATGCGGCGGCCGCCGCTCCACTGCTACCGCAACCACAACATGCAGTTGCACCACCTTTTCGTCCGTTTGATGCGGCACTGGAAAGCTGGACGGAGTGGTCACTCCAATTTGGATTCCATCTCGCCGCCTACAGAATTCAAGGTATTGAGCGGCAGCCTCACTTATTATCATGTGTCGGCGGCCAGACGTACCATGTGATAGTGAAATTGTTTCCCCGACGCGACGTAGCAACTCTGTCCTACGAAGAAATTTTATCTGCATTAGATGCATATTTCCAGGAATCAGTCAATGTAGTTGCAAAACGGTATACGTTCTTTCGTATAAAACGTAAGGCCAGTCAAACTAATCGGGAGTGGGTTGCAACTTAGCAAGGCCTTACTAGGGATTGTGCTTTTGAGTGTGAATGTGGACTCCCTCATTCAGATACTATGGTACGTGATGCAATTGCATAGTACGTTTCTGATGTTAGTATATGGGAGCAAATTTTGAAACTAGTCAATCCCTCCCTTCAACAAGTGATAGACATATTGGATAGGCAAGACACACTTGACTTTGCTCAGAAATCATTTGCAACTTCGCCAGCCGTATGTCACGTTAACCGGCCCGCCGGGCGAGTTGCACGGAACGGTAAACAACCCTCGCGCCCATCCGCGCAGCTGCCGCCATACTCTCCAAAACGTGTGCCGAGCCAGCACGCAAATGCAGTGCTGAAATCATGCCCGCGGTGTGCTACTAGACATTCACGTGAGAATTGCCCGTCACGCCAAGCTATTTGCTTCGTCTGTAATAAAAAAGGACATGTTCAGAGTGTTTGCCAGAAAAAGCTCAGATCGGACACTCACAACCATTCCAGGCCCTTTGCTTCACGCCGGAATCGGAATCGAACCAAGAATACTCCGGCTCGTGAACTTTCGCCCATGGACATTCATGTAGTTAATTCCACTCCGCCCAGTGCCTCTCTCTCTAAAAGTGACTGTGTTCGTCCCACAAAAAGTGTGGGTCGACGTCGCCGGAAATCACGTCAATTCGCAAGTGATTCTGTGCCAGTGTCTGTTCAGATTGCACGAGACAGTCGCTCTTGTCATCAGCAGGACAATAAACTTTTTGTAGACTTGGACATTAATGGCAACGTGATACCATTCCAGCTCGATACCGGAGTTGCAGTTTCATTGATCAATAAAGACACATACAAACAACTGGGCACACCTCCATTGCGTGCCGCAAATGTTACGTTAAATAGTTATTCAGGTCAGAATAGCTCTGTGTTAGGACAGTGCAGCCTTCTTGCAACATTCAGGGGCCAAACAAAACTTGTGTCATTTTATGTCCTTCGTTCTTCTTCTGCAGTGGACTTGTTTGGTTTAGATTTATTTCAGTTGTTTAACTTGTCTATAGTAAATCAGGTCCTCTCAGTGAACCAGACTGTGCTTTCAGCCAGTGTTTCTAGTCTATGTGAAGATTCTTTCAGTAATTTTCCTTTTGTTGTCCGGATGTCTGCCATGATGTCATCTGCCACCATCCAAGCGTTATCCGCTATCTTTTGCATTGAAGGTCTTCCGCAGACTATTGTTTCCGACAATGGCCCACAATTCATGTCCGCAGAATTTCAGTCATTCTGCAAGGCCAATGGTATTCAACATCTGACATCCGCGCCGTTTTCGCCTCAGTCAAACGGTGCCGCAGAACGATTGGTCTGGACTTTCAAGTCACGGACGTTGAAGTTGAAAGAGTCGCATTCCCGGGAGGACGCGTTGTTGCTCTTCTTGTCTTCGTATCGCTCTCAGCCCCGAGATGGTCGCTCGCCGGCTGAGTTGCTCCACGGTCGTCCTCATCGAACTTTGATGTCTTGGCTACATCCGCCACATCAGGTTACTGTGCAGCGGCAGCCACC
Source organism: Schistocerca piceifrons (assembly GCF_021461385.2). Classification (NCBI taxonomy): domain Eukaryota; kingdom Metazoa; phylum Arthropoda; class Insecta; order Orthoptera; family Acrididae; genus Schistocerca; species Schistocerca piceifrons. Next base: position 1,136,254,261 of record NC_060138.1, on the reverse strand, counting down.
TGCTTTTGCTCCAGGCGACGCTGTATACTATCACAACTATCGAGGTTCACGGCGTTGGCTCGCAGGGCGCATTCTTCGCTGCCTCGGCCGCACTATGTATTTGGTTTTGGGGGCCTCTGGTGAGGTGCTCCGGCATCTCAATCAGCTGCGCCTCTGTCGTCGCACGGGTTCTGCCGCTCCCCGTCTGCTTTCAGCGACGGTGCCGTCCAGTCAGTGCCCTGGGGACCCATCTACTGGCTCGCCTCATCCCCAGGTGTTACCGACGCTGCCTTCCATTTTGCCCCGTGGCGACGCGCCGCCGCCGCCGCCACCGCCGGTCCTCCCGCCGGCGCCGCCCGCAGTGGACGCGTCGCTGCAGCCGCCGGGCGCCTCCCTGGGTCACGCGCCGCCGATCGCTTCCCGTGACCAGCTGTCCTCCGACATGGAACTCTTGCCCGCTCCGGACCAGATGTCTCTTCGCCCGTCGGCTGCCCCGCCCCGATGGAGGTCGAATCTTTGGCCCCTCCTGTCTCTTTACGGGCGCATACACCGCATGTTGGCGTGCACCCTGGGCTAGGTTTTCAGGCGTTTCCTAGCTCCCCTCGGACCGAATGGCCGGGTGCGGGTGGCACTGCCTTGCCGGTTGTTAGGCTCCCCACCTCGTCGCATACGTCAACATGGGGTCCTCCCCACGGCGGGCGGAAGCCTTATAACACACCCGTACGCCGATTTGCGGGGGAGGAATGTGGTGTCACCGCCAGACACCACACCTGCTAGGTGGTAGCCTTTAAATCGGCCGCGGTCCATTAGTATACGCCGGACCCGCGTGTCGCCACTGTCAGTAATTGCAGACCGAGCGCCACCACACGGCAGGTCTAGAGACACGTCCTGGCACTTGCCCCAGTTGTACAGCCGACTTTGCAAGGAAAGGTTCACTGACAACTACGCTCTCATTTGCCGAGACGATAGTTAGCATAGCCTTCAGCTACGTCATTTGCTACGACCTAGCAAGGCGCCGTATTCAATTGATATTTATTATGTGAAGCATGTATCATCAAGAGAGATGTTCTACAATTGTGGATTAAAGTTAAGTATTACATCATCTACGTACTTTATTTGCAATTCTCAAGATATTGTCCTGTTCCAGACCTCACGCCAGTCAGCGTGTAATTAAACGCGTGCATTTCGGCCTCCTCTAGAAACACTACACTCCTGCATTACCCCTATTTGATTTTGTATTTATAACCCTGTATTCACCTGACCAAAAGTCTTGTTCCTCCTGCCACCGAACTTTATTAATTCCCACTACATCAAACTTTAACCTATCCATTGCCCATTTTAAATTTTCTAACGTACCTGCCAGAGTATGGGATGTGACATTCCACACTCCGATCCCTAGAATGCCAGTTTTCTTCCTCCTGTATACGACGTCATTCTGAGCACAACATAAAAAAATCCAACAGCGACATTTTACTTACCAAAAGAAAGGAATATTCACTCACCTACGGAATGCATGAAGATATATATAAAGTGAAAAATTGCTATGTGCAGAGCACTAGCCATTTTCTTGTAGTATGTGAGGCCACATACACGTATCCCATGTGAAGAAATGAAGAATGATGAGCCACAGATCAGTGAACTCCAAACTATCATCAATCTGAAAATTTAATCTGATTTCGTAAGCATAACATAAAAATTATTCAAACATGGAGATATTTGTTACAAAGCAAAGGAACGTTCGCAGAGCCAGCAATCGAACAGAGATACATCTGAGTGTGTAGAAATGCTATGTGCAATGCACTAGCCGTTTTCGTGTAGAATATGTCGCTGAATCCACTCATCCGAGATGAACCTGTGACGAAAAGAAAACCCTTAGATTAGTACTTTCCACAGCTTGAAAATACTGTACATTTCATATGAATTTATAAAGCACACATAAAAAATCGAACTTCAACATTTTACTTACCAAAAGAAAGAGCTATTCACTCAGCTGTCGATTGCACGTAGATATATATGTAGTGAAGTATTGCTTCGTGCACTGCACTACCCGTTCTCGTATAGAATATGTCGCTGAATCCACACATCCCAGATGAACCTGTGACGAAAAGAAACACTTAGATTAGTACTTTCCACAGCTTCAAAATTCTGTAAATTTCATCTGAATTCGTAAGCCATAACACAAGAGTATTGAAACATCGAGATATTACGTACCAAAAATAGGAATATTCACTCACCTGTCCATTGCACGCTTATACTTTTGGTGTGAAGAATTGCTATGTGCACAGCAGTAGGCAATTTCTTGGAGAATATATCGCAGCATCCTTACATCTGAGATGATCCTGTGACGAAAAGGAAACACTTAGATTAGTACACTCGACAGCTTTATAATTCTGTAAATTTCAAATGAATTGGTAAACCATAACATAAAAAATCGAACATCAACATTTTACTTACCAAAAGATAGATATATTCACTCAGCTATCGATTGCATGTAGATATATATAGTGTGAAGAATTGCTATGTGCCTGCATTAGCTGTTCTCATGTAGAATACGTTGCTGAATCCACCCATCCCAGATGAACCTGTGACGATAGAAAAGAAATAAAGTAGTATACTCCACAGTATCATCAGTCTGTAAATTTCATCTGAATTCGTAAAGCATAACATAAAAGTATTCAAACATCGAGATATCACTTACCAAAAAAAGGAATATTCACTCAGCTTCCCATTGCACGTATATACTTTTGGTGTGAAGACTCGCTATGTGCACGGCACTAGCCATTTTATTGTAGAATGTGAGGCCACTGACACGTATCCCATATGAACAAATGAAGAAAGAAGGCCCATAGTTTAGTGCACACCACACTATCATCAATCTGTATAAGCATAACATAAAAATTATTGAAACATAGAGATGTTTCTTACCAAAAGAAAGGAATATTCACTGAGCCAGCCATCGCACATAGATACTTCTGGGTGTGAAGAATTGCAATGTGCACTGCACTAGTCGTTTTCATGTAGAATATGTCGCTGAAATCACACATCTCAGATGAACCTGTGACGAAAAGGAAACAATTAGATTAGTACTCTCCACAGCTTCAAAATTTTGTAAATTTCATATGAATTTGTAAAGCATAACATAAAAAAATCGAACATCGAAATTTTATTTACCAAAAGAAAGGAATGTTCATTCAGCTGCCCATTGCACGTAGATATATATAGTGTGAAGAACTGCTATGTGCACAGCACTAGCCATTTTCTTGTAGTATGAGAGACCACTTACAAGTATCCCATATGAACAAGTGAAGAAAGAACAGCCATAGATTAGTGCACTCCACACTATCATCAACCTGTAAATTTCATCTGATCTGTAAGTGTAACATAAAAATTATTCAAACATCGAGATATTTCTTACCAAAAAGAGAGGAATATTCACTGTCCCAGCCATCGCACGTAGATACTTTTGGGTGTGAAGACTTTTCTATATGCACAGCACTAGCCATTTTCTTGTAGAATATATCACCGCATCCTCACATCCCAGATGAACGTGTTACGAAAAGAAAACACTTAGATTAGTACTCTCCACAGCTTCATAATTTTGTATATTTAATATGAATTTCTTAAGCATGTTGTTGTTGTTGTTGTTGTTGTTGTGGTCTTCAGTCCTGAGACTGGTTTGATGCAGCTCTCCATGCTACTCTATCCTGTGCAAGCTTCTTCATCTCCCAGTACCTACTGCAACCTACATCCTTCTGAATCTGCTTAGTGTATTCATCTCTTGGTCTCCCCCTACGATTTTTACCCTCCACACTGCCCTCCAATACTAAATTGGTGATCCCTTGATGCCTCAGAACATGTCCTACCAACCGATCTCTTCTACTGGTCAAGTTGTGCCACAAGCTTCTCCTCTCCCCAATCCTATTCAATACTTCCTCATTAGTTATGTGATCTACCCATCTAATCTTCAGCATTCTTCTGTAGCACCACATTTCGAAAGCTTCTATTCTCTTCTTGTCCAAACTATTTACCGTCCATGTTTCACTTCCATACATGGCTACACTCCATAGAAATATTTTCAGAAATGACTTCCTGACACTTAAATCTATACTCGAAGTTAACAAATTTCTCTTCTTCAGAAACGCTTTCCTTGCCATTGCCAGTCTACATTTTATATCCTCTCTACTTCGACCATCATCAGTTATTTTGCTCCCCAAATAGCAAAACTCCTTTACTATTTTAAGTGTCTCATTTCCTAATCTAATACCCTCAACATCATCCGACTTAATTCGACTACATTCCATTATACTCGTTTCGCTTTTGTTGATGTTCATCTTATTTCCTCCCTTCAAGACACTGTCCATTCCGTTCAACTGCTCTTCCAAGTCCTTTGCTGTCTCTGACAGAATTACAATGTCATCGGCGAACCTCAAAGATTTTATTTCTTCTCCATGGATTTTAATACCTACTCCGAATTTTTCTTTTGTTTCCTTTACTGCTTGCTCAATATACAGATTGAATAACACCGGAGAGAGGCTACAAACCTGTCTTACTCCCTTCCCAACCACTGCTTCCCTTTCATGTCCCTCGACTCTTATAACTGCCATCTGGTGTCTGCACAAATTGTAAATAGCTTTTCGCTCCCTGTATTTTACCCCTGCCACCTTTAGAATTTGAAAGAGAGTATTCCAGTCAACATTGTCAAAAGCTTTCTCTAAGTCTACAAATGCTAGAAATGTGGGTTTGCCTTTCCTTAATCTTTCTTCTAAGATAAGTCGTAAGGTCAGTATTGCCTCACGTGTTCCAGTATTTCTACGGAATCCAAACTGATCTTCCCCGAGGTCGGCTGCTACTAGTTTTTCCATTCGTCTGTAAAGAATTCGTGTTAGTATTTTGCAGCTGTGGCTTATTAAAGTGATTGTTCGGTAATTTTCACATCTGTCAACACTTGCTTTCTTTGGGATTGGAATTATTATATTCTTCTTGAAGTCTGAGGGTATTTCGCCTGTTTCATACATCTTGCAAGCCAGATGGTAGAGTTTTGTCAGGACTGGCTCTCCCAAGACTGTCAGTAGTTCTAATGGAATGTTGTCTACTCCCGGGGCCTTGTTTCGACTCAGGTCTTTCAGTGCTCTGTCAAACTCTTCACGCAGTATTGTATCTCTCATTGTATCTTTCATTTCCATAATATTGTCCTCAAGTACATCGCCCTTGTATAGACGCTCTATATACTCCTTCCACCTATCTGCTTTCCCTTCTTTGCTTAGAACTGGGTTTCCATCTGAACTCTTGATGTTCATACAAGTGGTTCTCTTATCTCCAAAGGTCTCTTTAATTTTCCTGTAGGCAGTATCTATCTTACCCCTAGTGTAAGATATAAGCCTCTACATCCTTACATTTGTCCTCTAGCCATCCCTGCTTAGCCATTTTGCACTTCCTGTCGATCTCGTTTTTGAGACGTTTGTATTCCTTTTTGGCTGCTTCATTTACTGCATTTTTATATTTTCTCCTTTCATCAATTAAATTCAATATTTCTTCTGTTACCCAAGGATTTCTTAAGCATAACATAAAAGAAATCGAACATCGACATTTTACTTTAAAAAAGAATGGAATATTCACTCTGCTATCGACTGCACATGGATATATTTAATGTGAAATATTGCTATGTGCACAGCACTAGCGATTTGCTTGTAGAATATGTCACCGCGTCCACAATGTAAATAGGCCGTTTACGTTTTTATGTTGGTAACGCCATGTGGCGCTCTATATGAAAATCACTGACTGTTCTGTGTGCACTCTGTGGCTGGTTTGCATTGTTGGAATACGCTATTGTATTGTTGGGCAGTTGCCTGTTAACAGCTCATAGGGTTGCGCAATTGGAAGTGAGCTGCCAGCAGTGGTGGATGTGGGGAGAGAAATGGCAGAGTTTTGAGAGCGGATGATCTGGACGTGTATCCATCAGAGACAGTAAATTTGTAAGACTGGATTTAATGAACTGATAGATATATATATTTATTACGACTTTTGAACACTATTATTGTAAATACATTGTTTGTTCTCTATCAAAATCTTTCATTTGCTAAGTATGCCTATCAGTAGTTAGTGCCTTCAGTAGTTAGAATCTTTTATTTAGGTGGCAGTATTGGCGCTCGCTGTGTTGCAGTAGTTCGAGTAACGAAGATTTTTGTGAGGTAAGTGAGTCATTAAAGGTATAGGTTATTGTTAGTCAGGGCCATTCTTTTGTAGGGATTATTGAAAGTCAGAATAGGTAAACAGCGCAATGTCTTGAGTGCGTTCAGTTCTTCTCAGCTGTTTAAAAGTCAAATAACGTAAGGGGTTCGTAAGCACAGTAATTCATAAATTTTTCTAAGCGGATGTTTCATATGTCGACCCTTAGCGGGGGATACCTCACTGGAATCTTCTAATTTTTTTCTTGTAGTTTCAGTAATTTGTGTAGCTATTGTTCATTGCTAGCGCGATATTGTAGAGAGTATTTACTTTGTGGTTGCACTGTCCAAAAGCATAGAGGAACAGATTCCAGACACTAATCAAAGACAAACACAACAAAGTTAGACACGATGGAACAAAATCTTCAGAAACAGTCACAGCAACAAATGGAGCAAAATCTGAAACAAATTAAAGAAACACTTCAACAAACACGTGAAGATTTAACTACTGAGTTACATAACATCGAATCGAAATGTCTAAAAGTCCGTAATGACGTAAAAACACAAATTTTTGAGCATTTTCAACCTATTTTTTCGAGGCATGAAAATGCATTGCAGAATCACGAAGCAGCCATAAAAGAACTGCAAACTATTGTTCATGAAAATCATGACACCTTGCTGGCTAAAATTGACTCAGTTGCATCTACAGATTCGGTTACACAACTGGCAAAATCTCAGGAAAACTTAAAGGACACAGTAGATACTCTGAAAATTGGTTCAGAAAGACACATGGAGGAAATTAGTTCTTTATCAGAGAAAGTAGTCGAACTTTCGGATCAGCTAAATAATTTATCGACGAAGGTATATGATGCTCTGAATTACACACGACCGGTAGTCTTTAATGACACAGAATGGTATGAACAAATTAGAAAATTCAAACAAAATCAAAATTAAATCAGTACACACTACAAAAGAGAAATCCGGGACACTCGCGCTCCAATACGGGAAGAGGGACATAGAAATACGGAACAGCCACAAAATAATAACAAAGGGCACTTCGGAAACTATGAGAGATATTGGCAAGATACACCGAATTTTGAGATGGAACCGCCGAAACGACGTAACAATGACCGACATGCGACTCGCCGACATGATGATTTTGACTATAAGCTGTTTATTACTACACGTAAATTCAAAACATTTAAGAATTCCGTCAATGACATTCATCCACAAGCGTGGCTTCATCAATTCTCTCATTGTTTTCCTCCCAACTGGTCATTGGAGCACAGATTAGAATTTATGTGTGGTTACTTAGAGAATGAACCAGCTGTAAGAATGCGATCGGTCAAACACGATTGTCACAGTGAAGGAGAATTTTATCAAGCCTTCCTCTCCGCATATTGGTCTCAAGCTAAACAAGACCGAGTAAAACATAGGATCATAATGATGAAACATTTCGAAAAATCTGAATTCTCCAGTCTTGTGAAATATTTTGAAGACATGTTGCACAAGAATCAGTACCTGTCAAACCCATACAGCCCCTCAGAACTCATCCGCATTTGCTTAATCAAATTGCCTGAACATTTACGACATATTATTCTGGCAGGACGTTGCAAAGACGACATTGAAGTTTTTCAGGGACTGTTGCAAGAATTGGAAATTGACACTGACAATCGCAGGACGCAAAAACAGGAACACAACAATCACAGGACACATTCGTCACAATTCCATGATGACAGAAATAATAACAGGACACGACAAGGCTATTCTTACAATGTAAATCGTGACCAAAACAGACACCACTCGTATGACAACCACTTGCAGAGTAATAGTTATAGAGAAAGATCGCATTTCCACAGTAATGACTATCACAGAGACAATCAGAGAAACAGATAATATGGGAACCAAAAAAATTATTATGAAGGGAGACAGAACAACGTCGGACGCAACGGTCCACCGTGCAGTTACGATTCCGGGAGAAAATCTCCACCACATGACCAACAAAAAAGAAACTATATAAACTACCGACAAAACGACAGACCTGAATTTCATCAGAAGTGGCGGTATTCAAACAGAGCAGGGCACTCTCGGCAAGGTGAATTTGTAGAAGTTAGGTCTCCTAATTCTAATAACGATGCGCACCAACAAAGAGACAGACAATGACTCGTACCGCAGGTAGCCACGTGCGCCGGCTGGCTCAGAGAAAAATAACATAGACGCTAAACTTGAGAAAAATTTTAGCATTCCTTACCGACGTATACAACATCATAATCGCTTTGAAGATGAAACGCTGCATATTGGAAAGAGTAAAAGATTGCACCACATTTCATATGTAAAACCGTTTATTGAGAGAGAATTTGCTTTTTAACTTAGTCTTTGCTATAAAATTTTTCACTTCACGTTACTAGTACGCTTTGTCACACTTAAAAACTGGTAACATGCAACAATGTTTTAAAGTTAACTATCCAGTCTAGAACCTAGGGAACATATTTAAACAGAAATTATGAATGCATTGTTATAGTGAACAGACGACACATTGTTGTTATTTGTACATTCTTGCTTGTTAGTTGCACTATTACGTAACGAATATAAGGCTCAAATACTTAGAACATTTACCACTACTGCTAATGAGATTTTAATGCAACATTTTGGTTTACTTGAAAATACATTATGGATTTAAAGTGCTTTCTGTGAGATACCAGATGACACAGTGGTTAGTTTATTTGACAGCTACACGATTATATCACAACACTACTAATGTATGACACAATTTACATTGTTGCTTTTGCGGTGTATCTGTTTTATATCTGCACAGTGTTTCTCAATTCTTCTGGAAAGGAAAACATGTTTTAGTAGTAACTTTTATGGTATAGCTTCAATGAGACAACGTTTTTCGTAGCACAACAATACATTACAGTATAGTACTTTCTTGATCACGGTACTGTACGTAATAACTACGATATCTATACGCGTAGCATTTCACTTTTGTTTATTATGAGGTAAGTACATTGACTTCCACAGAACTTTGCTTACGGACGACAATAATTACGACACTTGGCACATTTTTACCCTTAAATAATGACAGAGATTATCTTACAAGACGCACAGTTTAGTGCTGCAGTACACGTATTTGAGTGATTAATTTTGTACTTAAAACATTTATTTTTAAAGATTTTTGAATCACAAAGATACAAAGAAAGTTTTCGGTGATACATTTCATTCGATTGCTGAAATTTGTAACACCTGAGGTTATAATTACATTAATCCTCAGGGTGGTACACGCCTACTTTGTGTACCATGTGTGTAGCAAGCACAAGAAGCCCTAGCTAATATGGTATTTGCTTATAAAACTTTACACATCAGCAGAATTACACAGCTATCTGATTATTTAACAGAGAAACAAATTTTTTTTTTTACTACATCAGTGACACATGTTTACGCAATTACACAGTTGGATAACTTTACACTTATGAAATTGTATTTTGTCTGTACTGTGTGAATGTTCATATTTTTCAGAACCATTGTGATACTATGAGAGTTTTGAATGATGTATTTGGTATGGGATCATGAGTTTTGAAGTACGTTTGAGGTAGATGACTTCATTAAAGGTTTTGAAATTACTGCAGAAAGCTACATCGTTTTTGACATTTGACTGAGGTGTTATGGTGTTATTATTACGATGACGATGTGTATAATGCTGTTGAGGTATGTTTATGATCAATAAGGTGATGCTGCCGTATATGAGGAATTTGATTATTTATTATGATGAAATATGAAGAAGTGCGGACGAATATGTATATGTGTAATAAGGTAAGGAGTAATGAATAGTGGTTAGGGTCTCTGTTATGTGAAAAAGGATGTTGGAAACCAAGAATCGTATTTTAAGAGTTATGAAATGTGTGTAAATGCGTGAGTGTATCACAATGCCACCAAAAATTTTTTGGACTCTGTTATATTTATAGGATTTTGTTTCTACACATTCTCGACCTGTGAAATTTTTTTATGAGACTGTCACTGTAGCGCACACTGCTGTCGTAAATATTTCGGTAAGAAAGCTAAGTGACCTTGATGTAATGCGGTGTAGGCGCCAAGCTATGCGACAGTCGCCTTGAAAAAAAGCCGTGCCTTTCTGATGCATAACAAAAAAAGGAGAGGCTATTAACCTCGATATTGACATTCCTTTGTAGAAAGCATCGCAAATACGACACTTTTTGATATTTACTGAAATGACTAATGAAACGATGAGAAACATTTCATGACTATTGTATTGCTAGTTGAGAGATTTTATACTGCCTTATGAAATGCCATATGGGTAGTGAATGACGTTTCACGCCTTGCTTTATGTATATATCTGCTCATTTTGTTTAACATCTAGTTTCTGGCTGTACTGCAGCACTGGTTAAAATAAAATTTAATAGATGTACTAATGTAAATATTTTCTGTCTACAGATCCAGTAAATAACAATTTTATGATCTACTTTCAAAAAAATGAGGGAGCACAAAAAGACATTTCCCTTCAAAGGAATTGCATAAATAATTTTTTTACGATTTGGTAACTTGTCTGCTTGAGTAAGTTATCGTGATGCATCACTCTAGTGTTAAGATGTGGCATAGGTATTAAACATGGCCATTTTTAATGTAATATTTTTTCTGCTTGAGCTTTGTCATGTTTAGGTATAAGTTATAGCATTTGCTGCTGTTGTTCGCCAGGCATAGTTCTACTGAATTTTACATTGTATTAAACAAGTATTACTACTGATTTATTTTTCTTTTTGCTGCACATTGGCTCATATTAGTGATAATGTCCCCCCATGAACCATGGACCTTGCCGTTGGTGGGGAGGCTTGCGTGCCTCAGCGATACAGATAGCCGTACCGTAGGTGCAACCACAACGGAGGGGTATCTGTTGAGAGGCCAGACAAACGTGTGGTTCCTGAAGAGGGGCAGCAGCCTTTTCAGTAGTTACAAGGGCAACAGTCTGGATGATTGACTGATCTGGCCTTGTAACAATAACCAAAACGGCCTTGCTGTGCTGGTACTGCGAACGGCTGAAAGCAAGGGGAATCTACAGCCGTAATTTTTCCCGAGGGCATGCAGCTTTACTGTATGATTACATGATGATGGCGTCCTCTTGGGTAAAATATTCCGGAGGTAAAATAGTCCCCCATTCGGATCTCCGGGCGGGGACTACTCAAGCGGATGTCGTTATCAGGAGAAAGAAAACTGGCGTTCTACGGATCGGAGCGTGGAATGTCAGATCCCTTAATCGGGCAGGTAGGTTAGAAAATTTAAAAAGGGAAATGGATAGGTTGAAGTTAGATATAGTGGGAATTAGTGAAGTTCGGTGGCAGGAGGAACAAGACTTCTGGTCAGGTGACTACAGGGTTATAAACACAAAATCAAATAGGTGTAATGCAGGAGTAGGTTTAATAATGAATAAGAAAATAGGAATGCGGGTAAGCTACTACAAACAGCATAGTGAACGCATTATTGTGGCCAAGATAGACACGAAGCCCACACCTACTACAGTAGTACAAGTTTATATGCCAACTAGCTCTGCAGATGACGAAGAAATTGAAGAAATGTATGATGAAATAAAAGAAATTATTCAGATTGTGAAGGGAGACGAAAATTTAATAGTCATGGGTGACTGGAATTCGAGTGCAGGAAAAGGGAGAGAAGGAAACATAGTAGGTGAATATGGATTGGGGGACAGAAATGAAAGAGGAAGCCGCCTGGTAGAATTTTGCACAGAGCACAACATAATCATAACTAACACTTGGTTTAAGAATCATGAAAGAAGGTTGTATACATGGAAGAACCCTGGAGATACTAAAAAGTATCAGATAGATTATATAATGGTAAGACAGAGATTTAGGAACCAGGTTTTAAATTGTAAGACATTTCCAGGGGCAGATGTGGACTCTGACCACAATCTATTGGTTATGACCTGTAGATTAAAACTGAAGAAACTGCAAAAAGGTGGGAATTTAAGGAGATGGGACCTGGATAAGCTAAAAGAACCAGAGGTTGTACAGAGATTCAGGGAGAGCATAAGGGAGCAATTGACAGGAATGGGGGAAATAAATACAGTAGAAGAAGAATGGGTAGCTTTGAGGGATGAAGTAGTGAAGGCAGCAGAGGATCAAGTAGGTAAAAAGACGAAGGCTAGTAGAAATCCTTGGGTAACTGAAGAAATATTGAATTTAATTGATGAAAGGAGAAAATATAAAAATGCAGTAAGTGAAACAGGCAAAAAGGAATACAAACGTCTCAAAAATGAGATCGACAGGAAGTGCAAAATGGCTAAGCAGGGATGGCTAGAGGACAAATGTAAGGATGTAGAGGCCTATCTCACTAGGGGTAAGATAGATACCGCCTACAGGAAAATTAAAGAGACCTTTGGAGATAAGAACGAGTTGTATGAATATCAAGAGCTCAGATGGAAACCCAGTTCTAAGCAAAGAAGGGAAAGCAGAAAGGTGGAAGGAGTATATAGAGCGTCTATACAAGGGCGATGTACTTGAGGACAATATTATGGAAATGGAAGAGGATGTAGATGAAGATGAAATGGGAGATACGATACTGCGTGAAGAGTTTGACAAAGCACTGAAAGACCTGAGTCGAAACAAGGCCCCTGGAGTAGACAATATTCCATTGGAACTACTGACGGCCGTGGGAGAGCCAGTCCTGACAAAACTCTACCATCTGGTGAGCAAGATGTATGAAACAGGCGAAATACCCTCAGACTTCAAGAAGAATATAATAATTCCAATCCCAAAGAAAGCAGGTGTTGACAGATGTGAAAATTACCGAACTATCAGCTTAATAAGTCACAGCTGCAAAATACTAACACGAATTCTTTACAGACGAATGGAAAAACTAGTAGAAGCCAACCTCGGGGAAGATCAGTTTGGATTCCGTAGAAACACTGGAACACGTGAGGCAATACTGACCTTACGACTTATCTTAGAAGAAAGATTAAGGAAAGGCAAACCTACGTTTCTAGCATTTGTAGACTTAGAGAAAGCTTTTGACAATGTTGACTGGAATACTCTCTTTCAAATTCTAAAGGTGGCAGGGGTAAAATACAGGGAGCGAAAGGCTATTTACAATTTGTACAGAAACCAGATGGCAGTTATAAGAGTCGAGGGACATGAAAGGGAAGCAGTGGTTGGGAAGGGAGTAAGACAGGGTTGTAGCTTCTCCCCGATGTTGTTCAATCTGTATATTGAGCAAGCAGTAAAGGAAACAAAAGAAAAATTCGGGGTAGGTATTAAAATTCATGGAGAAGAAATAAAAACTTTGAGGTTCACCGATGACATTGTAATTCTGTCAGAGACAGCAAAAGACTTGGAAGAGCAGTTGAATGGAATGGACAGTGTCTTGAAAGGAGGATATAAGATGAACATCAACAAAAGCAAAACAAGGATAATGGAATGTAGTCTAATTAAGTCTGGTGATGCTGAGGGAATTAGATTAGGAAATGAGGCACTTAAAGTAGTAAAGGAGTTTTGCTATTTGGGGAGCAAAATAACTGATGATGGTCGAAGTATAGAGGATATAAAATGTAGGCTGGCAATGGCAAGGAAAGCGTTTCTGAAGAAGACAAATTTGTTAACATTCAGTATTGATTTAAGTGTCAGGAAGTCATTTCTGAAAGTATTCGTATGGAGTGTAGCCATGTATGGAAGTGAAACATGGACGATAAATAGTTTGGACAAGAAGAGAATAGAAGCTTTCGAAATGTGGTGCTACAGAAGAATGCTGAAGATTAGATGGGTAAATCACATAACTAATGAGGAGGTATTGAATAGGATTTAGGAGGAGAGAAGTTTGTGGCACAACTTGACCAGAAGAAGCGATCGGTTGGTAGGACATGTTCTGAGGCATCAAGGGATCACCAATTTAGTACTGGAGGGCAGCGTGGAGGGTAAAAATCGTAGAGGGAGACCAAGAGATGAATACACTAAGCAGATTCAGAAGGATGTAGGTTGCAGTAGGTACTGGGAGATGAAAAAAGCTTGCACAGGATAGAGTAGCATGGAGAGCTGCATCAAACCAGTCTCAGGACTGAAGACCACAACAACAACAACAGTGATAATGTTGCGTTTGCTTTGCTAATTTATATTTATTGCTGCTTGCTTTGCCAATTTGCATTTTTTTGTCACTGCTGTTTGTGTTAATTGTTTTGTGCTGCTGCATTGCCTCATCCCTTAGATTAGCATCTGAGCTCAGTAGATTTAAGTTAGCTTAAGAGGGGGGTAGGCTATATAAGAGAATGAGCTGTGATGAACGAAGAAATGCATTGAGAAGCTATAAGAAAATGGTTTGGGCAAAAAAGTATTTTGAAAGTGGATATGAACAAAAAAGTAGGGTTTAGGGTCAACAAGTTTAGGTAGGATTTTCTTGCAAACAAATGATGAGGTAAGATAATGGAAAATAAATAATGAGGTAAGAAATATGTGAACATATAAATACAGAAAGCATGCTTGGATTGGATTTTTTTTGGTGGAAACAAATGTTGAAATAACAGGAAAGATCTATGGAATGAAGTTTTGGGTTGGACTGCAGTACCAAATGTTACACTGAAAACAAACCCTGTCCTTTCCTTTTGTGTTATTCCGCTATGTGTTTGTGTACCCTTGTGTATTTGTGTTTTTCCTGTCTTTATATGTTTAGCTGATAAGAGTTATGTTGTAGAATTTTTCTTATAATATGTTATTTACTTTGTAAAGATATTTAGACATTATTTTCGAAAGCTATTCTGATCTTTTATGTATTTACTTACGTCATAATTCATGTAACACTGATGTATATGTTTATTTCTATTCTTTTGTAAAGCCTGTATTACTACAAATGTTATCTGTACTATTATATTCTTTAATGGTGTATTTTGTACCTTTGTAATTGTATTCTCACGTCGTAAATTTATAATTCTATAGAAGCCAGTTCTCCAAAATAAGTTTCATTTCACTGCACACGTTTCTGTTGGTCTTAGTATGTGCACAATATGTGAAAAAAAGAGGACTGTTAGTGCTCGCATGTGTGTTGATAATTCAGCAAGGGACTAGTTAACAGCATTGCTGGTTCTAAGGACAATTCCAAAAACTTTGTGAGTGCACAAGTGGTGGTTTATGGACTTGCGATATTGTCTGCAAGACTCTTCGATGGTGATTGTGCACCTGCACAGTCGCAACAGATGGCTGCTGGCCGTCTCTACATGGACTACAGTGGTCTGTACCTTTGATGACCCACCAATACCATTATTTCTACAACGACTGCAGTGGGTCTGCACCTCTGGTTGCCCACCAATACCATTATCTCTACAAGGACTATAGTGGGTTTACTCTGTTGTGGCCCATTACCTGTCTGCATGTCAAGAGTCAGCACTGTCTTCCCGTCGGAAGAACAGTACTACTTCTTCAAGACTGCATGGAAATCCACTAGTTCAATGTGTATTTTCTTTTACTGCTCAGACTTTGAGAAAAACACCGCAATTTTACTGTGATGAACGATCAGGACTGTCTTTATGGACTGTGCGAAAATCTTTGCTTTTGACCAAAAGTATATCAATAAGTGTGTGCATTTGATTTCTTTATTATTGTAATTATGAAAAAAATTTTCAGATCTGTATTGGCCACTGCCAAAAACAATTTGTAAAATTTTTTGTGGGGAGCATGGGGGCTATGTAAGTAGGCTGTTTAGGTTTTTTTATTGGTAGTGTCAAGTAACGCTCTGTATGAAAATCACTGGCTCTACTGTGTGCAGTCTGTAGCTGGTTTGCATTGTTGTTTGCTATTGTAGTGTTGGGCAGTTGGCTGTGAACAGCGCGTAGCGTTGAGCACTTGGAGGTGAGTCGCCAGCAGTGGTGGATGTGGGGAGAGAGATGGTGGAGTTTTGAGAGCCGATGATCTGGACGTGTGTCCATCAGAGACAGTAAATTTGTAAGGATAGATGTCATGAACAGATACATATATTATGACTTTTGAACACTATTAAGGTAAATACAATGTTTGTTTCTATCGAAATCTTTCATTTGCTTAGTATGCCTATCAGTAGTTAGTGCCTTCAGTAGCTAGAATCTTTATTTAGTTGGCAGTAGTGGCGCTCGCTGTGTTGCAGTAGTTCGAGTAACGAAGATTTTTGTGAGGTAAGTGATTCATGAAAGGTATAGGTTATTGTTAGTCAGGGCCATTCTTTTGTAGAGATTATTGAAACTCAGACTGCGTTGCGCCAAAAATATTGTGTCAGTTTAGTGCTGATCAGAATAAGTAAAGAGAGAAATGTCTGGGTAAGTTCAGTTCTGCTCAGCTGTTTGAAGATCAAATAATGTAAGAGGTTTATCAGCACAGTAATTTATAAATTTTTCTAAGGGGACGTTACAAAATATCGAGATATCACTTACCAAAAGAAGGAAAAATCACTCAGCTGTCCATTGCACGTATAGACTTTTGTTGCGAAGTATTGTTATGTGCACAGCACTAGCGATATTCTCGTAGAACATGTCGTGGTATTCATACATCCCATACCAACCTGTGACGATAGGAAAGAAATACATTAGTACACTCCACAGTAAGATCAATCTGCAAATTTCATCGAAATTCGAAAAGAATAACATATAAGTATTCATACATTGAGATATCACTTACCAAAAAAAGGAATATTCACTCAGTTGTCCATTGCACGTATAAACTTTCGGTGCGAAGAATTGCTATGTGCACAGCACTAGCGATTTTCTTGTAGAATATGTCACCGCATCCACACATCACAGATTAACCTGTGATGAAAAGAAAACACAAAGATTAGTACCCGGCAGAGCTTTATAATTCTGTAAATTTCATATGAATTTGTAACGCATAACATAAAAAAATGGAATATCAATTTTTCACTTATAAAAGAAAGGAATTTTAACTCAGCTATCCATTGCACGTATATACTTTTGGTGTGATGAATTGCTATGTGTACAGCACTAGCGATACTCTCATAGAACATGCCACCGCATCCACACATCCCATACGAACCTGTGACGATAGAAAAGAAATAGATTAGTACACTCCACTGCACAATAAATCTCTAAATTTTATCTGAATTCGTAAAGGATAGCATAAAAGTATTCATACATCGAGATATCACTTACCAAAAGGAAAGAATATTCACTCAGATGTCCATTGCACGTATATTCTTTTGGTGTGTATAATTGGTATGTGCACAGTACTAGCGATATTCTTGAAGAACATAACGCCGCATTCACACATCCCGTACGAACCTGTGACGATAGAAAAAAATTGATTAGTACACTCCACAGTACCATCAATCTGTAAATTTCATCTGAATTCGTAAGCATAACATAATAATAGGCAACATCGAGATATTTCTTACCAAAAGGAGTGAATATTCACCCTGGTGTCCGTTGCACGTATATACTTTTGGTGTGAAGACTTTCTACGTGCACAGCAGTAGCCGTTTTTTTGTAGAATATGTCGCCCCTTCCACACATCCTATACGAACGTGTGACGAAAGGAAAGACGTAGATTAATACCCTCCGCAGTTTCATAAATCTGTAATTTTCTTCTGAACGTCTGAAGTACTACATGAAAATATTCAAACACAGAGAAAGGAATATTCACTCAGCTATCCATTGCATGTAGATACTTTTAGTGCGCAGAATGGCTATGTGCACAGAACTTGCCATTTTCTTGTAGAATATGACACCGCTTTCACACGTGCCAGTTGAACCTGTGACAAAGGAAGGAAATAGATTAGTACACACTGTAGTTTCATATCTCTGTAATTTTCATCTGAATTCGTAAAGCATAACATAAATATATTCAAAAATCGAGATATTACCTACCAAAGGAAAGAAATATTCACTCAGCTATCCAGTGCACATCGATACATTCGGTGTGAAAAACTGCTACGTGCACAGCACTAGCCATTTTCATGTAGAATGTGACGTCGCTTTCACACAACTCAGATGAACTTGTGACGAGAGAAATGACATAGATTAGTACTCTCTGCACTTTTGTAAGTCTGTATTTTTCACCTGAATTCGTAAAGCATAACATAAAGATATTCAAAAATCGATATATTACTTACCAAAAGAATGAAATATTCAATCAGCTATCCATTGCACATAGATACTTTTGGTGTGAAGAATTGATATGATCAGAGCACTAGCAATTTTCCCGTAGAATGTGACGCCGCTTCCACACATCCCAGATGAACCTGTGACGAAAAGAAAACTGATCTTAGTACTCTACACAGCTTCATAATTCTGTAAACTTCATCCGATTTCGTAAAGTATAATATAAAAGTATTCGAACATCGAGATATCACTTAGCAAAAGAAAGGAATATTCACTCAGCTATCCATTGCAGGTAGATACGTTTAGTATGAAGAATTGCTATTTGCAGAGCACTAGCGATTTTCTTGTAGAATATGTCGCCACTTCCACTGCTCCTATATGAACCAGTGACGGATAAAAATACAGTACATAGATTAGCATTCTCCACAGCTTCATAATTTTCTGATTTCTTCTAAGAACGTAAAGGATGACTTACAAATATTCGGACATCCAAATATTACCTACCAACTGAAAGAAATATTTACGCAGCTAACCATTTCACATAGATAAATTTGGTGTGAAGAATTGATATGTGCATGGAACTAGTGATTTTCTCGTAGAATATGTCGGCGCTTCCAAACATTCCATATGAACCTGCTAACGGAATAAAGACATAAATGAATGATCTCCACATTTACAAAAATCTGTATTTTCATCTGAATTCGTAAACCATTATATAAAAATATTCAAACATCAAGCTATTACTCACCAAAAGAAAGTAATATTGTCAGCTATCGATTGCACGTAGATACGTTTCGTGTGGGAATATGCTATGTGCACAGCACCAGCTTTATTTTTGTAGAATATGTCACCGCTTAAACACATCCCATATAATCCTGCTAACGAAGGTAGTGTGATGAATTAGTACTCTCGGAATTTTCCGAAATCTGTAATTTTGTTATTAATTCGTGAAGCATAATATAAAAATACTCAATCATCGAGCTTTTACTTGCCAAAAGTAAGAAATATTCACACAGTTATCCATTGCGACATATCTTAGAAGATTGATTAAGGAAAGACAAACCTACGTTTCTAGGATTTGTAGAGTTAGAGAAAGCTTTTGACAATGTTGACTGGAATACTCTTTGAAATTCTGAAGGTGGCAGGGGTAAAATACAGGGAGCGAAAGGCTATTTACAGTTTATATAGAAACCAGATGGCAGTTATAAGAGTCCAGGGCCATGAAAGGGAAGAAGTGTTTGGGAAGGGAGTGAGACAGGGTTGTAGCCTCTCCCCAATGTTATTCAATCTGTATATCGAGCAAGCAGTGAAGGAAACAAAAGAAAAATTCGGAGTAGGTATTAAAATCCATGGAGAAGAAATAAAATCTTTGAGGTTCGCCGATGACATTGTAATTCTGTCAGAGACAGCAAAGGACTTGGAAGAGCAGTTGAACGGAATGGACAGTGTCTTGAAGGGAGGATATAAGATGAACATCAACAAAAGCAAAACGAGTATAATGGAATGTAGTCGAATTAAGTCGGATGATGTTGAGGGTATTAGATTAGGAAATGAGACACTTAAAGTAGTAAAGGAGTTTTGCTATTTGGGGAGCAAAATAACTGATGATGGTCGAAGTAGAGAGGATATAAAATGTAGACTGGCAATGGCAAGGAAAGAGTTTCTGAAGAAGAGAAATTTGTTAACTTCGAGTATAGATTTAAGTGTCAGGAAGTCATTTCTGAAAATATTTCTATGGAGTGTAGCCATGTATGGAAGTGAAACATGGACGATAAATAGTTTGTACAAGAAGAGAATAGAAGCTTTCGAAATGTGGTGTTACAGAAGAATGCTGAAGATTAGATGGGTAGATCACATAACTAATGAGGGGTATTGAACAGAATTGGGGAGAAGAGGAGTTTGTGGCACAATTTGACTAGAAGAAGGGATCGGTTGGCGGGACATGTTCTGAGGCATCAAGGGATCACCAATTTAGTATTGGAGAGGAGCGTGGAGGGTAAAAATCGTAGAGGGATACCAAGAAATGAATACACTAAGCAGATTCAGAAGGAAGTAGGTTGCAGTAGGTACTGAGAGGTGATGAAGCTTGCACAGGATAGAGTAGCATGGAGAACTGCATCAAACCGGTCTCTGGACTGAAGACCACAACAACAACATCCATTGCAAGTAGATAAATTTGGTGTCGGGATTTACTATGTACACAGCACTTGCGATTGTCTTCTATAATATGTCGCCGCTTCCACACATCCCATGTGAACCTGCTAACGAAAAAAAGACATAAATGTATAGTCTCCACATTTACCAAAATCAATAATTTTCATCTGAATTCGTAAAGCGTAATATAAAAGTATTCGAAGAGCAAGCTATTACTTGCCAAAAGAAAAAAATATTCACTCAGTTATCCATAGCACGTAGATTAGTTTGGTGAGGGAATATGCTACGTGCGCAGCACTAGTGATTTTCGTTTAGAATATGTCGCCGCTTCCACACATTCATATGAACCTGCTACCGAAAGAAAATTCATAAAATAATACTCTCCACGTTTACCAAAATCCAATTTTCATCTGAATTCGTAAAGTATAATATGAAAATATTCAAACTTCGAGCAATTGCTTACTAAAAGGAGGATATATTCACTTAGTTATCCATTGCTCGTAGATAAATTTGGTGTGGGAATATGCTGTGTGCACAGTACTAGCGATTTTCTTGTAGAGTATGTCGCTGCTTCCACACATCCCTTATGAACCTGCTAATGGGAGAAAGGACATAAATTAGTACTCTCCTCAGTTTCCGAAATTTGTAAATTTATCTGTATTCGTGATAAACTTGGTGTGGGGAATATGCTTTGTGCACAGATAAGGAATTCGCTGGTAGAATATATTCCCGTTTAACAAATCTCGTCTGAACCCGCTACTGATAGAAAAGACATATTTTAGTATTTTGCGGAGTATCGAAATTTGTGACTATTATCTGAATACGTAAAGCATAATATCAAATATTCAAACACCGAGCTATCACTTACCAAACGAAATAAATATTCACTCAGTTGTCAGTTGCACATAGATAAATTTGATGTGGGGAATATGCTTTCTGCATAGCGAAATGAATTAGCCCCCTTTAGCGGATGCCATGTGAGCTGGCTAATGAAAGTAAAGACAAAATTAGTAAAACGTAGACTTTCTGAATTCTGTAATTTTAATCTGAATACCTACAGCATAATTTCAAATGTTCAAACAACGAGATATATCTTACTAATGAATGGAATGTAGACTCGGTTTCCTACATTACGAAGCTAAATATGGTGTGTTGAATATGCTTTGTGCTGAGAGATGGGATTCACTGGTAGAATATATCCCTGCTTTAAAATATGTTGTGTGTACCTGCTAATGTGAGAAAAGACAAAAATTAGTACTAAGCAGAGTACCGAAATCTGTAATTTTTATCTGAATATGTGATGTATAGTATCAAATATTCAACCACCACGAGCTATTGCTTTCAAAACAAAAGAAATATTCACTCAGTTATCCATTGCACGTTGATAAATTTGGTGTGGTGAATATGCTTTCTGCACAGCATAAGGGATTAGCCAGCAGAATATATCCCTGCTTTAAAGCATGCTATGTGAGCCAGCTAATGAAAGAAAAGACATAAATTAGTCAATGCAGGGTTTCCGAAATCTTTAATCTGAGTTTGAATACGTAAAGTATAATATCAAATATTCAAACATCGAGCTATTACTTACGAAAAGAGAGAAATATAGAACTCAGTTCCCTACATTGCGAAGCTAAATGTAAATTGCTACATCGCAAACGTAAATTTGAAGTGGGAGAGTGTTGTACACAAAGCAAGTGGGATTTGATAGCAGAATAAATCGTAGTTTGAGTAAGTCTCTGGTGGACTGACTAATGGAAGAAAAGTAAAAATTATTAATATGTTCAGTACATGAAATCTGTAACTTTCAACGGAATAAGCAAACTCTGATTTCCAATAATCAATCCATAAGCAATTTCCTATCAAGACAAAGACATATAATTTCAGTTTCCAATACCCAAATTTAAATCTGGTGTTGGCGACTTCTTACATGCAGTGGAATGACCCGTCGCTTTAACACATCTTACTTTAACATCTTAACGAAGGAGAAAAGACCTGTTATTTTGTTCATTATACAGAATCTGTAATCTTTATTTGAATAAGAAAACGTAATTTCAGATATTCGAACTGCATGTATTTTCTTACCGAACAAATATATGTCAGCTTTTGACATTCAGGGAAAATACTCACATGGGGTGTAGTAGTGAGAAATAGCAAGTCCCCCCCCCCCCCCTGTGAGGGCGTTTCCCCACTTTTCTACCCACCAGAAGTCAACTTTTACCATTATATAACCTTTTGCACAAAATGGATCGTTTTTGAAGAGCATTGTAGTAACAAGAAACACTCCTCGTGTAATGTACCCAAAAGTGTTCTTGTGCATATGTTAGGTCTGACGATTAGTTTTAGAGATGTAAAAGTTGTAATAATAATCTAGTAATACATTTTTTGCACCCTGTTATGTCCATGTAAGTGTATCGTATATTTTCAAGCTGATCTATGTTCTTGTGAGATCAGTTTAGTTGATATCAGGATTATTTGCCCAACAATGAAAATGACACGTTCGTCTTGGCTCTCACTCACCGTTCCCTGCGACTGTTGCTGGCATTTCTGCCTACACGTGTCTAGTTTAGCTGAGGTTATGTCGTTAACTTAATAAAGCCATACGGGGCAGTTCAGTCTGTGGTGTTGTGTAGTGTTTCTTCTTACATTGTTTTCCGTAGCATGAGAGAAGAATAATGCTGGATCTTACGACCTGTTTTATTTACTGTACATCTGTTTCGAAACAAGAGACGTCAAAAGTAAAGAAAAGCTTGGAAATTTTGATACGTGTCAGCAAGGAACGGAAAATTAATTGTCATACTATTCTACAAAATGTTCGAAAGACTGAAGTGCATAATGTATGTCGACTTAAATATAATAAGCAACATAATGCAAACATACTAATTAACTGGAAAACTGCACAGCTAAGTGATAAAAGTTTATGATCGATTTCATATTATTCATTCAGTTTGAAAAAAGATAATGTTATGTGTGCTGAAATATGTGATTTAGAGGTAGGAAAAAAAAACCACTCCAAAAGCGTTGCGGAATATTTGAAGTTCGTTTTTTAACTCTGAAACTAGAGAAAAGGGATGATGATTTCGGTAGAAAGGTTGCAGAACACAACAACAGTACTGTATTTGGGTTTAGTAGCTGTGGAAGTCCGTTGTTTTCCACGAAGTACGCAGTTTTGTAGATTATTTAGAGGAATGTCTATTTTTACTGCTCGATTTACTGCAGAAAATCAATGTATGTCTTCCAGAAGGAGATACACTGACGATAAAAAATTTGAAAAACAAATTGGCTGAACACTACGGTGATGGAGTCTTATTCGTTTCAATGGTAGTGAGCACAAACTGCTGAACGAACGGTACAGCGAGGGAGATGTCAATGAAAAAAGATGAGCGAATGAGGATATTGGAAGCCACTGGAGCCATCATTCGTGAAGGTATCAGAATGACTCCTTATCATACTGCTGGTTATACAGATACCATTGACTTGACTGAGAATGCTGACGTTACGGTTTCTGAAAATTTACAAGAATTTATAACGGTTCTGGTTGTCTCGAAGAAGAAACGTAGTGAACATTCCCACTTGAGAAAACGTACAGTAATATCCCAAACGTTTGTGTCAGCTACGAGGTCTCGTTCATTCACCTCCTCATTGCAACATGGGGCTAGCAGTGTACTTGTTTTGTAAAGTGGGATCAAAAAACATTGCTGAAACTGTCTCGAACATCTTTCTATAGTAGCGTGAATATCAGATTTCAGCGTCTAAATGTACTTGTGTTTCGGGCAAGCAATGCTGTCATAGTTTCTCGTTCGTCATACACTGCTGACGCAGTATGCTTCCACTCCTGCTGAGTACATCTAAAATTGTATCTGCGGTTGCAGAACAGCTTGGGCCCCAGAAAATAGGTTTGGCGGGAATCAAACTAGTCCCCCTGTGCAATTCACGTGAAACAACCGCCGCTCCACACAGTATACGCGTATTACTACTGATTTCATACGGAACAATGTGGAAGAAAATGCAAGTGGATGAGGGCTGACTTACGCTGTGCAACAGTGTGTATAAGCTGTCGAGGGCGAATTGCATTAATGTGCTCCCAGTGATTTGCTAGAAAATTTGGAAGATGTTTTTCAGTAAATAATTGTATAATGTTCAATATATAATGTGGCATTTTAGTTGTGTAGTTGTTGTAAATATGATGATTTTAAACGTCTTATAAAAATTGTTACTGTTGATGAATTCTATACTAATTCTTCATTCTCACGACCAGTGATTTAGATCGCAATATAAATACTTAGGTGCCACCACTGCTGAGTGGATAGTGTTGCTGACTACCATTCAGAGGACCCTGGCTCGTTTCCCGACTGGGTCGGAGGTTGTTTCCGGTTAGGGACTGGGCGTTATGTTGTCGTTATCACCATTTCAACATCATCGAGAAGCAAGCCGCCGATGTGGTATCAAATAAAAAGACTGTCACTAAGCAGCTGAAAAACCGTAGATCACTTCATACTACTTTCAGTAGCGTGCGTAACACTGAACAACACAATGTACAGCAGAATTGTTCTGAAACAATAAATGTCCGTTTAAAAAGGAATTTCACTCTCTCCTTTTTTATCTTCACATTTTAATACTGAAGTGTACGTGTTACACATATGTCTCTATACGTAAAAAAAAGGCAAGTGGTTGTGCAGAAGCAAAGGAAAAAAGCTGGAAATTATGCCAAACTCATAGACTAATTGATTTTTACTCTTACAAATACAATTTTTCGAAAACTGGTTTCCTTGCTTAAAAAATTCGCATGACTCCTTTAAGAAGAATTTAAGTACACATATTTTAATCGTATTAGACTTCGGAAAGTGAACTGTTTTATGTAAAAGTGGAAAAAGGTAAAATAAATGAATTAAGGGTTTGCGCGAGGCGGGTGTTCACCTGCTCTGGGGAGGGGGACGGAGGAACTTTTCTATTTCTTATTACTGCATTCCCTATGAGTGTTTCCCAGTATTTAAAACTTTATAAATTATTTCCCCAGTTTTCCTAATTCGCCTGGGGTAATATGTATCTAGGCATGGATGAAAAAACACAACGGTTCAAGCATAAAGCCCCTCCAGCAAAAACTGCTCGTCAGAATTTGGTACACTATTTTTCCCAGACAGTGTAACAGACAGCACTGTAAAATACACAAACGAAGAACTGGACGAATGGCAGAAGCTTATTCTTAAAGTGCTCGAGACTGCGCACATACAGATATTGAAGAATTATTTGCTTCTCTTGGTGTTTTATACCTCGCTGGAGTGAAAATTACACAGTATCACACTGCGGATGACTATGAGACATGACTATGAGACATTGATACTGTCAACAAGTCTAGGAGGGCGCAGAAGAAGGACGCAGATAATGTGACGCCAATTATTTATTCTATGAGCTAGTGGATGTGCAGCAAGATTGACAACAATAGCCGAGAAGTTGAAAGAATTTTGTGAACGTTGGGATGTCAGGGAGTACAGTCCAATTAAGTCGGCAAAATACGTTATAAGAGAATGCACAGTCTGTGACGGTATAATTTTTTACACCCTAACCCTCCTAATATCGTGGGGTCTATAATGACCCCAGGCCATAATTTTCTTTAAAATATACCTTATTTCCTATTCCTAAAAAATATGAAAAATTCGGACTTTTCCTGAATTAAGTAATGGGTCCGTAACATATTAATATAACTTTTTGAAAATATTCGGTTTTGCAGAAAATCCAGAGAGAACCACTGAATACCATTGGGATTAAATGCGACCCCATTTCTCTCTTGCAGTATTATTACCCAATAATGCTGCATTGAATCCGTAACTGTTGCTTTATTTCCTTTGTTTTATTCTTGTAAATATTGCCGTAATATGTGATTGTTGCCAATACTTTAAAAGCCAACAGTTATTTGTTCCATACAAGTGGAGACTACTATTGTGTCTGTTGCATTTAGTGGAAAATGTCTCATCACCTTTCCAAAGACGAAGTGCTTGAAATATTACTGCAGGATAATCCTCTATCTGGCGAATCAAATAGTGATATCAGCGATATAGTTTCTGATGTCTCATGCAGCGATGGAGAAATAGGCGTCTTAGAAGAGAATATTCCTCAATCAGACTGGGGTTCAGAAGAAGATTTGGACAGTGCAGATGTCCAGGCTGAACAGGAAGTAACACATACTTCTAACTGTTATATATAAGCGCACAATGTAATTCTGTAAATGTGTGTTAGGGTCTAGAGAAAAAATATACCCCTTGTATTTTTTATTTTTTTTTTATTTTGTGTAGGTCTAAAAACAAAGAAGAATTGTGGCACAAACACGAGTTAAGAAGAGCTTGTGGAAGAGAAGAGAGATGGACCATAATGCGAGTAAAGCCAGGTCCAACAAAGTTCGCAGTGAAAAATGTAGACTCCATAGAATCAGCTTTTCAGATGTTTCTTAGGAGAAACAATGTTGATGTGGACTAACAAAGAGGGTAGTCTTGTTTACGGTATTAAATGGAAACCATTAGATGCCATTCAACTGAAGTGCTTTATCGGTGTCTTGATCCTAGCCGGTGCTTACAAGGCCCATTATGAAGCACTTTCACATGGCTAGAAATCGCTTTACGCAAATTTCAAGGTGCATCCGATTTGATGACGCAGATGTGAGACGTCACAACCGTGCTCCTGACAAGCTGGCTCCCATTAGAGAAATATTTAAAATGTGGGTACACACATTGCAAGAAGCATATGTTCCTCACAGCAAGGTAACAACAGATGAACAACTTGTGGCATTTCGTGGTAGATGTCCATTTCGGCAATATAATCCTATAAAACCAGGAAAATATGGTTTGAAATTATGGGATGTATATGATAGTGCAATGTCTTACGTTCTCAATCTCCAAGTTTACACTGGTCGACAAGAAAATGAATCTCATGAAGTTGGTCAAGGCAAGAGAGTTGCTTTAGATAACGTGAAAGGCTTAGAAAACAGTGGCAGAAATGTAACAACTGACAATTTTTTCACTAGCATTAGTTTGGCGAGAGAATTTCTGAAAATCAATCTCACACTCTTAGGAACAATTAGAAAAAAATTAAAGAGGACTACCACGAGCTTTCACTCAGACCAAAGGTCGAGTCAAATATTCATCTATTTTTGGATTCCAAGAGCATGCTACAATTGTTTCATATTGTCCGAAAAAGGGAAAAGTTGTAACTTTGCTCAGTACAATGTATTCAAGGAAGGAAGTGGAAGATCATGCAAGCCAGTAATGATTCTGGATTATAACAAAACAAAATCAGCAGTTGATACCATGGACAAGCTGGTTAGAATGTAGACTACAAAGAGGATGAGCAGAAGGTGGCCAATGGTATTATTTTACAACATGATTGATATCAATGCACTGAATGCATTTATCATATGGCTACATGTTACACCAGACTGGGCAGAAAGGACCAACTACAAGAGACGGGCATTTCTCGTAGAATTAGTAAAGCAGCTCATCAGAAGAAAGTCAGACAAAATTATTTCCCCAGTACTTCCATCAACAGTACAGACAAAAAAAATGAGGAAGGTGTCCGTTTTGTAAAAGGTCTGAGGATAGAAAATTCACCGATAAATGTTCAAAATGTGGATGTTCTGCGTATAAAAACCACTCTGCAATTTATTGCTGAAGTGTGATGCGTCATAAATGTCAATTCGGAATTTAATCAAAAATGTTTGTAGTTTTATGAGAATCGTTTGTAAATTTTATGGAAATAAATAATTTAAAAAAATATGCATTTTAATTTAATGTAATGTCACTGACATCACGTTTTAGATTGTGGAAAACATAAGGAATGTGATTTTATTCTACCATTATTAAAACTAACCTTAATAAAAAATAAATTCCGTTGGGGTCACTAAAGACCCCAATGGTACTCAGTGTAACAAAAAATACTCGGTATTAGAAGGGCTAAATATGGAATATATGCAGATAAACAACCTGCTGGTCCACGTCAAATACCCAGTGATGCAGGGAACGCGTTGTTACTACTAATTCTACTCACTGACAACACAGACAGAGACGTGGAGATGACGGACAACTATGTTGTATCTATACCAGTCGCGAACGAATTTTACGCTAATCACTGACTCACAGCAGTAGGTACCCTGCAGAGGAACAGGAGAGAAACTCCGTAAGATCGCTGTCGGTAAAGGATTGACCTGTATTTACGCATTGGGAGAGAAATCAAGTGAGAGCTGCTTTGCCGATATGTCCCAAACAAGAAATAGAAACAGAACTTACTACTGGTGTCTACGATGCGCAGCGACTGTAGTATAGACGCGTAAGTGGCAAAGTGAATAAGCCTGAAGTGGTAACATTCTACAGTCTCAGAAGAAGAGGCGTAGATATTATCTGTTTGAAATGGTAATATTCTACTTCAAAAGTAAGCAACTGCTGACTCATTACGCTGCTTTTAAGCTTACTTAAGATCGGAGCAATCAATGATCATATTTATAACATACAAGATGAATACAAGTGATTTTAATGCCAAGGAGGATATTCCTTACAGAGGTGAGTATGGCGCATACAAAACATAGGACCAAACATACGTCGATTTCTAGCATACCACGCCACTTGAAGAAGACAGGGAAAGGTTTTGTAGATATCCACAACCTACTCATAGCAGAAGGAGCAACTGAATCAAGAGAAAAACCAGAAAGTCATTAATGCCCTAAAGGGAAAAACAGATACACACAGCATTGCTGCCATCATCTTTCCAGTCATTCAATGAGTATCTGTTCCTAAATCGAGCGTCACCCTTGTCTACCCTCTTAAACTAACCCAGAAAACGAAGTACCAGGAAACACGGCACTGTGCGCACACAGATTTAGGCATTCGGTCAAAGCTATTTTATTATTATTTACTTTTTATGTATTTTTTTATTTTTTATTATGTATTTTTAAAGTAAAAAATTTGCACTCAGAGGACACTACACGACATCGAAGAAGGATCTTCGCCGAGTGCGGGGGCGGTTTATGAGAGCTCTGAACGCCACGTTGTCATCCTATTTAAAATTTCAAAAACTCCTTTGAAACTGATGGTATTTTCTAACGACGTACGTAGGGATAATTTTAAAAGAAACTTATTGTAACAAAATGGTGGCACTCTAAAATAAAAGTAATTTTTTTCGACTGAAACGTCGTTATAAAAACGTGTACCAAAAATCGAAATTAAAATATATCGCAAAAATTCTATGCACTACAGTACAAAGAACGCCGACTCATAAGGCAGACAAAGGTATAGTGTGATTGCATGCGTATTTCACGAATTATATCTCCTGCCAACTTGATAAGTGTTGTTTTGAAAAAACAACCGTTCAAAGTTTCAGCTTATGTATTTTTAATATGAAACGCCAGCACAGTACTGTCGGCCTTTCTTTCATCGATGTCGAAACAGTTCCATTTTGGCGAAATTATATCGAGTAACTGGCATCCGCTTACCAACGGAATGGTTTTTTGCACGACTGGGACTGTTTTTCGATCTTCTCCTATCTGTATAAATACGTTTGTCATTTTCAATCACTCACGTTTTACTGCAGGCAAAAAAGAAAAAGAAAAAAGAAAAAAAGACAAGTTTAGCTGACGCGAGACAAGCACGTGTTGTCGGACTGTTTACCATAAACGAAGAGAAGTCATTTTTCGAATAGTATTTTAGTTGATACTAATGCCCTCTGTGACACGATGTGAAACTAAGTGGACCACTATTACGTCGTTAACTAATACAACATTGCACCGGTTGCATTCGAGCGCTCGTTTTCGCCAGATCCCTATGCAGTAAACTGCTGTTTTAATATATTATCATATTTATGGAACACTGCACTATGATTGAATCTTAAAAATAGACTCTCTAGGGAATATTTTTGGCAGATATAAATAAGGTAAAAAAATTTTGCCCTAGTCTACTCCCTCGATCGAGGATAAAACGAGCATGTGATGTTTACGTATGACGAAAGGAATTTTGTGATCTGAACGCACAGCCTGACATAAGATATACGTACACCGAGGTAACAGAAGTTATAGGATACGTCCTAATATCGCCTCAGGTTTCCTTTTGCTCGGCATAGTGCAGCAACTCGGCGTGGTATGGACTCAAAAAATTCGTTTACAGTTCCCCTGCAGAAATACCGTAGCACGCTGCCTCTATAGCTCTCCATAACAGCGAAACTGTTGCCGGTGCAGGATTTTGTGCACGAACTGACCTCTGGATCATGTCCCACATATGTTCGATGGTCGGGCGACCTGGGTGCCAAATCATTCCCGAATGTTCTTCAAAGCAGTCGTGAACAACTGTTGCCCAGTGACACTGCGCACTGTCATCAATAAAAATTCCATCATTGTTTGAGAAAGTGAAGTCCATGAACGGCTGCAAGTGGTCCGCAAGTAGCCGAACACAGCCGTGTCCAGTCAACGATCGGTTCAGTTGGACCAGATGACCCAGTCTGTTCCACGTAAACACAGCCCACACCGTTACAGAGCCACCACTACCTTGTTGACAACTCGGGTCCATGGCTTCGTATGGTCTGAGCCAGACTCAAAATCTACCATCAGCTCTTAAAAACTGAAATCGAAACTCATCTGACCTGGTCACAGTTTTCCAGTCGTCTAGAGTCCAACTGATTTGATCACGAGGCCTGGAGGGGCGCTGCAGGCGATGTCGTGCTGTTAGCAAACGCACTCGCGTCGTTCGTCCGCAGCACTGCCCTAACAGATACAGTCGTCGTACGTCGCACAGTGATTTCTGGGGTTATTTCACGCTCTGTCGCTTGTCTGATAGCACTGACAACTCTACGCCCTCGACCGTTAGGTGAAGGCCGTCGGCAACTACGTAGTCCGTGGCGAGAGTTGTTGTTGTTGTTGTGGTCGTAAGTCCTGAGACTGGTTTGATGCAGCTCTCCATGCTACTCTAACCTGTGCAAGCTTCTTAATCTCCCAGTACCTACTGCAGCCTACATCCTTCTGAATCTGCTTAGTGTATTCATCTCTTGGTCTCCCTCTATGATTTTTACCCTCCACACTGCCATCCAATACTAAATTCAATACCTCCTCATTAGTTATGTGATCTACCCATCTAATCTTCGGCATTCTTCTGTAGCACCACATTTCGAAAGCTTCTATTCTCTTCTTGTCTAAACTATTTATCGTCCACGTTTCACTTCCATGCATGGCTACACTCCATACAAATACTTTCAGAAACGACTTCCTGATATTTAAATCTATACTCGATGTTAACAAATTTTTCTTCTTCAGAAACGCTTTCCTTGCCATTGCCAGTCTACATTTTATGTCCTCTCTACTTCGACCATCAACAGTTATTTTGTTCCCCAAATACCAAAACTCCTTTACTACTTTAAGTGTCTCATTTCCTAATCTAATTCCCTCAGCATCACCCGACTCAATTCGACTACATTCCATTATCCTCGTTTTGCTTTTGTTGATGTTCATCTTATACCCTCCTTTCAACCACTGTCCATTCCGTTCAACTGCTCTTCCAAGTCCTTTGCTGTCTCTGACAGAATTACAATGTCATCAGCGAACCTCAAAGTTTTTATTTCTTCTTCATGGATTTTAATACCTACTTCGAACTTTTCTTTTTTTTCCTTCATTGACTGCTCAATATACAGATTGAATGACATCGAGGTTAGGCTACAACCCTGTCTCACTCCCTTCCCAACCAGTGCTTTCCTTTCATGTCCCTCGACCCTTGTAACTGCCATCTTGTTTCTGTACAAATTGTAAATAGCCTGTCGCTCCCTGTATTTTACCCCTGCAACCTTCAGAATTTGAAAGAGAGTATTCCAGTCAATATTGTCCAAAGCTTTCTCTAAGTCTGCAAATGCTAGAAACATAGGTTTGCCTTTCCTTAATCTAGCTTCTAAGGTAAGTCGTAGGGTCACTATTGCCTCACGTGTTCCAACGTTTCTACGGAATCCAAACAGATCTTCCCCGAGGTCGGCTTCTACCAGTTTTTCCATTCGTCTGTAAAGAATTCGTGTTAGTATTTTGCAGCCGTGGATTATTAAACTGATAGTTCGATAATTTTCACATCTGTCAACACCTGCTTTCTTTGGGATTGGAATTATTATATTCTTCTTGAAGTCTGAGGGCATTTCGCCTGTCTCATATATCTTGCTCACCAGTTGGTAGAGTTTTGTCAGGACTGGCTCTCCCAAGGCTGTCAGTAGTTCGAATGGAATGTTGTCTACTCCAGGGGCCTTGTTTTGACTCAGGTCTTTCAGTGCTGTGTCAAACTCTTCACGCAGTATCATATCTCCCATTTCATCTTCATCTACATCTTCTTCCATTTCCATAATATTGTCCTTAAGTGCATCGCCCTTGTGTAGACCCTCTATATACTCCTTCCACCTTTCTGCTTTCTCTTCTTTGCTTGGAACTGGGTTTCCATCTGAGCTCTTGATATTCATACAGGTGGTTCTCTTTTCTCCAAAGGTCTCTTTAATGTTCCTGTAGGCAGTATCTATCTTACCCCTAGCGAGATAAGCCTCTACATCCTTACATTTGTCCTCTAGCCATCCCTGCTTAGCCATTTTGCACTTCCTGTCGATCTCATTTTTGAGACGTTTGTATTCCTTTTTGGCTGCTTCATTTACTGCATTTTAATATTTTCTCCTTTCATCAATTGAATTCAGTATTTGTTCTGTTACCCAAGGAGTTCTACTAGCCCTCGTCTTTTTACCTACTTGATCCTCTGCTGCCTTCACTACTTCATCCCTCAAAGCTACCCATCCCTCTTCTACTGTATTTATTTCCCCCATTCTTGTCAATTGTTCCCTTATGCTCTCTCTGAAACTCTGTACAACCTCTGGTTCTTTCAGTTTATCCAGGTCCCATCTCCTTAAATTCCCACCTTTTTGCCGTTTCTTCAGTTTTAATCTACAGTTCATAACCAATAGATTGTGGTCAGAGTTCACATCTGCCCTTGGAAATGTCTTACAATTTAAAACCTGGTTCCTAAACCTCTATCTTACCATTATATAATCTATCTGAAAGCTGTCAGTATCTCCAGGCTTCTTCCATGTATACAGCCTCCTTTCATGATTCTTGAACCAAGTGTTATCTATGATTAAGTTATGCTCTGTGCAAAATTGTACCAGGCGGCTTCCTCTTTCATTTCTTAGCCCTAATCCATATTCTCCTACTACGTTTCCTTCTCTCCCTTTTCCTACTACCGAATTCCAGTCACCCATGACTATTAAATTTTCGTCTCCCTTCACTATCTGAATAATTTCTTTGATTTCATCATACATTTCTTCAATTTCTTCGTCATCTGCAGAGCTAGTTGGCATATGAACTTGTACTACTGTAGTCGGCGTGGGCTTCGCGTCTATCTTGGCCACTATGCTATTTGTAGTAGCTTACCCGCACTCCTATTTTTTTATTCATTATTAAACCTACTCCTGCATTACCCCAATTTGATTTTGTATTTATACTTATTTATTTTAAAATATAAAAGACAAATCACTAACACAGATTCTGCAGGACTGGTATTTCATAATGTCCTACACCGCACGGAATTCACTTACCAAAGCGGTCGCAGCAGTCTTTTTCACAGCCACCAGGAGCAGCCGCTACAAGGTGGCGACTGCTCTACCACCTCCCCACCAGCAGCGCGCGGGGAGGTCGGCGTAACAGGGACGGGGCCCATCCCCTCAGGGACAGACACCTCGGTCTCTGGGGCGGCTGCCGCAGCCCTGCTTCAGGCAGTTATCCCTCGTACAGTAAGCTAGATTTTACGATTGCCTAAGGTTGTACAGCGGAAAAGTGTTCTGTGATTGTATATCCGTGGGGACGTATTCGTGCCTGAAAGATCGCTGCTTCTTACACCGCCCCCTTATTTTCGGCGATCTTGATTTACTTGGCTGATTTTCACTGCACCTGCTGTAAAGATGGGAACTTCCATGTTTTCTGATAGCCTGCGCAATACAGGTGATATAAAGAAGCTCTTCTATGTACGTCAGGTCACATACAAAAAGGTTTTCCTAGGATTGTGATCGGCAGATATTGCGAACGGACGGCTTGCACTGTCTTGTAACAATCAGCGAACAGCAGCACTCTGAATAGACTAAGAACTACTACTTCTTTTGGGAAGCTCAGGTATAGACACTGATGTGTCTGCATCAAAAAATTCAGTCTGGAATTTGAGTATAATTTGAGTATCTTCTAAGAACGATTGTATGTGTCATTGGGATACTGCCAAAGAAAACCGATCACTGAATCAGAATGACTAAACAGAGAAGGCAGAGTAGGCAGTTCTGGTGGAGCTAACGGAGAATTTGGGGGGAAATGCCTCTTACCACGCGTTCTACAACTCCGCGTAAAAGAACTCAACTGCAAACACACATTAACATACGCCGTCACATGAACGTTCGCAAAAAAGAAGCTGTGTACTATTTCTTACATTATGACACAAATTTACGCAACTGATGAAAACGAGCGTTATATTTATGACGCGAAACTTGCCATAAAGATAACATAATATTTTATTTACATGCCGCAGGAGGCGAAGGCTATCTTACACTGAGAAGTGCGGGATCACAAAATTAATATTCCGATCTTGAGAGAAACACAGAAACACATACGTACACACACACACACACACACACACACACACACACACACACACACACACACACACACACACACACACAGGCGAGTGCTAATTCACACTGTGCACACTGTGAAACACGCTCGCACTTTTCGCAACTTGCTAACAGATATTTTAGATTTACTGCAGGTAGCGTCAAGGCAATGGAGTACCGAGAAATTCTTTTCCAGTTTTCAGTAAAATATACTGGTATTACCAATAGCAACGGTCAACGGTATATTAAAACCATGAAGCGAATGATAATCGGACTGATTAAACGCATTCCATATAAAACTGATTAAATGCATTTCATACAAAACTGTTCATGGAACTATTGCACCAGTTAAGTGTTACTAAACGGATAGAAGACCTTCAGTTCCATCACCAGAATGTTTCAA
The DNA here is from genome assembly GCF_021461385.2 of Schistocerca piceifrons. Classification (NCBI taxonomy): domain Eukaryota; kingdom Metazoa; phylum Arthropoda; class Insecta; order Orthoptera; family Acrididae; genus Schistocerca; species Schistocerca piceifrons. Next base: position 1,136,218,848 of record NC_060138.1, on the reverse strand, counting down.
AATTAGTCATGAGCTTGTCACACAATAAATTATAAATGTAAAACTGACAAGCTTACTACGGACTTACTGTATCAATGACACACAGCTAGCTTGTTATCTGTTACAAGCCACTGACAACAAACATGAATACTATTTCAGTTACCGTGTGGATGCTGCCATGGGCGATCGTGATGGTAATCACAGAGCACGAAAAGCTGCATGTTCATTGAGCACATATTTGTTGTTACATCTAATACAAAAGCAACAAACTTAGCACAAACATTTCTTCATATTGCCCAAGGAGACACATCACAAATTTTCGCTACTACCTGTGAGCACAAACACTACTGACCACGCGTCGGTCTCATATTGCGCCAATGAAGTTGAATATCTCGTACCTTTAGGACGAGGAAACATTCTGCTGGACGCTGGGAACCGAAAATAAAATCCTCTGTTACTGGTCTCTAACTGGGAGTATGGAATTAGCCTTGTATGCAACTGTACAAGGCAGATCAAACAAGCATGCATCGTAGGCTGTTTGTTTATACTCGTATATGTCATTCAAAGAACAATTATTTGTCGCGGGAAAACAATCAAAATGTAAATAATACTTGGCGGGAAAAACAATCTCGCAGCGAAAACATCAGTCGACCTGAATTTAGAGACGAGCTCAAAATAAAACATATACACTGATATAATGTATTGTTCTACAAATAGCAGTTCCGATTGCCCTAGTCCTTGTAAATCTGTATGTTTACAGAAATATTCTCTCAATTATTTCCAGCGATTGATAAGACGCAGATAATTTAATCTGAACACCATCTAATTAAAACGTTACTGTTTCCAACCGAAAACATTCCAAAACATGTTTAATGCATTTCACCTTCGCTTTTTACGAGTATGTCAACAACATATGACGTTTTGCTAAACATAGCAGTTAATTTTCAATAACATAAAATCCAGACAAAGAGTCATTCGAAATACTTTTTGAAACTGCTACCTAATCGCTAGCGTGTTGTAACCGATTGCACGCCATTATTGCTCGCGACAATGCCAGCGATATATCGCTCGTGTGTGGGGCGATTACTGAGTTCGTCGTCGACAGAACCACTAACGCCAGATCACGAGATACACATCGGCGTAGGTAACGTATGAATCACGCTCACTGCTACAACTTACGTATCACCGAAATGAAACACGAGCAACGACGACCCAAGTTGCCAGCGAAATGAATTAATGCATTACAGCTCGAATTCGAGTGACCTCTACCAATTTAGTACCACGGAGGTGAAAAGCCAAGAAAGTGTGGGAGCATGGAACTGGTACTGAGGATATGAATTGACCTAGCACAAAGACGATAATACAACCCATCTTATTTGATGATACCTACGTAAGCAGAAAAAACCATTTCAAAACACATTTCATTCCGTAAAAAAACACACTTATGGTTTAAGACGCAAATCAGTCACTTGTCATATACAGAACTTGATGCCTGAAATCTTTCTATAATCCGTTATAAATTCTTAGACTCTTAGATAACTCTATCGAAAACATGTTTCAAGACACCATGGTGTTGTACTAAACTTTAGAGCTAATGCAGAAAGCACAAATAAACTCTTTTGTCCGATTCCACCCGCTGGCTTTGACCAATGACCTCATGCCGAAGTCAAAGAAACTACATGGAGGCGGTATGGGGGCAACGAGCATAGTCTTAGCACAGTATTTAGACTCTGGAAACGAGGCTTACTCCTAGACAAGAGAATGTACCACCAGAATAAAAGAAAATACACATGCAATCGATAAAATACCATCGCAGTTCACCCGATGAATTACATAGTCACGAGTTACATCATCAAGAAATTGAGGTAACAAAAAAGAAAGCAACAACAGAAAGTAAGAAACATACATGTGTGAAATAAATTATTATCATAGTTTGCTCGAGTAAGTGAATAAACAACAGACGATCTTTAAAGTGCACTCCAATATTACGCATAGTAAACTCGTAATATTATAGACTAGCGGTAATTCTTAATAACAAGTACCGGGTCTATAGGACTACCGCAGGAAAGTGGGGGTTTTGGGTGGGACCAAACTAAAATCTAATACAACAACCGTAAAATGAAATAAACAGTAACATGCAAGAAATTTAAGAAAGACGTAAGCAGGAAATAAGGAGAAAGCAACAAAAAATTCCTAAAAGAAAATTGCACTATAGAAGTAAGGAAAATCCACGAGAAAATAATAACTCTTGGAATCGGTAACTGGAATTGACTCCAAGGTCAATCATAGTTATCCATTTCAAGGTTCATTTTTTCACTGTTTTTCCAGTGTTCTTTATTAGAGGATTTCTATTTCAGTTTTTCTTTCTGTCTACTGCGATAAATAACAAATCTTGGAATAGGTAACTACAATTGACTTACGTAAGTCAATGCGAGGTGTTGATTCCAAGGTTATTTGTGAGCGTGTGAAATATTACGGGACTTAACTGCTAAGGTCATCAGTCCCTAAGCTTACACACAGCTTAACATAAATTATCCTAAGGACAAACACACACACCCATGCCCGAGGGAGGACTCGAACCTCCGTCGGGACCAGCCGCACAGTCCATGACTGCAGCGCCTTAGACCGCTCGGCCAAAGTTATTTATCGCGTTTTTGCAGCAGTAGAGGAAGCGATACCATACAGTAAAATCCTTACAGAATTAGCAATCTACACCTGATGAACGAGGAGCTGACCATCAGGGTGATACCACACCTGATAAGTCTTAAAAGAAAGCACAGTAGGCGTGTGGACTGGTTTGTTACAGGATTTCTGTTATTTTTGCGTGTGCTTTCTGTACTGCGCAGCAGTGTGTACTGTGCACTGTGCTTCACGCACGAAATCAATCTAATTATTGATTCCACGTCCCATTTTTTTCGTGATTTTTACTGGCTGTGAATTATTTAGTTAAGGATATAACTTTTTCGTATCGCTCTCAATGCTACCGCAAAAACGCAAAAAATAACAAAATCTGGAATCGCCATCTAGAAGTGACTTACATAGCTCAAGTACAGAAGAAAAAACCAACAAAATAAATCCTAGAAAATAAGAACACACACTTAATAGAAAGTCACCAAAAATAACGAACCGTGGACCTACATAGCTGTCCTCTTAATTTCCTGCCAAACCTCACTCGTGCCACATTCGGAAAAAAGTGCGAGAACCTAGATTATAAATATTATTGTAGATCGTTTCATTAACATCAACGCAAGCTATGCTCTTAGGTTCCCGCCCGACTTCATCTTGGTAAATAAGTAGCCAAATATTTTTGAAAAGCGAGATGATAAATACGATAGCTAATCGTTCCAGTGGCAGAGATTTTGGCTGCCCTCTCAGATTCCTGCCTAACCACGCTCTCAGTAACCGCGACATATTTGTAATACACAGCATAGTTTACATCAGTTACTAATACCACAGCAGATAATATTTAATAACAGGCCACGTACATCCTCCGCACCGTAAACTCGTGACGTTACACAGGACGTCACTCGTTAAAGCTGACGGGCGGAATCCGGATTGGCAGAAATCAGATGCTGGTTGGCGGCTCACCAAAGACCGCCATCGCTGCTGCGTGCCCTTACTGCAGCTCACAGCTTCTTACGATGTTGCTGAACGGGACACGAACATTCGTCTTGCTCGCCTTTCGTCTCAGCTCAGACTGTTTCTAAGCAACGTCACAGGGCGTTGAAGAACACAACAATTCCCGCAAACGTGACGTCGTTTTGACGTCGCGCGCAATATCGATGAGCGCATGAGCGGCTATCGACTTTGTTTCAAAGAAGAATATGACTATTATTGCTCCTCAATTCACTCGCAGCAATTTAAGCCGTCCTCTTAGGTTCGTGTCTACCCACACACTCGGGAAACGCCACACATTCGTGAATGAACAGCGAAATGTTATAGACAAGGGAGAATATGAGTGTTAATGCTTCTCATTTCACTCGTGTCCTCTTAGGTTCCAGCCTAACCAGGTACTCGAAAGGCGGCCATATTCGGAAATAAAGAGCCAAACATTTGCGAGAAGGAAGAATATGAATTTTATTGGTGCTCGTTTCAGTCGCAGCAACTTAAGGTGTTCCCCTACGGTTCTTCCTGACCACTAACTCGGAAATAGCTAAATAATTATTTCATCCATCGTTCTCAAATCACACTCAATGTAAATAACAACCAGTATTGCAGAACATACTTGTATTACATTCATAAGAAACTAACAGAACGTGTTAACAACGCTAGTATGAAAAAAAATCCATGTAACGGGATGGGAACCAACAGCTATCGACGCCATAAAACCACAATGTCATTCATTCGATGTTTAACTACGGTCTTGGTTATCATACTCGATTCTTAAGGTTTGTATCGTTGATGCGTTATTAAATGACATTTAATGATAATGGTGCTGTGTTTGTGTTTTCAATGCTGCGTTACATTGAAACGGCATACTAAAAATTATAAAACAAGTGTGTTTCATTCTTAATTTGTAAATTGTTGCCGATAACAACTCTCTATCCTAAGACAGCGCTCTTATAAGAAGGCCTTATCCGTCGATAAATCATTAATTTTTTAATTATAGCATTAATTATAATAAATCATTCCGAGAATGACGTGTTTTTGTAAATCTCCTGTATGGGCTCATGAAATCTTGTGAGATGCCCGTATCGAATGCTAATGAAAGCCGATAGCCGATCATGCGGTAGTCAAAATGACGTCTCGTTTGCGGAAATTGTAGTGAAGCGAGCAATACCCGTTGGAGAGACACACTGTATTGTTGAAAGCTGCCTCACGTTGCGCTTTGTGTCGTTTACTCTAAGAGGGTGGCTCTAGTGGCTCTAAGCACTATGGGACTCAACATCTGAGGTCATCAGTCCCCTAGACTCAGAACTACACTACTGGCCATTAAAATTGCTACACGACGAAGATAACGTGCTACAGACGCGAAATTTAACCGTCAGGAAGAAGATGCTGTGAAATGCAAATGATTAGCTTTTCAGAGCATTCACACAAGATTGGCGCAGGTGGCGACACCTACAACGTGCTGATGTGAGGAAAGTTTCCAACCAAGTTCTCATACACAAACAGCAGTTGACTGGCTTTGCGTGGTGAAACGTTATTGTGATGCCTCGTGTAAGGAGGAGAAATGGGTACCATCACGTTTCCGACTTTGATAAAGGTCGGATTGTAGCCTATCGCGATTGCCGTTTATCGTATCGCGACATTGCTGCTCGCGTTGGTCGAGATCCAATGACTGTTAGCATAATATGGAATCGGTGGGTTCAGGAGGGTAATACGGAATACCGTGCTGGATCCCAGCGACCTCGTATCACTAGCAGTCGAGATGACAGGCATCTTATCCACATGGCTGTAACGGATCCTGCAGCCACGTCCCGTTCCCTGAGTCAACAGATGGGGACGTTTGCAAGACAACAACCATCTGTACGAACAGTTCGACGACGTTTGCAGCAGCATGGACTATCAGCTCGGAGACCATGGCTGCGGTTACCCTTGACGCTGCATCACGGACAGGAGCGCCTGCGATGGTGTACTCAACGACGAACCAGCGTGCACGAATGGCAAAACGTTATTTTTTCGGATGAATCCAGGTTCTGTTTACAGCATCATGATGGTCGCATCCGTGTTTGGCGACATCGCGGTGAACGCACATTGGAAGCGTGTATTCGTCATCGCCATACTGGCGTATCATAAGACATGATGGTATGGGGTGCCACTGGTTACACGTGTCGGTCACCTCTTGTTCGCATTGGCGGCACTTTGAACAAAGGACGTTACATTTCAGATGTGTTACGACCCGTTGCTCTACCCTTGATTCGATCTCTGCGAAATCCTACATTTCAGCAGGATAATGCACGACCGCATGTTGCAGGTCCTGTACGGGCCTTTCTAGATACAGAAAATGTTCGACTGCTCCCTAGCCAGCACATTCTCCAGATCTCTCATCAACTGAAAACGTCTGGTCAATGGTGGCCGAGCAACTGGCTCGTCACAAAACGCCAGTCACTACTCTTGATGAAGTGTGGTACCGTGTTGAAGCTGGATGGGCAGCTGTACCTATACACGCCATCCAAGCTCTGTTTGAGTCAATGCCCAGGCGTATCTAGGCCGTCATTACGACCAGAGGTGGTTGTTCTGGGTACTGATTTCTCAGGATCTATGCACCAAAATTGCGTGAAAATGTAATCACATGTCAGTTCTAGTATAATATATTGGTCCAATGAATACCCGTTTATCATCTGCATTTCTTCTTGGTTTAGCAATTTTGATGGCCAGTAGTGTACGTAAACCTAACTAACCTAAGGACATCACTCACATCCATGCCCGAGGCAGGATTTGAACCTGCGACCGTAGCAGCAGCGCGGTTCCGGACTGAGGTTTAAAAAGTTTCGGTTGGCACGGGCTTAATTTTTCTAAATACACCCACTGAGGAAAAAACGCATCACCGAAAAGGAATTGTGCGACATAAACTAAAGATGGTAGGCGTGTTTCTAAGCCTGAAAACGATGTTTATTCAACATTTAACCCCACTTTCATAAGGGAGCCCTTGTAGCCCCACTAGGACGACGCTAATCACGTTTGCTTTAAATACATGCTCTAACGGTCGTGAGCGTTAGTTACCAGATTCGACGTGGTGAATTGATGTCAGTCAAGAATGCTTTTAAGAGAACAAGGACGACATTATCAAAGCCTCAGTGAATTTGAGTGAGGTCGTGTACTAGAGCTACGAGAAGCTGGATGTTGCCTCAGCGATTATGCTGGCAGCGGCGGTCACGAAAATGTACAATCGAAGGAAGACCGGGCTCCGGACGGGCACATGGCACCACCGAGAGGGAAGACCATCGTGTTCGGCGTATGACCCTGGGCAGCACGCTGCATCTGCAGCGGCAGGTTGAGCACCAGTCGGCACCACAGTGGCACCACGATCTGTTACAAATCGATTACTTAAAGCACAGCTCCGAACCAGATGCGCTGTAACGTGCATTCCACTGATCCCAAACTACCGCCATCTGCGACTTCAATGGTGTCAAGCGAGAGCTCATTGGAGAACGGAATGGAGGTCTTTTCTGATGAAAGCGGTTCTGCCTCGGGGTCAGTGATGGCCGTGTGTTGGTTAGAAGGTGGCCGGTTGAGGATATGAAACCTACTCGATGTGGCGTGGACTCAACAACTCGTTGGAAATCGCCTGCAAAAATATTGAGCCATGCTGGCTCTATAGCTGTCCATAATTGCGAAGGTGTTACTGGTGCAGGATTTTGTGTAAGAACTGACCTCTCCGATTACGTCCCATAAATGTTCGCTGGGCCGGCCACTGTGGTCAACCGGTTCTAGGCGCTTCAGTCCGGAACCATGCGGCTGCTACGGTCGCAGGTTCGAATCCTGCCTCGGGCATGGATGTGTGTGATGTCCTTAGGTTAGTTAGGTTTAAGTAGTTCTAAGTCTAGGGCCCTACCCCCATGAACCATGGACCTTGCCGTTGGTGGGGAGGCTTCCGTGCCTCAGCGATACAGATAGCCGTACCGTAGGTGCAACCACAACGGAGGGGTATCTGTTGAGAGGCCAGACAAACATGTGGTCCTGAAGAAGGGCAGTAGCCTTTTCAGTAGTGGCAGGGGCAACAGTCTGGATGATTGACTGATCTGGCCTTGTAACACTAACCAAAACGGCCTTGCTGTGCTGGTACTGCGAACGGCTGAAAGCAAGGGGAAACTACGGCCGTAATTTTTCCCGAGGGCATGCAGCTTTACTGTATGGTTAAATGATGATGGCGTCCTCTTGGGTAAAACATTCCGGAGGTAAAATAGTCCCCCATTCCGATCTCCGGGCGGGGACTACTCGAGAGGATGTCGTTATCAGGAGAAAGAAAACTGGCGTTCTACGGATTGGAGCGTGGAATGTCGGATCCCTTAATCGGGCAGGTAGGTTAGAAAATTTAAAAAAGGGAATTGGATAGGTTAAAGTTAGATATAGTGGGAATTAGTGAAGTTCGGTGGCAGGAGGAACAAGACTTATGGTCAGGTGAATACAGGGTTATAAACACAAAATCAAATAGGTGTAAGGCAGGAGTAGGTTTAATAATGAATAGGAAAATAGGAATGCGGGTAAGCTACTACAAACAGCATAGTGAACGCATTATTGTGGCCAAGATAGATACGAAGCCCACGCCTACCACAGTAGTACAAGTTTATATGCCTACTAGCTCTGCAGATGACGAAGAAATTGAAGAAATGTATGATGAAATAAAAGAAATTATTCAGATAGTGAAGGGAGATGAAAATTTAATAGTCATGGGTGACTGGAATTCGTCAGTAGGAAAAGGGAGAGAAGGAAACGTAGCAGGTGAATATGGATTGGGGGTAAGAAACGAAAGAGGAAGCCGCCTGGTACAATTTTGCACATAGCACAACCTAATCATAGCTAACACTTGGTTCAAGAATCATAAAAGAAGATTGTATACATGGAAGAAGCCTGGAGATACTGACAGATTTCAGATAGATTATATAATGGTAAGACAGAGATTTAGGAACCAGGTTTTAAATTGTAAGACATTTCCAGGGGCAGATGTGGACTCTGACCACAATCTACTGGTTATGAACTGTAGATTAAAACTGAAGCAACTGCAAAAAGGTGGGACTTTAAGGAGATGGGACCTGGATAAACTGACTAAACCAGAGGTTGTACAGAGTTTCAGGGAGAGCATAAGGGAACGATTGACAAGAATGGGGGAAATAAATACAGTAGAAGTAGAGTGGGTAGCTTCGAGGAATGAAGTTGTGAAGGCAGCAGAGGATCAAGTAGGTAAACAGACAAGGGCTAGTAGAAATCCTTGGGTAACAGAAGAAATATTGAATTTAATTGATGAAAGGAGAAAATATAAAAATGCAGTAAATGAAGCAGGCAAAAACGAATACAAACTTCTCAAAAATGAGATCGACAGGAAGTGCAAAATGGCTAAGCAGGGATGGCTAGAGGACAAATGTAAGGATGTAGAAGCTTATCTCACTAGGGGTAAGATAGATACTGCCTACAGGAAAATTAAAGAGAACTTTGGAGAAAAGAGAACCACTTGTATGAATATCAAGAGCTCAGATGGAAACTCAGTTCTAAGCAAAGAAGGGAAAGCAGGGAAAGGTGGATGGAGTATGTAGAGGGTCTATACAAGGGCGATGTTCTTGAGGACAATATTATGGAAATGAAAGAGGATGTAGATGAAGATGAAATGGGAGATATGATACTGCGTGAAGAGTTTGACAGATCACTGAAAGACCTGAGTCGCAACAAAGCTCCAGGAGTAGACAACATTCCAGTAGAACTACTGACAGCCTCGGGAGAGCCAGTCGTGACAAAACTCTACCATCTGGTGAGCAAGATGTATGAGACAGGCGAAATACCCTCACACTTCAAGAAGAATATAATAATTCCAATCCCAAAGAAAGCAAGTGTTGACAGATGTGAAAATTACCGAACTATCATTTTAATAAGTCACAGCTGCAAAATACTAACACGAATGGAAAAACTAGTAGAAGCCGAACTCGGGGAAGATCAGTTTGGATTCCGTAGAAGTATTGGAACACGTGAGGCAATACTGACCATACGACTTATCTTAGAAGCTAGATTAAGGAAAGGCAAACCTACGTTCCTAGCATTTGTAGACTTAGAGAAAGCTTTTGACAATATTGACTGGAATACTCTCTTTCAAATTCTGAATGTGGCAGGGGTAAAATACAGGGAGCGAAAAGCTATTTTCAGTTTGTACAGAAACCAGATGGCAGTTATAAGAGTCGAGGGACATCAAAGGGAAGCAGTGGTTGGAAAGGGAGTGAGACAGTGTTGTAGCCTCTCCCCGATGTTGTTCAATCTGTATATTGAGCAAGCAGTAAAGGAAACAAAAGAAAAATTCGGAGTAGGTATTAAAATCCATGGAGAAGAAATAAAAACTTTAAGGTTCGCCGATGACATTGTAATTCTGTCAGAGACAGCAAAGGACTTGGAAGAGCAGTTGAACGGAATGGATAGTGTCTTTAAAGGAGGATATAAGATGAAGATCAACAAAAGCTAAACAAGGATAATGGAATGTAGTCGAATTACGTCGGGTGACGCTGAGGGAATTAGATTAGGAAATGAGACACTTAAAGTAGTAAAGGAGTTTTGCTATTTGGGGAGCAAAATAACTGATGATGGTCGAAGTAGAGAGGATATAAAATGTAGACTGGCAATGGCAAGGAAAGCATTTCTGAAGAAGAGAAATTTGTTAACATCGAGTATAGGTTTAAGTGTCAGGAAGTCGTTTCTGAAAGTATTTGTATGGAGTGTAGCTATGTATGGAAGTGAAACATGGACGATAAATAGTTTGGACAAGAAGAGAATAGAAGCTTTCGAAATGTGGTGCTACAGAAGAATGCTGAAGATTAGATGGGTAGATCGCATAACTAATGAGGAAGTATTGAATAGGATTGGGGTGAAGAGAAGTTTGTGGCACAACTTGACTAGAAGAAGGGATCGGTTGGTAGGACATGTTCTGAGGCATCAAGGGATCATCAATTTAGGAGGGCAGCGTGGAGGGTAAAAATCGTAGAGGAAGACCAAGAGATGAATACACTAAGCAAATTCAGATGGATGTAGGTTGCAGTAGGTATTGGGAGATGAAGAAGCTTGCACAGGATAGAGTAGCATGGAGAGCTGCGTCAAACCAGTCTCAGGACTGAAGACCACAACAACAACAACAACAACAAGTCTAGGGCACTGATAACCTCAGATGTTAAGTCCCATAGAGCTTGGAGCCATTTCAATTTTTTTCGCTGGGATTCGTGTCGGGCGATATGGGTGGCCAAATCATTCGCTCGAATTGTCTAGGGTGCTCTTCAAACCAATTGCGAACAATTGCGGCCTGGGGACATGGCGCATTCTCAACCGTAAAAATTCCATGGTTGTTTGGGAACATGAAGTCCATGGCTGCAAATAGTCTCCATGTAGCTGAAAAGAACCAGGACCGAGTCTATTACATGTAAAAACTGCTCTCACCATTATGGAGCTACCGCCAGCTTGCACACTGCCTTGTTGACAACTTGTGTCCTTAGCTTGGTGGTGTCTGTGCTACACTCTAACCCTTCCATCAGCTCTTACCAACTGAATTCAGGACTCATCTGATCAGGCCACGGTTTTCTGATCGTCTAGGGTACAACCGATATGGTCACGGGGACAGGAGAGGCGGTGCAGTCGATGTGCTGTTAGCAAAGGCACTCACGTCGGTCGCCTGTTGCCATGGCCCATTAACGCCACATTTCGCCAGACTATCGTAACGGATAGGTTCGTCGTATGTTCCACATTGATTTCTGCAGTTATTTCAGGCAGTGTTGCTCGTCTGTTGGCACTGACAACTCTACGCAAACGCCACTGCTCCCGGTCGTTAAGTGGAGGCTGTCGGCCACTACATTGTCTGCAGTGAGAGGTAATACCTGAAATTTGCTATTCCCGACACATTCCTGACACTGTGGATCTCGGAATATTGAATTCCCTAACGACTTCAGAAATGGATTGTCCCATGCGTCTAGCCCAACTACTATTCCGCGTTCAAAGTCTGCTACTTCCCGTCGTGCAGCCGTAATCACGTTTGAAACCTTTCACGTGTATCACCAGAGTACAAATGACAGCTGCGCCAATGCACTGCCCTTTCACATCTTGTGTACGCTATACTACTGTCATCTCTGTATGTTCATATCACTATCCCATGAGTTTCGTCACCCAAGTGTAATCACTGAAATAATATCACATACCGTCTCAACCCGTGAAGTTTCATTTCGTTTCCTCCTATAGTCCTGAATGCTTCTCTTCTTTTTGTCAGGTATCTAAACTACAGTATTAGTAATGCATTTTTGTCCCACTACCGCAACCAATCACAATGACGGAGTAAATGCCGAAAAAACCTGTGCAGTTGTATTAGTCCGTGCCATCTCTAACCTTTGAGCCTTGTTTTTTAGGTATGCTTCAGACACTGGCAGTTCCTCTTATTCCTAATGATTCTAGTTTTGTTAACAGAATTTTATGCTGCCAATTTCAAATACCTCTGAAGAAAGGAAAATTAGGGGTTAACGTCCTGTAGACAATCAGGTCATTGGAAATAGAACACAAGCCAAGATGGTTTCAAGAGTGGGGAAGGAAATGGCCCGTAACATTTGAAAGGAACCATCCTGACATTTGCCCGACACAATTTAAATTCAAATGGCTCTGAGCACTAGGGGACTTAACATCTGAGGTCATCAGTCCCCTAGAACTTAGAACTACTTAAACCTAACTAACTGAAGGACATCACACACATCCATGCCCGAGGCAGGATTCGAACCTGCGACCATAGCGGTGGGGCGGTTCCACACTGAAGCACTTAGAACCGCTCGGTCACAGCGGCCGGTGACACAATTTAAATCTGGGGGACCCAAAGGGGATTTAAACCATTGTTCTCCCGAATAGAAGTGCAGTTTGCTAACTACTGCCCCACCTCGATCGATTCAAATGCCTCTGATGTATTTAAAAATATACCTCTGACATACGCATTCTTCTATAGTACACCAGGCACCGCTTTTGCAAACTGCATCATCACTTATTTTGCACTTTTACCACTTCGGAAACCGAAGTGTGGTTCACAGAGGAGGTTATATTTATTCTATTTATTCAAGTAATTCATTAGTCTTTCATAATGGATTCCCTTATTTTTGAGGGTGACGAGATCAGAAAAATAGGCCTGTAGTTTTCTGTATCTTCTACACGTCCTTTCTTTGCTGGAGTCACAACCCGTGCCTGTTTCAGATACTCTGGAAAATTACCTGGGCTGAAAGACTCATTTGTTGTTGGATAATAAGGCTTGTATACCGGCTAGGCACTGTTTAGTGCTTACAACAGATGAGTATTTCATCTATGCCTATTGACTTTTTTAAAAATTTTACACTGTTTTCTGACTTCATATTCTTTGGTGTGCAAGAGCATTGTACTTACCCCAATTTTTTTTTTACTGGAAAAACATTTGAACTTCTGTATTTTTGTTGTACTTTCTGTGTTATACCTGATAAATGTTCGTCCACAATGTTTGCTAGTGTCTATGGATCATTTATCGACGTGCTCCTGTTTTTTTTTTTTTTTGTCTGTAAGCTGTCGAGATTTTGTTTCTGTTTCCTTGTTTCCTGTTTTAGTTACTTAGTTGCATGTTCCATAGATCATTTTAACTACTCCTTTATCGAAATGATGCCCAAAAAGTCAGTTTACAGGATATGTACACATGATCAGGGTTAACATAAATGAACTTATTACAATTTTAGTCCTTCTCATGCAACTAATGTTATTTTTTTTTTTAGTGGCTACCAGTTTTTAATTAGAGAGTCGTCAATAGAACAGCAGCAGTTGTCCATATTTAAAACTTGCTTCGCTACCTTTCAGACATTTTGTTATTGGGTAAGCGATCAAAAACTGTTTGATGCTGCATATTGAACTAATTTCTGAGTCACTGGCAGCTTTAACAATGGGTAATGAAGGTCTTTTTCCCTCTGGTGTTGTAGGCACTGTTCTTCACAAATAGTGATGGGTTATTTATGACGAATTTCGTTAGCGCATATATGTATTGTGAAGGTACAGTTAAAATGCCTAGCTCTTTAAAGAGGTAACTACATGACGTCCGTCAGTGAACACCACATATCATTTTGTAGTGAATACTTTCTTTCTAGCAAGCAATAATTTACCCCAGAAAATTATTCTGTAAGACGTTATTGAGTGGAAATATGTAAAATATGAAAGGAGGTTGATACATTTGTCTCCAAGATTAGCAGTTATACGAAGAGCAAACGTAGCTGAACTTAACTGTTTCAGAAGCTCAGTACTATGCTTCTTTCACTTCAAGTTTACATGAATATGTACACCCAAAAATTTATGGGATTCTAGCCTATTTACGGAATCCAACTCAGGTGTTATATCATTGTTGGTATGATTCTCTTTGTTGTACGGAACTGAATGTAGTGTGTTTTTTCGTACTTTAGGGAGAGTCCGTCTAGAGAGAACCACTTTTACAGTCATCCACGCTGCTTTGCTTTTATTTTTAGCATTAAGAACTGTTTTGTCATTTGCTTCCTTTTTTGCAATAAACGACAACTTCCAGTAAATCTTTTTCTATCTTTGATAATAGTTTAGGAACTGTAGCCCACTAGTAATTTTTTATGGAACTGGGTATTTCATGGTCTAAGGACTTTCTTATACCAGCTCATATCCAGTCCTCTTCGTTGGATATTGCTATTGATAGGATATTTTTGGAAATAACTACTCATGTTTAAATACTGCACAGAACTTCCAGTCTACATTTGTCATCTAGATTGTTTTTGTGCACACTTCATCCATTTCCAGCGTTAGTCGTATGAGGGTATGTAAATCTGAAATGATTTATTTTATTCAAAGTATGTTCAGGAGCATGCGAAATGAATATGTACACCGACATCCCACTCTTTGTACAGACCTGCCTGGCGATGGACAGTTCGTTCCAGCGGCGGTGCAGCTTAAAGAAAGCTCTGTAAGTAGGCTGTTTAAGTTTTTATATTGGTAACGCCACGTAGCGCTCTGTATGAAAATCACTGACTGTGCTGTGTGCAGTCTGTGACTGGTTTGCATTGTTGGAAATTTTGCTATTGTAGTGTTGGGCTGTTGGATGCGAACAGTGCGTAGCGTTGCGCAGTTGGAGGTGAGCCGCCAGCAGTGGTGGATGTGGGGAGAGAGAAGGCAGAATTTTGAGAGCGGGCGATCTGGACGTGTGTCCATCAGAAAGAGTTTGTAATACTGTATACCATGAACATATATATATATATATAAACTTTTAAATATTATTAAGGTAAAAACATTGTATGTTCTCTACCAAAATCTTTCATTTGGTAACTATGCCTATCAGTAGTTAGTGCCTTCAGTAGCTAGAATCTTTTATCTAGCTGGCAGTATTGGCGCTCGCTGTATTGCAGTAGTTCGAGTAACGAAGATTTTTGTGAGTTAAGTGATTCATGAAAGGTATAGGATATTGTCAGTCAGGGCCAATCTTTTGTAGGGATTATTGAAAGTCAGATTGTGTTGCGCTAAAAATATTGTCTGTTAGTTTAATGTTGATCAGAATAAGTAAGGAGAGAAATGTCTGAGTACGTTCAGTTCTGCTCAGCTGTTTGAAAATCAAATAAGTAAGAGGTTTGCCAGCACTGTCATTTATAGATTTTTCTGAGGGGACGTTTCAGCTCACTGCTCAAAGTCTAAAAAGCTGTTAGAGAAAGCACGTGGTGCCAACTCCACACTCCCTGAACGATGCTGCAATGTGTTCCTGCCTTCAGTACCAATCATATCCTAAGCGTAACACTTGAAACAGCGAAAATGTTGCAGATGTGGTACTGAAATACGAAAACGACTAAAATCTTCAGTACCAAACTAATGTAAGGACTTAACATAGGCAGAGGCAGTCTTGAAGCATGGTGGTTTCTGGGAGACCTGAACAAGGAACAAGGATCCCCCATTGATCCAGAGGTAACACGTGAAACAGGTTTCTTCATAATGGCAAATCCAATGAACGACAGTAATAATGAAGGTGTATGAGTATTAAACCCTAATTTTTTAACTAGAAAAGTATATTCACCATAACGATAACACGTTGAGTTGTAGGGAGGCACAACGAAATGACTGAAGGAAGAAACGCACCTTCATTCACACAAACGAGCCCACCTTACGCACACATTACCGCCATCTCCGACAGATCGGATCTTTGCCGTTACAACCTGAGCTGCCAAAGATGGGGGTCATGTGTGTGTAATGTGTGCTTGCTGGTGTGACTGAATGAGTGTTTCTTTTTCTGAAGAACATGTGGCTGAAAGCTAATTATGTAACAGTAGCAAATTATGCTTTTCTTTGTATTATTGATGTTTCAGCCTGGTTATTGTTTGATCTTTTATCTGTATCGTCGTCAGTAATTCATAGCAGAATCTGTTGGTTTTCTGTTGATTTGTTCACGACGATAAAATTTTGATTTTGTGCCACGTAGTACATTTGTAAAACATCGCTCAGGGATGCACATCTGTCTAATCATGCGGAATTCAAACGATCCTCGGATGAGACGGGAGATGGACGGGCGTGATAGATGGGAGCCATGTGAAATTGGACGAGAAGAGTTATTGCCTCCATGTTGACGTGTGTTATGACAACAACCTGCCGGCCGAGATTAACTTCTGCATTTATCTGCATGTTTATGACTACGAGCGGATTAAAACATATTACTTCCGACTTCCGTCGTCCGTCAGAAGGGTAAAATGTAGCCGCGACAGTCAAAATCTGACGACAGGGAAAATATTTGTCAATAAAGCAATGATAACAGCTAAAAAAAATTATACTGCTCCACATTTTCTTAAGATTCAGTCAGTCCGTTATCTTACGACTAACGTTGTTTTTTATATACAAAGGCGTACAGACAAGTAATGCCTCCGAATTTTTTACGCGAAAATTCTTCAGGCTTTGTAAGTAAAGCAAACGTTAACATTCTGCATCTTCATTCTCAGTGCCTACATATTCGCCCTCTGCCACTAGAGGGCACCAAATTGCAGCATGTAACATGGCGGGGTGTAACGTAACTACGTCGTTGCGTGAGAAACAGGGTGCTGTAATCGAGTTTCG
The DNA here is from genome assembly GCF_021461385.2 of Schistocerca piceifrons. Taxonomy (NCBI): domain Eukaryota; kingdom Metazoa; phylum Arthropoda; class Insecta; order Orthoptera; family Acrididae; genus Schistocerca; species Schistocerca piceifrons. The sequence goes on along the minus strand of NC_060138.1, from coordinate 1,136,202,159 downwards.
ATTTCAAAGAGTTCGTCCCCACATGGAGCATGACAATGCCAAACCGCACTCGAGCGCTGCGACATTGCAACAATCCGAAATCCCGTGTTCGGTGTCATCGATCATCCCCCATACAGTCCCGACTAAGCCCCATCCGATTTTCATCAGTTTTTGAAACTTAAATAACACCTTCGAGGGCTTCACTCTGCTAGTCGTGAAACGGTGCAAGGAGAAGTGTCAGACATTCTACGCTAATGGTATAAGCAAACTGGTCCCTCGTTGGGACAAATGTGTTCGTCGTCAGGGTGACTAAAATATAGAAACATGAAGAATAAAAATGTAGGATGTTAGTATTTGTTTTATTTTAACAACTTTAAGAGTTTTTACATAATTAATTCGGAAGCATTCTTTTTCACCACGCCCTCGTACATCAGTGACTTTCCAGGCATGCCAGACAGGGGGGAAAATTGTGTTTATTGATGACAGCGACATGTAATCTAAGGTAAAACAACGGAATTCATAGTAGAGAAAACAAATGAAGAACTAAAGGATGTTTATAACTAGTGAACATGCAGTAAACTTATAGTTAAACACAAAGAAGGTAAACAGCTTGAATATCTGATAAAAGAGGTAAAATAATTTTGTAAAATTAAATGTGAATGCAAGTTTATAGATTTGTAGCAAACACAAAAATTTGTGTGTGTGTGTGTGTGTGTGTGTGTGTGTGTGTGTGTGTGTGTGTGTGTGTGTTATCGCACGTGCTGTGCAGTATTGTGGAGAGCAGATTTGCGTGTAGTATGTGCAGTAACATGTAATATGGCAGAAATGAACAGCGTGAAAGGTAATATTACTGTATGCATTAATTATTTAATTTTTGAAAGAATTGTCTCCTTTTCCAATTAAGATGATACGACATGCGAATGGATGGAAACAGATTATACAGGGTGTTATAAAAAGGTACGGCCAAATTTTCAGGAAACATTCCTCACACACAAATAAAGAAAAGATGTTATGTGGACATGTGTCCGGAAACGCTTAATTTCCATGTTAGAGCTCATTTTAGTTTCGTCAGTATGTACTGTACTTCCTCGATTCACCGCCAGGTAGCCCTATTGAAGGAAGGTAATGTTGACTTCAGTGCTTGTGTTGACATGCGACTCATTGCTCTATAGTACTAGCATCAAGCACATCAGTACGTAGCATCAACAGGTTAGTGTTCATCACGAACGTGGTTTTGCAGTCAGTGCAATGTTTACAAATGCGGAGTTGGCAGATGCCCATTTGATGTATGGATTAGCACGGGGCAATAGCCGTGGCGCGGTACGTTTGTGTCGAGACGGATTTCCAGAACGAAGGTGTCCCGACAGGAAGACGTTCGAAGCAATTGATCGGCGTCTCAGGGAGCACGGAACATTCCAGCCTATGACTCGCGACTGGGGAAGACCTAGAACGACGAGGACACCTGCAATGGACGACGCAATTCTTCGTGCAGTTGACGATAACCCTAATGTCAACGTCAGAGAAGTTGCTGCTGTACAAGGTAACGTTGACCACGTCACTGTATGGAGAGTGCTACGCGAGAACCAGTTGTTTCCGTACCATGTACAGCGTGAGCAGGCACTATCATCAGCTGATTGGCCTCCACGGGTACACTTCTGCGAATGGTTCATCCAACAATGTGTCAATCCTCATTTCAGTGCAAATGTTCTCTTTACGGATGAGGCTTTATTCCAACGTGATCAAATTGTAAATTTTCACAATCAACATGTGTGGGCTGACGAGAATCCGCACGCAATTGTGCAATCACGTCATCAACACATATTTTCTGTGAACGTTTGGGCAGGCATCGTTGGTGATGTCTTGGGCCCCATGTTCTTCCACCTACGCTCAATGGAGCACGTTATCATGATTTCATACGGGATACTCTACCTGTGCTGCTAGAACATGTGCCTTTACAAGTACGACACAACATGTGGTTCATGCACTATGGAGCTCCTGCACATTTCAGTCGAAGTGCTCGTACGCTTCTCAACAACAGATTCGGTGACCGATGGATTGGTAGAGGCGGACCAATTCCATGGCCTCCAGACTCTCCTGACCTCAACCCTCTTGACTTTCATTTATGGGGGCATTTGAAAGCTCTTGTCTACGCAACACCGGTACCAAATGTAAAGACTCTTCGTGCTCGTATTGTGGACGGCTGTGATATAATACGCCATTCTCCAGGGCTGCATCAGAGATTCCATGCGACGGAGGGTGGATACATGTATCCTCGCTAACGGAGGACTTTTTGAACATTTCCTGTAACAAAGTGTTTGAAGTCACGCTGGTACGTTCTGTTGCTGTGTGTTTCCATTCCATGATTAATGTGATTTGAAGAGAAGTAATAAAATGAGCCCTAACATGGAAAGTAAGCGTTTCCGGACACATGTCCACATAACATATTTTCTTTCTTTGTGTGTGAGGAATGTTTCCTGAAAGATTGGCCGTACCTTTTTGTAACACCCTGTATACAAGTTGTACTGTGAGCCTCGGTCATGCGTTAAAATAAATTACGTACCTTAGTGGAATTCACACACAGTACTTAGTCAAAACTGAACATCCTTATTTAGCATCAGAGGACAAACTGGCTCCCGTCGTGCTGCCAGATGGTTAGAGGGAAACGTCATACATCGAACTGTGATTTCAAAAATGTTCAAATGTGTGTGAAATTTAAGCAGTTAATGCTAAGGTCATCAGTCCCTAAGCCTACACACTACTTAACCTAAATTATCCTAAGGGCAAAGACACAAAGCCATGCCCGAGGGAGGACACGAACCTCCGCCGGGACCAGCCGCACAGTCCATGACTGCACCGCCTTAGACGGCCTGTGATTTCTGTGACGCGGAAATATTTAATTATAAACAATTTATAAATTTTCCTTAAAGTTATTACATTAAAAACGAGAATCACATATTTATTTAGGTGAGCGCTAATGTACGTCGGAAATGATGCAACTTCAATTAACACTGGCTATAACATTTCAAATTAAAAAAAAATATATAAAAGCAACTGATGATGTAAATCAGCACTGATTATAGCCACTGCATAGTGGAACTCCTACTGCAGTTACTGTCCGAAAACAATAGTAACATCCTTGTACAGAGCGTTTGTACTATAATAATCCATAAAATTCATAAAAGCAACAGTGCGAAGTGACGTTCGGAAAATAGTCAAACAATGTAGCAGGATAGACGCCATACACCTGCATACTGTTATTAACATACAATGCATGTCTCACGCTCAAATCACGAACGAAATCCTGACTATGACTTATGATGCTCTACTTGCCGATACGTGATAATAGCACCTTTCGACACAATACGAAATGCGTATTATCTGAAGCAAAATCAATGTCCGCCATTGTACCTACTAAGAAAGCCAATTCTCGAACAATAGTGATACAGTATCAAAAACTCGCGAAGTGGTAGCAATCACATGGTGCGACTTAGACATCCACTATTCCACCGTAAGTAAAGCTAAATATATGAGCAATAATAATACTGAGTTAAAAAAACACACGAAGTGCCAGAGAAGTACATCAGAAGTTTCAAATACTCCGCTCACAGTTCCAAGCTCAACATTCAAAGCTGTCTTCATATGAAATTGCTTCACGTCCGTATCATAAACTGCTGCCGAAGCCAAGTTTTTGACCTTCCCCTTCCTAATCGGCCTATTGGATTGTGATATAATTAACCGTGATCACATATGTCTAATGAAATTTTACAGTGAGTAAGACTATTGTTACCGAAGAAAAATAATAACGGTTACTGGGAGGAAAGTGTGCAACAGGACCTTCTGAAGTAAGAATCTATTCTAAATCTAATCTAAATACTGATGGTAATTTTGAAGTGAGTGGAAATTCAGTACAATCGCTCACGAACCACACAGGGAGGAAAATGGTACCACGTAACGTTTAATACAAAGGATATACTGATTACCAAAAAAATGGAAAATTAAACAGTCGCCACACTACCAGGGCAATGAATATCCAAAATCCAAAGAAATTTAATGGTAAATAAAATTAACCAAATAATCACTGGCGTGGCAACAGAAAGCTGTCACACTTTTCCACAACACAACAGTTCACGAAAAAATAAATGAATCAGAAAGTACAGAATTTGTAGTTACTTAATCTGAAATACTAAACTTTGAATGCAAAGTTAAATGAAATTACTGGTTAAATAAATGACTGGGCTTCAACTGAAACCCTGTTACGTAAAATTAAATGACTTTCAATAACCTCAGCGTAACGTAATACAAAATCTGGAAAACGGCAAGCAAATTTACTTTTGATTACTGAATGATGAACTGAATTTGCTTTAAGCAAATGAGCAACTGTCCTCCCTACCCTAAAAAAGGCAAAAAAGGCGATTTTCTGAATCCTGTAGCCACCGGTATTTTATCGATCACGACATTGTCTCTCCCCATTCCCCCCACCCCTTAAATCTTCTGCTACTAGCTCTGTGAGTTTATTCTTCCATTTCCTGGTGAGGTAAAGGCCATGCCTTATGGAATCCCATCTACCGAGAGAATCAACGGGAACTTCGTCGGTGAGTTGTAACCTTCCTCTTACTAAACGGCCTATTCTGCTTGCGATATAAAATATGACCGTGGATCGCATGCATGCCTAATGGACTTTTTCTAATTGTATAAGGCTATCTTCCCCGAAGAAGTGATACCGATAAGTAAAAGGAAAGTGTACAACCGACCCTTCTGATGGAGAGTCTACTAAAAATAAAAGTAATTAAACCGAACAGGGCTATAATTTGGAACATGAAAGTTATTTTGTGCATTCACTCACGAACAACACTTGACAGAAAGGGGTACCACTGATCATGACTCCAAAAGTTACACTAATGAACGAAAAGGAAGCAATTAACGGTCGCCAGCCCACTAGGGCAATTTACATCCAAAATTCTTTACAAGATGACGGGAAGTAAAAACATGTATTATTAAACACTGACGTGGCAACTAAAGGTTGCCACGTTTTGTTTTTCTTACACTAATTTTAAGTGAGTATGTATTGATAAAAGAAAACTGAGAAGTGACTCTTACGTTATATTCCGCATTAAATTTTGAAAAAGGCAATCGAGTAATGATTTGAAAATATGCAATTAAACTGTATGTTAGTACTGATCTTCATTACGTGAACAATGACTTTCAGAGACCTCAGCATAACGTCATCAAAGAAATTTAGAAAAAGAAGCAAGAACTTTGTACTTTGACGCTACTTAATTTGCAAATTGGATTTCATATTGTTGTCTGAACAACTGAGCCTTTTTTGCTGACTTGAACAGAATTAAATACTAGGACCCAAAATTTCATCAAAATGAAATATTTGTTGGTACAGGTAAATCAACTAAAGAGTTATTAATAATTTTAATGAAAGGATACGTACCAAATCAAACAGCCATGTGCTTCAAGCTATATGTAAAATAAATAAAACTTCTACTCTCTTAATTTGTGAATTTCTTTAGATTTAGATTTTTTCCAGTGATTGATTCTCAAACTTGACAAATTAAATTGCTTTACTTTAGTCATATACTGAAGCCACTGTTGTACAACAGTTAATTGAAAGTAGACTGAGGCTAAAATTCTCAAAAGAGAAATTATTCGTTAATAAAGTGGCTGTAACTATTCAATTTGTTTCTTATGACACTCATTTAGCATATTAGGGAAAAAAAAGGAACAAAGATCCTGCTTGGTAACAATGTCTGGGGGCAATGAGGACACAATCGCCCTGAGTTTAACTGATTATTATTTAAATAAATCTTATCACTCAAATCACATTCAGTTGTGCTGCTGGCTTAGTCGTTAATACTTCCTACCAATGAACAGTCTTAATTCAGTGCTGAGCATACGACGAAACTCGGAGCCGATGACGAAGCTGCGTAGCTGGAAGCGCTGGTGTTGTTGAAGACGGTAGCATATTGTGGAGCCACAGTTAATTATAGGAACCGGCAATCGTAATTAATACAGCCTCTTCCACCCGTCCACTGTCTGTAATCCTGCTCTAGGCATCTTGCCGGCACGCCTACATTAAGCCGCCGAAAGTGGTACACTCTACTGCGAAAGCGTTAACATCACACTTACACACACTACAAGCGCTGGAACCCGTCTCCCTCACACTCTACGCGCTCCGCACAACTCCCTACCCAAAGATTTTACAACGCACAAGCACTGCTCTTGTCGCTGCTAGTCGATGCAAATAATTCCTTTGGCTTTTTCCCAGAGCTTACAAGTTTCACTGTAAAACACAGATAAATACAATGAAACGTGAACAGATTTCTACCTAAATGTACACATACAGTGAAGCAATGTCCTTACTTATTAAAAGAAAGCATTTAAATTACAAATACTTACATAAATTTAAAAAAAGTTGTATAAAGGTAGCAGGTGCCACGCATCCTGCATTTTCGGTGTTACAGAGTGACCATGCACCCGATATAAGCAGATCTTCCAAATTAACTCTCCTGAACGAAGAGTTCAAATGAGGTCGGTCCTTGCGTCTCAGAACAGACACAAACCCCACACTGGTACGTTTCAATGTTGATGCAATCCCTGCCAGGTCACACTCGATATTGTACCCAGGATCTCTGTAAACACTGTTGCCTGACCCACCCGCAGTAACCTCGGTGTCTCCCTTGGTAAAGCCTTCGCAGAGTGAGCATAGATTTTCTGTCACCTGCTCAACACCAGCACTAGGTTAAAAAAAATAGACCTGGTATTCAGATCCTAGTTTGTCCTGGAAAAGTCGGCCAACACATGTAGCATTAAGAACTTCCTAACAACACACCTTTATTTCTCTTTATCATTGTAAGAAATGACTTTGTGGAGATACATATTTTGACTCTATTACCCTTCTAGGTATTCAAACCAACATAATTGTATAGGTATAGGATTGCACCTGAAACATTTCAAACAGACAAATGGGGAGTGCGTTCGGGTATCAAACAGATACAAATGAATTACACAAGAAATACAGCCGCGCGGGATTAGCCGAACGGCCCAAGGCGCTACAGTCGTGGACTGTGCGGCTGGTCCCGGCGGAGGTTCGAGTCCTCCCTCGGGGATGGGTATGTGTGTGTTTGTCCTTAGGATGATTTAGATTAAGTAGTGTGTAAGCTTAGGGACTGATGACCTTAGCAGTTAAGTCCCATAAGATGTCACACACACTTGAACATTTTGAACAAGAAATACAATTTACCTCATATTTTGATAATTTCTCAGATGTGCTGCGCTAACCAACAAGCTTTTTACATCTGTGTCCGTGCTCGCTATCTAATTGTCTAGCCTTAATCGAAAATTCATGTACAATAAAATAGTTGTACAGAGCAATGGTGGTTCTCATGCAGTTCGCTCTGATGCCTATGCCAGAGAAATATCAAGGAGACAGAAAAAGCTGAACATCCGAGTAGAAAATGATGAACCTAATCCCGGCAGCGATTACATAAAAACTGCCTATCTCTCCTTCCACTCTGAGAATGTGTGTGTAGATGTAGATAAAAGCTTAATTAACTTTTGTATCGACGTTACACTTCTCTTATGACTAAAGTGGTTTAAGATGCGTTATTTCGAAGTTTCGGGACTACATTTCCTCTGTGCTTGAAATGTTAGAATTGCTGCGCAGTTTTGTTTGACATATTAGTTGCAGTTAACGTCCGAAGCGGTGCGGAGGGTATACATTTCTCTGTCAGTCAATTCCGCCGACTGTGTCCAGCCAGTAACAACACATTTATTAAGCAGCCAAGAGAGTAATGTCCGACTTACTGGACACTGAACGAAGTCCATTAACGTGAGTGATGTACTGCGGGAACGATCTGCTGACAAATGGTTCAAGTGAATAACGTTTAGAGGCACTTGCCTCAATCACAGCCTTCTGTCTCCGTCAGCAGGAAAACGCGTGCACAATTTCACGACGTTATCGCACTGTGCACTACATTGGTATGTTTACATTTCTTCCTTACCTTTGGAGTTTGTTCTGCATTTACCCGTTATTTATTTGTAGGGCTGATTCGGACTCGTTGCATTTGCCATTGAGTTTCACTTTGTTCTGCAGCCAGAAATCCTTAATTCTTCTAGACAGGATTCGCTTGTGTCCCTCTGTCCACGGTCACCGCGTTCTGTTTTCAGTTGCTCGTCCGATCTATCCTGCTTTTCACTATATGTTTCTGGAAGAGATCTCCGTTGGCGGCGTCTTCAGACGTAATTTCTGATATTCTATTGTCTTCTTTGGAGCTTGTAAACATGGAATTGCGGTTTTGTACTGTGTACAGAAAACGTCACGTAGCAAGTTTTGTCCGCGTCTACATGGTTGTGGTGATCATAAAATCTTGTCCGCCTTTTGTTGATTGTTTCTGTACGTTTTTCTGCTTTACTTTTAGCTTCACTGCTGCATGTTTCATGAGTTTCGTTCTTATAACTGGATCCCGGTATTCCATTAAATGCTCTTGCTCTCTGTCTTCGCTTACATAAAATCAGGAGAGTCCCATGTAGCAGATATCAATAACCACTGATACGTGATTCTTTAATTGTACCACACTTACACGCCATATCTTAAATACCATAAAAGAGGAAGCGGGATGGAATCATGGTTGGTAGTCACAATTTATAATTAAGACAGTTTATTGACATTACCCCTTTTAAAAAATTGACAATTACAAATTGTGGACGAGCCACTAGATAAAGTTTTGCAAATACAGTTAGAAAACCAAGGTACTCAGTACTCTGCCGGCCGGAGTGGCCGAGCGGTTCTAGGCGCTACAGTCTGGAACCCCGCGAATGCTACGGTCGCAGGTTCGAATACTGCCTCGGGTATGGATGTGTGTGATGTCATTAGGTTAGTTAGGTTTAAGTAGTTCTAAGTTCTAGGGGACTGATGACCTCAGAGCCATTTGAACTATCAGTACTCTAACAAACAATTCCAAATTAAGAAAACAGAGTGATTTAATAACACTTGAACACTAGTGCCAAGCCAAGATGCCATTACATAACATGATAGAACCACTTAAATAAAAAAAACTACAACAGAAACGCTGGTCTTTAAAAAATAAATGTTCACGTTCTCAGACAAGTTCATAAAAAATTACTAAAAAAGCTGCACAAGGAACTCAGCAGCTACTATGCAGTTTAACGTTTAGCCAGATACCCCGTCCTTAATATTTAAGAAAACAAGTTCATATATGAACAGGCTATATACAATATACAGGGTGTTAGAAAAAGGTACGGCCAAACTTTCAGGAAACGTTCCTCACACACAAATAAAGAAAAAATGTTGTGTGGACATGTGTCCGGAAACGCTTAATTTCCATGTTAGAGCTCATTTTAGTTTGGTAGAGGCGGACCAATTCCATGGCCTCCACGCTCTCCTGACCTCAACCCTCTTGACTTTCATTTATGGGGGCATTTGAAAGCTCTTGTCTACGCAACTCCGGTACCAAATGTAGAGACTCTTCGTGCTCGTATTGTGGACGGCTGTGATACAATACGCCATTCTCCAGGGCTGCATCAGCGCATCAGGGATTCCATGCGACGGAGGGTGGATGCATGTATCCTCGCTAACGGAGGACATTTTGAACATTTCCTGTAACAAAGTGTTTGAAGTCACGCTGGTAAGTTCTGTTGCTGTGTGTTTCCATTCCATGAATAATGTGATTTGAAGAGATGTAATAAAATGAGCTCTAACATGGAAAACAAGCGTTTCCGGACACATGTCCACATAACATATTTTCTTTCTTTGTGTGTGAGGAATGTTTCCTGAAAGTTGGGCCGTACCTTTTTGTAACACCCTGTATGTATCTACCAGCTCAGCTCGTCTTGACGGAAGGAAGATAAATACTAAACTTTCGAAGGCGATATGTGAACAACTCCGGTGTGGCCAGGTTCTTAAACACTGCCAGGCCTAGACCTCGGATGACATTTCACTCCCCGCCAAGGCGCTGGCACAGTCAAACGTTTCTGCCCGAATCACAAAGACATTCCAATAACTCTGTAACATAGGAACACACGGCAGAACCTTTGGCTCACTTACACATGAACAACTGTATTAGTAGAGTGCAGGCTTTATAAACGGCAACATAAAATCATTTGACTGCAAGAGAGACAAAGCACTAGTAAAAGTTCTGAGAAAATTTTCAAATAACGGCCACCACTTAACTAGGCCAACTGAACTCTTCCACACCGTCTTAAGGTTTGTCAATGAAAGTCTCACCATGATGATAAAGTATAAAACCTCTGAGTGCGTCTGTGAACAAACAATTACGACGACTTACTCCCATGTCAGGTACAGGGTGTTTCAAAAATGACCGGTATATTTGAAACGGCAATAAAAACTAAACGAGCAGCGATAGAAATACACCGTTTGTTGCAATATGCTTGGGACAACAGTACATTTTCAGGCAGACAAACTTTCGAAATTACAGTAGTTACAATTTTCAACAACAGATGGCGCTGCAAGTGATGTGAAAGATATAGAAGACAACGCAGTCTGTGGGTGCGCCATTCTGTACGTCGTCTTTCTGCTGTAAGCGTGTGCTGTTCACAACGTGCAAGTGTGCTGTAGACAACATGGTTTATTCCTTAGAACAGAGGATTTTTCTGGTGTTGGAATTCCACCGCCTAGAACACAGTGTTGTTGCAACAAGACGAAGTTTTCAACGGAGGTTTAATGTAACCAAAGGACCGAAAAGCGATACAATAAAGGATCTGTTTGAAAAATTTCAAAGGACTGGGAACGTGACGGATGAACGTGCTGGAAAGGTAGGGCGACCGCGTACGGCAACCACAGTGGGCAACGCGCAGCTAGTGCAGCAGGTGATCCAACAGCGGCCTCGTGTTTCCGTTCGCCGTGTTGCAGCTGCGGTCCAAATGACGCCAACGTCCACGTATCGTCTCATGCGCCAGAGTTTACACCTCTATCCATACAAAATTCAAACGCGGCAACCCCTCAGCGCCGCTACCATTGCTGCACGAGAGACATTCGCTAACGATATAGTGCACAGGATTGATGACAGCGATATGCATGTGGGCAGTATTTGGTTTACTGACGAAGCTTATTTTTACCTGGACGGCTTCGTCAATAAACAGAACTGGCGCATATGGGGAACCGAAAAGCCCCATGTTGCAGTCCCATCGTCCCTGCATCATCAAAAAGTACTGGTCTGGGCCGCCATTTCTTCCAAAGGAATCATTGGCCCATTTTTCAGATCCGAAACGATTACTGCATCACGCTATCTGGACATTCTTCGTGAATTTGTGGCGGTACAAACTGCCTTAGACGACACTGCGAACACCTCGTGGTTTATGCAAGATGGTGCCCGGCCACATCGCACGGCCGACGTCTTTAATTTCCTGAATGAATATTTCGATGATCGTGTGATTGCTTTGGGCTATCCGAAACATACAGGAGGCGGCGTGGATTGGCCTCCCTATTCGCCAGACATGAACCCCTGTGACTTCTTTCTTTGGGGACACTTGAAAGACCAGGTGTACCGCCAGAATCCAGAAACAATTGAACAGCTGAAGCAGTACATCTCATCTGCATGTGAAGCCATTCCGCCAGGCACGTTGTCAAAGGTTTCGGGTAATTTCATTCAGAGACTACGCCATATTATTGCTACGCATGATGGATATGTGGAAAATATCGTACTATAGAGTTTCCCAGATCGCAGCGCCATCTGTTGTTGAAAATTGTAACTACTGTAATTTCGAAAGTTTGTCTGCCTGAAAATGTACTGTTGTCCCAAGCATATTGCAACAAACGGTGTATTTCTATCGCTGCTCGTTTAGTTTTTATTGCCGTTTCAAATATACCGGTCACCCTGTACATAATGCGCAGGAACAGGTTCCACAGCTTCATCACTTCCCTTCAGCGAAGTCACAGAACTTGTATCTCCAAGCTGCCCATGTCGGCAAAACGCCCAACCAATTTCACACCAAAACGTGTAACGGTCATCACGCTCGTTCGGCAGCCGTTGACATTCGTCTCCCTGCGAATGTCACGAGATCTCGAAGGTTAACAACCGGTTCGGCTGCGAAGCCGCAAAATAAGACAAGTGAAAAGCAAAGATAGCTTACCTAAACCACACATGAACAAAACAGGACTGGCGCCAGCTCGCCACGGCTCAGCCATATGTCACGAAGCTTAGTAGAGATGTGGTAGGTTAGCAGCGCAAATTCGTGCCCAACTGACTTTCTGTTGATTATCGGTGTTGTCCGATCGAGAGTAAGAAACTACCGTCCCGTGGGCTCCATGAATTCCGTAAAGCGGTTGTATCTTTGTGCAATTACTGTAACTAATGTACTCCTACAAAAATGGAGGACACGTACCTCGCCAGTAATATATTAAGATATATTAAGTAATATATTAAGATTTTCCCAGATTCGTCTCTTGTTCGTTTGTGGGTGTACCAACAACCGCCAGTGCGTTGATGTGGTAGCAAAATTCGTTATTAGAGTTCATAAGATGGAACGCAACGTACAAGCAGCTTCACGGCAGATCAGATCAGGTGTATTTAACAGGCTGAGGATGCAGAAGATGCAGAACCAACAGGTGGGTCTGTTACTCAGTAGAGACCCACATCCCTGTTGGACTTCTGTTTCCTGTTATAGGCAGTTTATTTAGGGTACGTTGTTGGTCAGGGTTTGGACTTCAGTCGTTTTCTCTCGTGATCAAGCATTGTATTTTGTTTCATTCGGCATTAAGAAGTCCTTATTAGAATTAACATAAAATACGAGAGGAAGAATCGGAGAATGTTTCTGTTGCTAACTGCAACTTGTTTCTTCCTACCAAGTACAAGGATAGTTTAGGAACTGTTGGTACTTTTCTAATCAGATATTCCCCGCAGATACAGAATTATAATATAATCTAACAGTCAATGCATCCAACTTACCGACACGAAATGTAATGATGGCTTCGCGCCTTCCATGAGATTTGTGCAGTGTATGACATTGTCTAACAAGGGGAGGCCGCCAATTGTGAAATTCAGATTCGATTCATACCGCGCATAATAAAAGCTCATGGCCAGAGGTGTAATGTGGCAAAGCACCAAGATGCACTTCTCAGCCGTTGTCGAGAAAATCGACAGTTAAAAGAAACCGTTGCGGTGAAATACTCTCTACGATTAATAATTCTCTACAGCGTCGTGGCGCAGCGGTAAGCGCTCGGGTTCGTAATCCGAAGGTCGCCGGATCGAATCTCGCGCTATGCAACCTTTTTTTTTGTAGTATTTGTTTTTTACAATTCAAATATATATATATATATATATATATATATAAAATTCCCGGCAAAAAGTTGCAACAATTATGCATATAATAAGTTGTTGAAAGTCGTTTGTCGTGGAAAAACTGGCGACATCATTATGTTTTCCGCAAACAAAGTTGTATTTCACAAATGTTATTAATTGTCTTCATAATGTTAACCACGTATAGTTAACGGAAGACGTAGAAACGATATTCCGAAAGCGTAAGTCAAACGTTCGAATTAGAATAGAGACCCCACGAACACAAATTTGCTGTGGCAGGTATGAAATATAAACTCCGTTACTCTCTCGTTACACTTGAATGACAGATGTTGAATGGGCCGAAATGAGCCGCCGCATAACAGCGTAGTTGCCTGCTAACTTCGAAAGAAGGTAGATGCGGTCCCTAGCGCAACTTATAACATTGTCGAAAATCAGTGCGGACGGGAGAGCTTTGGTACACTCTGTTTAAAAAAACGGAAAATGGAGGCGGTACAATTGGAGAGCGATCCGCCTTCACCGACATGCATAAGCAATTCATTAATACTTTATATATATATATATATATATATATATATATATATATATATATATATATATATATATATATATACTGCGCATATATATATTTGAATTACAAAAAACTAATAATAGAAAAAATTTGCATGGCGCGAGATTCGATCCGGCGACCTTCTGATCACGAACCCGAGCGGTTACCGGTGCGCCAGGACGCTGTGGAAGAGTATTAATCGTTGAGAGTATTTCACTGCAACGGTTTCTTTTAACTGTCGATTTTCTCGACAACGGCTGAGAAGTGCATCTTGGTGCTTTGCCACATTACACCTCTGGCCATGAGCTTTTATTATGCGCAGTATGAATCGAATCTGAATTTCACAATTGGCGGCCTCCCCTTGTAAGTCTGCATAAATTGTCACAAATCGACATATGCTTTATAAAAAAAAATTCATTTGCTACACGACTTTACTTGCTGAGACGTGTTTAACTCAATACGCGTAAAAAAGGCTATTATGCTATACCTGTGGAGCTGTCGTTCGCTGCACGTCAAACTGCCCAACTGCCGGCCGCGTTCCCCTTACAACCTCCGTTGCTGCACATCCTGGGTGTCAGTGAAGTCATATGACGAAGTTTTAGAATTGTCAATCCTTTTAATATTGTAATAACTTACACCCATTTTTCCATAGGAGACACTCTCAGAATGATATATGACAGTATTTCCCCTATCTCGTAACTATGACAATACGTAACTTTGTCATGTCCTATTTTTGCTCTGCCCTTTTACGTTACGATGAAATCTTTCAACAATTCGTACCGAAATGCACTTTTGCTTAAGACACAGTTAGTGTAACTCCACCAGCATTCGAACATTTCCGGCAGCGCGTGCTGAGTCCACGTCAGTGATGACTTGTATTTTTGTGACCAACACCACCCTGCTACGCGAACACAGTGGGGTTTCAACTGCCAACTAAGAAACAACAGATTCTGCTCGTAGCTCTTCTGCAGTGCTTGGCAGGATGTCCGTGTTCACCAATGAAAAAGATCGGGTACTTGCTAATCATCTTCCCGTGATGCCCAATGTGCTTTATGATGTAAATACACTCATGCTCATAAATTAAGGATAATTGCAGAACGTGGTGCCACACAACGTGGCACTACACAAAACTGGCGCTAATAGCATAAGCGTATAGGGAACACACACCACACAGATCTGTAAGTCCACAGTATTGGTGATAAGTTGAGAAAACCGTCCCGAATCACATGTGCTAGAAAACGCCACTGTTTCCTGTGCATGTACCCCGACATCAATATGGGATATGATCACCATGCACACGTACACAGGCCGCACAACGGGTTGGCATACTCTGGATCAGGTGGTCGAGCAGCTACAGGGTATAGCCTCCCATTCTTGCACCAGTGCCTGTCGGAGCTCCTGAAGTGTCCTAGGTGTTTGAAGACGTGCAGCGATACGTCGACTGAGAGCATCTCAGACGTGCTCGATGGGGTTTAGGTCTGGAGAACAGGTAGGCCACTCCATTCGCCTGATATCTTCTGTTTCAAGGTACTCCTCCACGATGGCAGCTCGGTGGGGCCGTGTGTTATTATCCATCAGGAGGAAAGTGGGACCCACTGCACCCCTGAAAAGGCGGACATACTGGTGCAAAATGACGCCCCGATACACCTGACCTGTTACAGTTCCTCTGTCAAAGACATGCAGGGATATACGTGCACCAATCATAATCCCACCCCACACCATCAAACCACGCCCTCCATACAGGTTGGTATCTGGTTCGTGGTTCACGCCAGATGAAAACCCGGCGAGAATCACTGTTCAGACTATACCTGGACTCATCCGTGAACGTAACCTGGGACCATTGTTCCAATGACCGTGTACTGTATTCTTGAGACCAGGCTTTACGGGCTCTCCTGTGACCAGGGGTCAGTGTAATGCACCTTCCGGGTCTCCGGGCGAATAAACCATGTCTGTTCAGTCGTCTGTAGACCGTGTATCTGGAAACAACTGTTCCAGTGACTGCGGTAAGGTCCCGAACAAGGCTACTTGCAGTACTCCGTGGCCGTCTGCTGGCACTGATGGTGAGATATCGGTCTTCTTGTGGTGTTGTACACTGTGAACGTCCCGTACTGTAGCGCCTGGACACGTTTCCTGTCTGCTGGAATCGTTGCCATAATATTGAGATCACACTTTTTGCCACACGGAGGGCCCGTGCTACGACCTGCTGTGTTTGACCAGCCTCCAGTCGCCCTAGTATTCTACCCCTCATAACGTCATCAATATGGGTTCTTTGAGCCATTTTCAACACACAGTCACCATTAGCACGTCTGAAAACGCCTGAACACTTACTTGCTTCACCATACTCTGGCATGCACCGACACACCTCTGCGTATGTGGACTGCTGCCAGGGCTACCGTGCAACGACCGCAGGTTAAATGCACCGCATGGTCATACCCCGAGGTGATTTAAACCCGCAAACCGTCCACCAGAGCGTTGTTTCACCATGTATCAGTATTATCCTTAATTTATGAGCATGAGTGTAGTAACCAGTTGTGTAGATATGCTATAACGTGGCTGAGAACTTTAGTGTTCAGAACGTATTTAACACTAAAAAACGTTGCCGGGAATGGTCGTTTGCATGGGCATTTGCTGCTAACAATTTGAGCTTAGTATTAGAAAACAAGAAACAAGAGGCAAGTAGTATAAATAGAGTTATTAGCTTTAAGAAGACCAAAGTGATCCGCTTCTTTAATTGTCTTGTCAAAATAAAAATATTTAACTTTGAATCTGGGAATATTTACAACATGGGTGAAGTAGGAGTCCCGCCTTTCCTTCAACCAGAGAAAATAACTGTAACTTAAGGTCGGAATTGGTGCAACCATTTCACGGGAAAGAGACATAAACACCATAGTATCTTGGGCCATGAATGCAAATGGCACCTTTGTATCACCGCTGTTCATTTTTCGTCGGTAGCAACACTTTTGTGAGAGGAACGTGATGGTACTCAAGAAACCGTTTACTCTTGTTCGACTTATGGTTGAACAAATGATAAACATTCCTAACATGGTTACAGTATTGTATTACACTAACAAGTACTTCTGCCGAAAAACAAGTTTCGCTAATAATGGATGGATGCAACAGTCTTTCCAGAGCAGCTTGCAATCTCCAGTTGTGTGACTTTCTATACAACTCTTACTACAGCTTATAACAGGAATGGGACATACATCTAAAAGTGAAAAATCAAATCAAAGTAACTCTTCCTGGAACAGATGGACTGTTCAACAGAATATGCTCTTAAGAGATATCTTTGGACCAAGGAATATCTGGTTTTAAGGCAGCAATATTGATTCCTTCGAGCACAATTTTTTTCTGATAAAGATTTTACTGACGAGAAGAATGAAACACGAACAATTTGCTCTACGCCTATTACTATTGGCGCTAACAATCCTTTCACCCCACAACAAACAGATGCACCCACATTTCAACTATTGAAGATTATGCAAGCAGTGCCATTAACAGCTAGTGCTCTTTCATAACAGCTAAGTTCAGTCATTGCAAAGTTCCGAGCTCAAAGACTCTCCACGTCAATTTTCAAATATTTTGAATGTACTAATGAATCTACAAATCTAATGAATCTACAAATAACCAGCAAGCTCACGAAGGCTACAGGAAATAAACATTACTCTGAAGTCCTTACCAGTACGCTGATGAAAGAACTTTTTGAAGAATAAAAGAAGAAACGAAATAACTAGAAGAACAAAAAAAGAAGGATGTTCGAAGGAAGAAAACTAAAAGCACTAATTTGAAGACCAAAACCAATGCGCCTACAGAAAGTTGCCGAAAGCTACTAGAAATTTAGTCCTTCACTTGGGTGGCCATATTGTCCGTAGTTCCCGGCCGGTGTAGTTGAGCGGTTCTAGGCGCTTCAGTTTGGAGCTGAGCGACCGCCACGGTCGCCGATTCGAATCCTGCCTCGGGCATGGATGTGTTAGTTAGGGTAGTCAGGTTAGGTAAGTTAGGTTAGTTAGGTTTAAGTAGTTCTAAGCTCTAGGGGCTGATGACCTCCAATGTTAAGTCTCATAGTGCTCACAGCCATTTGTCCGCAGTTGCTTTACAGTTCTCGAAGGTGATTTTGTTCTGTAGTTGCAACGACAGAACAAAAATACCCTCAAGGTCAAGAGAAATTTATCCTCAAACGATAGCAAAGTCACTGAAGAGTGAGCTATGGAAGAGACGTGATTGTGAGGGCATCGCTATTTGCGGTAGATATTTTTTTTTGTTTCTCTTCCTTGCTTTTTTTTCTTTCTATTTCATACGTATATGTATAATTCCGATGATATGACATAGTTGTTATTTGTCCTGTGTTTGTCAGAGATAATATGTTTCGAAATTAATGTTTTTTTTTCACGAATAAATACATTTCTCTTGTTTACTGAGTAGATAAAAATGTTTTGATTCTTTCCTTATCATTCGCCTAAAATGTTTATTGTGATTAAAATAGTTCGTACGCCGGCCGAAGTGGCCGAGCGGTTCTAGGCGCTACAGTGTGGAACCACGCGACCGCTACGGTCGCAGGTTCGAATCCTGCCTCGGGCATGGATGTGTGTGATGTCCTTAGGTTAGTTAGGTTTAAGTAGTTCTAAGTTCTGGGGGACTGATGACCTCAGATGTTAAGTCCCATAGTGCTCAGAGCCATTTGAACCATTTTGAAAATAGTTCGTACAATTAAAAATATACGGAGATGCTGTATAAATAGAGTGAGAGTGATCTGGGAGTATCGAAAGTGACGGTCGAACAGTGTGTGTAGAGACAGTCTGTGTTAGATGGAAGTGGCGCGCGAACACGTTTGGTTTGATGTCTGTGTTTGTTTTTTTGCAAATCAGTGCCAACGAAACTCGTTAATGGTGATATATGTTTCCGTTATTCCCGTACCGTACTCTGAAAATGTTTATTGTGGATAGAGAAGCTGGACTGTGTAAAACCGCCAACTGAACTGGGTTGTGTAACTACGACAATACAGCTGTGTACGGACGACATTGTAGTTACGGGTTTTGAGGTGAACTGTGTTCGCTTTGACTGTATCGCGTGCAATTTGTAAGGTTCAGAACTTCGATGTGTGTTCGCGTTGTGTCTACTAACGGAGTAAATAATTATTAACTGTCCCACAGGCGTTTTAAACTGTGTAATATGAACGTTCTGATTCCCGGCAAGCGTGGTGGTTTCGCGGTCTTGGTTTTCGCATCACTAATGAACTGTAATTCCACGATCGGAAAACTTTAAACTGTGTAAGGGACAGTGTTACTATAAATCTCGTATGTGATAAATTGAAATGGCTCTAAACACTATGGGACTTAACATCTGAGGTCATCAGCCCTATTGGCTTAGAACTACTTCAACCTAACTAACCTAAGGACAGCACACACATCCATGCCCGTGGCAGGATTCGAACCTGCGACCGCAGCAGCGCGGTTCCGGACTGAAGCGCTTAGAACCGCTCGGCCACAGCGGCCGGCTCTTGTGTGGTAGACGGAGAATCATGCACACACGCCAGTCTGAGTGGTGGTAACAAAAACAACAACGTGCAATCTGCCAGTGGCCTATATTACGCCACTGACGTCAACTTTGTAGGATGGGGATCATTTGCTGCATGAGAAGAGCATCGGCAATCTTCATTCAATCGACGGAGCTGATCCAACACATCGCCTGTACCGATGAGCTGTTGTAACCCCAACTTCAACATCACAACACACTGTCGTCATCTCAACACATCAGCACCAAATAGATAAGATGCAACACGTTGCGCTCACCCTATTAAAAAAGTAAACAGTAGTTCAGCGGATGAACTTGTAAATTCATTTGTTTCCATTTAAAACAATAATTCTGTTTAACTTTACCTGCGGTAATATAACAACTTTCATTGAACTGTTAGCTTTATTTATAGGTATTGTTGACCTGCCATTATTTATAAGCAGTTTTCTTTCACTTAAACTGTATTTAATTTTAAGTTAACACTTCTGCCTTTGCATGTATTTTTATGTGCCTTTTGGTGGCTAGTGTTATAAATGCGAGTGTAGTATTAATTCAAAATTGAGTAGGCAAAGTTTGTTGTGTGATACGTTCCCGCTCGTAAATCGCGGTGTCCGCCATTGGTTTCTGGGCACCGACCAATAGGACTGAAGCTACATATTCGCTATTGGGCTTTGCGGCGAGGGTGAATTTGAATGTGACAGGTGTCAGACCACACAGGCTATGTTTACATCGTACTCAGTCATGTTATCACGCTACCATGAGTAAAAACATCGAATTTTGATGATCACAGGGGGTAAGTGTAGAGACGTAAAGCCTAGCCCTTCAGCGTTTATGGGATTATTAATAGAACTGTGTGGGATTTACACGTTTAGGAGACCATTTCCTTCAAGGATGTTTTGTTCCACACAATTCGGAAGTAAAACGAGTTATTTTGGGGCGATATAATTAGATACATTCTCAATAGAGTTATCTTAACAAGACTTTGTATAAATGCATGGTCTGAAATCTCACATAATACAACCCCTGGAAATCGTTTAGTTCATATGATTTAGAATTTTCAGAAGAAATTTGGGACATTATTTGATCAGAAATCTGCAATAATAACGGGTTATACTGTTTGAGTAATGAACCTGACGAACATGGGCTTCCTCTAAGTGCACAGACTGTGACAGTTCCCAGGTTTACGTTTGCATTTTTTGGTCTAGAAATTTAAAAAGACTTCATTCAGACAGTCTGTTATTCACCTTATCAAATATTTCACTATTGAGAAATTTATAAATAGAATAAAATAGATAAACTCAACTGTTGATTTCATACTGATGGCTTCCATCATGTCTGAGGAAAACATATGAGACTCATTGCGCGCTGTGTTGACTAACAAGAGCGAATGCAGAAATTTTTTAAATGCTTTTTTCGTACATCCTTGGCCGATTTCTTTGGGACCTTATTTGATTTATATGAAAAATAAATGACTATGAATTGTCAAACTGATAACACCATTTCGACAGTAAATTCGTCTTTTTCAACTTTGTCTTTGCATGGCTCCAGTTCTCCCATTTTCCCCTTCGAACGATGACAGGGAAATAACTTTTCTAAACGAATTTGCTGATCGCGACTGTTACTGCCGTTATTTTTTGAAGAGCCTTTGTCACCCGCAGTCTTCGACGTTTAAAGTAAGAAGGGAATAACAGAATTCGCGTAAAGTGTTTACATAACAGGCTACCTCTCAACGCGCCAGAAGGAATAACGTTGATGGTTGAACGACTACCAACCACAGGCGAAATCCCGGGCGGTAAATCAAGCAGTAAGAAAGTGCGGTTACGTGACCGCAACGTGAGCATTCGCTGTCGTGATAATGTTCCTGAATATTCATCAGGGAAAAGCTGCAAAAAGACAGAGAGCCACAGCGTACGGCCCCCTCACACCATCAATATTCATCGGCAAGCCTTGCTTATGTTCGCGGCCGCAGTGCGGCGCTGCTGTCGGCTTCTCACGGACCTCTTCTGAATAAAACAGTTGCCGGCGACGGGGACGTCGCTTCTTCCAAAGCGCCTTAGAAACAAGCGATGAAATTCGTAAAGTTCCAAAAGAATCTCCCGCCCCCCCCTCTTCCTGGGAGTTGTTTGCTGCACTGATGGAAAATAAATCCCCCCGACTGCTTCGAGTGTTTAGTGGATGACAAAGGATTCTTCTTCGAGCATTGTTCCTCTGATAAATGAAAGTTCAAAACAAAGAGCTTTTTAAAGGGACACCGCGCTCGAGAACAAGGCGGCAGTGTGTTGCTCAGCTTCGGTGAAGATGTGGCAGAGATCAAAAGACGTGAGGTTATAACTGTGTCGTTATTCCACTTGATTTCTGTGCGTTTTTGTGTTCTTAGAGAAACATCTATGGCGCTTAAAGTGGAATATAGTGTTTTTCTCAGTAAATAAAAGCAGTTTTCTAAATACCGTTCGTTTGGAGGGTGCATTCTGCACCAAGTGTTTATAATTATAGTGCAGCTGCTCACAGAGGTCCAGTGTGGTCTGTAATTATCGTATGGCAGCGGAACTTGATAGATATTATAACACATTAATGGAGAACCGAATTTCACTGAAAAAAAAAACTAAATCCAAATTTAAAATCTTAAATATGGCTGCGAAACAACAACTGTGTAAATCTGAAGAGGCTGAAAAAGCAGCCAACCAGTTGTGAACAAAGGTTTATTGACTTAGGTTTCGATATTTGTAAAAACATCTTCTTCAGGAGTAGTGGACCTTGTTACATCGCATGATGGTACATTAGATTACATGAAACCGAGCAGGTCTTGTTATACATAAAATTGAGGAAACAAGAATTATCTCAAGCCATAGCTTTAGATAGCAGCCAGATTACATATATATCATACTCCAGAATGAATGCTCACTAAAATTCCCATAGGTAGTAGCTCTTGTCATCCAAATCCAATTTTGATCACTGGGTGCAAATCTGCCGCTGTGAATGCAATAACGACGAACAGAAATGTTTCCAAATACGTGGGTTGGACCTTAAATAGTGGTAACTATTTATTCACAACCGATACAAAAGAGTTACATGTTTGCACCTGTTACTGTCCTTCAAAGTAGTCACCAGCGTTGTGTAGAACCCGTTGCTAGTGATGTGGAAGGCGTAGTATACCGTTAGCAGAGCCTGTTCTGTTGATGGTGCGAATGGAGCGGTCTAAAGTTATGGACCCGTTTGGTTGTAATCCGCGGCATCATTATAGTACAGCGGTACGTCGACGATATTCTACGCTCCGTTTTGTTTCCCTTCGTTGCAGGTCATCCTGGGCTTACATTTCAGCAAGATAATGCCCTCACGAACACGGTAAGAGTTTCTTCTGCTTATCTTCGTGCTTGTGAAACACTACCTTGGCTAGCAAGGTCTCTGGATCTCTCCAACTGAGAACGTTTGGAGAATTAGGGGCAGGATCCTCCAACAAACCCGGCATTTTGACGATCTAAGACGACGATTGAACAGGAAGCAGATAAAAATTCGCTTGACGCCATCCTGAGAGACAATCTCCACTGCTTCCAAATTAACAACGTATGTGCAGACCAGATGTGGCTTGAATTCAAAGAGAGAGTATCTACATCTACATGGATAGTCTGCAAACCACAGTTAAGTGCCTAGCAGAGGGTTCATCGAACCACCTTCACAATTTTCTGTTATTCCAATTTCGTATAGCGCGCGGAAGGAACGAACACCTATATCTTTCCGTACGACCTCTGATTTCCCTTATTTTATCGTGGTGATCGTTCCTCCCTACGTAGGCCAGTGTCAACAAAATATTTTCGCATTCGGAGGAGAAAGTTGATGATTGGAATTTCGTGAAACGATTCCGTCGCAACGAAAAACGCCTTTATTTTAATGATGTCCAGCCCAAATCTTCTATTATTTCTGTGACGCTCTCTCCCATATTTCGCGATAATGCAAAACGTGCTGCCCTTCTTTGTACTTTTTCGATGTACTCCGTCAGTCCTATCTGGAAAGGATCCCACACTACGCAGCAGTGTTCTGAAAGAGGACGGACACCTTATTAGATCTGTTACATTTTCTAAGTGTCCTCCCAATAAATCGCAGTCTTTGGTTAGCCTTCCCCACAACATTTTCTATGTGTTCCTTCCAATTTAAGTTGTTCGTAATAGTAGTACCTAGGTATTTAGTTGAATTTATGGCTTTTAGATTAGACTGATTTATCGTGTAACCGAAGTTTAACGGATTCCTTTTAGCATTCATGCGGATGACCTCACACTTTTCGTTATTTAGGACCAACTGCCAATTTTCGCACCATTCACATATCTTTTCTAAGTCGGTTTGCAATTTGTTTTGATCTTCTCATGACTTTATTAGTCGATAAACTACAGCATCATCTGCAAACAACGTAAGACGGCTGCTCAGATTGTCTCCCAAATTGGTTATATAGAGAAGGAACAGCAAAGGGCCTATAACACTTCCTTGAGGAACGCCAGGAATCACTTCTGCTTTACTCGATGACTTTCCGTCAATTACTACGAACTGTGACCTCTCTGACGGGAAGTCACAAATCCAGTCACATAACTGAGACGATATTCCGTAATCACGCAATTTCGCTATATGCCGCTTGTGTGGTACAGTGTCAAGAGCCTTCCGGAAGTCCAGAAATACGGAATCGATCTGAAATCCCTTGTCAGTAGCACTCAACACTTCATGTGAATAAAGAGCTAGTTGTGTTTCACCCATGTTGACTGTGTGTCAATAGACAGTTTTCTTCGAGGTAATTCATAAATTTGAACACAATATACGTTCCAAAATCCTGCTGCATATCGACGTTAACGATATGGGCCTGTAATTTAGTGGATTACTCCTGCTACATTTCTTCAATATTGGTGTGACCTGTACAACTTTCCAGTCTTTGGGTACGTATCTTTCGTCGAGCGAACGGTTGTATATGATTGTTAAGTATGGAGCTAATGAATCAGCATACTCCGAAAGGAACCTAATTGGTATACAGTCTGGACTAGAAGACTTGCTTTTATTAAGTGATTTAAGTTGCTTCACGACTCTGAGGATATTTACTTCTACGTTACTCATGTTAGCAGCTGTTCTCGATTCGAATTCTAGAATATTTAATTCGTCTTCTTTTGCGAAGTCATTTCGGAAGGCTGTGTTTAGCAACTCTGCTTTGGCAGCATTGTCTTCGATAGTATCTCCATTGCTATCGCGTAGACAAGGCCGCTAACATACTTAACATACGACGAGAATGTCTTTGGATTTTCTGTCAGGTTTCGAGATAAAGTTTCGTTGTGGAAAATATTATAAGTGTCTCGCATTGAAGTCCGCGCTAAATTTCGAGCTTCTGTAAGAGATCGCCAATCTTGGGCATCGACAGCAATTGTAATATTTGTACCAAATAAATTAACAAACGATGGAGCTTTCCCATGGTTCACAAAATAGATCGAAACAGTTGCAAAAACGACGGAAAAAAGCTTAAATGAATGCAAAATCCCTATGATTGGCGATATTTTACAGAAGCTCCAAATTTAGCGTGGACTTCGGTGCAAGATGCTGATAATAGTTCCCACAACGAAACTTTGTCGCGAAATCTGGAAGAAAATCGAAAGAGATTTTGGTTGTATGTGAAATATGCTAGCGGCAAGACATATCCAGTGCCTTCTCTGCGCGATAGCAATGGAAATACTCTCGATGTCAGTGCAGCTAAAGCAGAATAACTAAACATAGTATTCTGAAATTCCTTCACCAAAGAAGACAAAATAAGTATCCCAGAATTCGAATCAAGAACACCTGCCAACATGAGTAACTTAGAAGTAGATATTTTCGAAGTAGTGAAGCAACTTAAATCACTTAATAAAAGAAAGTCTTCCGGTTCAGATTGTATACCAGTTAGGTTTCCTTCAGTTTGCTGACGCAATAGGTCCAAGCTCATATACTGGGTTAGGCATGGGATGTGGGCAGAAAGGTTCAGATAAGTGAGAAAGGTTTAATGTTGATTTTATTATTAACTGCCGCTTATTCGATTCGTTCAGTATGTGCCTGGAGACGTCGATGAGATGCTGTGTGGCGCCAGATTTTCACCTGGCGGCCAAAATTGCAACTAATATTTTTCTAGTGTAAATCGTTTCCGCATTGATGCATTTACGTATTAACCAAGTATCGCTGCCATACGGTAATTGCAGTCCACACCGGACCTTCGTGAGTAGCTGCACTTTAATTATAACCATACAGTACTTCAAAGGACTCGGGTTCAAATCTGCTATCATGATGTAGCTTATGGGAAATGTATGTGCAGCTGCGAATATGAACAACCTTCGGCTGTCTCAACGCGGAAATAACATAGCTAACCAATTGCAAATAATTACACACATCAAAAAAGTTTTTCATCACCTTAATTCCCAGAACTCCCGAAGATAGACGTTGATTGTGGTTATTGTATCACAGACACAGTCACTTTGACTGTTCAGAGATGTTACTAAACCCGCCCAAAGATGTAAACAACCATGCATCAGCAGCGGTTATTAGGGGTCCGACAGCCGATCAGTTCCAGTCATTCCAGGGAGGAGGTACACGGCTTGTGTCGTCTGTGTGCCTAGACGGTCAATACCGCGGTTCGATCGCATTGTTACTCCGTGCCAGTGAAGTGTCCAGCCGTCTCGGAGTGAACCAAAGCGATGTTGTTCGGACATGGAGGAGATACAGAGAGAGAGGAACTGTCTATGACATGCCTCGCTCAGGCCGCCCAAGGGCTACTACTGCAGTGGATGACCGCTGCCTACGGATTATGGCTCGGAGGAAGCCTGACAGAACACCGCGACGCTGAATAATGCTTTTCGTGCAGCCACAGGACGCTGTGTTACGACTCAAACTGTGCGCAATAGGCTGCATCATGCGCAACTTCACTCCCGACGTCCATGGCTAGGTCCATCTTTGAAAACCACGACACCATGCAGCGCTGTACCGAACAACATGCCGAACAAAACGCTCAGGATTGGCATCACGTTCTCATCACCGATTAGTGTCGCATATGTCTTCAACTAGGCAATAGTCGGAGCCGTGTTTGGAAGCAATCCGGTCAGGCTGAACGCTTAGCCACACTGTCCAGCGAGTGCAGTAAGGTGGAAGTTCAAAATGGTTCAAATGGCTCTTAGCACTATGGGACTCAACTGCTGTGGTCATCAGACCCCTAGAACTTAGAACTAATTAAACCTAACTAACCTAACGACATCTCACACATCCATGCCCGAGGCAGGATTCGAACCTGCGACCATAGCAGCGGCTCCGTACTGGAGCGCCTAGAATCGCACGACCACCGCGGCCGGCAAGGTGGAAGTTCCCTGCTGTTTTGGGGTGGCATTATGAGGGGCCGACGTACTTCGCTGGTGGGTATGGAAGGCGCCGTAACGGCTGTACGATACATGAATACCATCCTCTGACCGATAGTGCTACCATATCGGGAGTATAGTGGAGAGACATTCGTCTTCGTGGGCGATAATTCGCGCCCCTACCGTCTCGTGAATGACTTTCTTCAGGATAACGACATCGCTCGACTAGAGTGGACAGCATGTTCTCCAGACATGAACCCTATCGAACGTTCCTGAGATAGATTGAAAAGGGCTGTTTATGGACGACGTGACCCATCAACCACTCTGAGGGATGTACGCCAAATTGACATTGAAAAGTGGGACGATCTGTATCTCGATGAACTTGTGGATTGTATGCCATGACGAATACAGGCATGCACCATTGCAAGAGGACGTGCTACTGGATATTAGAGGTACCGGTGTGTACAGCAATATGGACCACAACCTCAGAAGGTCTCGCTGTATGGTGGTAGAATATGCAATGTGTTGTTTTCACGAGCAATAAAAAGGGCAGAAATGATGTTTATGTTGATGTCTATTCCATCCCCTGGCCGATAGTGCTACCATATCGGGAGTATAGTGGCGAGACATTCGTCTTCGTGGACGATAATTCGCGCCCCTACCGTTTCGTGAATGACTTCCTTCAGGATAACGACATCGCTCGACTAGGCATGAAAGGGAAGCAGTGGTTGGGAAAGGAGTGAGAGAGGGTTGTAGCCTCTCCCCGATGTTATTCAATCTGTATATTGAGCAAGCAGTAAAGGAAACAAAAGAAAAATTCGGAGTAGGTATTAAAATTCATGGAGAAGAAGTAAAAACTTTGAGGTTCGCCGATGACATTGTAATTCTGTCAGAGACAGCAAAGGACTTGGAAGAGCAGTTGAACGGAATGGACAGTGTCTTGAAAGGAGGATATAAGATGAACATCAACAAAAGCAAAACGAGAATAATGGAATGTAGTCAAATTAAATCGGGTGATGCTGAGGGAATTAGATTAGGAAATGAGACACTTAAAGTAGTAAAGGAGTTTTGCTATTTAGGGAGTAAAATAACTGATGATGGTCGAAGTAGAGAGGATATAAAATGTAGACTGGCAATGGCAAGGAAATCGTTTCTGAAGAAGAGAAATTTGTTAACATCGAGTATAGATATAAGTGTCAGGAAGTCGTTTCTGAAAGTATTTGTATGGAGTGTAGCCATGTATGGAAGTGAAACATGGACGATAACTAGTTTGGACAAGAAGAGAATAGAAGCTTTCAAAATGTGGTGCTACAGAAGAATGCTGAAGATAAGGTGGGTGGATCACGTAACTAATGAGGAGGTATTGAATAGGATTGGGGAGAAGAGAAGTTTGTGGCACAACTTGACTAGAAGAAGGGATCGGTTGGTAGGACATGTTTTGAGGCATCAAGGGATCACAAATTTAGCATTGGAGGGCAGCGTGGAGGGTAAAAATCGTAGAGGGAGACCAAGAGATGAATACACTAAGCAGATTCAGAAGGATGTAGGTTGCAGTAGGTACTGGGAGATGAAGAAGCTTGCACATGATAGAGTAGCATGGAGAGCTGCGTCAAACCAGTCTCAGGACTGAAGACCACAACAACAACAACATTCCAATTTTCTGTACAGTTTCCGGAACTCTCGGAACCGAGGTGATGCAAAACTTTTTTCGATGTGTGTATTTAATACATTGACCTAGGTTTCGACACCTCTGAGCCACGGTGGCTTTAATTTTGGTGGCATGGCACTCTGCTGGCGCCACTAACTACTTGGGTTGCCGATATCGATCCGATCATATGTCGCTAGTTAGGGTCTTTGGTCGAGGCGTGTGTTGTTGATTTGCCAGGCCCTGTGAGAGACAGTCAGTTAGCTGGAGGACGCGTGGCTGGCAAGTTGTTGTTTTTGGAGGACTCCGGCTGTTTGGTACGGGCCTCGAGAAGCCACGAGTGGTTAAATCGTCCGGAGGCAAGCCTTGCCGGCTCGCTTAAGGACTGGTGGTGGCGAGTTGAGGGAAGAGCAGCGGACGCTGTGTGCAAGCTGGTCGGCAAGTTTCCGGCCTACTCTGCAGGATTAAATTTTACGGCACCTTGAAGACCGCCTGTACGGATTGGAGGCTTAGAATCCTGATATTGTAAGGCCACGTGTGTGTTAATGTCGAATTGGACTTGTTATAATAACGTGCGTCCGAATGGTTGTATGTGAGCCGTGGTAAAATTTGGTGTCTTGAAGAGCGCGCTGCAGCGCATAGTGTAAAGCAGTCGCCTTCCGTTTCCAGTCGGCCGCGCCGTATAGCGAGGGGTAGTGGCTTCGCGGCCGACACGAGAGCAACAGGAGTCAACCCACGATATCGGTCTGGCCGGCGCGAGCTGCGACGCCGTGAGACGGGAAATCGGCGCGCCTTCCTGTGTCCGTTAAAGCGGCTGACAGCGGACGGTTCGGGAGAGCATCTTGGGCGTGCTGCGCGAGGTCTTCGCCAGACATCGCAGTTTATTAGAAGTTAAGTGATTCGTGATATGATGTTTCATTTACTCGTTAATTTCTACTTGTTTTCTTGGTCAGTCTCTCGTCCGCAGCTTGCTCGTCTGTGTCCCGTCCGCATTTGTTAGGCAGTTAGTGTCTGTCTGTCGGTCTGCCGTACGTTAATAGCTGCCTCTATCATGTTTGTCGGATTCGATGATAACGAATTTATTGCTTAAGGTGTAAAGGCCGAATTCCTGAAATATATTTTTATCTTGCCTATCATCTTGCGAAGTGGTATACGTGTAATGTAGAGCATGTTGGTACATTTCATGTAAAACTGCATTTCATGGATTTTATTTAAATGGTCATTTTAGTATA
This sequence comes from Schistocerca piceifrons, assembly GCF_021461385.2. Taxonomy (NCBI): domain Eukaryota; kingdom Metazoa; phylum Arthropoda; class Insecta; order Orthoptera; family Acrididae; genus Schistocerca; species Schistocerca piceifrons. The sequence continues at coordinate 1,136,172,631 of NC_060138.1, read as the reverse complement.
TAAAGTTGCCACCCTTTCACCGTAAGAGTTCTTTTAAAAACAAGTTGCAAATAACTTTTGATGTGAGTATTTTGTACCATTTCCATCCCTCTTACGGGGTGCATAGTTATGTGCTTGTGTGAGTTGTTAAAATTTTTAGTTTAAAATAATCTGGTGTGTTGCAGATTTGCACCAGTGTAGTCTTTCAGAGGTTGTTGTGAGCGGTCGTGACTACTGCCGTGTTAAAAGGGAGCGGCAAGGTTCGCAGCCCGAAAACTCATACTATAAAAAAAATTGTTATATCTGCCTCTGAATAAATTGTAACTTGATATTTACAGGGTGCTTTCTGATTATAATTTTAAATCTGTTTAAAAAAAGGGGCTTTTAGGAATAAAATATCCATTTATTGAAAAAAAAATTAGTTTGTCTCATCAGTTACCCATTGGCAACTACTTCCACGCTCACATAGTGTGATTAAATGTGTTAATGTTCTTGATGAATCGTTAGTAAATAAAGTAAATTCTTAAGAAAAGGTTTTGAAAGTAAATTTCACGGTTCAGTATGTATGATCATCGGTTAATGTAACTAATGGTAATTTGTTGCTCCACGCCATATTCCGTCAAAGTGTACGAGTATTCTCTGTTGTAAATTGACTTGACGAAATTAAATTTGTAACATAATCTGTGTCGAAGGCAAGGCACCCGTCGTAAATGAGTATGCACTAGTCGTTGCTGCAGCAAGCGCTACTGTTTCGTCTTATAATTTACAAGTAATTTTAAGGACTGTTAATCTTCTAACTTTTATGTGTAGTTGCTTCTGCGATAAAATTTCCTACGTCTTAGGCATTCTCATGTGTTGCCTTATTTGCGCACTGTCCCTTTCTAATGCGTGCGGGCAGGGTAGCTTTGGCAGCGGACGACGCGTTCCTGTCCCCTGGGCCCGGAGCAGATACGTGTTTTCTTTTTGCCGCGGCTTTATTTCCGTTGTCGCACGACGTCCGGGCTGGCCCACAATCTGGCGCCTCTATCAGCCGCATCGTGGTGGTTCGAGTTAAGTAAAGTTGGTCATTTGATGCTTACTACGGTGGAGTCTCGCCGGTTAATCGGCAACTATTAAGCTGTCTATTTGATGAATTCAGTAGGCTTGTGAGGTTTAAAGTGTGTTTTGCAAGCCCACACTTCCACCTCACTATATCTGCTCTTTAATTATTCGTTTAAATCTTGCACCCTTACTGTTAATTCTGCAGTGCGTTAAGTTTTAAGGCCTTTTGCTTATCAATATGAACTACTGAGCCTTTCCTTTTATCCACAGTCACTAGCTGACCCCACTCATTGTGAAACCTGCCCGTTTGTTCCCTGTTGGCTGTGATAGCCGTCTGTTGCAATTCTCAGCTTATCTTGCATTTTGGGCAATTACATATTTATTTAAGAGTCATTGCCAAAGTCTCTGCTGGTGTGTACCAGTTGGGAGTAACATTTCCATTGTATGCCTTCCCAGCTTGCTTGTATTTTGGGGGATTGTGTATTTTGTTGCTTACGGGAATTTATTAAGGCTTATACATTAAGGGTTTTCCATAAGCCACAATCAGTGGCATGACTAGTTATCCATTCTGTGTTCCGCATGGGCGTTATCCACTCGTGTAACGTGTCACTCATGTTTGGGAACTGTCACTACATTTAGTGGCACTCATTGCAATTCATTTTACTGATAGTTGTTTGTTGAACCCACTTGCAGCCACGCCTAGCTGGTGAGACGTGAGACTTGTAACTTGTATTTGGGGACTGTGTACTCCTGGTTTCAAGCGTTGCTCTTAATGGTATAAATTTTTAAAGTTTGTTATTAACGAATTGAGTCTGTTCAAGTTTTTTAAATGAGTGTGAGCATTGTTATTCTTTTAACAAGGTTTTTTAAACTGTAATTATGATAGTGTTGTTAAGCAGTAATGTCTGTTCTGTGAAAGAACAAATGACGAAATATGTGGCTCCACCTTTCATTACACCAACCCTTGTGAGATATCAATCTCTAAGGACGTCTTCATCAGAATATTTTAAAAGCTGTAAAGGCACTCTGCGAGAAGGCAATAGTCAAAGTTTAGAGCAGACATGCTCAAATTAAAAATTAAAAACATCGCAGACTTCGGTACGTATATGTTGCAATAGACAACATCCGGTTGATGTTGTCGTTTACCACGCAAGTAGGTTTCCAATTTTAATTTTTGACTTGAGCATGTCTGCTCTAAACTTTGACTATTGTTTTCCTGCAATGTAATTTTACGGCTTTTACTATGTAATTCTGATGACATCCTTAGTACGACAGTATTGGGCACTACGCTCTGTAAAAATTGTCTGAAAGTGATGAAAATATTTATATAGTTGGTGTTGGTGCTGTTCGTCGATTTTTGATAAAAAGTTAGTTCAGATTGTATAGTTAGCTCGAGCTTCCACGTGCTATGTCACGAAAATACATATATATATTTTTTTCGTCACGGGGTGCCAGCTCACACGTCTCGTAAACTGTTTCCAAGCTCAAATAAAATACAAAAAAAAGCAATGCAGGCAGGTATTGCGGTGAAATTTAAAACATTGAGCCACTCACATTGATTTATAATTTCAACAAGTAGTTTTTCTATTTTTTCAACGAATAGTCTTCAATATATTGACCAAACCTTTAAAATGCAGTCTTACGGGCTTTTACGTAAGCGTGGCCGTTAATAATTGATGCAACACTTCACTATGCAATTCATATGCCGCGATCACGGCACTTCATTCTGTTCGCAGTTCACAAAATACACTGTTCTCTGCTGTCTTAACCACTATACTACGCGCAACTTGATCGTTTTCGAACGTCGCTACATACATCGTGGCTACCAATCCAGTACTACCTCCATATGGGCGGCACGTCCGGCTCTTAGCGTCGCTCCCACTCAACTCCCAAAAGTGCCGCCCTATACACCCTCAAAACGACTGCCTAACTCAAAACAATGTTTGAAAAAAGTTACGAATACTCTAAAACTAAACACAAAAAAACATATGATACATTGAAAAATATGGAAAATTCCTGGGCAACAACAATTTAAAATCCAATGTTTTTTCACAAATAATGTTCCTGTGGCGTGATTTTGTTTTTCCCGGATTTTTGATACTAAACATTAATAAATAAATAAAATACATACTTAATTACTCAGCTACCTTTTTAAACTTTTGAATGCTGCCGATGTTTCGTCCCCTTAAAATTTATTTCTCTCAGTCGAATCACATATTCCGCCCTCTCATTCAAGAATGGTACATATTCGGCAAAAATCGGCTATGATTTCTCGATGCATCTCTACTAGCATCATCCATAAACACTTTGTTCATATTAATCGCCCGAAGCATTGCCGAGATATTAGCTTTCGAACTTTCATAAATTTTCAATTTTTAAGACAACAATAACTTTTAAGCTATTACATATTTTTGGGGCACGTCTAGATAATTTAGTTTTACATATTTTTCTGTCCATAAGTGCCAACTCGCTCCTCCGTGTCATTCGTAGTTCTGATTTTATCAGTTTTTCTCTGGCATATAAATTCCTTCAAGCGCGCAAACACGGCCATACGCTCCCCTTCCAAGCTTCGGCTCGAGTTATTTATTGATATTCGAGGGCCTGGTACTGCATTGCACTTCTTAACACAGGCACTGCTATTTCGTATTTATTCGCCAAAATCAGGCCTCTGACTCAGAATAAATGTCCTTCCTGGACGAGAATATATGTAATGTACGAGTGCCGGTTATGACACATGGACACGACATATTGAAGTTTGGGTCGGGTTGTGATTTGTGCGTCAGTGCGGTACATGCGATCGCAGCGTGCTCCAGCGGCAGTTGTCGGCTGTATATTTGGCTCGCTGATCACACTGGTTTGTTTACGAAATGGATGGGCGTAAAACTCCTATGTTAGCTCTGTTAAAAGGAACATTATCCCCTTGTCTATGTGCTACTCACCTTTTGTCTGTTCAAAAATGGTTCAAATGGCTCTGAGCACTATGGGACTTAACTTCTGAGGTCATCAGTCCCCTAGAACTTAGAACTACTTAAACCTAACTAACCTAAGGACATCACACACATCCATGCCCGAGGCAGGATTCGAACCTGCGACCGTAGCGGTCGCGCGGTTCCAGACTGTAGCGCCTAGAACCGCTCGGCCACTCTGGCCGGCTTTTCTGTCTGTATAATACGTAAATAAAATCTTCAACATTCATGAACATGATAAAAGACAAAGGAAAGTACCATGTCCAGTCAATATGGTCAGTGTCTTGTAAAAGATCCGTTTCAAATATGCGATAGAAATGTACAGTACTTGCCCACAGAAGATAAAAATTATTTCATCATTCTCACTTTTTTGTAAAACCTTAAGTTCATTCTTACTTTATGTCTGTTCCTGATCAGTAACAGAATCTTTACATGACAAATACAAAACTTGAAACAAAGTGTAAGCTTTCTTGCAGATAAAGTAAATCAAACAAACTCACTCCTCAGAAAGAGCGCACTTACATTGTAAAACTGGGCCGGCCGGAGTGGCCGAGCGGTTCTAGGCGCTACAGTCTGGAACCGCGCGACCGCTACGGTCGCAGGTTCGAATCCTGCCTTCGGCATGGATGTGTGAGATGTCCTTAGGTTAGTTAGGTTTAAGTAGTTCTAAGTTCTAGGGGACTTACGACCACAGCAGTTGAGTCCCATAGTGCTCAGAGCCATTTGAACCATTTTTTGTAAAACTGGAACTACTGAAAATTCAGTAAAATATTTCTAACAATATTTTTAAAGTTTTAAGACAAAAATCGTAAGCCGAGCGTTTCCAATGAATTGCGTTCGATGTGCGAAGTATCCAGAAACTATGTAAAACAAACGATTTTGTGTTAACCTGTGCCTACTTATTTGCTATTTGTGTGTGCAAGTTTATATATATATATAATTTATATACATAAATTAATATATATAAATATATATATTTATTGTATAAATATATTTATATATAAATTAATTAATATATATATATATATATAAATTTTTCTGACATTATATATATAATGTCAGAAAAATTTTAACCCTGGATAGCTGATGCGGGTAGGAATCAAAATTACTAATGTCGGGTAAATCGACAACGCACAATTTTTAAACTACGGAAACTTGACACCACGCGCTCTGTTTGGCCGCGGGACTGCCCTGTTGCAGGGTGCTCTGGACAACGCACGACCTCGAACGCTTTGGCTGCCGGAGATCGCGATGTATCCAAGGCGACGCGCACGCTCGGTGGTAGCGCGCCAGCCTTCCACTCTGGGCGCCTGGGGGCGAATCCGTCGGGGTCCCGACGCATCCATTGTAGTTTCATGATAAGACGTACCGGGAACAAACCAGTCAACAGCTGTTAGTTCGCGTACAGAAAGTCTTTTACAAATCGTGTCGGCTCTGAAAAGGACCTCTTTTGTAGCTAGGACATGTTTACTTAAAGCAAGTGCTCATAGTGGCGACCCTCTGACGCGACACAAGATTGGTAACGTCGAACAGTGTTTTGCCGAACTCTTTCAAAGATTCCCGGCATTGCCCTGATGTGATTGGCGGCGTGTTGAATACGATCCATTAATTCCTGTTCGTTTCTAGGTGGCTCGCGTCCGGGTGGGTGAACAAGAACCTTGAAGAATCCCCACAGGAAAAAGTGCGGTGGCGTGAGGTCTGGTGGTCGCCGGGGCCATGTCCTCTGCCAACTATCCGGCCGTCGAAGAATTCATTTAAATATCCGCGCACAGCACGACAGTTACGTGCGGGTGCCCATCTTGCTTCAACACATGCGTAGCCGTAACTCCAGGAGAACGTCTTGCAGTTGGCCAGGTAGAGTTTCTTGCAAAAAGTGAAGGTAATATTCCCCGGTAAGTCGAGGAGGTAGACGGTATGGCCCAATCAGATGATCGCCCACAATACCTGCCCAAATGTTTAGCGAAAACCGTTCCTGGTGTCCGTGGATGTACGTGACATGAGGATTTCCCCTTGCCCAGTAATGAACGTTTTGAGTATCGTAAAGGCCATCCCGATGGAAGGAGCTCTCGTAGGTAAACAACACAGTGGCAGGGATGTCGGCGTCTCATCCAACACGTCGCAGAAACCACCGGCAAAACTCTAGCCAGTGTTGATAGTCCGTCAGAGGATTTAGGTCTTGGACAGGGTGGAAACTAAATGGATCCTGGTCGGCATCCCTCAAAACCTCCCAGACTAACTAATGAGTGACCCCCATGTCGTGTACAACCGCTAGAGTACTTGTCGTAGGTGCTTACTCGAAGCGCTCGAGAACAGTCTCTTCAAATGCAGCATCCCGTCGTGTTCGAGGTCTTCCACCATCGCCGTGATATCCCGCTACATCTACGTGGCTACTCTGCAAATCACATTTAAGCGCCTGCCAGAGAGTTCATCGAACCACATTCACAATTCTCTACTATTGCAATATCGTATAGCGCGCGGAAAGAATGAACACTTACATCTTTCTGTACGAGCTCTGATTTCCCTTACTTCATCGTGGTGATCGTTCCGCACTTTGTAGGTCGGTGTCAACAAAATATTTTCGCATTCGGAGGAGAAAGTTGGTGATTGGAATTTCGTGAGAAGATTCTGTGGCAACGAAAAACGCCTTTCTTTTAATGATTTCCAGCCCAAATACTGTATTATTTCTGTGACACTCTCCCCCATATTTCGCGATAATACAAAATGTGATGCCTTTCTTTGAACTTTTTCGATGTACTCAATCCTACCTGGTAAGGATCCCACACCGCGCAGTAGTATTCTAAAAGAGGACGGACAAGAGTAGTGTAGGCAGTCTCCTTAGTAGGTCTGTTACATTTTCTAAGTGTCCTCCCAATAAAACGCAGCCTTTGGTTAGCCTTCCCCACAACATTTGCTATGTGGTCTTTCCAATTTAAGTTATTCGTAATTGTAATACCTAGGTATTTAGTTGAATTTACTACTTTTAGATTAGACTGGTTTATCGTGTAACCGAAGTTTGAGTTCATTTTAGCACTCATGTGGATGACCTCACACTTTTCGTTATTTAGGGTCAACTGCTACTATTCGCACCATTCAGATATTTTTTGTAAATCGTTTTGCAGTTGTTTTGATCTTCTGATGACTTTATTAGTCGATAAAGGACAGCGTCATCTACAAACAACCGAAGACGGCTGCTCAGATTGTCTCCCAAATCGTTTATATAGATAAGGAACAGCAAAGGGCATATAATAATACGTTAGGGAACGCCAGAAATCACTTGTGTTTTACTCGATGACTTTCCGTCAATTACTGCGAACTGTGACCTCTCTGACAGGAAATCGCAAATCCAGTCACATAACCGCGACGATATTCCATAAGCACGCAATTTTACTACGAGCCGCTTGTGTGGTACAGTGTCAAAAGCCTTCAGGAAATCCAGGAATAAGGAATCGATCTGAAATCCCTTGTCAGTAGCACTCAGCACGTCATGTGCTAAAGAGCCTGTCTCGCCAAGTCGCCGGTGAATTGCTGTAAACGTTTGCGGGTGTGGGTGGCGTCTTGCTGAGTACTCCTCTCTTATCACCTTTTTGAAAGAGGGGTTTAACTGTGCCGCCACGCTTACTGTATGACTAAATCGCAGATGACGAGTGTGCTCCGAAGCGAAGCTTACGTGTGAATGCCTCTGACGTGAGGTGGAGACAAACAGCGAGACCTCTTCGACACGTACGCGTGTCACGTTGGGGCAGTGACGGGGCGAGGGACGTCAACCGACAACCATAGCGCTGCCCGTCAACCGGCGAACGGCAACGACCAATCGGAGCGCGTGGCGCCAAGTTTCCGTAGTTTAAAAAAGGTGCGTTGTCGACCTACACGACTTTAGTAATTTTGATTTCTCCTGGCGTCACCTATTCAGGGTTAAAATTTCGTGACACAATTTTTCTCCACCCTGTATATGATTACAGGGTTATAAATACAAAATCAAATAGGGGTAATGCAGGAGTAGGTTTAATAATGAATAAAAAAAATAGGAGTGCGGGTTAGCTACTACAAACAGCATAGTGAACGCATTATTGTGGCCAAGATAGACACAAAGCCCATGCCTACTACAGTAGTACAAGTTTATATGCCAACTAGCTCTGCAGATGATGAAGAAATAGATGAAATTTATGGCGAGATAAAAGAAATTATTCAGGTAGTGAAGGGAGACGAAAATTTAATAGTCATGGGTGACTGGAATTCGTCAGTAGGAAAAGGGAGAGAAGGAAACATAGTAGGTGAATATGGATTGGGGGGGAAGGAATGAGAGAGGAAGCCGCCTTGTAGAATTTTGCGCAGAGCATAACTTAATCATAGCTAACACTTGGTTCAAGAATCATAAAAGAAGGTTGTATATGTGGAAGAATCCTGGAGATACTAAAAGGTATCAGATAGATTATATAATGGTAAGACAGAGATTTAGGAACCAGGTTTTAAAATGTAAGACATTTCCTGGGGCAGATGTGGATTCTGACCACAATCTATTGGTTATGAACTGCAGATGGAAACTGAAGAAACTGCAAAAAGGTGGGAATTTAAGGAGATGGGACCTGGATAAACGAAAAAAGAACCAGAGGTTGTACAGAGTTTCAGGGAGAGCATAAGGGAACAATTGACAGGAATGGGGGAAAGAAATACAGTAGAAGAAGAATGGGTAGCTCTGAGGGATGAAGTAGTGAAGGCAGCAGACGATCAAGTAGGTAAAAAGACGAGGGCTAATAGAAATCCTTGGGTAACAGAAGAAATATTGAATTTAATTGATGAAAGGAGAAAATATAAAAATGCAGTAAATGAAGCAGGCAAAAAGGAATACAAACGTCTCAAAAATGAGATCGACAGGAAGTGCAAAATGGCTAAGCAGGGATGGCTAGAGGACAAATGTAAGGATGTAGAGGCTTGTCTCACTAGGGGTAAGATAGATACTGCCTACAGGAAAATTAAAGAGACCTTTGGAGAGAAGAGAACCACTTGTATGAATATCGAGAGCTCAGATGGCAGCCCAGTTCTAAGCAAAGAAGGGAAGGCAGAAAGGTGGAAGGAGTATATAGAGGGTTTATACAAGGGCGATGTACTTGAGGACAATATTATGGAAATTGAAGAGGATGTAGATGAAGACGAAATGGGAGATAAGATACTGCGTGAAGAGTTTGACAGAGCACTGGAAGACCTGAGTCGAAACAAGGCCCCGGGAGTAGACAACATTCCATTAGAACTACTGATGGCCTCGGGAGAGACAGTTATGACAAAACTCTACCATCTGGTGAGCACGATGTATGAGACAGGCGAAATACCCTCAGACTTCAAGAAGAATATAATAATTCCAATCCCAAAGAAAGCAGGTGTTGACAGATGTGAAAATTACCGAACTATCAGTTTAATAAGTCATAGCTGCAAAATACTAACGCAAATTCTTTACAGACGAATGTAAAAACTGGTAGAAGCGGACCTCGGGGAAGATCAGTTTGGATTCCGTAGAAATGTTGGAACACGTGAGGCAATACTGACCTTACGACTTATCTTAGAAGAAAGATTAAGAAAAGGCAAACCTACGTTTCTAGCATTTGTAGACTTAGAGAAAGCTTTTGACAATGTTAACTGGAATACTCTCTTTCAAATTCTGAAGGTGGCAGGGGTAAAATACAGGGAGCGAAAGGCTATTTACAATTTGTACAGAAACCAGATGGCAGTTATAAGAGTCGAGGGTCATGAAAGGGAAGCAGTGGTTGGGAAAGGAGTGAGACAGGGTTGTAGCCTTTCCCCGATGTTATTCAATCTGTATATTGAGCAAGCAGTAAAGGAAACAAAAGAAAAATTCGGAGTAGGTATTAAAATTCATGGAGAAGAAGTAAAAACTTTGAGGTTCGCCGATGACATTGTAGTTCTGTCAGAGACAGCAAAGGACTTGGAAGAGCAGTTGAACGAAATGGACAGTGTCTTGAAAGGAGGATATAAGATGAACATCAACAAAAGCAAAACGAGGATAATGGAATGTAGTCGAATTAAGTCGGGTGATGCTGAGGGAATTAGATTAGGAAATGAGACACTTAAAGTAGTAAAGGAGTTTTGCTATTTAGGGAGTAAAATAACCGATGATGGTCGAAGTAGAGAGGATATAAAATGTAGACTGGCAATGGCAAGGAAATCGTTTCTGAAGAAGAGAAATTTGTTAACATCGAATATAGATTTAAGCGTCAGGAAGTCGTTTCTGAAAGTATTTGTATGGAGTGTAGCCATGTATGGAAGTGAAACATGGACGATAACTAGTTTGGACAAGAAGAGAATAGAAGCTTTCGAAATGTGGTGCTACAGAAGAATGCTGAAGATAAGGTGGGTAGATCACGTAACTAATGAGGAGGTATTGAACAGAATTGGGGAGAAGAGGAGTTTGTGGCACAACTTGACTAGAAGAAGGGATCGGTTGGCAGGACATGTTCTGAGGCATCAAGGGATCACAAATTTAGCATTGGAGGGCAGCGTGGAGGGTAAAAATCGTAGAGGGAGACCAAGAGATGAATACAGTAAGCAGATTCAGAAGGATGTAGGTTGCAGTAGGTACTGGGAGATGAAGAAGCTTGCACAGGATAGAGTAGCATGGAGAGCTGCATCAAACCAGTCTCAGGACTGAAGGCCACAACAACAACAACAACTGTATATGTATAACTGTCAAATCTTTACTGACCAGTAGAATCCGTTTTATGTACGTAGCACACCCTGTTGTAGCATTGAAAAGAAGGGAACCAGCGAAAAGATGCCCGATGCCCCTGTCGAAGAACGAAAAGAGCGAATAGGTCACCTTTAAAAGACTCTGGCAGAAAACGTGAGGAACAGCTGCCTCAGTTTTGCTCCCGCCTCCCTCACCAAAAATTTTCGCATGTGAAGATATTTGCACTTGTTTGTGCTGAAGGAGAGCAGCAAAGAGACAGTGACGGTGGAAGAGAGAGGAGACAGCGCCATGGGAGAGAAAGAGGGAGAAGATAATGATGGTGGGAGAGAGGAAGTGGCACTGAAGGTGAAAGAGAGGTGGGTGAAGACAATAGCAGTCAGAGCCAAAGAGAGAGGAGATATCGGTGACCAGTGAGGGACAGTGGCAGTAAAAGAGAGAGAGAGATTGGTGGAGATAGAAACAGTGTGAGCAAAAGAGAGAGGAAACAGTGTAAATGAAAAATACAGATAAGGTGGTTACTTTCATGTTCCATGGATGATTTTGCACGACAAATCGTCGTGATGTGGAATGAGTCATTTTACATTCATATTGCAAATCAATTTGTACATCTATTTGTACTCTAAACATCACCATATAATTTTTCCCCCGAAATGAAAACAAGACATATGGATTGAGTTACCAATTCCTACCCACCATCTTTTACGCATTACAAACATAGAAAGTCTTCTACGGAACAGGAGGAGTTGTCAAAGAGAAACTTTTTCAATTTATTTTCAAATTTTACCTTGCTGTCTGTTAGATATTTTATTTCACTAGGTAAGTGGTAAAACATTTTTGTTGCAGCGTTGTGCTCCCCTTTCTGTGCTAAGGACAACCTTAACGTCCCTTTCTGTGCTAAAGACAACCTTAACGTTGAGTAATGGATGTCACTTTTTCTTCCAGTATTGTAATTATGTACGTCATTGTTCCTTTTAAACTGTGATGGATTACTCACCACAAACTTCATGAGGGAATACATATACTGTGAAGCAGTACTCAGAATGACCATTTCCATAAACAGAGGTCTAGAAGATGATTGCGGGTTAGCAACACATATTACTCTTAAAGCACGTTTCTGGTCAATGAAGACCTTCTTTCTGGCATCTGCAAAAAGAACTAATTCTGCTTGCTGTACATTAGACGGCAGATCATTTACATGTATGAGAGACAGTAGTGGACCTAAGATTGAGCCTTGTGGAACACCATTCGTGATTTCTCCCCAGTCAGAATTATGTCCCTGGATTCTGTTGGTTGAATTACTACTGTGTGCAACTTTCTGCATTCGTTTGGTTATATATGACATGATCCAATGGTTGGCTATACCATCAGTCCCATTTATCTAGGAGTATATTATATTTCACACAATCAAATGCCTTAGATACTCACAGAAGATACCTACTGGTGATATTTTGTTATCTAATACTTGTAATATCTAGTGTAGGTGGCATTCTCAGTAGAGTACTCCTTCTGAAACCCAAACTGATTTGCTGGGGATATTATTGTTGCCAAGGTGAGGTTCTATTCTAGAATACATCATAGTCTCAAAAATTTTGGAAAATCATGTCAGCAATGGAGTAGGTTGGCAGTTACCGACTCCTCTCTTATCACCTTTTTTAAAGAGGGGTTTAACAGTCGCGGGTTTTAGTCTCTGGAAAGACGCCTTGAGTTAGTGATGCATTACATATTTCGGACAATACCATGACTTATTATATGGGAATAAATCATTAGTAGTCTATTAGTGTAGACACACTTAGGCGTGTATGTGTGGGGAGGGGGGGAGGTACGGGAGAGTGGACCCTCCCAGAACGGCGAACTTTAACACGTAGGTCTAGGGAAGTGCGCATTTTGGGCCGTAATTCTAAACATGTGGGTACAGGTGAAAAACAAAGTTCGCCCCTAGTATTTTTGAGCTGTCGAGGTATGGTGGAGACAGTGGTAGTGGGAAAGAAAGATAAAAGGAGACGGTGTAAGTGAGAGAGGAGCCAGTGACAGTGTAATATAGCGTAAATCAGTGGCAGAAAAGGGAGACTGTGGGAGAGAGACATATTATACTGACAGTATCAGTGAGAGCGAGGTGCTGACTACGAAGGCTTGACTACAAAGAGAAACAATTTAGTGTGTACTGTGTTAAAAGCGCCCGAATATGTTCCTATGAAAACATTTTGGTGTGGAAGACTGGTTGAGGAGTGAGATAGCTGGGTTCCCACTTTTCTGACAAAGCCTTTAAAGAATAACATATTCGCCTTTATGTGCTTCAATAGGAGCATTTTTCTGCCGGTAACGGAATCAGAGATGTATCTGAAATACGTTTGTCCACGTTGCGGAACTTTATACTTTATTTATACAATTATCTGGCTTGAAACAGAATGGAGTAGTTGGGTATCGCAATCACTAGACTCTCGTTCGCCTGCAGACGTTTCGCTGAAGGCGTGACGTTGATGGACAACTGCGTGACGACCGCTCTCTAGGCCGAGCTCTCGCTTGTCAGAGGAAACAAATCGTCTGCGACACACAAAGAAAGCATTAGCACATTATCTCGTATCTTTGGACTCGGGCGAAATAAAAATTCGAGTCTCCCTTTAGATAACTGTCGACTATCACTTCTCCGATCTCGTTCAAAAGCTCAAACTCACTTTAATTACGGCAATAGTCCGCCTCCGTACCGACACGGTAGCTCAGCGTGTTCGGTCAGAGGGTTAGCTGCCCCCTCTAATAAAAAGACTTAGTTACTCGATCAACGAAGAACTGAAACGGGTGTCTTACGACGTCCGACCCGAGCAGATGCAACGAACAAAAGCGAACGAAATGAGATTAAAAAAAAAAAAAGACGTAGCGCAGTGGTAGCCTTACCGCCTTCCACGCAAAGGGGCCCGGGTTCGATTCGCGGCAGGGGACTGGGTGGTGTTGTGTGTTTTTCATCATCACTGACACACAAGTCGCCGAAGTGACGTTACCTAGAGACTTGCAATACGGCGGCCGAACCCTTAAGCGGATATACGATCATATCCTTACGGCAATATTTCAAAAGATGTTTGTCATTTTTTAGATTCGTTTCGTTCACATTCCCCTTCTACCACAAGCAGGCTGCAGACATCTGCGAGAAGACGTTTAAAACTCGAGAGAGCACGAACCATTACAGATTAAATAATAATCAAGTATATCCGCTTCAACAGGGTGCCTCTAGATATTTCCTTGAATAGCAAACCTGCAAGAGGTCACTTGAATCCACTCTTATCGTACTGTATTAATACGAATCAGAATGTGGGGACGATGATGCAGTGCTGTCACCCGACGAGACATCTGACTGATACTAGTTTATTCGATACTAGTACCACGTCATCGAAAGTCTGTTGCGCTTATACACAATACACGCAGTATACGCGATACCAGAGGGTAGGTTGCCTTATTGGAGACGGCAAGACCTATGAGGGGAGTGCTCGATTGGTAGAAAAAGAGGTTCCGGGGTGTGTGTGTGTTTTTAATTTAGAAGTCTTAAAACTTTTTTAACGCTTTTCTTCGTCAGAGGTACTGGTAGGGCTTAGCATTGCGTACCGTCATAAATCAAGCATTGTATGACGCTAATGTTTAAATTATCACTATACAGGTACAGTAGAGATGAAGCTTTTACTGCGTTTTCTATAGCTCTTTAGAGATATTTATATAAATATTCAGTTATTTCTGTTCACTGGAAAATGAATAACGTATTTTGATACTGTTCGACAACCATTACTTTAACCATATTCCTTCTTTGAATACCAATTTTTATGTAAATACTAAAGAATGTGAAACATACGAAAAACTGTTTTAAAGCTCATTTAGTTTTTAATGTAATGATACCCAAAAAAAACTTCTGAGGTAATTCGATTTGAAGTATGGAAATTGTAAAGTCAGGCAAACAAATAAATAACGTCGATGTGTATATGAAATCAAAATGAACAAAATAATGATATTTCAATGGCTAAATAATAGTGAAAAACTTCTGTGTGTAACCGTATATTCACAGGATATTTGATTAGCAACATTCTAGCTATTTTGGGAAGATGAAAATATTTGCGCGGCGTTTACTTACCTCTCACAGTTGCTTGAAGTAGGGTCTACGCGAGACGTCACATTATAACTGCCACTTTCATTAGATACTACTTAAACACGTACAAATCACTGGTAAAAAATCAGTGTATGGCAGTATAAATGAATGTTCTTCGCAGTGTTTTTTACCGTGTTTGATTAATCTTCTCAACGGTCATCAGAATACATGAATTACTCGTTCCTCAGTCAACATCTCAGTACAGTATACTTCTATTTGTAACTTAAAGATGTGCTATTATGTGAGCAGTTAATTTTACGTCTTGCTCGTACGAAGACTCAGACGAGAGAGATGGGTACCGAATGAAAAAAGTCTAGCATCTCTAAAGATAAACGCTAGACCATGGATTCGCAACAAATGGTTCAAATGGCTCTGAGCACTATGGGACTTAACATCTGAGGTCATCAGTCCCCTAGAACTTAGAACTACTTACACCTAACTAACCTAAGGACATCACACACATCCATGCCCGAGGCAGGATTCGAACCTGCGACCGTAGCAGCCTCGCGGTTCCGGACTGAAGCGCCTAGAACGGCACGGCCACCACGGCCGGATTCGCAACAGCGATATAATATTTATATTACTACGTTTGTATCGCCAGCGAACAATTTATCGAGCAATAATTCATTATCTACATTTCAGTTAAGACTAGGGACAGATACTTCAAAATGCATAAAACAGCTAATTTGCTAGTTACAGTAAAACACCTCAGCGTCTTATTCAGCACCGTGTAATTAATTTGTATCTTCTCTCCCCCTTTCATCTGACTTCTTTAATTGTCTGACCCTTTTAACTGATACTAATAACGGATATGTTTGCTTTTCTCTTTCTATGAAAACGATACAGACTCTACACGCTATTCTGATTATAGTTCACACTGTTACAATTTTAACCTTCTTATTATGTCTTCATTAAAATATAGAATTGCGTCATGGAGGCAAAACTTAACTTCTCATACCTACTTTAATCACGTTTATAGGTAATCCAGTCCAAAACAGAATTCAGATCCTCGTTAATGACTTTTGCGATACCAGTTGTCAGGAGAAGCAGGACGGAGATAATGCCGGGGCTGTCATTTGTTGATTGCAAAATGCGGCCCACATAGTTCTCTTCATGCCTTGTAGATAACTCCTGTATCTTTTAATGCTAACGTGTAACAATTCTGCAATTTATCTATCACTGATTTGACCACCAATAATTTTAAAGTTTCTCACCAGCTCTCTCTTTTACCAACTTTCTCAGTCTAGAACCTTTTATTCCCCGTGTCTTACAAACTCTAAAACAAACCGATGTAACACGGAGTTATCCGAATGGTACCAGAATTGGTAGATGTGATGTACATATACAGACAAATTTGATTAAATTAATAGAAAACTTAAAGGTAGCTTAATGGGGTCACATACTTCAGGTTTGTCATAAACTGAAGCTTCATACGAAATATCGAATGATTTGTCCAAAGGCAAAGGCTTCACAAATTGAGGAAGTCAGTAATGCGTTGGTCCACTTCTGGCCTTTACGCAAGCAGTTACTCGACTTGGCACTGATTAGTAGACTTGTTTGATGTCCTCCTGAGGGATATCGTGCCAAATTCTGTCCAAATGGCGCGTAAGGTCGTCTAAATTCCGTGCTGGTTGGAGGACCCACCCGATAATGCTCCAAAAGTTCTCAGTTGGGCAGAGATCCGGCGATCTTGCTGGCATAATCAGTGTTTGACAAGCACAAAGACAGGCAATAGAAACTTTCGCCGTGTGCAGGCGGAGCATTACCTTCCTGAAATGTGAGCCCAGGATGGCTTGCCATGAAGGGCCATACGACGGGACTGAAATATCCTCCACGTACTGCTGTGCTGTGAGGGCCTTGTGGCGCAACAAGCGCTGTACCACCTGAGAGATACAGAGACGAGCAAGTGTGCCGGGACTTACACCAGCTCACTGCTACTAGCGCCACTTCTCCATAACGCGTCTGTGCGTAGCATACAATTATTGCACCATAATTTAAGAATGAAATTAAGAATTAAAGTTGCATTTCCTAACTTTGCCAACACATGCTTCAGTATATTAACGTTTAAATTGTCAAAGCTCAGAGTGATCGGATGAATATCTTTCCCTAAATACATGTTTTAATAATAAAAAACAAGTGGCGATAAATGATAGAGCAAAAAGGCAAAAAATTGACCAGAATGTGCAACTGTATGACAATATCAACTGTTACAAGCTTCAGCTTGATCGGAACAAAATTTGTCAGAATCCATGTTTTTACAAAAAATTAGTGGCGCAAAATAATAAAGCTACAAAGCCAAGCATTCGTATGAAGTTTCAGTTTGTTATGACAAACCTGAAGTATGTGACCCCATTAAGCTACCTTTAATAATTTTCTATTAATTTAATCAAAACTAAATTTAGAACAAAGACGTCCTTATTTGAAGTACGTTAAGTATTATTGATATTAATGACAAAGTTTTGATTAAAGCACCTAAAGAAACCCATTAAATAATAGAGCTATAAAAAATTTAAACGCCTTGATGTAAATAATAACCAGTTTTAGGTCTCTTAAAGTTTTAGTTCAGAGATCATGTCAATTCTGTTCTAAAAATTCTAGGCGATGAAGTTTGAATCCAATCTCTGATTAAAGGCTACTTAACTCCATTCATAAAAAAATTGCGAAAATTCTAAATTAATACACAAGTGTTACAACATATTGTGTCCGAAAAAGAGCCATTTGCCGGCCGCTGTTGCCGAGCAGTTTTAGGCGCTTCAGTCTGGAACCGCGCTGCTGCTACGGTCGCAGGTTCGAATCCTGCCTCGGGCATGGACGTGTGTGATGTCCTTACGTTAGTTAGGTTTAAGTAGTTCTAAGTCTAGGGGACTGTTGACTTCAGATGTTAAGTCCCATAGTGCTCCGAGCCATTTGAACCATTATTTAGAGCCATTTAGTCTACTACCTGGGCAATAGAGCAGATGACGGCAGGTCTTCCCTTGCCCGTCCGCTGCGCCCGTATATAAATGCGGCGTGAGAGGCATTGACGAGACTTCACTTCGCACTCAGCTACCATCTGCCTCGGGAGACGTCGCAGCCGGACTGCAACTAAACTCGTTATTTTGGTACAAATGGGAAGTGAACTCGCGAGGACGGTACACCGTCCTGGATCGCTTAGATTTCGGAGAAGTAACTGTTTGTGTGCAGCCCGTAATGATACCAAAACCGCGTGGCAAGTGGTGAGATTACTTTCTACTATCGTGGCGAGCAGTTAACTTAGATCACTAGAAGTCAGAGCGAAAGACCATTCATTGGCAATTTACCGTAGAGGTCGCCTCTGAACTGCTCATAGTGCCGTTTGTGATAGACATCAGATTTAATGTTAGTATTATCAGATGGTTCAAACGGCTCTGAGCGCTATGGGACTTAACTTCTGAGGTCATCGCTCCTCTAGAACTTAGAACTACTTAAACCTAACTAACCTAAGGACATCACACACATCCTTGCCCGAGGCAGGATTCGAACCCGCGACCGTAGCATTCGCTCGGCTCCAGACTGTAGCACCTAGAACCGCACGGCCACTCCGGCCGACGTTAGTATTATCATCAAGAATGTTACTATGTCATGTGTGTGAAAGTTTATCAAATATATCTATCAATTAGAACTCATAATCTTCATTTATAATCATAGTTCCTGATCCCGCTGAGTAAACAGAGAATAGAAATATTTCTTTTAGTGGGCAAGACAAGAATGTGGACTTGCAGACTGGAAACTATGCTCGGTATGTTCTCCAGCGCTTTCTGGCTAGCCACAGAAATAATTTTCAGGGTCTCGTAAGAAGGAAGTGCCGCCGCCCCCACTGCCTAATGGATGTCAACCAAGGCGGTCCGGTTACGAAAGGGAACGGCACCACAGAACATCATGCCTGGATATTGGGCATTACAGCGGGCGACTGTCAGCGTGGTATCCCACCGCCGTCCAGGGCATCTCCAGACACGTCTTGGACCTGGAACCTCATTGACTAGTAGAATTGTCTTCAGTGATGATTCCCGCTTCGAACTGAGCCCCGCTGACCAGCGAAAACGCGTATGGAGACACCCCAGACAGCGGTGGGCTGCCGACCCCGCTCTCGCCCGCCATTCCGCCCAACAACTGGAAGTGATGTAGGCTGCAATTTGTTTCCGTAGCAGGACCCATTTTGTTGTCATCCGCAGCACCCTTACAGCACAGCGTTAAGTCGACGATATTCTACGCCTTATTTTATTGCCCCTGGTGGCAAGCCACCTTGGGCTTACAACTCTGTTATACACTGCTGGCCACCGTAAATGCAACACCAAGAAAGACAAGAGGTAGCACAACAAGATTTATTTTGTAGATAACATGTTGACCAAGTATCAAATGATTACGTTTACAGACGTCTGTGACGTGTGGTTCCTGCCAGAATCAGTAGCCAGAGTAGCCGCCATTGTTGGAGATCACCGCTGCCACACGTCTCGGCATTGAGTCAGAGACGTTGGATGTGTTCCTGGGGTACAGCAGCCCAAACAGCTTCCACACGTTGCCAAAGATCATCTGGTGTGGCAGCTGGGGATGTAATCTGGGTCACTCGTTGAGCAACCATGGACCACATGTTTTCTATCGGCGAAAGATCCGGAGAGCGAGCCGGCCAGGGAAGGAATTCAATCTGGTTATTGACGAAGAACCTTTGGACAATGCGTGCCACGTGTGGTCGCGCATTATCCTGTTGAAATATGGCTGTGGCCGAGCCCTAAAGGTAAGGAAGGACAACTGGCTCCAGCACCTCAGATATGTAGCGCCGGCTATTTAAAGTACCGGCAATGCGTACTAGAGGCGTGCGAGAGTAATATCCAATACCGCCCCATACCATAATACCCGGTGCGAGACCAGTGTGGCGGTGCATAATGCAGCTGTCCAGCATCCTCTCTCCACACTCGAATCCGACCATCGTAGTGCTGCAGACAGAAGCGTGCCTCGTCAGTAAAGACAACGTCATTCCATTCTGCCGTCCACATCCGTCTGTCATCACACCATTGGCGATGGAGACGTCTGTGGTTCTGCGTCAATGGTAGACGAAGCAATGGACGTCTTCCGGACAGGCCACTCTGCTGTAAACGGCGTCGAATGGTACGCGCAGACACTGGATGATGCGTTACAGACGCAATGTGCTGTGCTATGGTTCGGGATGTCACTGAGCGATCCGTCACTGCCATGCGCACAATTTGCCTATCAGCACGTGCAGTGGTGCACCGAGGTGAATGCGATCGACCACGTCGGTCCGTCGTACCCTTCTGCATCCAACGGTCACATATCCGCATTACAGTTGTTTGGTTTCGTCCAACACGACTAGCGATTCCTCTGTATGATAATCCACAATCTCGATAAGCCACTATCCTTCCTCTGTCAAACTCGGATACTTGATCAAAAGATGTTCGCTGTTGTCTACGAGGCATAACTGATCGTCTTGTGAAACAACCACAAGGTAAACACACGTGCCGAACGTACACTCGTCGAAATCACCAAGCCTTAAATGGCGCTATGAGGTGGCGCCACAGGCGCGCGTGATGTGCGTCTGCGCTGAAATTCTAATCAGTTGCATATCGCATCGCTGCAAACCCATGGTGTAAATTTCACTTGATTCGGATGCTTCCTTCAGGGTGTTGCATTTACGGTGGCCAGCAGTGTACAATGGCCGCCTGCAGACGCCGAGAATTTCTACTGTTGTCACCGTGCTTACCTCGGCCAGCAAGTTTTTCGAACCTCTCCGCAATTGCGGACGTTTGGAGCATTGTGGCCAATGCTCTCCTATCAGCTCTGCATTCTGACGATTTAATTTCCCAGCTGTGCAGAATTTGGCGCTATATCCCTAAGGAGGACATCCAACAACTCAATCTATCAATGCCAAGCTGAATAACTGCTTCCATAAGGGCCAGAGATGCACGAACGCGTCATTTACATGCTCAATTTGTGAAGCTCTTTCTCTTGGGTAAGTCATCCAAATTTTCTGAAATTGTACTCAATTGTTCTTTGTACATGTACATAACATCTACCGATTTCCGTCCCATTCGGATAATTCTTTCGCGGTGTGTTGTTTTTTAATTGTTAAATTTTTTTGTCTTAGTGTATACCTTATAGCTCACGGACAAAATTCATGGAACCACAAGGGATATTTTCTGCAGCGGCTCAGCAACATCTGTTACATGCTTTGCTGTTACTGTCTCCCAGGCAGCTTAGCCACAGTAACGCACGTCACGTCTCAACTGGAGATTTGAAAGTATTTAACACACCTCTGTTCCTCCACTGAGCCCATCATAGTTATTCTGACTTATAAACTGGGTGTCGGCAAGCTAATTGCACATGTAACAAAATTTTAGCATAATATCCACATTTAGTACTTTTTTGTATCAAAGGAAGTAGCTGAAACTATTCCATTCAGTGAGTTGTGTCTACGTTTCTGCTAGCTGCGATCAGAGTATGCAACAATATTTATCTATAAATTAACCATTGTTGGTGGTTGAGGGACGTCCAACATTGCCATCATGCCGTATGCCTCAGTGAATATACCGAAATGAAACTAAGTGAAATACAAGTTATTAATTTATTGAATACAATCATACGGCACTGAGGAGAGACTTTTTTAACACTCCGTATCATCGGCATCTCTTCTCTCTCTAAAGTACCAAAGGCATACACAAACCGTATATTGTTTCCAACAGTTTACTTTCTGCTGCACGTGATGTCACTGCTTGAGGAATACCGACATGTTACATTTTGTTACTAACCTGTTCACATTCTGTTTCGGTGTAGCACATTTTATGTAGATTGACGGTGGAGAAGGGAAGAAAGGGAAGGGAGATCACTGCTGTCAGATGTATCGGGACGTTACGCGGAAGCAGCGGCGATGAATGAAAATGTGTACCAGACTGGGATTCGAACCCAGGATCTTCTGCTTACTGGGCAGGCGCGTTAACGATTGCGCCATCCGGGACACAGCGTTATCGCAACTGCGCAGACTATCTCGGCACGCTTCACTGCCGATTCCCACTCCCATCGTGTTCCACCCATCCACAGTCCCGGATGGAGCATTGATTAACACATCTTCCTCGTAAGCAGGAAATCCTGGGTACAAATCTCGGTCCGGTACACATTTACACTCGTCGCCGCTGGTTCTGCATAATGTTCTGATGCAGGTGACAGCAGTGATTCTCTCCCTTTCCTTTCCTGTATTCCCTTCTCCACCTTGAGTTTACATATAATGAATAACAGCTGTGGATTATACGTGGTGTCTGATGTTTCGGACATGTCCAAAAGAACAGACACCACGCATTCATATAAGCAGCACATTTTCAAATAAAGGAACATCACCATCACAGTGTTGCGACTTAGCAAGGATGACAAATGGCTCAGTTAGCAATTTCCGGTTAAAAGTAAAATTCCCAGCATGATACACATAATCAGAATTCTCACTGTTACATTTTTCACGTACGTGCAGTAACTGACGTTTTTTTCGCGAAGACAATTCGTTACTTAGCTTGTGATAAGGATTGCCTGATTAAATTTACAATATGAGCGAACATATCCTGGTGAAAGGTTTGCTGAGCTGAGGACTGAAGGTGAACACTATAAAACACTGAAATAGAAAATTAAATATTATATTTATTATTGATCGTTATTTACATGATTTATTAAGTTGCCTTTTAGATACATACAGTGTTATATACATTCCCTCACTCTCCCTCACTCTCCCTCACTCTCCCTCACTCTCCCTCCCTTACAAACGCAACCATGTACACACACACAGGCGCACACTCACAATGTCATGTTGCTGCACATTCAGAAATTCTTCCAAACTAGTTGTCAAACTAATATAATTTCTGCCTGTGTTTCAACTTAATTTTGTTATCCATTAAATTCTGTATATCACTGGATAGGTGGGCAAAGATCTTTATCAAATAATTTACTCTTGTCTCAGTCACCGAAATTCTTTTATTTTTACTCCTGACGCTTTTCGCAATACAACATCTTCACATTTGTGGCACAAGAAATAACTTAAGAACGGATGGAAACAGGTTTTATACAGTAATAAACTGTAGCGTAAATCTTGGTGAAGCGTTAAGTTCAATTACACACTTTAACGGGGTAGATACTGCGACGATAACGGATCAGAGAGTATCAGAAAATGTAACTGTATCATCCGAAACAGCACCTCCTCGAACCTCGACTGGGCTAGAACTGACCGTGTACAACTACACGCACTGAGTATTCCGATCCGTCTCCCCTATTTTTGCCACGCTCCGAAATTTTAAGTTCAGTGGAACCAGGAATAGGGTACTTTTCTTCAAATTGGCTGAACATTATATTCACACATTCTAGTAATTAGCCAAAAACTGTAGCATTACAAATGACCAGAAATTAGTCCAATTGAAACAGATTACCACAGATAAATTATTCTCCTAAACACACTGACACCTGAGCAACTCGTGCGTTTTCTACCTAATAAGGCAATGGTAGATAATGCATAGCTCACAAAATCCAATTTGCATGACATCAAATGCGAAACAGTAAACATGCAAATGCAGATAAACACTTAAAATGTGTATAAACAAAAAAGCATTGGTAGTTAAAAGCAAATGAAAGGCGATAAAACTATTTAACTTTCAATTACCTCATTAATATTGATAGCAATTGTTTGCAGTAATACAGACTATGCCACAATTCAATGAACTTTTAAAATCATTAGGATTATGGAAAGATATGAGTAAATGGATGAAAACAGGTTTTAACAGTATTTCTGAACGTTATTGTTGAAAATAAATCAAAACAGCCTTACAATATAACAATTTACAATTACGTAAAATTAGAATTATTTGTTTCTATTGGAAGTCAGCGATTCTATTAAAGCTTTTTTTGTATAATAAAACGTTTCCAACCGCATAAAGATGTTTATTTATTACTGATGATCGGATCAGTGGTCGAAACCGGTTAATCAGTAAATAATCATCTTACTGCGATTGGAATGGTTTTATTACAAAAAAAATTCCTTAAAATTAATCACCACGAAAAGTTGCTTATGCATACTGAGCTTTTACATCATTAGATCATTAGAGCAATATACTTCATGGTGTCTCTTAATCATTGTTCCTTCAAAACAGTTTCCACTTACTTGATCCTGTCGGCGAGTAATCGACATCTGCCACGTTAGTCCATGATCCTTCAGCGTGTATTCCAGTAATCGGCATATTCTTGCTGAGCTGCTTGATCGGGGACGTCTGTTTCGAAGCTAACAGGACAGCTTGGTGTTCGCAGAATTAATTCAGATCTGCGTACCTGCATGAAACGACGAAAATAGGACACGCTGCTTTCCATTAACAAGTGACGTAAGGTGACGTCATGATGTCTGTTACACACACTAGCCACAGTTTTCAGATTTAGTCTTTATGATCGGGGTGCGTCGCTTTTCGCAGTAATTCGATATGCGAAGGTAGATAAAGTCAGTTGTACTTGTTGTAGTTGTTTAAACAGAACAATAAATACAGTGCGCAGTTGTCTACGCAACCACTTCAATTACGCGGCAATCAGCACACTATACATTCACAGTTAAGGTTCTTCGTGTCAATATGATTCAAATGGTTCAAATGGCTCTGAGCACTATGGGACTCAACTTCTGAGGTCATTAGTCCCCTAGAACTTAGAACTAGTTAAACCTAACTAACCTAATGACATCACACACATCCATGCCCGAGGCAGGATTCGAACCTGCGACCGTAGCGGTCTCGCGGTTCCAGACTGCAGCGCCTAGAACCGCGCGGCCACTTCGGCCGGCGTCAATATGCTACACGAAAATCTATACTCATATTTTCTGTTTCATTCCACAGTCCGTGGTATGCACTAAAGTTTGTGCTGTCTAAAACCGAAAACATTATCTTTACAGTGTGCACGTAGCTTACCGGTCTGCATATTAAAGTTTTATGTTTAATGAGTCAAAACACACTTCCGGCAAATGCGCGGCGCAACACGTAAAACCAATGATATTTTTCACCGTGTAATTATAGCAGCAAACACGCGGCACGACAATCAGCTCGAATCTGTTCTTCTCGCGTCCGACCCTTTCTTGATGCTTTCTCTTTCGACCTATCGATATGATTCTACATCGCTAATAAACACAACGCTTTGGCAATTATTCACTGACATATTTCTTTGCCAAAGATCTTTGATGTGGCGCTAAAAAGGGGTATTACACTGACGTCATAGCTTTCGTAAAATTTAAAGATGGCGGACTAAAAACTGTTATTATGCGCTGCAGTTGCTAGTACTACAATAGCATTGTGTGTGTATTTGGAAGAAAAGCGGCGGAAAATTGTAAACTAGAGTAGCTCTCTCATGTATCAAGAAATTGCAGTGTCACAGTTTACTTGTCTTCTGCACATATATCATTCTCAACAGATTATTCTGTTTTGTAATATGAGTAGCCAACGTACTGAGCAAATACTGAAATATATTCTCCTCCAATCGTAAGTATTTTATCTATTAAAACTTGACTTACCCCACTTGCAGCTCACGTAACAAATTTTGAATAATACTTTTATTATCTCGACTTAATACCTAGGGCAACATCCAAGTATGTTTCTTTTTTCTGCTCCGGTTTTCTTCCAAATACACACAATGGTGTTGTACTACCAACTGCAGCGCATAACAGGTTGTCGTCCGCCATCTTGACATTTGACGAAAACTATGACGACATTGTAATACACCTTTTTAACGGCACGTCAAACATCTTTGTCAAAGTATGAAACTTCCTGGCAGATTAAAACTGTGTGCCGGACTGAGACTCGAACTGGGGACCTTTGCCTTTCGCGGGCAAGTGCTCTACGAACTGAGCTACCCAAGCACGACTCACGCCCCGTCCTCACAGCTTTACTTCTGCCAGTACCTCGTCTCCTACCTTCGAAACTTTACAGAAGCTCTCCTGCGAACCTTGCGGACTAGCACTCCTGAAAGAAAGGATACTGCGAATACATGGCTTAGCCACAGCCTGGGGGATGTTTCTAGAATGAAATTTTCACTCTACAGCGGAGTGTGCGCTGATATGAAACTTCCTGGCAGATTAAAACTGTTTGCCGGACCGAGACTCGAACTCGGGACCTTTGCCTTCCGCGGGCAAGTGCTCTATCAAGTGAGCTACCCAAGCACCGCTCACGCCCCGTCCTCACAGCACTTGCCCGCGAAAGCAAAGGTCCAGAGTTCGAGTCTCGGTCCGGCACACAAGTTTTAATCTGCCAGGGAGTTTCAAATCAGCGCACACTCCGCTGTAGAGTGAAAATTTCATTTGTCAAAGTAATTTGAAGAATATTTATTCATATTTCGTTGTCAAAGAAATATAATAGTGTCATACCGACCTTTCGAAGATTGATTACATCGAATTACAATTTTATACAAAACCACAATTTCACATGACTCTACCCAAGGAAATGAATTCAAATAACATATTAACAGATAAGAAAGTGCACAACGTCTGAATAATTTCAAATGTCAATTACTTTCATAACAACTACATTATATAAACAGAAACATACTTTATACTGCGAATTAAATTTGCAAGACTCATTCTGAAATACCTTTTCCATGTTTGAGGAATCTGAAACAGGAAGGAAGTAAAAGAAAATATAGTAAAAGGAAAGAAAATGTACATCAGCCTGTAGTGTTATCTTCACAATACACAGTACCTAGTGAAAATTGAACGATCTTACATAATCTCAGAAGCCAAACTGGCTCACGCCATGTAGTGTGTTGCAAAGTAAACTTCTTAAGCCACCAGCTGTCGCTATAGGCAAACGTCATACATCGTATTATGATCTCTCAGGCCCAAGTTGAACTACGCACGATTTGTAAACTTTCCTTAAATGCATTACGCTTTATAGACTTTCGTTAAGTAACACATGTTTGTTAAATTTAACATCATTATTTCTATTTGAGTGAGCGCTAAAATTCGTCGGAGCACTGCAGCTAGACTCAACACTGGATAGAACATTTCAAAATACATTAAAAAAAAAAACGCCAATGCTGAAGGTGTTACTTATGAGGACGAGAAAGGGAACTTTGTTACCACACCAGTTGAAGGAGACTTGGGCCCTTTTCTATGACTCCCCAAACAGATGATCGCTTGTAACAATTTCACTAACTTAATACAAAATTAGTTTATGAGAATATTTTTGATGATAATAGTGAGCATAACACGGTCGCAGACTCATTGATGGATTTCATGTCAAAAGTAATGGAAGTTTTCTATGTCTCAATATTTCAGTCCTTTCTGTGCCACATCTAGGCTGAGTGATAGAAAGTTTGAATCATTTATCCTTCTAGTATTATACATGCGGATGTCACTATTGTTTCCGAACTGTGATTGATTATCGATAACAAAATTCACGGTTGTCTAAATGCCCTCTGAGGCTGCTGGGGTCGCTATGCCCCACTTCTTGAACAGCTGTATGTAAGTTGCGTTGGGAAGTCATTCCGCAACTACCCGAATCACCTGATTTCGCGCCCTCAGATATTCGCATTTACCGCTCTGTCCAACAACGTTCAAGGAACTTCCTTTGCGGATGAAAATGCGCCCCAAACATGTCTCGACCTGTTCTTCGCCTTAAAATCACCTGATTTCTACAGCCGCGGAATCGAAAAGATAACCCAGCGTTGGCAGTCTTTTGTAAATTCAGAATGAGAATATGTTGTTGGTGACTAACGTCTCTCTTATGTGTATATGTTGTGTTTATTAAACTTATGGAAAAACGCTGCGAACTTATGCACCCACCTATTAGTAATTACTAATGCAGCCATGTGAAATGAAAGTTAATGTCGGGGAATAACAGTATTAACAGAGGGGAGAGTTATTCAAATTCTGTGGATGTGTGTGTTCAAAAAATGACTCTAAGCACTATGGGACTTAACATCTGAGGTCATCAGTCCCCTAGACATAGAACTACTTATACCTGACTAACCTAAGGACATCACACACATCCATGCCCGAGGCAGGATTCGAACCTGCGACTGTAGTAGCAGCGCGGTTCCGGACTGAAGCGCCTAGAACCGCTCGGCCACAGAAAATTAGATCGGACACCAATATATGATATAGTTACACTAATGAAAAAACCTTTTTTCGGGGGGTTCTAAATTAAATACAGTAGATTAAGTTTTGGATTTTACGAGTATCATAGAGTAATCCATTTGAGGCTCTGAGAACCATAAACCACATAATCGTATATTGTGAGACTGTAGCATTTATTTGTGCTTCTGTCATCTGTTGAACTTACGGTGGGTCACGTATCTGTACTATCGACCTACATTGTACATATATTGAACATTGACGAAAAGCTGTCTCACGGTTTCCTCTGATATTCATTTAAATGTGGGGATCGAAGACGGCGTGCTTCTGGCCGTTATGCCTGTCAGCGCCTCATTTGTATTCTAGCCAAGTACCTTGTTGGTAGGTAGTACAGCTTGAATTTAATAAATTCCACAAACGGCAGTTTGTGTTTGGAGTTGGTTGTCTACTGTGCAGGAATCAGCTTCCTGTGGAGTGTCAGCCGGCCGGTGTGGCCGAGCGTTTCTAGGCGCTTCAGTCTGGAACCGCGCGTCCGCCACGGTCGCAGGTTCGAATCCTGTCTCGGGCATGGATGTGTGTGATGTCCTTAGGTTAGTTCGGTTTAAGTAGTTCTAAGTTCTAGGAGAATGATGACCTCAGAAGTTAAGTCTCATAGTGTTCAGAGCCATTTGAACCATTTTTGTGGAGTGTCAATATGAACTAACCTGTATTAAGCAATAACAGAAAATAAAATTGCCACCAAAAACTAGCCGCACAGAAACTAGGGCGTTCCAGACCAGAC
The DNA here is from genome assembly GCF_021461385.2 of Schistocerca piceifrons. Taxonomy (NCBI): domain Eukaryota; kingdom Metazoa; phylum Arthropoda; class Insecta; order Orthoptera; family Acrididae; genus Schistocerca; species Schistocerca piceifrons. The sequence goes on along the minus strand of NC_060138.1, from coordinate 1,136,143,951 downwards.
CCGCTGTTTGAGAAAGTGACAAAATCAAATGAGCGTAACTACAAGCGAACATGTAACAAAGAAGTGTATAATAAGCGTAAGTTGTGTAGGTGCAACGTAAGAATGCCTGATTTTCAGCCCAGAAGTTAATTTATTAACCAGTACAAGAATTAGGGATTTTGTACATTTGTCCGAAAAAATAAAACAGCACGAAAACTCTCGCATACATAAAAACGCCAAACGGAGAGTAGCGAAAGCTTTAACATTATTTCGTTCTTGCCATAAACTGTACTTAATTATGTACAAAACAACAAAATTACACAAATATATTTCTTTGTTTCTTCAGACAAGTTAAGCATATTATTATTTTTTTCTCTTTCTTTTCTCAGACGTTATGTCTTATCAAAAATGGAAAGTGATGCGGACCTTGATCAAGCGTGACTTCCTTTTAACTGTACGGTATATGTTATATTGCATTTAGGAACTTTCGGGTAATTGAACATGTATCAATAATTACGGATTTCTGTAGTTGCATATATAAGTTTGGATGTAGCTGTATTGCATTGATGTACTGGTGGATATTGTGTGGTATGCCTCCTGTAGTTGATAGTATAATTGGTATAATGTCAACTTTATCCTGATGCCACGTGTCCTTGACTTCCTCAGCCAGTTGGATGTATTTTTCAATTTTTTCTCTCCTGTTTTCTTTTGTATATTTGTTGTACTGGGTATGGATATTTCGATTAGTTGTGTTAATTTCTTCTTTTTATTGGTGAGTATGATGTCAGGTTTGTTATGTGGTGTTGTTTTATCTGTTATAATGGTTCTGTTCCAGTATAATTTGTGTTAATCATTCTCCAGTATATTTTGTGGTGCATACTTGTATGTGGGAACGTGTTGCTTTATAAGTTTATATTGTAAGGCAAGCTGTTGATGTATTATTTTTTCTACATTGTCATGTCTTCTGGGGTATTCTGTATTTGCTAGTATTGTACACCCGCTTGTGATGTGATCTACTGTTTCTATTTGGTGTTTGCAAAATCTGCATTTATCTGTTGTGGTATTGGGATCTTTAATAATATGCTTGCTGTAATATCTGTTGTTTATTGTTTGATCCTGTATTGCAATCATTAGTCCTTCCGTCTCACTGTATATATTGCCTTTTCTTAGCCATGTGTTGGATGCGTCTTGATCGATGTGTGGCAGTGTTAGATGATACAGGTGCTTGCCATGTAGTGTTTTCTTTTTCCAATTTACTTTCTTTATATCTGTTGATGTTATGTGATCTAAAGGGTTGTAGAAGTGGTTATGAAATTGCAGTGGTGTAGCTGATGTATTTATATGAGTGATTGCTTTGTGCATTTTGCTAGTTTCTGCTCGTTTTAGAAAGAATTTTTTTAAATTGTCTACCTGCCCATAATGTAGGTTTTTTATGTCGATAAATCCCCTTCCTCCTTCCTTTCTGCTTAATGTGAATCTTTCAGTTTGCTGAATGTATGTGATGTATTCTATATTTGTGGCATTGTGATCGTGTAAGTGTATTGAGTGCTTCTAGGTCTGTGTTACTCCATTTCACTACTCCAAATGAGTAGGTCAATATTGGTATAGCATATGTATTTATAGCTTTTGTCTTGTTTCTTGCTGTCTATTCTGTTTTCAGTATTTTTGTTAGTCTTTGTCTATATTTTTCTTTTAGTTCTTCTTTAATATTTGTATTATCTATTCCTATTTTTTGTCTGTATCCTAGATATTTATAGGCATCTGTTTTTTCCATCGCTTCTATGCAGTCGCTGTGGTTATCCAATATGTAATCTTCTTGTTTAGTGTGTTTTCCCTTGACTATGCTATTTTTCTTACATTTGTCTGTTCCAAAAGCCATATTTATATCATTGCTGAATACTTCTGTTATCTTTAGTAATTGGTTGAGTTGTTGATTTGTTGCTGCCAGCAGTTTTAGATCATCCATGTATAGCAAATGTTTGATTTTGTGTTGGTATGTTCCAGTAATATTGTATCCATAATTTGTATTATTTAGCATGTTGGATAGTGGGTTCAGAGCAAGGCAGAACCAGAAAGGATTTAATGAGTCTCCTTGGTATATTCCATGCTTAATCTGTATTGGGTGTGATGTGATATTATTTGAATTTGCTTGGATATTAAGTGTGGTTTTCCAATTTTTCATTACTATGTTTAGGAACTGTATCAATTTAGGATCTACTTTGTATATTTCCAATATTTGTAGTAACCATGAGTGGGGTACACTATAAAAAGCTTTTTGGTAATCAATGTATGCATAGTGTAGCGACCTTTGTTTAGTTTTAGCTTGATATGTCACTTCTGCATCTATTATCAGTTGCTCTTTACATCCTCGTGCTCCTTTGCAACAGCCTTTTTGTTCTTCATTTATTATTTTGTTCTGTGTTGTATGTGTAATTTCTGTGTAATGACTGAAGTTAATATTTTGTATATTGTTGGTAGGCATGTTATGGGGCGATATTTAGCTGGGTTTGCTGAGTCTGCTTGATCTTTAGGTTTCAGATAAGTTATTCCATGTGTAAGTGTATTAGGGAATGTGTATGGGTCTGCAATGTAACTGTTAAATAATTTAGTTTGATGTGAATGTGTTGAGGTGAACTTCTTTAGGCAGAAATTTGCAATTTTATCTTTTCCAGAGGCTTTCCAATTGTGAGTAGAATTAATTGCTTGGGTGACTTCATGTTGCAAAATTATCACTTCAGGCATTTGTGGTATCATCTTGTATGTATCTGTTTCTGCTTGTATCCACCATGCATGCCTGTTATCTTGTACCAGGTTTGACCATATGTTGCTCCAGAAGTGTTCCATGTCTGTTATATCTGGTGGATTGTCTATTTTAATGTGTGTGTTATCTATTGTCTGGTAAAATTTCTTTTGGTTTGTGTTGAATGTTTGGTTTTGTTTCCTTCTATTTTTCACTTTTTTTGTATCTTCTAAGTCGTTTGGCCAATACTTGTAATTTCTGCTTCTTTTCATCTAATTGCTCTATCACTTCTTGTTGTGAGATTTTACCTAACCTTTTTCGTTTTTTTTCCGACATTTCATTTCTTATAAATTGTGTTAGCTGTCCGATGTCTTTTCTCAGTTTTTCTATTCTGATCTGTAGCCTGTGTTGCCATACTGGTTTTGTGGGTTTCTCCTGTGTGTTGGTTGGTTCTGATCTCTGCCTAGTGTGTATATTTAGTGTAGTGAGTGCTTCTATATAAACCAGTAGTTGTAACTCTTCCATAGTTGTGTTTTCATTTATTTTGTTGTGTATGATTGTGTTGATAGTTTTTATTGTTGTTTCGACTTGTGGGTTATTTGGCGGTCTATGCAAGAATGGTCTAATATCTGTATTTGTGTCTTTGTATTCTATATATGTCAGCTGAAATGTTTTTTCTATATCTAACATGTGTCACTTCGTGTTCTATTTGTGCTTGTTCTGGTGGCTGTTATTATTACTATTATTATTATTATTATTATTATTATTGATAGCGGCTGAAGTTGTATAAATATGTTGATACACATAAGTGTGATACAGCAGATGCTATTAATTTCACACTCTCATATTTATCTGAATTTAAAAGTTTGTGAGCACCCAGAATGGGTACACATGAGCCGCCACTGATCGCAAAAGATCCACTCTCCGAGTGGAAGTCAGTAAGAAACCCTCCTACGATAACAAGTTGAGTGAAGGTCCGTTAAATGAGCTACTTCATTACACGTCAGTCTTGTTGCTTAGAGCTATTAAAGTGCTGACTGATACATACGTCTTACAACAGAGGCAGGGCAACGATACAGTGTGGAGTAGGTGTGCTTTTTCACCTCCTTCATCATGTTTGTATAGCGGAGAGCGTAATGAGAAGTTAATGGGGAACTGCCTGGTGGCAGTATCTGCCTGTGATGAGTTAAAAGGCGCCACTTCCGGAGGGGTGGCGATGTTCCTCGTCGTACAAAAGCGAGTGAGGCGAGAAGGCAAGAGCGGCGCTGCCTCGCCGTTGGCGAAATAATTATCGCAGTACCGCCTCCCCCCAGTCTCCCCGCCCCCACCTCTCTCGTGAGCAGCTGCCTGCTTCGGCCTTTCTGCCAGAAGAGGCGCGGCAAGCGATCGCAACAAGTGCCCCCTAACTGCACCGCCTCGCCGCCTGTTCTGGACGATATGGAGAATCCAAATTGGCTCCACGACTCACAAAGGAGACAGAACGACACGATAAACCGCGTGTCAAATGATGTAGCGGGCAGCGCTGATTCAAAGTCGAGGCTGTGTTCTGAAATCTGAGGGGTGCCTGTACTGATAGTCGCATTCGATTCCCACGACAGTATGTCGCGAATGATAGAAAATAAGAGTTAAAACTCAAGTGAGATCCCCCACGCGGATCCTCTATGACCTCATTCCTTTCCCCCATCTGTTCCTGTTCCTCGAACATATCTGCATACTCTACAACTCCTGCTACCTCTATCCCCCTCACCCCCTGGTTGCTCCTCTCCTCTCCCATCCCCACCCCCTGCCAGGTCTTCACTGTTGTGTCCCCCCCTACCCTCCATCTCTACACCCTTCATCTCCTTTCCCAAGGGGGCTTCCATCAACTCCCCCTCCCGGATGATCCTCTCTCTCCCTCCATTTATCCCTCCTATCAACTTTGATCCTCACCCCACCCTCCTTCCCTCCGTCCTTTCCCTGGGCTCCTTCTTACTCCCTTCCATCCTGTACTTCTCCCCACCTAACCTCTCCCTACCCCCTCCTCCCCCCCCCCCCCCCGAGTCCTTTTGTCTTCTCGTCCTCTGCCTTCCCCAATTCCTGTCGCGTCTGCCCAGCACCCCCCACCCCTCTTATGGGTCCTCATCCTCCATTGGCTCCTTTCCCCCTCTCCCCCTTCGCTTTTCCACACCTTCCCCCCCTTTTTTATTTTCCAATCCTCTGTCCACTTTCCCCCCGCCTGCACTCGGCTGTGGAATGTCATATTTTAGTGCAGTGTTCCAGTGACTGTTCAGTGCTGTTTCGTCTTTTCCCGTGTTGTGAGCAGAAACCGTGCTGTCGCTGGGTGTGAAGTTTATGTCTTTTGTGAACAGAAACCAGACTGTCACCGTGTTTTTTAATTGTCTGTCTATTATTTTTCCTGTCTGCTTCAACTGTATTTTTATTAGCGTCATCGTCCCTTTGTTCTATGTTTTAAGTTCCACGATGTTTTCGCCATGTTACCCTTTGTCTCCGATTTTGTTCAAATGGTTCAAATTGCTCTGAGCACTATGGAACTTAACTTCTGAGGTCATCAGTCGCCTAGAACTTAGAACTAGTTAAACCTAACTAACCTAAGGACATTACACACATCCATGCCAGAGGCAGGATTCGAACCTGCGACCGTAGCGGTCGCGCGGTTCCAGACTGTAGCGCCTAGAGCCGCTCGGCCACCCCGGCCGACTCCGATTTTGTCACCTGCTTTTTTTATTATATATTATCTTCTCCTTTTTAAAACAGTCTGTAGGCTGAAGAGCGGCATACTAAACTGCTGTTAGCCTGCGCCCTTCGGGGGAATCGAAATTCAATAAAGAAAAAAAATCAAGTGAGTTGTAGGCTTGAAAATTCTTGTAACTAGCGGGCGGACGTGACCGGACATGGCTTATGTGTAATGTTGACTCTGCTAACAAGAGCAGACTATGCCGCATCATGAGGTTCGAGAGCCGTCGCAAGACGCAACACTTGGACAGCGGCGTACGGCCTGTCCGTTATGTAGGCCTCACTTGTTACCGGGTGACACACACGCAATGCTCAAGAGTACTGGAAACCTCTAGAACAAGTGGTGCCGGGTGCTCTACCGCTATAAAAAGGCTAGCCGCCATATTGTTGAGAGAGTGATGGGAGTGATGGTAGTGGTGGAGCAGCATGTCAGTCGGTCAGATGTGGTTTAGCTGGAGTTCTGATGCTGTGAGAGCGAAGTGCAGTGCTGCGTAACTACGAGGAGACAGACTCATTTCCATGTAGTCAACACTTGGTCCAGTGCGCCAGCCTCCGCTATATTCGGACTTAAACTGAGGGAACTACGAAAAGTTACTCTACTAAGAAGTCAGTTAGTCAACGTTGTATATAAACCTCTGTACAGAAAGGATGTGCCAGGGGTGCATCCAGTGTACCCTGAGATCCCAGCCGAGTTCCGTATTCTAACTCACCCTACAGCCCTCTTTTCATTGGAGCAGGTGCACAGAAGGCAGCCCACGACTACGAGACCTTCTGTCAAGTAAGTTCTTTGATGCGCAATCTTGCAGTTCTTCTACCCCCTCTCAGGACTCGTCAGTGGCACACGACAAGTATACTCTCTCCATGTGCAATGAGATGCGTGACACAGACAGCAATCTTGAAATTCATTGGGCGCTGTTCCCTGGCACATTCACAAAATCGGACAAACTCATCCTGAACGGAGAGCTCTCTTACTTACACATTACATGTCTTATTATTAGGATAATATTAGGCCTTAAACTTACTGGTGGAAGAAGCTATAGACTGAGAAGTAGTAGGGGAATAGAAGAATATACAGACATACATGGTGACGTGAGAAACGGAAGACTTAATTTTTATGGGCACGCCGGCCAGTGTGGCCGAGGGGTTCTAGGCGCTACAGTCCGGAACCGCGCGACCGCTACGGTCCCTGGTTCGAATCCTGTCTCGGGCATGGGTGTGTGTGATGTCCTCAGGTTAGTTAGGTTTAAGTAGTTCTAAGTTCTAGGGGACTGATGACCTCAGAAGTTAAGCCCCGTAGTGCTCAGAGCCATTTTTTACGGGCACGTTAAAAGAATGACACCCTGTAGGATGAAAAAACAAATAGTAGAATTCTATGAAAACGGAAATAAGGCCAAAGCTGAGCGAATTAAATGGATCGCTGCGATAAAGGAAGAGGCTCAAGTAGCCGGTATAACTCAGGAAGACATTACAAATAGAAAAACATTCAAAAGATATGTGACTGCAAAGTTGGTCAGAGGGAAATTAGAAAATGGAGTGGAACACAGTGGTCTGATGAAAGAAAGAGACTTCGTTCTAAAATAATGAAACGAATTTGGACACAAAGGAAGGCCAACCATCAAAAGTGATATTGATGGATTGTATCTCGCGTGGTCCTATTGGGCCCACTCGTCAATAATAATAAAATGTCTTAGACCATTATTCTATTAAAAGGGTAAGATAGTCGGAGAATTATCAAGAAAACATGAAGGTAAATAAAAATATGCTTGTAGAAAGATGGGCGCGAATCAGAAGCCTTCCACATCACAATTTTTGCACCTCTGTCCAATATACTGCGATACATCTGAGTTTTTCGTCTTTGACCATGTGATGTCCCGAAGGCTTTAACCACAGATATGAGATTAACTGGTCCTTAATTATAACAAATGTAACTAAAAACGATGAGTTTCTGACAAATCTTCAGTGTATTGAAACAGTGTATTTTCACACAATGCAAGATGTACAGTGTGTCCATAATTAAAGTTCCTGTTTCCAAACGCTGTAAAACGAGAATTACTGCTCAGAATGACGTCCAATTTGAATAGCATATCAGTCACGCAAGTGGGAGCGTCATGCAGCAAAAATGAATTTAACGAAAATTTTACCTATAGATGGCGCTGCAAGCATCTTAACGTAAATGATAGATGAATCGTTATACGACGGCTATAGTTTGACTTTCACATTACACCATCCGTGGCGTTCAATGTGCATGTTGTGGCACAGTTATTTAAGAAAGCCCATCCACGACGGCAAGGTCGTACCACATCAAACAGAAAAAATCGGTTTCTTAATGTACTGATGCCAAAAACCGCATGAAAGACAATATCGAATCGGTTTTTAATTGACCTGGGGCCAAACGGACATAAAAAGCAAAATGAGTTGAGTGGCGCGAGACATGTTCAGTATGCTGTCCACCGTTTTTGCCACAAGCTGAAGTATTTCCACAACAGATTGGAGTGTTTCGGAGGTCACGTTCAGAATTTGTTTCGCAATGCGTTCCTTCAGTTCAGCTGCGTTCGTAATTGAAGCAATGGATAGAATATCTTTCAGATAACTCCATAGCCATAAGTCAGATGGATTAATATCAGCTGATGTGGACAGCCAGGCTGCAGTGAAATGACGGTTGATAATTCTAGTGTATCCGAAATGCCTCTGCAGCAGCAGCTTCACTGGCTGTGAAATGTGCGGGGGAGCGCCATCTTGCATAAAAGTGATCCTACCCACACACCCTGAATGACCCCCCCCAGGGGGTCCACAACTCTTTTGTGGATACGTGCGTGGCGAGCACGCAGCCCCGAGCCATTGCAGCCTTCTTGCTCTCCCGGGCTGCATTTCCTTTCCCTTCCCCTCCTTTCCCCTCCATCCTCCTTTCCCCTCGCCCTCTCCTCTCCCTCTATTGGTGTCCTTGCTTATGTTTGCCCCCGCTATCCTCCTGGTTCTGTTGGTTTTACACTCCGGCTTTGTTGCGTAATCATCTCCTCCTTTTGGCATTCCTTGGTCCCCCTCTGGGGTTTGACCTCCATTACAAAATTTCTCCTCCGTAGTGTGAGCCATTTGGGGAAGAGCACCTTACCTAGTGTCTCCGACGTGCGCCCTCCTAGTACATTCCACCTTTTCTTTCACGTCGTTGTCTGATGCTAGGTTGCATAGCCAGCACGGTAGCCAGCCTGTGTGGTGGGGTCGCTATGTACCCTTTTGGTTGAGCCCCCTGAACACACAGGGATCACACTTCTGATACCTGAGCTGTGACCTCCTCATACATGCCTTGGAGTGGTTGCTCGTCATCCTGGAGCATCGGAACTCCCGGCAATGGCCGCCGTGCCAGACGGCCCTTGCTGTGGCTGGGTGGCACCCGTGAGGAGAGCCCCTGATCGGAGTGGGTGGTATCAGGGCGGACGCTATGCAGATGAAATGCATATGGGTCCAAAACTCTGGCCGTTCTGTGGCCGTCTCTATGCGTGGAACTGATTTCTAAAGTGCTGCTTCTCTTGCCCCTTCGGCCTTCCCTTCCATGGCTACCCCCTGGGAAGAGGGTCAGGCCCGTCGTCTAGGGGCAAAACCTTTCCCCCGTTATCTAGTTTGCACCAGGACTGATGGAGATACTTTCACCAGTGTCAAACCTTTATTCTTTGTGGAACAGATTGAAGACAAGTTTGGCGAAGTGGACTCCCTGAGCAAGATGCGGTCGGGTTCGTTGCTGATAAAAACTGCTTCAGCTGCCCAATCTGTGGCCCTTCGTGCCTGTACCCATCTTGACACAATTCCTGTGTCCATTACCCCACACCAGTCTCTAAATATGGTAAAAGGTGTGTCACAGGGACCTCATCCTTCAAACTGATGAGGAACTTTGGGACAATCTCGGACGGCGGGGTGTTCACTTTGTTCGGCGTGTTCAGAAGGGTCCTAAAGATAATCGTATTGATACTGGTGCCTTTATCCTGGCCTTTGAAGGGGATACCCTCCCTGAGAAAGTTAAGATTATGGTCTATCGCTGTGATGTGAAGCCGTACATCACACCTCATAGGAGGTGTTTTAAGTGCTTGCGTTTTGGCCACATGTCTTCTCGCTGTTCCCAGGCCCCTCTCTGTGGTGACTGTGGACGTCCACTCCATGAGGGGAGTCCCTGTGTTCCCCCTCCTGTATGTGTAAATTGTCATGGTAGTCATTCTCCACGTTCACCAGATTGCCCAGTATATGAGAAGGAAAAGAAGATACAGGAATATAAGTCCCTCGATCGTTTAACCTACACAGAGGCCCGTAAGAAATATGTCCATGACATCTAGTTACGCCTTGGTTACATCTTCACCCCTTCCTCCCCCTTCCTTACCCCAATCCCAGACCCCTCTCCACCCCCCCCCTCTCCCCTGCGCCTCCCACACCTTCTCCTATGGGCGCTGCTCCCCCTCCCCAGCTGGAGAAGTGTCCCACTCCTTCGGCGTCTGCCGGTCAAGAGCCCCTCTCCCGGGATGCCCCTTCCCAGCACCTTCCAGGTCAAAGGTCTGCTGTCGCGCGGCGACCGCGAGAGCCGTGGTCTGTCGGCCCCCAGGTCGCCCGGTCTCTTTCTGTTCCTTATCTTGCTGCAGCTGGCTCCTTTATGCCACACAGCCCTCCTCGATCTCAGCCTGAAAAGAGGAAGAAACGTAAGTCCCGGGACAAAGAGCCTCTGGTGTCACTGGAGGTCCCTTCCCCGACTTCACAACCGGATTCTGACCTGTCGTTCATGGATGTCGCCCCCTCCTTGTCGGTGACGGGTGGGGACCCGGCGGTATGACTGGATTTAGCGTGTTCAGCCCTCATTTTAAACCATCGTTCTGTGGTTCTCCAATGGAATTGTAATGGATACTATCGACACCTTCCACAATTGAAATCCCTTCTTTCGTCCTACTCTGCAGCTTGTGTGGTTCTCCAGGAATCACATTTTACTGATGCTCACTCACCAACCCTCCGTGGGTTCCGTGTTTTCTGTCGAAATCGGGTCGGACCCTTGAGGGCTTCTGGTGGCGTTTGTACGTCGGTCCGTACAGACATTGCTAGCACGTGGATTCCTCTCCAAACTACATTGGAAGCGGTTGCTGTTAGGGTCCACTTAGACTCTGCAGTCACAGTTTGCAATCGTTATCTCCCTCCTGATAGGAGTCTTACACCTGCTGCCTTAACCACCCATCTTCAGCAACTTCCTCCTCCCTTCCTCCTCCTTGGGGATTTTAATGCTCATCATCCTTTGTGGGGCAGTGCCTTTCCATCTAGACGAGGTCTTCTTATAGACCAATTTATTGCAGACCATGACCTGTGCCTTCTTAATGATGGCTCCCCTACTCATTTCAGTGCCGGTCATGGTACCTTTTCTGCCATTGATCTTTCTCTTTCTTCTCCCTCTCTCCTCCCTTCATTACACTGGTCGCCACACGACGACCTTTGTGATAGTGACCATTTCCCGTTGATTATCACGCTCCCTTCCCGCTCCCCGATGGACAGGTTACCTCGTTGCTCTTTCCACCGCGCCGGTTGGCCTCTATACACTGCACAGGTCGAGTTTTCTCCCTCTTTGTCGGGTTGTATTGATGACGTCCTATGTGACGTGTCTGACGCGATTGTTCGCGCTGCTAGCCTTGCTGTCCCGCGCTCATCTGGACCATTTCGTCGCCGGCAAGTCCCGTGGTGGAGTACGGCCATTGCCATTGCCATCCGTGATCGCCGTCGAGCTTTGCAACACTTTAAGAGGCACCCATCCGTAGCCAGCCTTACTACCTTTAAACGCCTCTGTGCTAAAGCCCGTTATTTAATCAAACAGGGTAAGCGGATATGTTGGGAACGATTCGTTTCTTCCCTTGGTTCTACTGTCCCTCTGTCACGGATACGGGCTACACTTCGTTCTCTCCAAGGTTGCCATTGGCAGTCCACCCTCCCAGGCCTTCACTTCCCAGATGGCATTTGTACGGACCCATTAGTTCTTGCAGAACATCTTGCTACCCATTTTGTGGCGTCAGCGTCAGCCTCCTATCCAGCTGCTTTCCTTCATCAAAAACAGCTGGCTGAAGCTTCCACCTTATGTTTCACCCCTTGTGAGTCAGAATCTTACAACAAACCTTTTACTGAATGGGAATTTCTTTCTGCTCTATCTTCTTCTCATGATACGGCCCTTGGCCCAGATTCCATTCATAACCAACTGCTTCAACATCTCAGTGCTCCACAACGGCAACATCATCTTCGGGTGTTTAACCGTATCTGGCTCCAGGGTGACTTCCCTTCTCAGTGGAGGGATAGCATTGTGGTTCCTGTCCTTAAGCCTGGTAAGAACCCCCTATCTGTTGACAGCTATCGGCCAATTAGTTTGACCAATGTTGTTTGTAAGTTACTTGAAGGGATGGTAGCCTGTCGGCTCAATTGGGTCCTCGAATCTCGGGATCTATTGTCGCCTTACCAGTGTGGCTTTCGAGAGGGACGGTCTTCAATCGATCATTTACTTAGCTTGGAATCCGCAGTTTGGCAGGCTTTTTCCCAGCGCCGCCATTTGGTTGCAGTGTTTTTTGACCTTCGCAAGGCCTATGATACGGCCTGGCGCCATCACATCTTACTTACCCTTCATCAGTGGGGTCTTCGGGGCCCACTCCAGATTTTTATCCTCCAGTTCCTGATCCATCGGTCATTCAGAGTTCGAGTTGGTACTGCTTTTAGTTCTCCACGGACCCAGGAGATGGACATCCCACAGGGTTCTGTCTTGAGTGTCCTCCTTTTCCTCATTGCTGTCGATGGACTTGTGGCCTCTGTCGGTCCCTTGGTCGCCCCTGCCCTGTATGTGGATGATTTCTGCATTTGGGTTAGTTCCTCCTCGATGGCATCTGCAGAGCGGCAGCTCTAGGTAGCTATACGGCGTGCCTCTGCATGGACCCTCTCACACGGGTTTCAATTCTCTCCTTTAAAATCGCGAGTGGTCCACTTCTGTCGCCATACTACGATCCACCCTGATCCAGAGCTCTATCTCGCTGCACAACGATTGCCTGTGGTCCAACAGTTTCGTTTCCTGGGTCTTCTTTTCGACAACAAGCTCACTTGGCTGCCCCATATCAGACTCCTGAAGGTAGGATGTTTCCGTAAACTCAATGTCCTTCGCTTCCTTGCCCACTCCTCTTGGGGTGCGGACCGTCCCCTCCTCCTCTGTCTTTATCGTGCTCTAGTTCTGTCTCGCTTGGACTATGGTTGTCAAGCTTATGGTTCAGCTGCTCCTTCCACACTGCATATGCTGGATCCGGTCCACCATCGTGGTATCCGTTTGGCCACTGGTGCCTTCCCTACTAGCCCTGTTGATAGTCTCCTGGTTGAAGCTGGGATCCCCCCCTTTCTGTTCGGCGGTCCCAGCTTCTGGTGTCTTATGCACTCACTATCCGTTCCTCTCCCACTCATCCATCCTATTCTATCCTGTTCCCAGACCATGGACGTCGCCCACCCGACTCCCGCCCTCGGGCGGGTTTACCGGTTGGGCTGCGCCTTGCGTCTCGCGTCTCTTTGCCGTTATTTTGAGCTACCGTCTTTGTCCTGTCTTCCTCGCTCCCTCCCCTCCACCCCTCCTTGGTTAGTTCCTCGGCCTCGACTTCGGATGGATCTCCGCCGCGGTCCGAAAGATTCCATCTCGCCGGTGGTGGTCCGTTCCTTTTTCCGTCAAATTTTGTGGGAATTTCGGGATGCTGTTGTTTTTTACACTGATGGCTCTAAATCTGCTGATCGTGTTGGGTATGCCTTCACGTCCTCTGTTGGAACGGAAAGTCATCTGCTGCCACCTACATGTGGAATTGATGGCAATTTCCCAGGCCCTTACCTTTATTAAACAGTCCCAACACAACCGCGTTTTGTTATGCACGGACTCGATGAGTGGCCTTCTTGCTATTGACCGGTGCTTTTCGCGCCATCCCTTGGTCTCTGCCATCCATGACCATCTCGCTGATATTCACCGTGCTGCATGTTCTATTGACTTCCTTTGGGTCCCTGGCCATGTGGGTATCCCGGGTAATGAGCTCGCTGATCGTTTGGCTGGGGGAGCAGTTACTTACCCCCCCGTTTTCTGTAGCCCCTCCTGCAGCGGATTTACGGCTTCACATCAAATCCCACTTCGCACAGTCATGGGCCAATTCTTGGGAGGCTACTCCCCTGTCTAATAAAGTTCGTGCAATTAAGGTGACACCAGGCTCGTGGCGTTCTTCCTTTCGCATCTCCCGAAAGAACTCGACCACACTGTGTCGTCTCCGCATTGGCCATACTCGGTTGACCCATGGTTTTCTTTTGCGTGATGAGCCACCCCCACTATGTGGTTGTGGAGCCTTCCAGTCAGTGGCCCACATTTTGGTTGAATGTCCCCTTCTTTTCGCTCTGCGTGCTAAGTACAGGCTCCCCCACACTTTACCTTTGATGTTGGCTGACGATTCCCAGATGGTCTCTCTGGTTCTCGGTTTCCTCCGGGAAAGTGGTTTTTATTCTCAGTTTTAAGGTTTTTAATCTCTCTCTGGAGTTGGGGCGGGGCGGTGAGTGTTTGGGTGTCTCCTGCTGTAAGCAGTGTTCGGAGATTCCTGATTCACCTCCCTGACCGAATTCCTCTTTTCTTCCCCTTTTACTCTGTTTTTACCCTTTTTTTAAGGCTTGGTTAGTCTTTCTATTCCCATACGTACTTTCTACATTATAGCAGTTGTACCTTTTAAGTCACAGGTGGTCTTGCCTATGCTGCTTCAGCATGGTGTTGGGTTCGTTCTCTTGCCGACTTCCCTCATTTTGTTTTTTACCAATGACAACATGACTGCCTTTTTACGTTTTTTCCCTTTTTCCGTTTTATTGTTCTGACTTTACTGAGTTGTCCCATTAGCGGAATGGCGCATATTTGAAACAAGGGACTGATGACCTTGCTGTTTGGTCCCTTAAACCTCAACCAACCAACCAACCAACCAACCAACCCTGAATGACGCTGAAGGGTTCGAATGACGCTGGTGGGCAAAAGACTCTATAGGCTTTACCAGTGACGGTACAGATCTGGTAGAAAACATGAAGTCCTACGATAAACGGTGCCGTCAACCCGCATCTAGCCAACCGGTTCTAGGTGCTTGAGTCCGGGACCGCGCTGCTGCTACGGTCGCAGGTTCGAATCCTGCCTCGGGCATGGATGTGTGTGATGTCCTTAGGTCAGTTAGGTTTAAGTAGTTCTAACTCTAGGGGATTGATGACCTCCGATGTTGTCCCATAGTGCTCAGAGCCATTTGAACCATTTTGAACCAACCCGCATCAACACAGTCACCAAATCAGAATGAAGTAGTACCAGTAGTTGTGCGAGCGGATTTTCCGTTGCTCAGATTCTCCAATGCTGCGTATCGTCATGTCCTTGGAGATCGAAATGGGATTCGTCCATCCACAGAATGTTCCATGGCCATGTATTGTCCACTTCCATGGGAGCAAGAAATTCCAGAGCGGACATTTTTCCTCCTGGCAGGTCAGCAGGAAGCTTGAAAATGAGTGATTAAGTATGGATAGCAATGCAGGATGTTTCGTAGAATTTAATGCAGCGTGGTCGCAGCCGAGTCCAATGGTTGGCAATTCCCCGTGCACTGCATGTTTGCACACCACCGCTCGGCCCTTCAGCCAAGCTGTGGCCACATCTTCGACAGACGTCGGATCAATTGCTTTCCTCCCTCTGCCACACTGTACTTCAAAAGAACCTGTCTTTTCGAATATTGTGATCACTTTCCCCACACCCTTAGCAGACATCGGACCAATGCCTGTTTTCCATACCCTCTGTGTCCAGAACTTCTGTAGGGCTACTGGCGAACAGTCAGCGTTCTTGTAAAAGAGCTGTACCAGTAGCGCACGAGGCAGTCATGTTGGACATCTCGGACGCAAACTGAGGAACAGCCGTCTGCAGTGTTGGTGTGCATATCCTGACGCTTAATGCGCGATATGTTGGTCAAATTTTTGTCAACTTTTTTCTCCAGTGTCGTTCCCCCCTGCATTACTAATATAGTGTTCAAATTTGACGTCAAACTGAGCAGTGGTTCCCTTTCTAGAGTGTTTTGAAACTAGAACTTCAATTATGGACACTATGTATCTAATACGAAAAGGCTTTACCTACCACTGTGTCGTTTCCACACATTATATTTATTATAACAAACCAAACCAGATATTGCTGGTTTTCGAGAGATCCTCGATGTGAAGGTGCTCCGAAACAGCATATATTCATATCACAGAAGTTAAGTCTCCAGCGCTCAGAAAATTAACTGGTTGGTGTCTCTGCAAACACCTTGAGACTAGCAAAAATGGGGGTGATATGCGATTACAAGAAGTCAGGAAGAGAATTCTCTTAGTCTCTGTCATCTCAGTTCTCCAATGTACTACCTACGCGTGGCACGCCTGTTACGCCCAGCAACTCAGCGGAAGGTTTGGTAACCAATAGAGATGGGTCTTTCGCGAACTAACGGGTCCAAATGAACTGTTCATCAAGATGAACAGAGCGAGTGATGAACAAATTCTAAGGAATGGTCTTTCATAGTTCACTTCGGTCGCGGCTTTCTACTTATAGTTACCGGGAACGGGAAACGGTCGGTCTCGTTCCCGCATCGGCACGTCGGTCGGTCTCGTTCCAGCCTCGGTCCCGTTCCCGTCTGTCTCGGTCTCGGTCTCGCTCGGCCGGACTCGTCCTTCTTCGCATGGCCACTCGTCGCAGCTCCACTGCCGACTGCTCATAGTTACTTCAGTATCGAGTTGTTCGTTTCGTTCGCTGCGCACGCCCATTCTAGATCTGTTTCATACCTTTTATGAACTCTGAACTTCTGGTTCTTTTCGTATTCTATGGAGCGTCCATGACCAGTAATTGAAATGTTTTATAATTACGTAAATTACATAAATTTACGTGATATGTAATACATACATCTTTTCAGGTAACAAAACGGTATATCAGCTTACTTCACTATTTCGGTAAACAGAAGAAGAAATACTTGTAAAAAGGCAAGATTTTCTTATTGCACATGCAAAGGAAGTCGGCACGGCACATACGAGTGGCCATTTTCCGTCTTCTTTTTGATCCAAGGTAAAATAGCATGTTCATTGTTACGGAAGGCAGGCCGACTTACAACCGAATGAAGTCCGCGTTCCATAGAGTCTGGTGTCACATTTTGTAAAGAGAATATGATAACTTCTACAATATTATTTCAGTGGTGAAGGGCGGCGCACGAAAAATCGACCCCGAATACTAGACTGCTCATTGTCGCCTACCAATCGTCATCTATTGTTTCGAAGTTGTTGTTTGCATGAACTTATTTGTCATTTCTTCACTGTCTAATTATAACATGTCTATCTATTCTGCTCGTAGCGGTCAACAAATCCTGCGCAGCTGGCGAGCAGTCTGTCCTCGTTGCCGGTTTTTCGTCTGCCACCTTATATTATTTCACTGCGATCAGCCACATAACGCTACAGTTGGCTAAACGAGATGTTTTGCAGAATCACGAAAATTACAAGTGTGTGAGAATTCTGTTACGAATAAAAACTCTGTTACTCCAGGGCGTAGGCAAGTGCCCCCTCTTGGCGCTTCCATCTTCAGTCATCTACGCTACGAATTTTCAGTTTTCATAAGAACCGTATACCAAGCACAAATGAACGGTGAACGAGTAAAAATGAACGGTTCCCAAAACGAAGCGATCACCGGTGAACTAGTTTGCTCATTTCTAGTAACCAACCACAGTGGGAAACTAAATCGGTGAGCAGAGAGGTTTTGGAGGGCAGTGGAAGGCAACGGTAAAACCACCACTGGAATTACCCAGAGAAACTCCATGGCTTTACTCACACCGACATTCTTCAGAATTTCAAATTCCCCATTCGGATCTCCTGGGGGAGAGGAACTTCACGAAGAGTAAGTGCTGCAAGGAGCAGCACTGTACACGAACGTGGAATGTAACATCCATGTATCTAGGAAAAATGAACATAGCCTACAGAGAAATGGAGAGAACTGGCATCTACATGTTAGGCATAAGTGAAAGGAGAAGAGCTGGTTGGAATGATAGAATTTGCTTCAGATGGCTGTGCGGTATTCTGTTCTGGACAAGAGTAGAATGGAAGTAATAGAATAGCCTTCGTAGTTAGCAACACAGGAAGAAGAGCTACAGTGGAGTGCAAGTATAAAAATGGTGGAATGATATACAACAGGTTCCAAGGCCTATCTAACATCACAGTCATTCAACTTTACACGCCAACCACCGATGATAAAGAGAGCGTTATTGACCAGATCTTTGGAGATTTACAAGAATTACTGCTGTTGACACCAGAAAAGGATCTGGTCTTCGCAGCTGGAGACTGGAAAAACCAAAGTGGGAAATAAGTCTGTAGAAGGTGTAAAATTTAGTCGTGGTCCGACGAATGAAGGTCGACAGAGACTGCTAAAATTCTGCTAGTTATTACTAACACACTGTTGCAGCTAGCCAAATGACGCCTGCACACTTGGATTTCGCCAGGCGACCAGTACCGGAATCAAACTGATTACGTACTTTGTAACCAGAGATGGAACAGTCCTTTCCAGTCAAATATAACAAGAACTGGAGCTGATGGCAGATCAGATCATCTGCTATTACTTGTAAAATTCCGGCGGAAACTGAGGAAAGTAGCCAAAGCTATTCCATCTCACACATATGACATTAAGGGTATACCTTCTGATTACACATTCGAAGTCAGGAACAGGTTTAACGCATTAGAGTTAGAAGATAAAACCCCACAAGGGCTGAGGCTGTAAAGGACGCAGCAGAGAAACACATTCCGAAGAAAAAGAATAACAAGAAGGTAAGATGGTTATCAGTTGCGGCACTGAAAACTGCAGAGGAGCGAAGAAAAGCAAATATCAAAGGGGCTAGATCAGCAATGTTTAAATTAAATGCAGAGTTTCCAAAATTAGCTGGAAGAGACAAGAATATATTCTTAAATGAACAGTGGAGAGAATTTGAAGAGAATAGCGGAATTGGAAAGACGAGGGATCTTTATAATCTCTACAAGAAAATAGACATCAGAGGAAAATTCCAGGCGAAAATTGGAATAATAAAAGATAGAAATGGTAAAGATCTAACTGAAGCAGAGGACTTTAAGGAAAGACGGGCAAAATATGCAGAAGATCCTCGTAATAAGGAACTGCATATTGATCATGATGGAGATAATTTGATTTTAGAACCAGAGCCAGATATTTTGGACGGTGAAATCAAATGGTCCCTAGAAAATATTGCTAAAAACAAAGGTAGTGGATATGATGGAGTTGGCGCGCGAAGTGGCCGCGCGGTTTGAGGCGCCATGTCACGCATTGCGCGGCCCCTCCCGCCGGAGGTTCGAGTCCTCTCTGGGGCATGGGTATATGTGTGTTTTTCTTAACAAAATTAGTTTAAGTTAGTTTAAGTAGTTTGTAAATCTAGGGACCGATGACCTCAGCAGTTTGGTCCCTTAGGAATTCACTCACGTTTGAACATTTTTGAACACGATGGAATGCCAGCAAAATGTTCAGAATCATTGGAAAGAATGCAGTGAAATTGTTGCAGTCAGTATGTCAGAAAATATGAATTATCCAATAGTGGGCAAAAGACTGGAAAAGGTCAGTATTCATCCCGAATCCAAAGAAGGGAAAGTCTAAAGACTGTTCAAATCACCGAACAATCGCGCGTATCTCCCACGCTTGGGAAGTCAACCTTAAAATATTACAGAATGGACTTCGGGAGTATATTGACGGAGAGCTGCCCGAAGAAGAAGCTGGATGTTACAAAGCAAGAGGGACCAGGAATCAAATTGCCAGCATCCAATCAACGTGGAGAGGGCAGCCAAGAGAATTCCAGAGAGTTGTATATCCCTGCTTGACTGTCAGATCACTATAAATTATGGGAAGTACTGAAACACATGAGTATCATATCACTTCAGTTCGCTCATACAGAATTTATACTCTGGCCGAGAAGACAAGACGAGAACCATATGAGGAGCAACTAAATGGATGAAGGTTCAGAAAGGAGTACGGCAAGGCTGCATATTGTCACCTTATGTATTCAGTCTGTAAGTAGAACACATTATGAGGAATTTCAGTTATGTGAAGAAGAAAGTGGAATTAAAATATTTGAGATAAATACAGGTAATAATATGCAGGTGATTACTGATGGCAGAAAGTGAAGGAGAGTTGAGGGTACTCGTGCTGAAGCTGAAAGAAGAAAGTTCAAAGGTTGGCCCGACATTGAATGTCAAGAAAACGAAAGTTGTGTTAACTACACCAGTCACTTCATATAAGAGAAGAAATGATGGGGGTAGTTTCATTGTTCAGGTATCTAGGCTCCCAGATTAAAGCTAATGGCGACTGCAATGAAAGCTAATGGCGACTGCAACCACGAAATAAAGTGACGCTTGTTACTTGGCAGAAAGGCAATGTTCAAACTTGACAAAGTTTTAAGGGGTAGAGACATAAGTTTATCAACAAAGATCCGTATAGTACCGGCTATGGCCTTTCCAATTGTGATGTACGAATGCCAAATCTGGAATATAAGAAAGGCTGAACGGCGTAGAATAGATACCTTTCAATTGCGGTTTTCGAAGAAACTCCTTAGACTTTCATGGACCGCAAAGAGAACAAATAGGTCGGTATTAAAACAAATGAAATCCGATTGCTCCTTGTAAGGTTTGATACTGAAACAAAAAAGGACCTACTTTGGGCACGTAATGAGATGACATGATTCGCTAGAAAAGGGCTTAACCTGGGGAAAATCGGAGGCACACGGAGCAGAGGGCGGCAAAGGACGAGGTGGATCCACGGCATCGTAGAAGTAATGGATTCCAATCAGGGAAGTCGGCGACAGCAGAAAGTGCAGCACAGAAGAAATTGGCGTGTTTAAGTTCATGGGGTCACAGAGAGCTGGGATCAACTAAACGAATAGAAAGACGGAGAGAGAAATATCTCCATTCGTAGCGGAGTAGCAGGCCGTTTAAGGGTCCGTAGTTGCGTCTTTCCGCGTCATATCAACACAAATAACTTTCAAAATGTCACCAACCTACTGTCTTCAAATGATGTCTTCGACCCAGCACAGCGATAGCTCGTACATCTCGAGTTCGCAGCTTTTGCTATAAGGCTTTACTGGAACTACGAAGATACAAGTTAAGGCATTCTCTTAATGAAAAAATGAATTTCATGATTTAAAGTGACGCAAGTAATTACTATGCACACTTCTGCAAGTAAAACTGAAAATCGTACAAAGCTGTGGTGTAGTAACGCATATACCTACAGGAATCACACACAAATTTACTAGCATTCTTACTAACGAAAATACAATTATTTATCATTTTCAGACTGACTAGCGAATACTGTTAGCATTCCACACAAAAAATTACATTTTTCTAGACTCAGTTATACTCTCCATTGCTAGCAGAGTCGCTATCTCAGATGCGCGCTGCAATACACCGAACCTAACTGTTCTGCCCCTCCATTAACAACCGAGTTATCTGGCGCTAACAACTTCGCTAGTTGGCACTGGAAGTGAGTTGACTCTTTCTGGTCACTAAAATGGAAGTATGTGTGTATTGCGCGCGCGCGCGCACGTTTGTGTGTGTGTGTGTGTGTGTGTGTGTGTGTGTGTGTGTATTGAAAATCGACATATACGAGTGTATGTACGAGGGCAGTTCAATAAGTAATGCAACACATTTTTTTTCTGAAACAGGGGCTGTTTTATTCAGCATTGAAATACACCAGGTTATTCCCCAATCTTTTAGCTACACAACACTATTTTTCAACGTAATCTCCATTCAATGCTACGGCCTTACGCCACCTTGAAATGAGGGCCTGTATGCCTGCACGGTACCATTCCACTGGTCGATGTCGGAGCCAACGTCGTACTGCATCAATAACTTCTTCATCATCCACGTAGTGCCTCCCACGGATTGCGTCTTTCATTGGGCCAAACATATGGAAATCCGACGGTGCGAGATCGGGGCTGTAGGGTGCATGAGGAAGAACAGTCCACTGAAGTTTTGTGAGCTCCTCACGGGTGCGAAGACTTGTGTGAGGTCTTGCGTTGTCATGAAGAAGGAGAAGTTCGTTCAGATTTTTGTGCCTACGAACATGCTGAAGTCGTTTCTTCAATTTCTGAAGAGTAGCACAATACACTTCAGAGTTGATCGTTTGACCATAGGGAAGGACATCGAACAGAATAACCCCTTCAGCGTCCCAGAAGACTGTAACCATGACTACCGGCTGAGGGTATGGCTTTAAACTTTTTCTTGGTAGGGGAGTGGGTGTGGCGCCACTCCATTGATTGCCGTTTTGTTTCAGGTTCGAAGTGATGAACCCATGTTTCATCGCCTGTAACAATCTTTGACAAGAAATGGTCAGCCTCAGCCACATGACGAGCAAGCAATTCCGCACAGATGGTTCTCCTTTGCTCTTTATGGTGTTCGGATAGACAACGAGGGACCCAGCGGGAACAAACCTTTGAATATCCCAACTGGTGAACAATTGTGACAGCACTACCAACAGAGATGTCAAGTTGAGCACTGAGTTGTTTGATGGTGATCCGTCGATCATCTCGAACGAGTGTGTTCGCACGCTCCGCCATTGCAGGAGTCACAGCTGTGTACGGCCGGCCCACACGCGGGAGATCAGACAGTCTTGCTGGACCATCCGGCGATGATGACACACGCTTTGCCCAACGACTCACCGTGCTTTTGTCCACGATCACCGTAGACATTCTGCAAGCGCCTATGAATATCTGAGATGCCCTGGTTTTCCGCCAAAAGAAACTCGATCACTGCCCGTTGTTTGCAACGCACATCCGTTACAGACGCCATTTTAACAGCTCCGTACAGTGCTGCCACCTGTCGGAAGTCAATGAAACTATACGAGACGAAGCGGGAATGTTTGAAAATATTCCACAAGAAATTTCCGGTTTTTTCAACCAAAATTGGCCGAGAAAAAAAGATGTGTTGCATTACTTATTGAACTGCCCTCGTATGTATGTATGTATCTAGGTATCTATTTGTGTGTGTGTGTGTTCTTTTATTTTAATCAAACTTGGTACACATATCCCTTACTGTCAGGCAACAATCGCTGTGGGCGTAAGAACCACTTACCTATTGTAGTTCAGGAGAAAGAGGTGTGTGGAAAACTGCTGCATCTTGTATGACGTTTAATTTTATTACTTCTGTGCTACTAACTCTATTCGCAATCAATTTCGCAGACAGTATCCACATAT
The DNA here is from genome assembly GCF_021461385.2 of Schistocerca piceifrons. NCBI lineage: Eukaryota > Metazoa > Arthropoda > Insecta > Orthoptera > Acrididae > Schistocerca > Schistocerca piceifrons. The sequence goes on along the minus strand of NC_060138.1, from coordinate 1,136,121,250 downwards.
GCCGCTAAATGCACCTGCAAAATTATATCATTATACGACTCATAGGCCGGCCGGGGTGGACGAGCTGTTCTAGGCGCTACAGTCTGGAACCGCGCGACCGCTACGGTCGCAGGTTCGAATCCTGCCTCGGGCGTGGATGTGTGTGACGTCCTTAGGTTAGTTAGGTTTAAGAAGTTCTAAGTTCTAGGGGACTGATGATCATAGACGTTACGTCTCATAGTGCTCAGAGCCATTTGAACCATTTTTTGAAAGACTCATAGTTGAGGAGATATGACGTCATGAACACGGAGATGCGTGAAAGAATGCCGCACCACGAATGAAGTTTTAGTACTTTATTCTTTACTAGTAAGACACCCATACTGTCGAAACAAGTTAAGGAAATCCCTGGCATCTGGTAGCCCTTTTGCAGCTTTCAACTGCGAAGGGCTAACAGCTGTAGGCGGAAACAATAGCCGTCTGTAAGCTATGAAGAGGCGTCGCCGTAGATACGTTTACAAAATCGCGTTGCAGACACGCGAAGCACCTGCGACCAGCTGCCTGGATATGTAACTAGAAGTACTGTTTATATCCAGGTTCTGCGGTAAATATATTTTACAGAGAATTTGTATTTTGCATACTAAGTTTATTAAAGTGGATACTGTACTTACACGTTTGTACACTACGCATATTTCTTTTGGTTCGATATTATACAAATAAAACAGTTAATTTTTTATTCTCGTTTCTAAAAATAATTGTCAAAATCAATAGCTGGGCATTGTCAGGTTTGTAAGCTAATTGACAAAAGTATGAAGTCTTGATTATGTAATGACAGCGCTATATTCAGAGCTCCTCCCGTATTATTATAAACAAAATCTGAATGTTACTGTAGTAATAATTAATAAACGAAAATATGAATTTTGACACCCATGACAAAAAGTTAATATCTCCATCTTTTACTATCAGTTCGCACAATTTCCCACAACTGCTGTAACTGATTAGTAGCATGTCGTTCCTATTTCAGTCCATTTTATGACGTCATGTGTCAGCTACTGTATCTCAGGGATGGCGGTTATCGGTGGAACGACCGGTTTTGGGCTAGACTGGTTCTTTTCATCTGCATTTTAACCTGAGAGTTAAAACCGCTCAAAATAACCAGTTCCTGAAATAACCGGTTTTAGATTTTTTGTTTGTATTACTACCAGTAATAAATGTAGACTTCGAACAAAGACAGAAACATTTAATGAAAGTAGTACATTACGATCGAGACGGTGTTAAGGCAGTATCAGAAATGGATCTCATAGTGTCCAGCAAAGATGGCGAAGGCAAAAGAGACGGGCACGGCGAAAGTAGAAGTAACATGTTGGTGACTTCCTTGTGTCGTCGCTTTTACATAGTATCAGTTTTCCACCCTGAAGCGAGCACGAAATAAAGGGTTTAGTTATTATCCCTAGTTTATAGCAAGTGAATGAAATTAGAAGTATACCAATCAAATTTAACTTCTCTTCCAAGAAACAATGTGGATGTTTTTGCCTTATATGATGTCGCATAATTGTTGTGCCTCCTCCCGTTTTGAATCAAATCAAATGGTTCAAATGGCTCTGAGCACTATGGGACTTAACTTCCAAGTTCATCAGTCCTCTATAACTTAGAACTACTTAAACCTAACTAACCTAAGGACATCACACACATCCATGCCCGAGGCAGGATTCGAACCTGCGACCGTAGCGGTCGCGCGGTTCCAGACTGTAGCGCCTAGAACCGCTCGTCCACCCCGGCCGGCAGTTTTGAATCACTTAAGGAAATGGACATTGTACTTCATTGCTATCGCAATTCATGAAATATTTCCACAAACAAGGGACAATACCATTCTGTAACATAACTGATGCCAGAAGACGATACAGAGAAACTACTGTGTAGACCAAGTTAGGCAAGTCATGCACACTCCATGTACACACATTCCGTCTAATACAGTGCTTCTCAACCTGAGGGTAAGTACCCACTGAAGGGTAAAATGAAATCTTACGAGGGATAAAAACTAAACGTTTCGGTTCTGTTTCAGACATGAAATTAAATTATTTCCAAAAAATCATTACTATTATCACAATTTTGTAAGAGTGTAATATTGATTATGTAAGTAATGAATAATTAATTTTTCTGAATTAGTTGCACATGTATTGTGCTTTGTCCCGTACATCACTTCTGATAAACGTGAGACACATACGCAATAGATGCTAAATATCTCAAGAAAATGTCTTCTCCAAGTTGTAGATAGTAACTATGCTTACTTTCATTCCATAATGTCCTATGGGATTATTTTTTGGGGTAATTCATCAAGGAAAGCTAAAGTTTTCCGGGCACAAAAACGTGTAGTAAGAGTAATATGTGGTGTGAACTCAAGAACATCCTGCAGAAGCCTGTTTAGGGAACTAGGGATACTAACTACTGCTTCCCAATATATTTATTCCTTAATGAAATTTGGCATTAAAAATATATCACTTTTTCAAACTAACAGCTCAATTCATGGAATCAATACTAGAAATAAGAATAATCTTCACATGGATTTAAAGTCACTTGCTCTTGTACAAAAAGGTGTGCATTATTCAGAAATACACATTTTCAATAACTTGCCAGTAGCCATAAAAAGCTTAACAACCAATGAAATTCAGTTTAAGAGAAGCCTAAAGGACTTATTGGTGGCCACCTCCTTCTACTCCATTGATGAATTTCTCAGTTGAACCAACTGATGTAATCTAACTTCTGCACAATTTCACTGCAGTAATGTGTTCATTGCAAAAAAGTATTATAGTAGTTCTATTACATATTTATTACCTTATAAATAAAAAAACTTTTTTTAAATTTTAAATTCAATGCATTAGTGTTTGTAAAATGATTCCTTCATGTAGTGTTCATTAAAAAAATGACGATCATTCCACTTGGGATCTGTTGAAGGTAGATTAACTTATTTATTTCAGTTGTAAATATTTGTCATGTATTATTGTTTTACTGACATGTTCTACATCCTCACTACGGACCAATTGGAATGAAAGTAAATCTAATCTAATCAGTCGGCTATAATCTTTCTTGAACAGTTTCGTTCATCATGTAAAAAGGGCTTAATGGCGTTTGCAGAGTGCATGTCAAGGAAGTGCCTCATTGGAAATGAGTAATGCAGAGGAATTATTCGTAAAATTTCCATTGCCTTGAAACACTGGATTATCGTAGAATAATAATAATAAATAAGTGAGGGTATCTACCCTCACTGTGGACAGTTGACTTTTTTATCTGAGAAGGAGTTGTGCGTAACACTTGCGATGCATACCACACACAAACTAAATGTCATTCAGCTTCCATCATTTTATAAATAAAACTGCTCTAAGAAAAGTTTTTCATTCTACAGTTTAGACAGGTACTAGTGTTGGTGATAATATGGGGGAGGGAGCGGGGGGCAAGAGGCGACAGGGGGGCGGAGCGGGCGTACAAGCTAATGTCTGATTGCACAGAGGGGTAATGGTCTAAGAAAGGCTGCGGACCACTGCTGTAATAGGTCACGCCACATAGGAGATACATCATCGTCTTGTCTCTGCAATGCTGTATCGATTCTTATGTCGTTTGTTGCTACTTTCTACCTGTAAGTGTTGTTATTAAGATAAGGCTGATCGTTTTTTCCAGTTTCTACGATAATCCAGTGTTTCAAGGCAATGGAAATTTTACGAATAAACAATACTACTTCTTTAAAAAGGATGCTTTATTTAAAATCCAAAACTTCCAAGACTGCTGCTATGTCAAACTGATATGCCAATTTTCTTATGCGTTTATGAATGAAAAATTTAAAAAAAAATCAGTTACAACCGAGACCAGATACCAAAAGATACGGGTTATTCAGAATCAGTATTCGGTGTTTCCCATGCCTGCTGTATCTTGCCACAACTGACAAGGGAAGCTTCCATCGCAACCCCCCCCTCCCCTCACCACCTCTCCAGCGCACCACCCTCAGATTTAGTGGTACGAGGCCTCAGTGGGCAGCCCATCAAAAACTGAACACAGATCAAGACTGAAAATAGGAAGAAGGTGTACCGAACAATGAAAAAAAATTATAGTAGAAAGAGTGAACGGTCTAAGCATAAGAAGTGCAGCATAGAGGAAGAAAGAGGAATAACGGCGTCTTGGTTAAGTCAGAGAGAGAGAGAGAGAGAGAGAGAGAGAGAGAGAGAGAGAGAGAGAGAGAGTGAGGAGAGAGAAACTGGTTAGTGTTCGAAAAAATAAGTGGTTAGCGTTAGAGCTTCATAAGGGGGTGAGGGACGAAGTGGTCATCGTGTTGACTGCCAATTGAGTGACCCGTGTTGAAAGCTCCCTTGCGCCAGTTTTTTTTTTTGCTTAATTTTTTTTTCCTTCGCTGCATTCAAAATTGTGTCTGCATCGTGATGTAACGTCTGTTTGCAACAGCGAGGTGTAGGGAAGGGACGTGTAATGACAGCTGATTCTGCACAGCTACTCTGTTAGTAGCCGCAAGGAAGTGGCTTCCGAATGGGAACCGCAATCGCTTGATGGCAAGGTGAGAAGTCAACCGAATCCTCCACCGGAAAACACGTCTGGTGTGTCATACACGGCATTAGTGACAGTACGTGTGTCATATAGGAATCTTTTATCGATGCACGAAATTTGTACATCTGGTGAGTGAGTGAGATATGCCTCCTTGCCCGATTTAAGTGTTCGTGTGACGGTAAAGTATTCTTACGGAATGACTTATTTTGTGTAACCAATGTATTGTATGACAATTGCTAAGACTACAGAAACAGAGGAAACATTTCAATGATCGGGCGGACATTTCATGATGTTGTGGAGAAATAGATAATTAAAAATAATTGGCACGATGGAGTTTTGAACACGGCTCGTCCATTTGGTAGTCCAATTGCGTGACCACTTTTTTTTGTTTTTTGATATCATTTTCTTCATCATTGTTCGTTGTATTTGTCCGGGGCGGAAGTTTCATGACAGAAGTTCAGGCTGATCACTGGTTCATTCACTCAGTTTTTTGTTCTAGAGGGCAGCTAACCCTCTGACCGAACACGCTAAGCTACCGTGCCGGCAATTAAACACGTCGCCATTGCTCTGGCCCTTCCCCCGATGTTGTACTTTTCCAGCTTGGACAGTTCACTGTTTCTATTTTTTTTTCACAGTTCAGTATACCTTCTTCCTGTTTTCACGCTTGATCTGTGTTCAGTTTTTGAGGGGCTATCTACTTGCGATGGGGAGTTTCCCCTGTGAAATGTAGTGTGTGGGTATAAGGCTCGTGGCTTCAAGAGCGATAAATGCTACCCTCGCAATGAAGCAAAAATCTGACGTGTCTGAGTCTGCGGTACACGTGTGGAAAATTCCACATTCTGGCGTCATGTAACTCAACCAGCCCAACGTCGGCAGCTCACGTCCTGGCTTGAGGCAGGGTAATGGAAGTTGCATTGTGAACAGCACGTGACAGCCCCGCCTGGCTGGGGTGACATCATACGCCCTGGCTCGTTGCTGTCCGCCCGATGCTCTGCGGGAAACCTAATTAGTGTGTGCGGTAGGTCCGACGAATCTGCGGGAGGGAAGCTGCTCCGCATTTTCCACGCCGCCGCTTCGCAGAACTGCATCCCAGTCCCTCAGCCTCACTCCCACCCGAGCCGCTAGACGCCGCCACACACATCCCGCGTCCTAGTGTTATGTGGGTCCATGTTATGTGACAATGTGCCGTGAATCGATGGTCCGGAATTCTTACCAGATTAATCTGCTGTATAAGATCACGTCTATATTTCAACAGCATCATAATTCGGAGATGAGTACAGTTTTTGCACCGTCGTGTGTATCGCAAGTCGCTAAAGAACGGGATGATGGTTCTTGACTAATAGTTGCTCGACAAGAGGAAGTGAAGAGATGTCATCTACACTACACTGCACTGACCTAATGTGTTAAAAGGCACCTGTCTGTAAGCTTGGAGCATTCCTTTGCTCTCGTCCTTGAGCCTTGCGTGGAGTCGTGTAAAACGACACTCTTGTTGTGTGTACGGCGTGTCTCGATTATTTGCAACATATAATGTCCTCTTACTCTTAAGATATTCTTAATTAGACCTTCGTGTTACATAGCTACGAAAATTAACTTTTCCTCGCTCCATGTATTTTGATTACCATCCGGAGCAGCAACAATTATTAATAGTTGGTATTACTGACAGTAACTTGTAACAACATTACTAACAGTAACCGTGTAACAACAGAGCGGGAGTATCTCTGGAGTAAGCATAGTATATCGTCCTGCACATCTCACCAACGACAAACTGTGATTGACTTTCGCTAGCTTACATTTTTCGGTGGAGAGTAAGGAGAAACGGGGAGAAGCCGACATCAAGGAAGATCACTTTGGATTTCGGAGAAATGTAGGAACACGAGAGGCAATACTGAGTCTACGACTTCTCATAGGAAATAGATTAAGGAAAGGCAAACCTACTTCTATAGTATTTGTGGAATTAGAGAAGGCTTTTGACAATCTTGACTGGAATACTCTCTTTGAAATTCTGAAGATAGTACAGGGAGCGAAAGGCTACTTAAAAACTTCTACAGAAACCAGATGGCAGTTGTAGGAGTCGAGGGACACGAAATGGAAGCAATGGTTGAGGAGGCAGTGAGACAGGGTTGTAGCCCGTCCCTAATGTTATTCAATCTGTATATTGAGCAAGCAGTGGGGGAAACAAAGAGAAACTTGGAGTAGGAATTAAAGTCCACGGAGCAGAAATAAAAAATTTGAGGTTCGCCAGTGACATTGTAATTCTATCAGAGAAAGCAAAGGACTTGGAAGAACAGTTGAATAGAATGAACAGGTTTTGAAAGGAGGATATAAGACGAACTTGAACGAAAGCAAAACAAGGATAATAGAATGTAGTCGAATTAAATCAGGTGATACTGAGGGAATTAGGTTAGGAAATGAGACACATAAAGAAGTAGATGAGTTTTGCTATTTGGGCAGCAAAATAACTGATGGTGGCAGAAGTAGACTGACAATGGTAACAAAAGCTTTTCTGAAGAAGAGAAATTTGCTAACATCGAGTACATATTACGTGTCAGAAACCTTTTATAAAAGTATTTGTATGGAGTGTAGCCATGTATGGAAGTGAAATGTGGACGACAAACAGTTTAGACAAGAAGAGAATACAAGCTCTCTAAATGTGGTGCCAGAGAGGAATGCTGAAGATTAGATGGGTAGATCAAATAGCTAATGAGGAGGTACTGAAAAGAACTGAGGAGAACATAAATTTGTAGCACAACCTGATTAGAAAAGCGGATCAGTTGGTAGGCCACATTCTGAGACATCAAGGGATCACCAATTTACTGGTGGAGGGAAGCATGGGGGGGGGGGGGGGTGGAAGGTAAAAGTAGTAGAGGGAGACCAAGAGTGAGCAGATTCAGAAGGAAGGATGTAGGTTGCAGTAGGTACTCGGAGATGAAGAGGCTTGCACAGGATGGAGCAGCAGGGAGGGCTATATCAAACCACCCTTCCGACTGTAGACCACGATAAACGACATTTTGCGCTAACAAGGAAACATCACGAAGTCAACCTCATGTTTTAAGGAGAAGAATGTACAGCTGCAAGAAATCAACCCCAGCAATCGATCCCGCGAGAAACTATGGGCCACAGTTCTCAAAGTATTACGCAGTTATGACCTGAAAGTATAGCTTCTAAACTTTCGCGCGCACCGGTTGTTTGAAAGCCGCTCCGCCCCATTGCACCCGCCTAATCCTCGATAGCCAACTACAGTACAGGGAAGGGGCAACTGGAGCCCTCCAAGATGCTGGAGGTGACGGAAGAGGACACTTCTGCACAACGTTTTATGAAATGTTGTTATGGAATGCATGTTATCCACTCGAGAAATAGGTAAGCAATATGTGTGTGGTACATAATGTCAACATCACGATCATATACGTTCAGTATTATTTAACAGTTTTCCTGTATTGATATTCTGCAGCTGTATTTACGCCTAAAAGCCAAAATTAATAAACCTAAGCAACTGAATAACTAAAGTTGAACTAAATTAGCCCTCGATCACAATTTTTAGTCTTTTTGACCAGGTTTCAACATTTCTAATAGTGTTTTCATCAGAATTTAAATATTTAAAGTCGCCTATAACATAATTACAGATTTATGAGAAAAGAAAATTTTTTATGTAAAAGTGTAAGTACTGTCTAACAGTACAAGAAAGAGACAGTACTTACCTGTCACGTATAAAGTAAATAACAAGCCAGACGAGCTTTAGTCACAAAAATTTAAAAAAACCATCAGAAAAGAATATATGAAAGGCGAGCTACTGTGGGCTGCTCGTACCTATAACGCCACCGGTAGCAACAGAGTGCGGCGCCCGCGTTAGCAAGTGCGGGCAGGTGAAAATCACATGAAGAGTGCCATCTAGTAGCCGTAAATATAAGTTGGCTACATAACATTTAAATATAGACAGCTGAATGAGTGAATGAAAAGTATTTAGTACATGAACTTACAGGCAAAGTTTTATATGACAACAGCAGACATGGTAACTTTTTGCTTATGTAGAAGCATAGAAATACAGTTTGAAAACCGAAACCTGATTAACAGTAAAAAAAAAAAAAAAAGCTGTACTAACACGTCACGCATATAATATGTAATTCCACACAGTAAATGGAATGATACCCTTAATAAATATAGACTTCGATCAGAAATCGGTAGCTAAGGTAGAATATTCAAAATTTCTAGGTGTATGCATTGATGAAGGGTTGAACTGAAGATCTGCTGAAACGTTTGAGTTCAGCTACTTATGCTATTAGGGTCATTGCAAATTTTGGTGACATACATCTCAATAAATTAGCTTACCACGCCTATTTTCATTCTCTGCTTTCGTATGGCATAATATTCTGGGGTATCTCATCATTGAGTAAAAGAGTGTTCATTGCACAAAAGCGTGTAATCAGAATAATTTCTGGAGCTCATCCGAGATCATCCTGCAGACATTTATTTAAAGAGCTAGATATCTTCACTGTAGCCTCACAATATATATGTTCACTTACGAAATTTGTTATTAACAATCCGAACGAATTCAAAAGTAATAGCAGTGTACATGGCTACAACACTAGGAGAAAGGATGATCTTCACTACTCAAGGTTAAATCTAACTTTGGCTCAGAAGGGGGTAAATTATGCTGCCACAAAAGTCTTTGGTCACTTACCTAATAGCATCAAAAGTTTGACAGATAGCCATATATCATTTAGAAGGAAATTAAAAGAATTTCTTAATGGCAACTCCTTCTACTCATTAGATGAATTTTTGGATATAGTAAATGGGTAATTTCCCCATCCCTCACCAAAAAAATAAAATAAAAAATAAAAATATTAGGTGCCATGTAATATTTTGTGTAATTTAATATTATGTATAGACACCTTTTACTAACCTGACACGTTCCACATCATTACGAAGTGTCGTATTCATGATCTATGGAACAAGTACTAATCTAATCTAATCTATGTTGTAGGCCACTTTAAATATTTAAATCCTGATGCAAACACCCTTTGAAGTGTTGAAACCTGCTCAAAAGACTAAAAATTGTGAACGACGGCTTATTTAGTTCAACTTTAATTTATAAACGGTCACTAAACCAAGCAGCCATGTTAAAAACTGAAGAACCATTATGAAATGAAGCTACTTATTTTTGATTTTCAATTTAATAATGTCAATCACGTTGAATAATAGTGCAGCTCCTGCATATGTACTCCACTTTAATAGTGTCAGATTTAAAATCTCTTCCCCCCCCCCCCCCCACAAAGAAAAAGGTCAAAGGAGGTGTTAATGAAATAGCGTTCCGCTACTTCTTTAATAACACTCTCACTCGTTTCACTCATGTACACTGCATTTGTGAAACGAAATACAAAAATGTTCAAAGCAAAGCTGTCTTTGACATAAGCTACGGGCTAGAAACCGCGGACTTTGACGTAGTGAACAAAGCACGTTACCAGTGCCACTGCTCCATTTCAAAACCCTCTCACTCACTCCACTGTACGGTACTTCACCCTCTGACATTAGGCTGCTGCAGTGGCGCGGAGCGAGTGACAAACAATGGCTGCGTGCCGAGTTTAACAGCTGTGCATTCAGAGGGTCATAACAGCGTACTGCTATGAGAACTACGGTCCAAATTTTCGGGCTTCGATTGCTGGGGCTGATATCCTACTGAGGCCTTATACCGATCCTGCCTTGGAGGCGGTTAAGTGGGAGATGTGTATCACAGCTGGATAGTGACAGATGGTGACGCGAGACTGGACGCGCACGTAGTTTATGTATCAGTCGATAGAGGACAATATTGGATAGGGGACTGATTTAGTTTCGATTGTGCCCACTAGAGTGTACTAAAGTAACAGAATGTTTTTCATAAACTGTTCTAGTATTTTCATAAAGTGTTATTATATCTTTTTGTGTATGTAAAAAGTTATGTGTTTTAGCAGTATGAATGATGCGTGAGTGTGGTTTAAGGTTAATATGAAGATAATTGTTTAAAGAGTTATGTAGTAGGATTTAGTGTGGGAACATTTCGAAGAAGTATGGATATGGAAAAAGGGGATTTTTGTAGAATAGATTTGTAAAGTAAGTTTATGGTAAAGGGAAAGTTAATTCAGGTACAAATAACAATAGTAAATAACTTTATGCATAAGCAAAACTTCAGCATATTAGATAATAGCGTCGGTAAAAAGTGCAGTCGTTAGGTTTACTACTTTGCGATTGGTTATTGATGAAAAGCGCGGATTGACGCGAGAGAGTGTTGTTTTGCTATTGGCTGTCGAATGAACTGACCAATGGTAAAGCAATATTCTTCGCGCGCCTTTCTCTGCTGGTAGAGAAAACTTAGAGTATTCTAGACAGGAGTCGGAGCCTAGCTGTGAAACAGTTCGGAGGTGTGCAGTAGTAGTTCCAATGGAAACGATAAGTTGACCGATCTAGTGGTGTTTCATACATCAAAAGTGTGGTACAGTGACGGAAAATTATTCCGATGGGCGTGTAGAAGTTTCGGAATTTTTAAGTGAATTTTGTGACGAGAAAGGACATATATTCCGCGTGGCGTATTGAGCAGGTCGGTGGCTAAAAACTGTGACTGCATTTGGTACCGACAGACTTTGTATTTGGCGAGCATTATCAGTCACAAACAATCAGTATTTTTGTAGCTATTACGTTTTCGGGAAATACAACACCATAAACTTGCTAACGTGAGTGAAAGGGATTGTGAGTGAGTGTGTTAAGACTAGCACAGGCTTGGCAGTGATACATGTTCACCTAAGTTTCACAATATATTAATTAAGGACAAAATTTCCAATCTTTCATTTCGTGTGAAAACTTTCTCCCGAAACGTAGATTAGTGATTTTAATTGCAGCCTGGTTCACGTCGAAGTACAGTAGGTTTCGCTCGGCTTTCCTACTGATGATATGCTGAGCCAATGTTCACAGGTAGGTGCAGGTCCGTCGTAAAGGGACGGAAAGAACCGCGCCGCCACACTACAACTGTAATTTCTTCTCCTTAATATGTGAGATCAACTTGATAATGTTTCCTTGTAAGACCAGAACTTCAATATTACACATATAGGCCTTGTTTTCAAACATTAATTTATTAGCAGCATCAATAGTGAATAACTGATGCTACTGTAGCGTATGTTTTAAGTGATGTGGCGTTCAGATTGGGGTCGTACAGACGTAGGCCACAATTTAGCAATTGTTTTATTTAACATACAATTACTCCCGATAACAGAATAGAACTTTCCATGAAAGAAAATCTATCTGTAGCCTGAAAAGATCTTTAAACCTGGTTCAACACAATGTATACAAAAGTGTCTTCCTTTAAATAAAAGAACAAAATCCAACATTTGCCCTAGTATACCTAGTATATACACCCGGGCAACAACGTTAACAATTTACAATGGTTGGCCCTCGCCAACACCAGTCATCATATCTGAGAGAACTTCAGCAGTAAAAATAAGAAGCCGAAACCACTTTTAGACTTAACTATCACCATAACACTCAACTGCTATTACTGCTACTACCACCACCAGATAGCTACTACACAAGCTATACACGAACCTCTACCAAACTACCTACGGATATAAAAGCCAGCTAAACTCCTCCAGAACAGTACCGACCGGCCGCCGTGCCATTCTCAGCCCACAGGTGTCACTGTATGCGGATATGAGGGGCATGTGGTCAGCTCACCACTGCAGTCTACGAGACCGGAGCCGCTACTTCTCGATCAAGTAGCTCCTCAGTTAGTCTCACAAGGGCTGAGTGCACCCCTCTTACCAACAGCGCTCGGCAGACCGGATGGTCACCCATCCAAGTGCTAGCCCAGCCCGACGGCACTTAACTTCGATGATCTGACAAGAACCGGTATTATCACTGCGGCAAGGCCGTTGGCTACCCACACAAATATCCTAATAAATTCTGATACCACACAACTGTTTATTTATTTAGAACAAGTAAAGTTGGTTATATTTGATTGGGGGAGGGGGGGGGGAAGGAACGAAACAACGAGGTAATCAGTCCCTCAATCCAAGGGCAGTGCATCCCTTAAGCAGAGACGTCTACCGTTTTCTGCTGTAGTCAGGAGATTCATAACAGTAAGACTGAGAAGGCTAAAAACGAAATAGATATCTTTTGTACTGTCAATAATAAAAGCAAGATGAGGGGAAAAGAGTAGATGCCTGAACCCAGGGCTCTGCATTTGACAGTAAACGCCCAGTTCACAGCTGTTCCGCCGCTGATCCATTACAGTCAAGAGCGCCCGCTAGTCAACAGTGTGCGACCCAGAATAGAAAGTTGGATGTGGGGGAAAGGATTCTGGTCGAGTAGGTAGGGTCGGGGAACCCACGGACTTAGCATACTGGGGGAGACACTGCATCCCGAACCACCCTGCCCCTGCTCTGCAGCTAGATTAATAATTTGTAAATGAGAATAATACCTCTTTCATGGAGAAAACTGAAAACCAGGACAACCACCCGTGGGTTGTCCACCAATATTCGAGGCAATGAATCTGGACGTTTAAACTTAGCTTGGGAAGCCAAAAGGAGAGGACATTCCAGCAAGATATGAACTACTGTCTGTAAGGATCCACGACCACAATGTGGGGGTGGCCAGTTACACAAATGAAAACTATTGGTTAGTCTGGTATGATCGATGTGGAGACGACATAAAGGTTTAAATGGCTCTGAGCACTATGGGACTTAACATCTATGGTCATCAGTCCCCTAGAACTTAGAACCACTTAAACCTAACTAACCTAAGGACAGCACACAACACCCAGTCATCACGGGCAGAGAAAATCCCTGACCCCGCCGGGAATCGAACCCGGGAACCCGGGCGTGGGAAGCGAGAACGCTACCGCATGACCACGAGCTGCGGACGAGACGACATTAGACTGTGTATTCATTCAGGGAGAAGTGGAAGGAATAGCGCCATGCTTAAGTAACCTCCTAGATTTTCTCGAGTTTATTAGATGGGGCAGTAGCCCACGAGATGTCGTTCCATTTCCGAGCGAATAGAGATCACACTTGCATTCGGAAATGTGCACCTGGAGTCGGCCAAGCGATTGGGGAGCGAGTAAGTGCCACTCTAGACAAACGGTCGACGAGTTTATTCCCTGGGAATAAGAAAGACAACTGAGCAGGCAGCACAATATTACTTCTAATATTTTGAACATGGCTGCACTGGATATGTTAGATCGCTTAATTAACTGACTTTTTGCTGATATGAATATTTCTTGTCCTTCTGAAGAAGATGGGTTTAAATCCGTTGAAACCATGGCAAAGGATAAGTGAAAACCACTATTTATTACAACTGGTTGGCTGTCTTATTCACCTGAAAAGATAAATGCTCAGCAGTCACACTCACTTCGTAGCTTTAACAAAACACTTTGGGATTAATGAAATGAATCACGATCAGACTTTAGGTAATCAATTGAACAGCTGCTGCTCACAGCGCACAGACCCACCCTCGGGTGTGCCATCAATAAACATCCACAGTTTGTCACACGACAAGTACGGAGTTCCACGCAGGATTCTTTGCTGGCAAACACAGCCAATGTACCGCTCGAACACCGCACATTGTACAGTGCACTGTAGCCACTACAGAACCACCAGCGTGAGAGCGTCAGCTGCAAAAGTACGCTGGTAGCTCTCATTTCTGCGCCTCCACTGGGATCGTTGTGTGTTCGCCCGGGGGTAGACACCAGCCGCTCCACCAGCTTGCTATGGTCACACGCCGGCCACGCCCCCCACAGACCTTAGGGATGTCCACCTGGCTGACAGCGCCGAAGTACACCAGACTCGCGATACAGTCGCTTTGGGCTAGCCCAGAATTCGCTCGTTCATCTCCGTAGAGAGACTCACTTCATGTACATCTACATCGATACTCTGCAAATCACATTTAAGTGCCTGGCAGAGGGTTCATCGAACAACCTTCACAATTCTCTATTATTCCAATCTCGTATAGTGCCCGGAAAGAATGAACACCTGTAACTTTCCGTACGAGCTCTGATTTCCCTTATTTTATCGTGGTGATCGTCAACAAAATATTTTCGCATTTGGAGGAGAAAGTTGGTGATTGGAATTTTGTGAGAAGATTCCGTCGCAACGAAAAACGCCTTTCTTTTAATGATTTCCAGACCAAATCCTGTATCATTTCTGTGACACTCTCTCCCGTATTTCGCGATAATACAAAACGTGCTGCCTTTCTTTGAACTTTTTCGATGTACTCTGTCAGTCCTATCTGGTAAGCATCCCAAACCACGCAGCAGTATTCTAAAAGAGGACGGACAAGCGTAGTGTAGGCAGTCTCCTTAGTAGGTCTGTTACATTTTCTAAGTGTCCTGCCAACATTTTCTATGTGTTCTTTCCAAGTTGTTCGTAATTGTAATACATAGGTATTTAGTTGAGTACACGGCTTCTAGATTAGACTGATTTATTGTGTAACCGAAGTTTGAGTTCCTTTTAGCAGTCATGTGGATGACCTCACACGTTTCGTTATTTAGGATCAACTGCAACTTTTCGCACCATTCAGATATTTTTTCTAAATCGTCTTGCAGTTTGTTTTGATCTTCAGATGACTTTACTAGTCGATAAACAACAGCGTCATCTGCAAACAACCCAAGACGGCTGCTCAGATTGTCTCCCAAGTCGTTTATATAGATAAGGAACAGCAAAGGGGCTATAACACTAAATAGGGGAACGCCTGAAATCACTTCTGTTTTACTCGATGACTTTACGTCAATTATTACGAACTGTGGCCTCTCTGACAGGAAATCGCCAACACAGTCACATAACTGAGACGATATTCCATAAGCACGCAATTTTAGTACGAGCCGCTTGTGTGGTACAGTGTCAATAGCCTTCCGGAAATCCAGGAATACGGAATCTATCTGAAATCCCTTGTCAATAGCACTCAGCACTTCATGGGAATAAAGAGCTAGTTGTGTTTCACAGGAACGATGTTTTCTAAACCCATGTTGACTGTGTGTCAATAGACTACCTTTCTTGAATGTTGGTGTGACCTGTGCAACTTTCCAGTCTTTGGGTACGGATCTTTCGTCGAGCGAACGATTGTATATGATTGATAAGTATGGAGGTAATGCATCAGCATAATCCGAAAGGAACCTAGTTCGTATACAGTCTGGACCATAAGACTTGCTTTTATTAAGTGATTTGGGTTGCTTCAGTACTCCGAGGATATTTACTTCTACGTTACTCGATTCGAATTCTGGAATATTTACTTCGTCTTTTTTGTGAAGGCATTTCGGAAGGCTGTGTTTAGTAAATCTGCTTTGGCAGCACTGTCTTCGATAGTATCTCCATTGTTATAGCGCAGAGAAGGCATTGATTGTTTCTAGCCGCTAACATACTTCACATACGCCCAGTATCTCTTTGCATTTCTGCCAGGTTTCGAGATAATGTTTCGTTGTGGAAACTGTTATAGGCGTCTCACATTTAACTCCGCGCTAAGTTTCGAGCTTCTGTAAAGGATCGCCAATCTTGGGGATTCTGCGTCTGTTTAAATTTGGCATGTTTGTTTCGTTGGTTCTGCAACAGTGTTCTAACCCGTTTTGTGTACCAAGGAGGATCAGCTCCGTCGTTTGTTAGATTATTTGGTATAAACCTCTCTATTGCTGCCGATACTATTTATCTGAATATAAGCCACATCTGGTCTAAACTTATATTATTAATTTGGAATGAGCGGAGATTGTCTCTCAGGAAGGTATCAAGTGAGAACATCGCCTTTAGCCCAGCCAGTCGTGCTGGTCTTGCCCCTGACGCCGATCCATCACTTCCAACGAGGCGATGCTGCTGACCTCCAGATGATGTTCCTGGTTCCACATACAGCAGCCGACTCACCACATCGCCATCCGTACTTGCGACAACTTCGACTCGGTGGCGCTAGCGGCGGTCACTCGTCTCCAGGCCGCTCACCCTCTCGTGGCTCCGGCGCAACGCTCTTCCAAAATGGATACGATATTACAGTGCCTGTGTTATTATGATTACGACGCAAAGTTCCTTTGCACATGCATGCATGTTTGTCCAAAGGTAAGGCGACCGCTTGCGATAAGCTCGGAAATCCGGGTTCGAATCCCGGTCCGGAACAAATTGTATTGTCGTCATTCCATTCTACAGCTGATGGTTGTCCTTATTCGCAACTACGAATGTATTTCATAACGGCTGTAGTCGCCGCAGTGCCTGTTCCTTTGCACATGCGTGCGTATCAAAAGGAACTTTGCATCGTAATCAGAATAACACAGGCAAGCAGCTTTCAAGTACAACGTGTGACATGCACGGGAATACACGTAATGGACGTGCAAGTACGGGTCGTAGACGCATGGTTAACGACATTAGGACGTTTGTCTGAATATGAAGATGGTATTTGTTCTTTCGGACATGTCCGAAGGAGCAGATACCATTGGTGATCTTGCAGCTCTAGAAGAATGAACTTACAATGAAATAGACCTTTAGCTGCTCACAGGCGTTGATAAATATCAAAGGGGACAGTTGAAAATGTGTGCCCCGATCGGGAGTCGAACCCGAGATCTCCTACTTGCATGGCAGTCGGGACTCGAACCCGGGATCACCTACTTACATGGCAGATGCTCTACCGTCTGAGCCACCGAGGACACGGAGGATAGTGCGTTTGCAGGACCTTCTCTCTGGCATGCTCCCCATGAGACCCACACTTCAAACTTTCCGTCCACACACTGTGTTTGTAGTGCGCCGGCACACTGTACTCATTAGTGCAATGTGAGTGCATCCGCACTGAAGAAGATCATTGGCCGGCAAGCCTTACCTATATGAAGATGGTATCTGTTGTTTCGGACATGGTGATCATGCAGCTCTCGAAGAATGCAATTACAATGAAATCCAGACCTCTAGCTGCTTACAGGCGTTGATAAATTTCAACGGGGACAGCTGAAAATGTGTGCCCCGACCGGGACTCGAAACTGGGATCTGCTTACACGGCAGACGCTCTATCCGTTTGAGGCACTGAGGACACAGATGATAGTGCGACTGCAGGGACATGTCCCGTAAGAACAGATACCATCTTCATACAGATAAGGCTTACGAGCCTATGATCTACTTCAGTACGGATGCACTCGCATTACACTAATGAATACAGTGTGCCGGGGCACTGCAAACACAGTGTGTGGACAGAAAGTTTGAAGTGTCGGTCTCATGGGGAGCATGCCAGAGAGAAAGTCCTGCGGACACAGATGATAGTGCGACTGCAGGGACATGTCCCGTAAGAACAGATACCATCTTCATACAGATAAGGCTTACGAGCCTATGATCTACTTCAGTACGGATGCACTCGCATTACACTAATGAATACAGTGTGCCGGGGCACTACAAACACAGTGTGTGGACAGAAAGTTTGAAGTGTCGGTCTCATGGGGAGCATGCCAGAGAGAATGCCCTGCGGACACACTATCCTCCGTGTCCTCGATGGCTCAGACGGTAGAGCGTCTGCCATGTAAGTAGGTGATCCTGGGTTCGAGTCCCGACTGCCATGTAAGTAGATCTCGGATTCGAGTCCGGATCGGGGCATACATTTTCAATCGTCCCCGTTGATATTTATCAACCCCTGTCAGCAGCTAAATGTCTGGATTTCATTGTAATTTCATTATAAATGTTTGGGTTTGGCCGTGAGTCGCGCAGGGATGGCCAAATGGGTGTTGGCACGGTAACTCAGCGTGTTCGGTCAGAGGGTTAGCTGCCCTCTGTAATAAAAAACTGAGTGAACGGATCAACTTGAACTGTCATCGGCCGTCCACCCCCAACAAATTCAACAAAAAACAATGAACAAAATGCGATAAAATAATGGTAAGGGGACGGCTCGCGATCAGCTGGAAATCCAGGTTCGAGTCCGGGTACGGCACAAATTTTCACTGTCGTCATTGCATTCTACAGCTGATGGTTGTCCTTATTCGCAATTGCGAATGCAGTTAATGTATTTAAAATGAATCTCTGGAGGTGCGGAAAACAGCCGTGACGTTTACGGCAAGTTGAAAAAGATAGATTGAGTAGGGAGAGAGAGAGAGAGGGAGATAGCATCGAGCGTATAAGAAAATCCTTCTCTCGACAATATTTCTTTTCTTCATACCATCTCTGTGTTATCACAGATGGCGCGTCACTGATCTCATTTGTACTAAGATTGCAGTACACGCTAGGTGCCTGTTTGGTTCCACCGCCCTAAGTGGAATGCATAAGTTCTAATAAATGTTCACCAACCTGCAGTCTTCTGTAGTTGTTGTCCCCTACGCAGCAAAGAGCACTAGGTCGTGCATCCGTTATCTTGAGGCTGTAAGAAACTCTTACTGAAGAACTGTTCATTTTAGAAAAGTTTAAATTTCCAATCAGTTTGTTTATACGGGATGCCACTCGCTTTTTATTAGCAGAACACGAGAAACTGCACTACTACCTTAGAGTCACAAATAATTTCTATTCTTCAACAAATTAATGAACTGCGTATTTCTGCAAATTACAATCACACTGTTCTCAGCAACTCTTCCATATAACCATACATGCTAATAAGGTCTTAACCTGACACCTGACTTTCACTTAGGATAGCAAAGTTATCAGCGAATCGTATCACTGATATCCTTTCCTAATTTTACTCCTGAACCTTTCTTTTAATTCCATCATTGCTTCTTCGGTGTACAGATTGAACAGTAGGGGCGAAAGACTACATCTGTGTGTTACACCCCTTTTAACCCGAACATTTCGTTCTTGGTCGTCCACTCTTATTATTCACTCTTGGCTCTCCCTATAACTCACCCCTATTTTCCTCAGAAGTTCGAACATCTTGCACCATTTGACATTGTAGAACGTTTCTTCCAGGTCCACAAATCCAATGAACATGCCTTCATTTTTCTTTCATTTTGCTTCCGTTATCAACCGCAACGTCACAGTTGACTCTGTGGTGCCTTTACCTTTCCTAAAGCCACACTGATTGTCATCCAACACATCCTCAACTTTCTTTTCCATTCGTCTCTATATTATTCTTGTTAGTAACTGGGATGTATGAGGTGTTAAGCTGACTGTGTTATAATTCTCCCACCTATCACCTCTTGCAGTCTTCGGAATTGCGTGGATGATAGTTTTCAGAAGTCAGATGATAATTCGCCAGACTCACACATTCTACACACCAACGTGACTAGTGACTTTGTCGCCACTTCCCCCAATGATTTTAGAAATTCTGATAGGATGTTTTCTATCCCTTCTGCGTTAGTTGGTCTTAAATTCTTTAAAGCTCTTTTAAATTCCGTTTCTAATACTGGATCCTCTATCTCTTTCCTGTCGACTCTTGTTTTTTCCTTCTATCACATCAGGCAAATTTTCCCTCTGACAGAGGGCTTCAATATGCTCTTAAGCTATGGTATTCTTGTCGATAGCCTTTGCTGAGCGTGTCCCCGAAGTTCGCGCCCACGCGTAATTACAGGGTGCTTGCCGCTGGCGGCAGGTCTGTTGATGTGACAACGCGGTGTTTGCGGTATCGGCTAGTAAATCTGGGGCGGCGCCGTACTTGGTGCGCAACTTTATTTTTATGTCTGTTGCCTACAGATTAAGTTGAGTTTTATTAACCTTCCTCTTTCCCGCCTAAAAGTTATTGTTTTAGCGCCTGCCTGTTATGTAGACGTCATGTCTTGAGGCTGTTGTGAGCTTTAAATTCAGTCAGTTATACTTATTTCACTCTGATTGCTAATGAGCCTTATTATGTAAGTTTCCTACGGCAGTGTCTTGTGTACAAAATTTTCCCTTAATTTGCAAGTTATTCTGCATCTACATCTGCATGCTTGCTCTGTAGTTCACACTTACGTGCCTGCCAGAGGGTTCAAGGAACCATTTTCATACTACTTCTCTACCATTCCACTCTCGAATGGCGCGTGGGAAAAAGAAACAAATCTTTCCGTTCGAGCTCTGATTTCTCTTATTTTATTATGATGATCATTTCTCCCTACGTAGGTGGGCGTCAACAAAATTTTTCGCATTCGGAAGAGAAAGTTGATGATTGAAATTTCGTAAATAGATCTCGCCGCAAAGAAAGCCGCCTTTGTTTCAGTGACTGCCACCCTAACTCGCGTATCGTATCAGTGACACCCTCACCCCTATTGGGCGATAACACGAAACAAGGTGCCCTTCTTTGCACTTTTTCGATGTCCTCTGTCAATCCTACCTGGTAAGGATCCCATACCGCGCAGCAATATTCCAACAGAGGACGGACAAGTGTAATGTAGGCTGTCTCTTTAGTGGGTTTATCGCATCTTCTAAGTGTTCTGCCAACAAAGCGCAGTCTTTGTTTCGCCTTCGCCACAATATTATCTACGTGGTCTTACCAATTTAAGTTGCTCGTAATTGTAATTCCTAGGTATTTGCAGGCCTTAGATTTGTGCGATTTTATCGTATACCCAAAATTTATCGGATTTCTTTTAGTATCCATGTGTATGACCGCACACTTTTGTTTGTTTAGGGCCAATTGCCACTTCTCGCACCATACAGTAATTCTCTCTAGATCATTTTGTAATTAGATTTGATCGTCTGATGATTATACTAGACGGTAAATTACAGCGTCATCTGCAAACAATCCAAGGGAGATCATTTATGTAAATCAGGAACAGCAGAGAACCTATGACACTACCTTGCGGAACGCCAGATATCACTTCTGTTCTACTTGATGATTTACCGTCTATCACTACGAACTGTGAGCTCTCTGAGAGGAAATCACGAATCCAGTCACACAATTGTGACGATACTCCATATGCACGCAATTTGATTAATAGTCGCTTGTGAGGAACGGTATCAAAAGCCTCCTGGAAATCTAAGAATATGGAATCGATCTAAGATCCCTTGTCGACAGCACTCATTACTTCATGGGAATAAAGAACGATATTTTCTGAATCCATGTTGGTTATGTATCAATAAGTCATTTTCTTCAAGGTGATTCATAATGTTCGCGTTCAGTATATGCTCCAAAATCCTACTGCAAATTGAGGTCAGTGATATGGGTCTGTAATGAAATGGGTTACTCCTATTTCCTTTCTTGAATATTGGTGTGACCTGTGTTACTTTCGAGTCTTTAGGAATAGACCTTTCGTCAAGTGAGCAGTTTTATATGATTGCTGCATACTCTGAAAGAAAGGAATATTTACTTCGTCTTCTTTCGTGAAGGAATTACGGAAAACAGTATTTAGTAACTCTGCTTTAGTGGCACCATCATCGGTAACATTTCCATCGCTATCGCGCAGTGACGCTATTCACTGTTTTTTGCCACTGGTGTACTTTACATACGACCAGAATCTCTTTGGGTTTTCTACCATGTTTTGAGGCAATGTTTCATTGTGGAAACCATTAAAAGCATCTCGCATTGACGTCCGAACTAAATTTCGAGCTCGAGCTCAGATAGCCGCCGGAAACCAGAGAGAATCTGTTCCGATCCATAGTGACAGACATCATTAGTGCCAACATGAGCCACCACCTGCAGTTGGCTGCACCCTTAACCCTTCATGGCATCCGGAAGGACCTTTTCCACATCTTGGATGACTCCCCCCCCGGCATGCACACGGAGTGCACACTGACTTTCTTCCCGCCCTTAGCTGCCATATCCCTAAGGGGCTCCATCACCCGCCTAACATTGGAGCTCCCAATGACAAGCAACCTTAGTCTCTGCGCTTGTTCGGACCTCTCAGGAAGACCGGCCACTGCCGCAACAGGCGAGGCTGCCCTTGCTGGCTCGGAAGTACTTTCAGCAGTGGGCTGTACCTCAAACCTGTTACGGAGGCGCAAGGATACAGCCATGCGGCCAGCACCAACTTTCGCCTTCTGCCCAGGGATTCGCGACCCCGCCACGGTTCGCCAATCACCGTCGGGCAAGTGACGACCGGCAGGGACGTCCGAATCCGAGGGCGCAGTGGCATCAGAGATCCCAGATGAGGCTACAGGTTCCAGAGACGCCAAAGCGCTCGATTCGGGTGTCCCAATGTCTCCGGGGCCCAGGGCAACAGCCTGGAGCCTGTCAACCACGGCCAACGCAGCTTCCAGCTGTTTGCGGACGGTGCCCAATGCCCCCTGAATCCGTACACAACAGGCGCAGTCCCTATCCTTCCCTAATAATTTTTTTTCCTGTCTTTCATCTCACAAGCCGTTTAAAGCAAACAGATGACTGACGACTACACGAATTCACGCTGTACGGGTACTAAAACGCGATGCTACAACTGTCAAATACTACAATACGCCAGAAATTTGTGAATTAAACTATGCAGGTACCCAAAAGCACGCAATAAATTAAGAATTAAATTATAAACAAATAAGTGCGATCAGAGTACGACTTGCTGCTTAACTAACGGCGGCAGGGAGCTATTTTTAAAGCCCTGATTCTTAGTAATTAATGTTTTAGAATAAAATAATTTTGTAGGCTTCTGCGGCCAGAGTCAGTCGACATAAAAGTTTTCTGGGTTTGGTACCGCGTCATAACATAAAAACTACTGCTGCTATAGAAAAGCCAACGTTTCGGCCACGATTGCAGCGGCCTTCTTCTGGGTCTAATGGTGCGTTCTAGCTAAGCAGTGTCCTTTATATTTTGTTGTTACTGTTCACTGCGCATGGCATTACGTCATAATTTTAGAAAGGTAGATAGTTTCATTGGTCACTTAAGGAAGAAGGAGAGGGAACTTTATTTTAATAGGTTATTGCGGTGGAGGGAGAACGTGACCTCTGTTGTCCATTGGCGCTTGTGTTACGTGCCATGATTGGTGGTCACCGTCGAATGAGCAGTTTGCTGCTGTTTACCAACTGCTGGACGTCGGCCGCGCGGCGGCAGTTATTCGCCGGTAGTGCTCGTGCCTCGTGTTGACAGTGCGGTCTGTTGGGCTCTGATTGCTGGCAACCAAGATGCGGCAAGCCTGAGTCCATCCTCCCTGTTCATGTTGTTAGGGTGTTTGAGTATTTCGATCACTTCTCTGATTTTTCGTTTCGTCATAATTGGCTGCTTGGCCAACACACAGGCTTCGCTGTATTTTATTTCTTTTCCGCAGTCTTGCTGATGTTCTGCCACTGCGGATTTGTTGTGCTGCCCTAGACGAATATAACGCTCGTGCTTCCGAATGCGCGTTGCTATTGGCCTCCCAGTCTCGCCGATGTATGCCTCTCCACATTCGCATTCCACATTGTATACGCCTGCAGTGTGTAATGCATCCACCTTGTCCTTGGTGGAGCCTAGCACGTCCTGGATCCTACGACCACTATAGAAGACAGGATGCACCCCAACGCGGCGAAGGTGTTTGCCTATTCGGTCAGTGACGTTTTTCACATAGGGTAAGCGTACTGTTGGCTGCAGTTTGTCTATTTCCTTCTTATCTTTCTTGCTTGTGTTCGTCGACAAGGCTGTGTTTATCGACTTATGGCTGTAGCCATTGGCTAAAACCGATGTGCGTAACCTTTTAAGCTCAGGTGTGATGTTTTCAGCATCACTTAGGCGCTGAGCACGGATTGCCAAAGAGCGGATGACAGAGTTCTTCTGCGCTGGGTGGTGGTAGGATTGGGCGTAACTGTTATTAAATACTAACTGTAAAGTTACAGCCTTAAGAGTAGATAGTTTGATATTTTTTTAAACTATAAAAAAATTAATTCTATTATGACGACATTGATTTTAATTATTTGTTAATCTTAAATCGTGAATTCCAGAGCATATTTAAATTGGCACGTATTGTTCATGCGCTTTATTACAGTACTATGTTTATTAAAAAAATATGAATTTGTAAATGACAAATGATTATGATTGTGGGCGTCCCCTTCCAATTCTTGTTTTCCCGTCCCACTCTGTGTTCAGAGGTATAAACCGTGCTTATTTTACAGAAGTTAAAAGGCAGGACGTCAACAAATGTAGGCACTCAATGCGAATACGCTGATCGCCAAGCGCAGCGCGGAAGCGGACATATTAAGAAACATGCCTCGTATGTGGAAGTCGCTGAAGAGTTGCTTCACGTAGCACCAGTCCCTATATGAGTTTCACCGCCCTGAATTGCTCGATTCAAACGGGTTATAATTGTAATGCTCGTATTCTTCTTTTCACATATATTTTTTATACTTTATCGCATTTAATGGAGAACTCTATGTTAGCAGCTTTTGACAGAAAGCAGTCACTTGGCTGCCCCGTTACAAATACTCATTCCGTGACGAGATGTAATAATGTTGAATGTCAATTCTGTCAAAAGCTGCTAGCATGGAGATCTCCAGTAAACGCGAGAAAGTACGAAAAACGAACGCGAACGAGCATAAATTAGAATAAGAGCAATATTCTTATAACGCCCACATGCTGCCGAGGCTGTTTCGAATACAATTCAGAAGTTTCGCTGGAAAGCTTTTCATATCCTCTACAGTCCATACAGTCCCGATATCTCGCCAAGCGATTTTCATACTTTTAGAGCCCTGAAGAAATGCCTTCCCAAAAGAAGACGAAGTAAATATTCAAGAATTCGAATTGAGAACAGCTGCCAACAAGAGTAACGTAGAAGTAAATATCCTCGGAGTAGTGAAGCAACTTAAACAATTAATAAAAGCAAGTCTTCTGGTCCAGGCTGTATACCAATTAGGTTCCTTTCGGAGTATGCTGATGCAGTAACTCCATACTTAACAATCATATACAACCGTTCGCTTGACGAAAGATCCGTACCCAAAGACTGAAAAGTTGCACAGATCACACCAATATTCAAGAAAGGTAGTAGGAGTAATCCACTAAAGTACAGGCCCATATCGTTAACGTCTATATGCAGCAGCATTTTGGAACATATATTGTGTTCGAACATTATGAATTACCTAGAAGAAAACGGTCTATTGACACACAGTTAACATGGGTATAGAAAACATTTTCCTTGTGAAACACAACTAGCTCTTTCTTCACATGAAGTGATGAGTGCTATTGACAAAGGATTTTAGATCGATTCCGTATTTCTGGATTTCCGGAACGCATTTGACACTGTACCACACAAGCGGCTCGTAGTGAAATTGCGTGCTTATGGAATATCGTCTCAGTTATGTGACTGGGTTTGCGAATTCCTGTCAGAGAGGTCACAGTTCGTAGTAACTGACGGAAAGTCATCGAGTAAAACAGAAGTGATATCTGGCGTTCCCCAAGGTAGTGTTATAGGCCCTTTGCTGTTCCTTATCTGTATAAACGATTTGGGAGACAATCTGAGCGGCCGTCTTCACTTGTTTGCAGATGGCGCTGTCGTTTATCGCCTAATAAAGTCATCAGAAGATAAGATCAAAACAAGCTGCAAAACGATTTAGAAAAGATATCTGAATGGTGCGAAAATTGGCAGTTGACCGTAAATAACGAAACGTGTGAGGTCATCCACATGAGCGCTAAAAGGAACTCGTTAAACTTCGGTTACACGGTAAATCAGTCTAATCTAAGAGCCGTAAATTCAACTAAATACCTAGGTATTACAATTACGAACAACTTAAATTGGAAAGAACACCTAGAAAATGTTGTGGGGAAGGCTAACCAAAGGCTGCGGTTTATTGGCAGGACACATAGAAAATGTAACAGACCTACTAAGGAGACTGATGGAGCTCATCGAAAAAGTTCAAAGACAGGCAGTACGTTTTGTATTATCGAGAAATATGAGAGAGAGCGTCACAGAAATGATACAGGATTTGGGCTGGACATCATTAAAAGAATGGCGCCTTTCGTTTGCGACGGAATCTTCTCACGAAATTCCAATCACCAACTTTCTCCTCCGAATGCGAAAATATTTTGTTGACACCGACCTACATAGGGAGGAACGATCACCACGCTAAAATAAGGGAAATCAGAGCTCTTACGGAAAGATATAGGTGTTCACTTTTTCCTCGCGCTATACGAGATTGGAATATAGAGAATTGCGAAGGTGGTTGGGTGAACCCTCTGCCAGGCACTTAAATGTGATTTGCAGTGTATACATGTAGATGTAGATGTGGCCGTCGATTTGCTCCAGAGGAAGATCTTCACGCCTGGGTACAATCATGGTTCCACAGGCAACCGCGAACATGTTTTCATGAAGGCACTGATTGTCTTGTTTCACAATACTTTCGAAACAATAAACAGTTTACTTACTTTTTTCCCCCTCTGTCTCGTTTTCATTTGACTGTCCTTTACACTTCTGCTTTGAATAGACTGCATCTTGTCGCTGAGGATGCTCTGTAGTATTAATGAGAGAGTACGTAGTTACTGTGCTAGGTACTATTACGCAGAAAAAATATTTTACATCGAAGTGCATATTTTTGCATTGGATTGTATACTACAGTGTCAACGTACTTTCACCATACTGAGAGTGGCTCCGATTAATAAATTCTAAGTTTTACAGAGCTCACTAGTGGATACAACGATTATTTGAGTTTTGCTGAAGTGTATCGTTTGTAGTACCTATCAATAACGAGTGAACACATTTGCGTAAGTAGGCTGCATGTTTTAGCATTTGCCTGGAAGAAAGCTTAGTCAATAAGGCAACAAACTATACTCAGTGACAATAATCAACACCATGAAAGTAGAAAAACGTGCTCATTCCGCGACTAGATGTAATAAAGTTGAAAACAAATTCTGTGAGAACTGGTAACATGGAGGTCTCCATTAAACGCGGGAAAGTACGTAAAATTGATGCAAACTAAAATAAAATATAATACGAATGATGAACTTGCAACACGCTCAAATCGAGTAGTTCATACGTGGATTCGTAAGCAGGAACTAATGTACGTAAGCCCACAGAACACTATGCAACGAAATCAGCTTGTGTTTTACATGAAACAAAGACAAATATGGAATTATTTACTTCACAAAATATTACGGACGCAAGTAAAAATGAAGACGAATATCAGTAACATATTCACACATCAATTCAAGGAAGTAATACGCACAAAAAGTCGCAATAAGGAACAAAATTGGATGAAAGGCAGCTGCTCTGTCCTATCATGTCAGATGATTTTGAAATTTTGAGACTCGCTGAGGCGCAATTTTTCCCACTACGTAATGGCAACATGGTCGAGATTGCAATAGTGGGTTTTAGAAATAAATAATTTTACTGTCAAAAGGTTACCATGACGTAATTAACAAAATTTTAAATGACTGTGAACTGCAGCTACGAGAAGTTAATCATAGGATCTCACTGAGATTTTTCGAATATACATATTACTATACAAGGTCAAAGGCACGTTTCAGTTTCAAGACACACACTTTAGTACTAGACTACTAGGTCCACCAATAAAGCATAAATGAAAAATATTGCCATCTAAATGGTGTGCCTGGAATTAAAAATATGGATTTCTGCGTCATGTCTTCTCGTATTCAAAGTTCATCACCAAGCCACTAGGAGCGCTGCTATCGTTCTCCTCTTCCATATCGTAACGTGGGCCTTATAAGAGAGCAGTTTGAAATGTTATCGAAATTACCGCCAAACATCATCGTTAGCGCAACAAGATTCCCGCATAATAACATGTCATCCTTTATGAGTTACGCTGATGGTCCTAACCAGATCAGGTCAAATAAATAAACACGTGACGCACCAGTGCTCTGCGTAGAGATCTGTATAGTGATTTGTGAAGATAAAGAATAGAGATTCGATCACTGATTAAGTACACTATCTGATCAAAATTATCCGGACACTTCCAAAAACATATGTTTTTCGTATTAGGTGCATATTAGGTGCACCTATTGCCAGTTACTCGATATCAGCGAGCTCAGTAATCATTATACATCGTGAGAGAGCAGAATGGGGCGCTCCGGAGAACTCACGTGGTCAGGTAATTTGGTATCACTTGTCATACGTCAGTACTCGAGATTTCCACTCTCCTAAACATACCTACGTCCACTGTTTCCTATGTGACAGTGAAGTGGAAACGTGAAGGGACACGTACAGCACAAAAGCGTACAGGCCGACCTCGTCTGTTGACTGGCAGAGATCGCCGACAGTGGAAGAGGGTCGTAATGTGTAATAGGTAGACATCTATCCAGACCATCACTCAGGAATTTCAAACTGCATCAGGATCCACTGCAAGTGTTATGACAAAAAAATGGTTCAAATGGCTCTGAGCACTATGCGACTTAACTTATGAGGTCATCAGTCGCCTAGAACTTAGAACTAATTAAACCTAACTAACCTAAGGACATCACACACATCCATGCCCGAGGCAGGATTCGAACCTGCGACCGTAGCGGTCGCTCGGCTCCAGACTGTAGCGCTAGAACCGCACGGCCACTCCGGCCGGCGTACTATGACAGTTAAGGCGGGAGGTGAGAAGACTTGGATTTTATGGTCGAGGGGCTGCTCATAAGCCACACATCATGCCGGTAAATGCCAAACGACGCCTCGCTTGGTGTAAGGAGCGTAAACATTGGACGATTGAACAGTGGAAAAACGTTGTGTGGAGTGACGAATCACGGTACACAATGTGGCGATCCGATGGCAGGGTGTGGGTATGGCGGATGCCTTGTGAACGTCATCTGCCAGCGTGTGTAGTGCCAACAGTAAAATTCGGAGGCGGTGGTGTTACGGTGTGGTCGTGTTTTTCGTGGAGGGGGCTTGCACCCCTTGTTTTTTTGTGTGGCACTATCACAGGACAGGCCTACATTGATGTTTTAAGCACCTTCTTGCTCCCCACTGTTAAAGAGCAATTCGAAGTTGGCGATTGCATCTTACAACACGATCGAGCACCTGTTCATAGTGTACGGCCTGTGGCGGAGTGGTTACACGAGAATAACATCCCTGTAATGGACTGACCTGCACAGAGTCCTGACCTGAATCCTATAGAACACCTTTAGGATATTTTGGAACGCCGACTTCGTGCCAGGCCTCACCTACCGACATCGATACCTCTCCTCAGTGCAGCACTCCGTGAAGAATGGGCTGCCATTCCCCAAGAAACCTTCCAGCACCTGATTGAACGTATGCCTGCGAGAGTGGAAGCTGTCATCAGGGCTAAGGGTGGGCCAACACCATACTGAATTCTAGAATTACCGAACTTGTAAGTCATTTTCAGCCAGATGTCCCGACGCTTTTGATCACATAATGTACTTCGTAAAGAAAGGTATCAAAGCAAGTGAAATTTGCAGAACTCACTGGAGGTTGCTGGTCCCTTCATATTCAACTGATTTCAAATGGACAATCGACCTGAAACTTGATCTGGACAGCTTAGATGATGATCTGTGTAGTGGACGGCGAAGATATAACACTATTCCATAAATTATTGCAAATATGTGTATAATGGTCAGGGAGGATCACCGACGACTGAAAACGCGAGAAATTGCTGAAGCTGTAGGGATGACATCTGAAAAAGCATATCACATTTTAAAAGTGGAATCGTATATGATAAAATTACCTGCTAGACTGGTGTTCTTAACGCAGCATCAGAATGGAAATATCCGAACAATGTTTGCCTCATTTTCAGAGCAGCCGACAAGATTTTTTGCGCTGGTTTGTGATGACAGATGACTTGGGTCCACTACAATACTCCAGAGATAACACAACAGTCAAATCAGTGGCAACAAATTGTTCACCAACACCACAAAAATACAAAGGAAATGTGGTCGGCCGGAAAGTTCATGGTGTCAGTTTTGCTGATAGATTGTCTTCCCACTGGTCAAACAAATAAGGGACAGTATTGCACTAACCTCGTGGACCAGCTACATCAAAAGATACACGTGATTGGCCAGATTTGGCAAGAAAGAAAGTGATCTGTCATCTAGACTACGAACGCCCACGTACAAGTGTAGCTGCGGTGGAAAAGTTCGAGGAACGGAGATTTTCTTCAAATAAAGAAGTGATAGCTGATATTCACGGGTATTTTGCAGGGCTGCAGGAATGTAATTTTCGAGGTGGAATCAGGGCATTGGAACACCGCTGGATCAAGTGCAGGAGACTTTATCTACATACTAATAACAAGACAATAAAGCGGTCGTGTTTGTTTATTTGAACACGCTAATCTCGAAAATTACTAGTCGAATTTTCATCGCGTTTTCACAGGTAACTTAAACGTAGCTTTGGCCAATGTATAGTCTTTATTTCATGCAAATCGGATCACGGGGAAAAAAAGATATCATAATTTAAGAAGTTTTATCTAAAACCTTCATGTCTATCTGTCAGTCTGTTTGAACAAGCTAATCTCCAAAATTACTGAGCGGATTTTCATGGGGTGTTCACAAGTAACTTGAGCATAGCTTGGGCAACATATAGGCTTTATTACACCGCAACACGAACACAGAAGAAAAGGTATCGTAATTCAAAGTTTTATCGAAAGTCGCCCGCTGAGATTAGTAGTTCGGATGTTAAAATATCACAGTGCAGTGCGTCAGAAAATAAATAGATGGCGTAGTAGACCAAAGAACTAATAGGAGATGCTGTTAGTTTTTTTAATTCAGTGACACGTGTATTTTTTAAAGTTTATGTCGGTGACTGAAATAAGGTAGCACACTATTATCTTTGTGAATACAAACTGACAGCAAATTTACTTCGTTAGTATATACAGATTCACTGATTTTTCCTTGAGTATTAAAGACTTAACGACATTGCTTTGCTGCTTCCTTAGTTAGGTAAAATGAATTTATTAAGCTTGATTTGTGATTTAGGTGCATACCCATTACATTTTGATTGTCTTTAGTATAGAAATAAGAACGCCTACAAAACACTAAGTCTTTGAATACACCTGGATGGCTAAAAGACTTAGGACTACGTGGTCTCAAGAACCCAGCAAAGATCTTGAGGTGAGACTTGCTGCGGCTCGAGAACTTCAGGCTTTAACTTACTCTGGGGAACCTCCTCCAGAAAGTGAGGTGCAAAGTGACTCTGATCGAAAGCATCATGCAATACTTCGCTCCCCAGAACTCTTCACTCACAGAGGCTTTACGTTACTTCACACGTAACGCAACATCACAAAAGCCGAAATTTTGATGGGAAGTGTTGCAGGCAAGTGAGTTTTTATGCCCTAAATACCGCTTATTCCCAACAGTTCAGTATTTCGCTTTAAATGTTTACAATTCCGAACGAGCTTATGTTATGCCATGACCATAAACGAAGCATAAGACCAGACGCTATGTTGTGGACGTGGACCTCGATGTCATTTCCTTTTTGAAAGGCCTACTATGCAGGGTGTTTCCGTAAGAGCGTGGAAAAATTTAACAGGACGTAGAGGATGCTCTACTGAGAAGTTTGAGTCAGGGAACCTAGCGTCGGAAAAGCAAGCTTAAGGAGGTAATAGGAATAAAATCACATTGCTGTGTACTTTTCGTGTATATTAGTTACTGTTAACTGCAAATACCATTAATGATACGATAAAGTATCATTAGTCCTGTATCTGACGAAATGTGCTGAAACTGATGGCCATGAACCTCAATGCAAGCATGATATCGGCGAACAAGATTCTGACACACTCCGACAAATATGCCTGGTGTGTTTCAAATCACATCACAGGCAGCTAGAACTCGGCAACTAATTCTATCTCTGTATCCACTGACGTCTCATACAAAAATGACTTTAGATACCCCATATGAAATAATCAAGGGGATTCAGGTCAGGTGACCTCGCAGCCCGTGGAATAGGACCTCCCTTCCAATCCAGCGACCAGGAAATACAGCACTGACGAGGGGACCTTCTAGGAGGTGCACCGTGTTATGCCTTTTTTAATTTATAATTAATCATCAAAATTCCGCAAGGAATTGATTCAAAACAATTACAATCCTCTAAAAATCAAAATTACACATTGAATGTCAAATTTTGTTAATTCCTGCCGTTCTTCAATGTTAGGTGGAGCCCACAAAAGACCGCCTTGGTCTTCCACCAAGTGTTCAATATTGTCATAATTGCACTGACTGACAACTCGTGAACAACTTGCACTTTTTGCTCAATTTTAAAGGATAAACGTCTGCACACTTCAAAGCCAAGCTTTCAACCAACGAGAAACGTTTATTCGACAGTTATAACCGTCGCTACTCACGTACACAGGCAGTAGAGTCCCTTTATTGGTGGAACGGCAGGTACAAACAGGGGAACGCCAACGGTCACAGACCATAAACATGATAAGGCGTGACGACGCGTCAACGATCTGACAGGTATAAAATTTTCTAGGACCCTGTCCCAACATTTGTATGACGGGTTTATGACTATTTTCGAAGAAATATTTTAACAACTTGTCTCAATTTTCAGGTAAGTAGGCAAATTTGTGTATGCCAACGTTTTAATTACAGTTAATTTCCTGTGAAAATAAAAATAAACTCAAAAGATTGAAACAAAATGTGACAATCAATTTATAATTTTGATTTATAGAGGCTTGTAATTCTTTTTAATCAATTCCTTGAAAAATTTTCATGAGTTATTATAAATTAAAACAAGCATTTAAAAAAACAAATAGAAAACAAAAGTAGCATAGATGGGTCTCGAACCAGGGTCGCCTGGACGGGGGTCCCGCTCGCTTGCCACTCGGCTACTCGCTCAATTGCCACAATAGTGAAACTTTTCTGTATATAAAGAGCTGTCCAAACTTTAACAGGCATTATTTCAAAAACGAGGCCGCATTGGCACCTACAATTTTATGGTGAGATAGGTGCCTACGCACACTATAAGCTGCCGAAGTGGGAGCTCAGAACTCGATGCACCTCCCAGAAGGTCCCCTCGTGAGATGGTTGCGGACATCCACACTGAAGTGAGGCGGTGCATCGTCATGTTGTATCCACACCCTCTCCGACGTCTGAGGCAGAACTGTCTGCAAAAAACCTCAAGTACAGGTGGCCATTCAGATGGCCAGGTAGAAGATATGGCCCAATGTGATTGTCGCTTACAATGATGGCCCAGATAATCACAGCAAAACACACTTGATGGTGTGTGACTACCACAGCGGGAGGGTTTTGCTCATCCCACACATGGGTATTCCTGCTGTTCGAAATCCCATCACGATCAAGTGTAGCCTCATCAGTAAACCGTATGATCTGGAGGAAATCTAGTAGACCAGTTCTTTGTTGGAGCAAGCGCTGACTCAATGCGACCCTTGGTGCAAAGTCAGTCACAAGCTTTGCATGGGCTCGTTGTGGGTGATTTGGATGTAAATGTTGTTCGTGGAGTACTCCCCGCACACTAGTATGTGCAGCGCCCATTTCACGTGCAATACGATGCGTACTTGTAGTGGGGGCCACTGCAACACGTTCCAGCACATCCTCTTCAGAATCGGGTGTGCGATTGGTCCTCATGTTGCCAGCTCCTTCGTTTCTTATTTCCGATGAACGAGTCTCCCGCATTTGTCAGTCGACAGAAATATACATTCGTTGTGATGGAAGATGCCTGTTAGGAAGTCATTCCCTGTACAGCCTTTCAGCAGCGAGAGCATTGCAACCTACTTCCCCCATACACAAGGTGCACGTCAGTGGGTTCTGCGAAACTGTACCGGTACTGCTCCATACTACTGTACTGTACATCTCTGAATAGCACTGAAACGCCTGGTTAAATCCGCAGGACAGAACAGGTAGTCGGAATTGTGGAAAGGGGCCAAAAATGAGCGGCTGTCAGTTACACTCGAACTCATATAACTTTATTTAGTTGCCCAAACATTACAGCGCAAATTTCCGAGCTTAACTATCGACTAAATATATCACACACTCTTATGGCTTAAGGCACAACCTCTTTAATTTTTAAAACGGCTGAAGGCCCATTATTTCAAACACAACTACAATAAAATTTCAAAAGGCAGAAAGCGCAAGGTTTTATCCTTAAATAATATTTCAAATGAGGCTGAAGGCCCAAACAATCTAAGACTTGACAAGTAAGGAATTTTAATTTTAAAATGGCTGAAGGCCCATGATTTAAAACACAACTACAATAAATTTTCAAAGGGAGGAGGCCCAAACCTTTATTCTTAAATAATTTTAAAAAAAGGAGGCTGAAGGCACAAACAATCTAAGACTTAACAATAAGGAATTTTACCTTTAAACCGGCTGAAGGACCATTATTTAAAACCCAACTAAAAGCATACATAATCAAACCTCCGGCTATGAGCCATTAAAATACACAATGAAACACCAATAACAAAAGGCAGTACAGCCAACGGCGCTCAGAAGTTTCCGGGGGTCGGTCTGTAGTTGAAATATTAACGTTCGCTTAGGGGAGGCAGGTAGTCGGCCCAACTATATCCGATCCGCCGGCAACCCAACCAAGACGACTTGCTTTCCACCCGACCAGTACACAAGGAACTCCAAAGCCAAAACATAAGAGGTGTAGCCGCCCACATCCAAGTACGCATAAGCTGTCAAAACTACACACACGTGTTGGACAGCGACAACACGTTGAGGAAAGGACACTGCCTGAAATTTACGTCAGCGGCCAGGGCAGGTAACCGGAACGCTAACGGCCACAAGGCAGAAAATTCCGCTGGTGCACTTTGACTTCAGTCAACCAAAATACAGTTAAACTCCACGGGATAGTGTCCAAACTTTCGCCAACTCGAACACTCGCTGTTGCTCACGGGAATACCCCCAACAGCCAACCGTGAAAACCAATGGCACAATGTGAACAGACTGGCTTCGGTAATTAAATCAACACTGCTCTTTGATGTCCTGGGTTGGTGAGCCACGAACCTCATAACAAATCGGAGCAGCTCCCACACACACTGACAATGCGTAGAGACCGCTAGCGGGCCAGGCCCACTGCACGGCGCAGAGATTTCCTGGCTGATCCACGCCAACAGACCGACTGCCACACATCAACACGGAGACAGCGCTAAAATAACTGAGCAGTCGACATCACAAGCTACACACAGTTTCACGAACACTTGCACAAAGGACTAGACAATACTAACGGCAGCGACTGTACAATAGCAAGAACGAATCACGAGTCGGCACACGCAAGCAACCCATAAGCGATCACCGGCCAACATACACGTCGTCCGACAAGACGACCGACCGACGACCAACCAAGGTGGTCCGCACTCAAGTGATATGTATCGGCAACCGTGTGGCTAGTCATGGCTGTCCAAACCTCACTGCAGCCGCGCCCCGACTGAACTCCTGCCGCGTCCTAAGTCATACACTGCCAGACCTGAACTGCACTGCTAGCGCCTCCCAGCTCACTGCAGATACGAAATAACTCAGAACACACCGGGAGGTAACAGCAGTCAGCAAAGATAATATGCCAGGGGTTATATCAAATGGTTCAAATGGCTCTGAGCACTGTGGGACTTAACTTCTCAGGTCTTCAGTCCCCCAGAACTTAGAACTAATTAAACCTAACTAACCTAAGGAGATCACACACATCCATGCCCGAGGCAGGATTCGAACCTGCGACCGTAGTGGTCAAGCAGTTCCAGACTAAAGCGTCTAGAACCGCTCGGCCACACTGGCCGGCAGGGCTTATATCGATAAGCGCCGCTGCTGCCGCTCACGGGCAGGCAAGGCGGCAACTCAGTGACACCGGTAATTGAAATTAACATAACGAGGTGGTAGTTCAGTAAAACAGGATGTCAAATGAGATATGGCACGAACAAGAGTCACGCACGGCTCAAGTACTGAGTAATGAATGGGTCTGTCGTTGAAATATAGCACGTTCTGTCAAGGGACAATGTAAATACGATACAACGGAGCCACATTATAGCAAGTAAAGTAAACAAAACCTGCATCATGACTTCCTAGTAACCTGGCTGGTCCTCCTTGGTTCCTTGCAGGAAATAAAGGATGTACATATTAATAATCAGCACAGTACGTGTAAACTTGTACGCATGTTAGTTATACATAATCTGGAAAACAATAATGCTAGACAAAGCGATAGACTAGTTTACTTCCATACCTCCTTAGCCTGTCCCATCTCAAATTGTTCAGAGGAGCATTCTGAATGTCATTTTACGTTTTTGCATGATCTTATGGAAACATCCTGTATGTGACTCTCTCCGGTGTTAGTGAAGCAAACAAGCTCTTTGTTCATGTTCCCAGCCACACTGTGTCAAACGTTGTATACAAAGAAGCTTTACGTTTAAGTGACAAAGTCATGGGATAGCTCCTAATATCGTGTCGCACACACTTTCGCCCAGTTTAGTCAGCAACTCGACTTGGCATGGACCCTACAAATCGCTGGAAGTCCCCTGCGGAAATAGTGAGCCATGCTGTCTCTATAGACGTCCATAATTGCGGAAGTGTTGTCGGTGCAGGATTGCGTGCAAGAACTGATATCTCGGTTATGTCCCATAAACGTCCGGCGGGTTTCATGTCAGGCGATCTGTAAGGCCAAAACCATTTACTCAAATCGTCTAGAATGTTCTTCAAACTAATCGCGAACGTCCCCGTTTCCAAGAAGGGACGTCGAACAGATGTGTAAAACTAGACCAATATCTCTAACGTTGATCAGTTGTAGAATTTTGGAACACGTATTATGTTCGAGTATAATGACTTTCCGGAGACTAGAAATCTACTCTGTAGGAATCAGCGTGGGTTTCGAAAAAGACGATCGTGTGAATCCCAGCTCGCACTATTCGTCCACGAGACTCAGACGGACATAGACTCGTGTTACCAGGCAGATGCCGTGTTTCTTGACTTCCGCAAGGCATTTGATACAGTTCCCACAGTCGCTTAATGAATAAAGTAAGAGAATATGGACTATCAGGACAATTGTGTGATTGGATTGAAGAGTTCCTAGATAACAGAACGCAGCGTGTCATTCTCAATGGAGAGAAGTCTTCCGAAGTAAGAGTGATTTCAGGTGTGCCGCAGGGGAGTGTCGTAGGATCGTTGCTATTCACAATATATATAAATGACATTGTGGATGACATCGGAAGTTCACTGAGGCTTTTCACGGATGATGCTGTAGTATATTGAGAGGTTGTAACAATGGAAAATTGTACTGAAATGCAGGAGGATCTGCAACGAATACAAGCATGGTGCATTGAATGGGAATTGAATCTCAGTGTAGACAAGTGTAATGTGCTGCGAATGCATAGAAAGAAAGATCCTTTATCATTTAGCTACAATATAGCAGGTCAGCAACTGGAAGCAGTTAATTCCATAAACTCTCTGGGAGTAGGCATTAGGAGTGATTTAAAATTGAATGATCATATAAAATTAATCGTCGGTAAAGCAGATGCCAGACTGAGATTCATTGGAAGAATCCTAAGGAAATGCAGTGCGAAAAAGAGGGAAGTAGGTTACAGTACACTTGTTCGCCCACTGCTTAAATACTACTCACCGGTGTCGGATACGTACTAGATAGGGCTGATAGAAGAGATAAAGAAGATCCAACGGAGAGCAGCGCGCTTCGTTACAGGATCATTTAGTAATCGCGAAAACATTACGGAGATGATAGATAAACTCCTCTTTCCACGAACAATACGAGACTTGAATAGAAGGAAGAACCGATAGAGGCACTCAAGGTACCCTCCGCCACACACCGTCAGGTGGCTTGCGGAGTACGGATGTAGTTGTAGCGGTAGAACAGTTGTGATCCGGTGGCATGGCGCATTGTCATCCATGGAAACTCGATCGTTGTTTGGGAGCGTGAGGTCCATGAATGGCTGCATATGGTGTCCAATTAGCCGAACATCCAGGGGACCCAGTCCACTCCATGTAAACACAGCCCACCCCTTCATGGAGCCACCAGCAGCTTTTTGACAACTAGGGTTCATGCCTCCCTGAGGTCGGCGCCACAATCGAACCCTACCATCAGCTCTTACCAACTGAAGTCGAGACTCACCTGACCAGGCTACGTTTTTCCAGTCGTCTAGGGTCCAACTGATATTGTCACGAGCCCAGGAGAGGCGATCCAGGTGATACCGTGCTATTAGCAAAGGCGCTGGTGTCGATCGTCCTCTGCCCTTCCCCATTAACGCTACCGAGCGAGGTGACACAATAGTTAGCACACTGGACTCTCATTCGGCAGGACGACGGTTCAAACCCGTGTGCGCCCATCCTGATTTAGCTTTTCCGTGATTTCCCTATCGAAGCAGGCAAATGCTGGGATGGTTCCTTTGAAAGAGCACGGCCGAGTTTCTTCTCCATCTTTCCCTAATCCGAGCTCGTGCTGCGACTCTAATGACCTCATTGTCGATGGGAAGTTAAACACTAATTTCCTCCTCCTCTCCGATTAACGCTATATTTCGCCACATTGTCATAACAGACATGTCCATTGCACATCCGACATCGATTTCTGCTGTTATTTCACGCAGTGTTGCATGTCTGTTAGCACTAACATGACAGCTCTATGCGAACGCCGCTGCTATCGGTCGTTAAGTGAAGGCCGTCTGCTACTACGTTGTCCGTGATGAGAGCAAATGCCTGACACTTGGTAGTCTCTACACACTCTTGACACTGAAGATCTCGGAATGTTGTATTCCGTAACGATTTCCGATATGGAACGTCCTACTCATCTAGCTCTATCATTCCGCGTTCAGAGTTTGTTAATTCCCCTCATGCTGCCATAATCACGTTGGAAACCTTTTCACGTGAATGACCTGAGTTGAAGTGACAGTTCCGACAATGCACTGGCTTTTCATACCTTACTGCCATCTCCATATGTGCATGACTTTCGTCACCTCAGTCTATTGATAGTCCATTGATAGTGACCGGACCAAATATCTCACGAAATAAGCGACAAACGAAAAAACTACAACGAACGAAACTTGTCTAGCTTGAAGGGGGAAACCAGATGGCGCTATGGTTGGCCCGCTAGATGGCGCTACCATTGGTCAAATGGATATCAACTGCGTTTTTTAAAAATAGGAACCCCCATGTTTTATTATATATTCGTGTAATATGTAAAGAAATATGAATGTTTTAGTTGGACCACTTTTTTCGCTTTGTGACAGATGGCGGTGTAATAGTCACAAACGTATAAGTACTTCGTATCACGTAACATTCCGCCAGTGCGGACGGTATTTGCTTCGTGATACATCACCCGTGTTAAAATGGACCGTTTACCAATTGCGGAAAAGGTCGATATCGTGTTGATGTATGGCTATTGTGATCAAAATGCCCAACGGGCGTGTGCTGCTCGGTATCCTGGACGACACATCCAAGTGTCCGAATCGTTCGCGGGATAGTTACGTTATTTAAGGAAGCAGGAAGTGTTCAGCCACATGTGAAACGCAACCACGACCTGCAACAAATGATGATGCCCAAGTAGGTGTTTTAGCTGCTGTCGCGGCTAATCCGCACATCAGTAGCAGCAGACAAATTGCGCGAGAATCTGGAATCTCAGAAACGTCGGTGTTGAGAATGCTACAACATCGATTGCACTCATACCATATTTCTATGCACCATGAATTGCGTGGCGACGACTTTGAACTGTACAGTTCTGCCACTGGGCACAAGAGAACTTACGGGACGATGACAGATTTTTTTGCATGCGTTCTACTTACCGACGAAGCGTCATTCACCAACAGCCGTAACGTAAACCGGCATAATATGCACTATTGGGCAACCGAAAATCCTCGATGGCTGCGACAAGTGGAACATCAGCGACCTTGGCAGCTTAATGTGTGGTGAGGCATTATGGGAGGAAGGATAACTGGCCCCCATTTTATCGATGGCAATCTAAATTGTGCAATGTATGCTGATTTCCTACGTGATGTTCTACCGACGGTACTACAAGATATTTCACTGTGTGACAGAGTGGCGTTGTACTTCCAACATGATGGATGTCCGGCACATAGCTCGCGTGGGGTTGAAGCGGTATTGAATAGCATATTTCATGACAGGTGGATTGGTCGCCGAAGCACCATACCATGGGCCGCACGTTCACCGGATCTGATGTCCCCGGATTTCTTTCTCTGGGGAAAGTTGAAGTATATTTGCTATCGTGATCCACCGACAACGCCTGACAACATTCGTCAGTGTATTGTCAATGCATGTGCGAACATTACGGAAACCGAACTACTCGCTGTTGAGAGGAATGTCGCTACACGTCTTGCCAAATGCATTGAGGTTGACGGACATCATTTTGAGCATTTATTGCATTAATGTGGTATTTACAGGTAATCACGCTGTAACAGCATGCGTTCTCAGAAATGATAAGTTTATAAAGGTACATGTATCACATTGGAACAACCGAAATAAAATGTTCAAACGTACCTACGTTCTGTGTTTTAATTTAAAAAACCTACCTGTTACCAACTGTTCGTCTAAAATTGTGAGCCGTATGTTTGTGACTATTACAGTTCCATCTTTCACAAAGCGAAAAAAGTGTTCCAACTAAAACATTCGTATTTCTTCACGTACTACACGAATATGTAATAAAAATGGGGGTTCCTATTTAAAAAAACGCAGTTGATATCCGTTTGGCCTATGGCAGCACCATCTAGCGGGCCAACCATAGCGCCATTTGGTTTCCCCCTTCAAGCTAGACAAGTTTCTTTCTTTGTAGTTTTATCGTTTGACGCTTGTTTCGCGAGATATTTGGCCCGGTCACGATCAATGGACCACCCTGTATAAGTAAAAAATAAATACTACATGTACAATTTCTCGGTCGCAGCTATAAATAAACAACCAGGTAATGCTGTGTTTCTGAACTAGTTGGGAAATAAAAAAGTTGCATTGAGGTAAGTCGTTTCTTTCTATTCCATTCCCAGAACGTTCCGAACTACCCTCGTAGTTTTGGTGCTGTGCGTTATAGCGCAACCGAGGAGCCCACCACAGCGCGTGACGGAGCAGAGAGGAGCCGAGCAGACGCGTCTGCAGCTGGTGTCCGCGCAGCCACAGCGGGTTGTTTTCGGGGGGCAGCTCTGGAAAAGGCGAGAAAATATTAGCAGTTTTCAGCGCGGCGCCCGCATTGACTAACGGCCGCCTGCGGCGTGAATGGCGCGCGTCTGGCCGTTGTAATTTACAAGGCAACATTTCACCGGCACAGGACAAAGAGCCGGCCGTGACGTAGTGCTCTCTGCTTCCCCGCTGCCGCCACCGCCACCTCTGGCTCTGCTGTGCCCGGACAACACGGTCGCGCAGCAAGACCGCCTACAGTGTAGGCTGCCCGCCTACCTCACAGGCACAAAACATCACCTGCCGCTGTCTGTTAGCTGATAGTTGACGGACGGCCTATTAGCCCGTGCTAGTGCGGTAAAGTGCACTGACGGAAATGGAAAGTATAACTGTACGAACACCTTGACCGAACACCACCAAACGGACACTGCAGTACTTCTATGAATGCGGCATATACCGACCGAAATTTCCTCTTTATGTGACTTATTTTAAGTGCAGACAGAAGCCGTCCTACAGGCTGTAATGAAACTGATCAATATTTCATCTTTCGCTAAGTACAGCACTTCTAGATAGAGTTAAGGAATTGTACTATTCGATGTTGTTGTTGTGGTCTTCAGTCCAGAGACTGGTGTGATGCAGCTCTCCATGCTACTCTATCCTGTGCAAGCTTCTTCATCTCCCAGTACTTACTGCAACCTACATCCTTCTGAATCTGCTTAGTGTATTCATCTCTTGGTCTCCCTCTACGATTTTTACCCTCCACGCCGCCCTCCAATACTAAATTGGTGATCCCTTGATGCC
The DNA here is from genome assembly GCF_021461385.2 of Schistocerca piceifrons. Classification (NCBI taxonomy): domain Eukaryota; kingdom Metazoa; phylum Arthropoda; class Insecta; order Orthoptera; family Acrididae; genus Schistocerca; species Schistocerca piceifrons. The sequence continues at coordinate 1,136,079,238 of NC_060138.1, read as the reverse complement.
TTAGAATATGCCCTACCAACCGATCCCTTCTTCTAGTCAAGATGCGCCACAAATATCTCTTCTCTCCAATTCTATTCAGTAACTCCTCATTAGTTATGTGATCTACCCATCTAATCTTAAGCATTCTTCTGTAACACCAAATTTCTAAAACTTCTGTTCTCTTCTTGTCTAAACTATTGATCGTCCACGTTTCACTTCTACATGGCTACACTCCATACAAATACTTTCAGAAACGACTTTCTAACACTTAAATCTATACTCGATGTTAACAAATTTCTCTTCTTCAGAAACGCTTTCCTTGCCATTGCCAGTCTACATTTTATATCCTGTCTACTTCGACCATCATCAGTTATTTTGCTCCCCTATATAGCAAAACTCATTTAATACTTTAAGCGTCTCATTTCCTAATCTAATTCCCGCAGCATCACCCGATTTAATTCGACTACATTCCATTATCCTCGTTTTGCTTTTGTTGATGTTCATCTTATATCCTCCTTTCAAGACACTGTCTATTTCGTTCAACTGCTCTTTCCAGTCCTTTGCTGTCTCTGAGAGAATTGCAATGTCATCGGCGAACCTCAAAGTTTTTATTTCTGCTCCATGGCTTTTAATTCCTACTCCGAATTTTTCTTTTGTTTCCTTCACTGCTTGCTCAATATACAGATTTAAGAACATCGGGGATAGGCTACAACCCTGTCTCACTAAAGTTTTTATTTCTGCTCCATGGCTTTTAATTCCTACTTCGAATTTTTCTTTTGTTTCCTTCACTGCTTGCTCAATATACAGATTGAAGAACATCGGGGATAGGCTACAACCCTGTCTCACTCCCTTCCCAACGACTGCTCCCTTTCGTGCCCCTCGACTCTTATAACTGCCATCTGGTTACTGTACAAATTGTAAATAGCCTTTCGCTGCCTTTTTTTACCCCTGCCACCTTCAGAATTCGAAAGAAGGTATTCCAGTCAACATTGTCAAACGCTTTCTCTAAGTCTACAAATGCTAGAAACATAGGTTTGCCTTTCCTTAATCTAGCTTCTAAGATAAGTCGTAGGGTCAGTATTGCCTCACGTGTTCCAATATTTCTACGGAATCCAAACTGATCGTCCCCGAGGTCGGCTTCTACCAGTTTTTCCATTCGCCTGTAAAGAATTCGTGTTAGTATTTTGCAGCGGTGTCTTATTAAACTAATAGTTCGGTAATTTTCACATCTGCCAACACCTGCTTTCTTTGGCACTAGAATGATTATATTCTTTTTGAGGTCTGAGGGTATTTCGCCTGTCTCATACATCTTGCTCAGCAGATGGTAGAGTTCTGTTAGGCCTGGCTCTCCCAAGGTTGTCAGTAGTTCTAATGGAATGTTGTCTGCTCCCGGGGCCTTGTTTCGACTTATGTCTTTCAGTGCTATTCGATACGCTTCATAAATTCTCGATAAATGACAAACATGAGCAAAATTAACATTTTAGATGTCATATACTGTAGTTTTAATGACGTCAATAACATAGCTTTCTACACTACTATACAAAACACGCATTCAAATAATCGAGCTGACAAATGCTGTCAGTTTGCGCCCCTCCCCCCAGACAAACATGCCATGAAACAAATGAATACTACACAGCCACAACAACGCGTAATAGCGGCGACAACATTGTGCAAGTTCGAAAAATCGCAGAAAATTCCTGTGAAACGAGAAAAGTGTTAGAAATCAGGATGTTACCACGCCGCAAAGAAAGAAGACTAACACCATAATATCAAAGCCGTGAGTGACACGCAAAATAACGCGATACATACTCATTTTCGTCTAGGTTCGTGGGACATGTGAAGGCATTGCTATTTGCGGGAGATAAAACTTTTTTTGTTTTTTTTTTCTTTCTTTCTTCCTTTCTTCTCTTTCTTTCTGTTTCATATGTATATATATATATATATATATATATATATATATATATATATATATATATATATATATATATATATATATGTTTCCGATGATATAGCATAGTGTTTATTTGTTCTGTGTTTGTTGGAGATAATATGTTTTTGAAATTAATTTTTTACATGAGTAAATACGTATATCTTCCTTATTGAGTAAGTAAAATATTTTGATTCTTTGCTTATCATTCGCTGAAGTCCGCTCCCGGTAGCTGAGTGGTCAATGCAACAGATTGTCAATCCTATGGGCCCGGGTTCGATTCCCGGCTAGGTCGGAGATTTTCTTCGCTCAGGGACTGGGTGTTGTGTTGTCCTAATCATCATCATTTCATCCCCATCGACGCGCAAGTCGCCGAAGTGGCGTCAAATCGAAAGACTTCCACCCGGCGAACGGTCTACTCGACGGGAGGCCATAGTCACACGACATTTACATTTACATTAGCTGAAAATGTTTAGTGTGATTAAAATAGTATGCACAATTAAAAATATACTGAGATACTGACGAGCATCGATGTGGGAGTATTGATACTGACGCTCGAACAATGTGTGAGAGAGTCTGCGTTAGATGGAGGAGACGAGAACACATATGATATGATGTCTGTTTATCTTTTCTTTCTAGTCGGTGCAAGCGAAACTCGTTAATGGTGATATATGTTTCTGTTATTCCCGTACCGGATTCTGAAAATGTTTAGTGTGGACAGAGAAGTTGGACTGTGTAAAACCGCCTACTGAACTGGGTCGTGTAACTGCGACAATACAGCCGTGCACGGACGACATTGTAGTTACGGTTTAATGTTTATAGTGTAAAACACTAAGATTGACGCGTTTCGGAAATCAAGCTTCCATCATCAGAATAATAAATAATAAAAAGTAAAAGAACCTGTTAAAATTCGCTAAAATGGAACATGCACCAGGCACAATAAAATTGATAATGAAATTAAAACTTTGTGGCTACTTCCCTTGTTGCAGCCGTGTCTTCCAAGGTGCATCTCCACATAGTCGTCAAAATCTAAAAAACTCTAAAATGGTGTCGCCTATGGTGTTCAACATCTAACCAGATGGCTCTCTCCTCTATCGTCGTAAACCGCCCGTGCGTCTTCGTTGATACCACACACCACGTAGCCAAACACGACACTGAAACGCGAGTGAGCTCACGAGCAAGTAAACAAGAAAGTCACAGAGATGTCTATACAAACAAATAACGTATATATGTTCCAAGGACCTCATGAAATGATGGTATCCTTGCAATTGCTAAAAATGTAGTTACTAAAAGAAACCAGTGAAATGTTTGAAAAGGTTATTGGTATCACCAGTTAGCTGTTCATTCGGTGTGTTCTGATTATCCACGCTATGTATCGTAATTTCCAGCTGTTCTAGTAGATCCAGCTTCCTTTGTCCTGTCTATGTAAAATAACGAGATCCTGATCTATTCCCAACATGGGGTGTCCCGCTTCCCAAATATGCGTGGCTACAGCTGACTTTTGGAAATTATTAAGCCGGAAAACATCGCTATGTTCTTTGTAACGTACTTTTATAAGAATCTTTCGTTTCGAGGATAAGTTTTCAATCGCTAATAATTCAGCTTTGATAAATGAAATTAAGGATAAGCCTATCGCTGACACGGCCCGCCTGGTATCTCTAGACATTAAAAAACTTTATGCGAATGTGCCGGTAAATGACGCCGTGAAGGTCATCAAAGAAAATTTGCTTAAGTACAAAACACTGTCTCTGCAAGAAATAGTCGATTTCATCGAACTGTTAGAATTCGTTCTGAAATATAATTATTGTTCTTTTAACAATAAATTTTATGTGCAAAATGATGGACTGGCTATGGGTTCGAGTAATCTGGAACCATAGCAGAAATCTTTATAAATCATTTGGAAAAAAGACTCCTCGTTAACCCGCAACATCCCGTGGATAAAGATGTATATTACAAACGCTATGTAGATGATACGTTGCTTCTTATTGATGTACAAGAAAAAGAAGTTGCAGAAATAGTAAATAAATTTAACGAGTTACACGGTAAAATTGAATTCACTGTGGAAGAAGAGAAAAATGGTGAAATGCAATTTCTCGACCTAAATATTAGGAAACAAAATGGCAGGCATGTTTTTAAAATATTTAGGAAACCAACCACAACTGATGTGTTGATACAAAATAATTCCTTCCACCCTAATAGCCAGAAACTTACTGCTTTTAGATCTTTGATGGACAGAGCCTTTAGAGTCCCTATGAATGAAGAAGACCGAATGACTGAGCTGAACATCGTGAAACAACTAGCCAGAGCTAAAGGATATCACCAAAACGTTGTCTATAAATTAATACAGCAGAAACAGCGCGCGAATGCAAGGAAAAATACCGCAAATAATATTACAATACCATACTTCGGTGATATTTCGCAAAAAGTGGCTAACATTTTCAAACCTTTTAAAGTTGACACAGCTTTTCAGACCAATAATATGCTGCGGTTTAAACTAAGAAATGATTTACAGCAGGAAAGCGATAAATATGAGAGAGCTGGGGTCTATAAAATTCAGTGTAACACGTGCAAGGCAGGCTATGTAGGCCAAACTGGTAGGTCCTTTAAAGTACGTTACAAAGAACATAGTGATGCTTTCCGGCTTAATAATTTCCAAAAGTCAGCTGTAGCCACGCACATTTGGGAAACGGGTCACCCCATGTTGGGAATAGATCAGGATCTCGTTATTTTACATAGACAGGACAAAGGAAGCTGGATCTACTAGAACAGCTGGAAATTATGATACATAGCGTGGATAATCAGAACACACCAAATGAACAGCTAACTGGTGATACCAATAACCTTTTCAAACATTTCACTGGTTTCTTTTAGTAACTACATTTTTAGCAATTGGCAGGATACCATCATTTCATGAGGTCCTTGGAACATATATACGTTATCTGTTTGTATAGACATCTCTGTGACTTCCTTGTTTACTTGCGCGTGAGCTCACTCGCGTTTCAGTGTCGTGTTTGGCTACGTGGTGTGTGGTATCAACGAAGACGCACGGGCGGTTTACGACGATAGAGGAGAGAGCCATGTGGTTAGATGTTGAACACCATAGGCGACACCATTTTAGAGTTTTTTTATATTTTGACGACTATGTGGAGATGCACCTTGGAAGACACGGCTGCAACAAGGGAAGTAGCCACAAAGTTTTAATTTCATTATCAATTTTATTGTGCCTGGTGCATGTTCCATTTTAGCGAATTTTAACAGGTTCTTTTACTTTTTATTATTCTGATGATGGAAGCTTGACTTCCGAAAGGCGTCAATCTTAGTGTTTTACACTGTAAACAAGTGGTTGAGCGGATATATTTTTTAACATTGACATTCACAACCACGACCTCTCACCCAGTATGGATAAACTCAGAAAATTGTAGTTACGGGTTTTGAGGTGAACTGTGTTCGCTTTGACTGTATCACGTGCACTTTGCAAGTTTCAGAACTTCCATGTATGTTCACGTTGTGGCTTATAACAGAGTCAATATTTATTAACTGTGCCACAGGCGTGTTGAAAACTGTGTACTATGAAATTGCTGATTCCCGCCAAGCGTGGTGATTTCGCGGTCGTGGTTTTCGCGTAAGTAATGCACGGTAATCCCGCAATCGGAAAACTGGAAAACTGTGTAACGAACATTGTTGCTGCAAATCGCGTGTGTGATGGACGCGAAATCATGCGCACACGCCAATCTGAGTGTTGGTAACAATAACAAGAATGTACAGTCTGCCAGTGACCTGTAATACGCCACTGACGTCAACTTTGCTGGATTTAGATCATTTACTACCTGAGAAGAGATCATCAGCAGTCTTCATTCAATCAACGAAGGTGATCCAACACTCCGCCTGTTCCGACGAGCTGCTGTAACCCCATCTTCAACATCACAACACACTGTCGTCATCTCAACAGATCAGTAACGAAAAGATAAGATGCAACGCTTTGCGCTCTCCCTATTGAAAGACTAAACAGTAAATCAGCGGATGAACTTGTAAATTCACTTATTTCCACTTTTTTGTTAAACTTTGCCTATGGTAATAAAACTACTTTCACTGAACTGTTAGCTTTCATTGTAGGTATTGTTGACGTGCCCTTATTTATAAGCAGTTTTCTTTCACTTAAACTATATTTCATTTTAAGCTAATGCTGCTGCATTTGCATATATTTTTGTGTGGCTTTTGGAGGGAAGTGTTATAAATGTGAGTGTATTATTAATTCAGAAGTGAATGGGCTAGGTTTATTGTGTGATACGTTCCCGCGCGTTAATTACAATGTCCGCCATTAGTTCTGGACACCAACCAATAGGATTAAAACTACTTAATTGCTATTGGTGCAACCTTGGGGCGTGGGTAAAATTGAATGTGACAGTTGTCAGACCACTCAGGCTATGTTTACTTCGCGCTCAGAGTAAAATGAAATGGTTCAAATGGCTCTAAGCACTATAGGACTTAACATCTGAGGTCATCAGTACACTAAACTTAGAACTACTTAAATCTAACCAACCTAAGGACATCACACACATCCACGCCCGAGGCAGGATTCGAACCTGCCACTCCGGCCGGCCAGTCCTCAGGTGCCGGAAGTTAAGAGTTTATGATTGTTTAATGGTTAGCGTTCGAGCTGCGTAAGACGAACTTGCATGAGGTGACGGTTCCACTTCCCCTCAAATCTTCATTTTTTTTTAGTTTAAGTTCTGTGTTATTCAGAAAATTTGCACCTATGCTATTACTTCTTGCTAAATTAGCAACATCTCACCGTTACGCAAGTTGACTGCAAAATTGGGCATGCATCTGTCTCTGCAACGCGAAGCGTCAAGGTGAAAAGTAGTTCCGGGTACCTTATCAGACTGCACGTATAAGGGATTTTGAAAATTTTTTGGAAATTTGTGATAAGTTCCTATGGGACTAAACTGCTGAGGTCATCGGTCCCTAGGCTTACGTACCACTTAATATAACTTCCGCTAAGGACAACACACACACCCATGCCCGAGGGAGGACTCGAACCTCCGACGGGGCAGCCGCGCTAACTGTAGCAAGGCACGCTAGATAGCGTGGCTACCCCGCGCGGCAAGGGATTTCGAAAATCACGACGGGCATACATTGTCATTAAAACTCTATACGTTTCTTCAGTTACTCGTCGATAGTTATAAACATATCTGTTCTAATTATTAAATTTAATTAAAAATAGTAAGTAGTCGAATAATATGCATTTCACTAACACTTATGCAAATACACGAGAGTTTTTAAAATCATATTACGCTTCAAGTGTCATATAAGTTAAATAATATGACCAGTGATGAAAAATGTAAAGATTAAAACTTAAGTTGGGTACGAGTCGAACTGTCGCCTCAAACACGTTCATCTTACGAAGCTCGAAAACTAACCACTTTTTATATCTCGTTTCGTTCATTATTGTTCGTTGCATTTTTGTTTGTACAAAGTTTGAAGTAAATCCGTGACCCCAGCGTCGTGGGCTTCCCTTGTAAGATAAGTCGTAAGGTCGGTATAGCCTCTCGTGTTTGTAAATTTTCCTGGAACCGAAACTGATGTTCCCGAGGTTGGCTTTCTACCAGTTTCACATTTTTGCTATAAATAATGTCCGTCTATTTTGCAAGTATGGTTTATTAAACTAAAGGTTCGCTACTATTCATACCTGTCAGCACCCGCGTCGTTTTGAATTTGAATTATTACATTTTCCGTGATGTCTGAAGGTCTGTCTCATACAGGGTGACGAAACCAGAAGCACCCTGGAAAATATTTACAATAATTCTGGCGCAGGATTGGCCTTTCGTTAATGAACATCACAGTTTTTGTTCGCCACAGAATGCGTAGCGCGCTATTTTGCCACTATGTTTTGCGTTGCAGACTTTCCTGGAGGTTTTACCTAAATATAAAATCTTGTGCAAACAATTCCGCATGCGTTTTGCCACGAATTGTGCTTCGTGTAACACTCGGCAATGAACATGCCCTGTTTTATCGTGAGCATCATTTTCTGTCTCATTCAGCTGGTCACCCAACACGTCCAATCCTCTTAGTCACCCAGACATAATGGGATAGCAAATTACTTTGGAAAGAACGTGAGGTAGATGCGGATTCTCAGTCGTATGACAGCAACCGATTTGCGAATCGAAATCACAGTTTCCGTCATCTTCTGTGATGGGCAGTTGCACTATTCATTAACAACGGTCATTTCTGCGTCCGTTTTAGAAATATTTTCCGGACCAGTTTTATTTTTCTCGCCCTATCGATCTTGCACAGCAGGTGGAACAGTTTCGTCATGGCTGAATTTACCGAGAATCTCAGTAGTTATGAGGGAACGTCGGCTACTCCCGTGACCTTGCTTCGACTTAAGTCTTAAAGTGCTCTGTGAAATTCGTATCGAAGTATCATAACTCCCATCTAATCTTCATCTACTTCCTCTTTCTTGTCTACTGTATGTAACACCGAAAATGCAGATAAAATACCTTCTGCACCATCCAAAATTTTCGCCGTTTAATAAAAATGGCTCTGAGCACTATGCGACTTAACTTCTGAGGTCATCAGTCGCCTAGAACTTAGAACTAATTAAACCTAACTAACCTAAGGACATCACACACATCCATGCCCGAGGCAGGATTCGAACCTGCAACCGTAGCGTTCGCTCGGTTCCAGACTGTAGCGCCTAGAACCGTGCGGCCACACCGTCCGACGCCGTTTAATATCCGTTGATAACTTGCACCGTACTTTTGGTTCTGAAGATGTAAACTGTATTACAGAAACTATGTTTAATACGTAATCGATGTACTAGTGTATTTATTTTTGACTGTACATAATTGATTGTAATTATAACGAAAATATTGTAAATTTATGGGTAATAGCAAGGGGACTGTATTGAAATGAATCGATAGCAATACAAAATGGTAAAGTATTTAGCTTAAGTTTAGAATAGATCTTTCCTTCAGAAGAGTCTGTTGTACACTTTCGTAACCGGCATTATTTTCCTCCAGTAACGATAGCCTTACTCACTGTAAAATTTCATTAGGCATATGCGGTCACAGTCAGTCATATCGCAATCCAGTAGGCCGATTAGGAAGGGTGAGGTTACAAGTATTGCCTACAATTTAATTTCCCTTGTATAACCGCTCTATATACTCCTTCCACCTTTCAGCTTTCCCAGCTCTTGATGTTCATACAGCTGCTTCTCTTTACTCCAAAAGTTCTCTGTAATTTTCTTAGAGGCGACATCTATTTTTCACGTTGTTGCGCATGATCTACAGCCTTCCATTCGACCTCTAGCCATTCGTGCTTAGCCATTTTGCACTTTCTGTCCTCATTTCTTAGACGTCTGTATTGCCTTTAGTCTGCTTCATTTGCTGCATTTTATATTTCTTCCTTTCATCAGTTAAATTCAATATCTATTCTGATATCCAAGGATTTCTAGTAGCCCTTGTTTTTTACCTATTTGATCCTCTGCTGTTTTCACTATTTCACCTCTCAAAGTTACCCAGTCGTCTTCTATAGTATTCCTTTCCTCTGCTTCAGTCAGTAGTTGCCAAACCCTCCTACTCAGCTACTTCTGATTCCTTCAATTCATCCCAGTCCATCTCCTTAGTTTCCTTTTTTTAAAATTTCTTCTGCTTTTACCTGGAGCTCATAACCAATCAATTATGGTCACTTCTGCCCCTGTATATGTCTTACAGTTTAAAATATGGTTCCAAAACCTCTGTCTTATCTCTATATAATCAATTCGAAACTTTCTAGTGAGCTTAGGTCTCCTCCACGAACACAACCTTCTTTTAGCATCCTTAAACCAAGTGTTGGTGCTGATTAAATTATAACCTGTGCAAAATTTTTCCAGGCGGTTTCTCTTTCATTACTTTCTCCCCAGTCCACATTCACCCACTATTTTTCCTTCTCTTGCTTTTCCTACTGCCGAATTCTAGTCACCCATCAAAATTAAATTCTCGTCTCACTTAACTCTCTGAATAATTTTCTGTATCTCCTGATTCATTCTTTCAATCCCTTCATCATCTTTGGAGGTAGAGGGCATATCAACTTTTACTACTGTAGTGGGTATGAATTTCGTGTCTGTCTTGGCTACAGTAACGTATTCACTATTATTCGTTATTAAACCTACTCGTGCGTTACCCCTAATTGATTTTGTTTTTATAGCCCACCGAACTTCACTAATTCCTTCTATAACTTCAGTCTATAAATTTCCATTTTTAAATTTCCCAACCTACCTACCCGATTAAGGAATCAAAGATTCCACACTCCGGTCTGTAGGACGCCAATTTTGTTACTCCTGATGATGACGTCCTTCTGAGTATTTGTATGTCCATCCTTTTGACTGAAGGTCTGAGGGACTACGGCTGTTCACTATTATAACAAAATGAAACACATACAACCGTCCTTACTGTCATTTATTGTGTAGCTACTAGTTTCGGCCTTTCAGTGTACCATCTTTAGGCCTTAGTTGATGCTGAAGGGGTTATTACGATCCATACATACGATGCATCAGTAGCCAACACAACTAGTTTACACAGACTACCTGTAACTGTGATGTCTCTCCAAGCATCAACTGTCCTTCTGAGTAATCACGCCCTGAGATCCAAGTGGGGGACTGTTTTACGTCCGGAATATTTTACCCAAGAATATGCCATCATCATTTAACCATACAGTCGAGATGCATGCCTTAGGGGAAAATAACGGCTGTAGTTTCCCCTTGCCTTCAGCCGTTTTGCAGTAGCAGCACCTGAACACCACACTGGTTAATATTACGAGGCCAGATCAGTCAGTAATCCATACTGCTTCCCTGCAAGTACTGAAAAGGCTACTGCCCCTTTTCAAGAAACACACATTTGTCTAGCCTCTCTGTTGTTGTGGTTACACCTGCGATACGACTATCTGTGTCATAGAGGCACGTTAACCAGCCCACCTCGGCTAAGTCTTTGGTTTGTAGTGGGCATTTAGTACAATGAAAACTGTTTTAAGAACATCAGTAAATTATTTATTATTGTTAAACACTTAGTAGACCCTCTGTGGATCACATGAAGCTTCTACAGATCTGCCTGCAGTTTTCCCATGAGACCTTCATTTTCTCGCTCATGGCTTTCTTTCTTTCATCTGTCAACTTTGTACCGATCTTTTTGGCTCTTGCCTCTGGCTGGACTTCCCACTTGTCTATTTTGCTTCTGTAGATGTTACGGTCTGCAGTGTCCTGAATGGTGAGTTGAGCATCAGTAAGGTCTCTTCTCAATTGTTCGGCCCATGTCATCCCTTTAAGGTTTCCAGTCGCTGTGAGTGTCTGGCGTGTGAGTCTATATTCAGGGAGTCTGTGTATGTGTCCATAGAATTTAAGGCGTCTTTTTCCAATTTCAGCAGCAACATTTGAAATTTCCTCTGTAGTTTTGTTGATTTGCAGTCTATATCCAGCTTCAGTTTTTCGTGGTCCAAGGATTTTCCTAATGATCTCTCGTTCTTCTTTTTGTAGATTTTGTAGTATCATGTTGTTACGGAGTGACAAGGTTTCTGCTACGTATAGCACCTCGTGTTTAATGACAGTGCTGTAGTGCCTGATCTTTTCATGCATAGACATGCACTTTTTGTTGTAAAGTCGGTGTGTTCGTCCGTAGACTATCTTTAGTTTCTGTGCTCGAGTTTCTTGAGATTTTTTTTCTCTAGTCCAGTGGGTTCCAAAATTTCCCCCAGGTATTTATAATGTGGAACTCTGTTTATTCGTCCATATTTTGTGGTGAGATTCTGTATGTATTTAAATTCCGTTTTGTCAAAAGAAATTTGCAAGCCAACCTTCTTGGCTCATTTCTTGAGTATTTCCATTTGACGTATTGCATTTTGTTCGCTGCCTGTCAAAACTGCAAGGTCATCGGCAAAGGCTAGGCAGGTGACTTCAGTGTTCCTTCCAATCTTCACTGGTTTCATAGGCCATGTTTTCTAAGCTTACGCTCCCATTCCCTTATGACCTTGTCCAAAACGGTAGTGAACAGAATTGGAGATAGTCTGTCTCCTTGTCTTACTACAGTTCTGATCTCAAAAGATTCCGAGATTTCCCCCATGCATTTTACTTTAGAGGTAGTGTTGGAGAGTGTCTGTTCAATGAGCTTAAGTGTTTTCTGGTCAAGTCCAAGTTCTATTAGAGTGTTGACAAGGGATTTACGGTCGACTGAGTCATACGGTTTCTTGAAGTCGACGAATGTAAATATGTTGGGCTTATGTCTGAGGCTCTGTATTTCAATGTTATTTTTAGATTAAAAATTTGTTGAGTAGGACGTCTGGGTCGGAAACTCGCTTTATACTCCCCAGTCTTGTGTTCAATTTGTTCCTGTGTTCTCTGCAATAGGCATGAAGAGAAGATCTTGTAGGCGACTGGTAGTAGTGAAATGCCTCGGTAATTGTTTACATCCGTTCTGTCGCCTTTTTTGTGCCAGGGATGGATAAGTGCACACTTACTTATTTGTTTATTTATTTTTACCTTTCACGTGTTAAAAGCTTCTACATAAAACTCACTCTTTTTGGCAATTTCTCTCTCCCTCTATTCCTTTAGTCGGTTCCGATTCCCCATGACCCCATGAACCGTAGCACGCCAATTTCTTCTGTGTTCCTCTTTCTAACGTACGCTTTCCAGGTTGGAACACATAACTTCTATAATGCCATAGATCCTTCTCATCCTCTGCCGTCCTCTTCTTCTAGTGCCTTCGATCTTCCCCAGCATTAGTGATTTTTCCATTGAAACATGTCTTCTCATGATGTCTCCAAAGCAGATCACCTCTTGTTTTAGCATCAGACCTTCCAGCGAGCAATCTGGTTATGTTCTTGCTTTAATATTGACCTATTAGGTCTCGTTGCAGACCATGGGACTCTAAGAAGTTTCCTCCAAAACCACAATTGAAAGGAGTCTATTCTTCGCCGTTCTGCCTTTCTAATTATCCAAATCTCACATCCATACATCACAAGTGGAAAGACCATAGTCCCTACAATACGGATCTTTGTCGCTTAAGTCATATCTCTACTCCTTAAAACCTTGCCAAGATTTGACATTGCCTTTCTACCAAACAGTAAGCGTTTCCTGCCTTCGTGGCTGCAGTCACCATCAGCAGAAATCTGGAAACCGAGATAACGGAACGTAGACACTACGTACATTGTCCCTCCTCCTATATGCCATGAAATGATAGGTGTAGTTGCCATAATTTTCGTTTCTTTAGCATTCAGCCTAAGACCAGCTTTTTCACTTTCTTCTTTCACATTCAGCAAGAGTGTCTTTAAATCTTCACTTCACAGTATATCATCTTTGTATCTAAGGTTGTTTAAATTTATCCCAACTACTTTAATTCCAATTTCTTCTTCATCTAGCCCGGCATTCCTTATAATGTGCTTTGCATAGAGATTGAATAAGTACGGTGGTAATACACAGCCTTATCGAACCCCTTTCCGAATCTTGATCCATTTAGTTGTTCCAAGTGTGGTTCTCACCGTGACTTCTTCGTCAGAGTATAGACTCCGTATGAGATGAATGAGGCGATCTGATACTCCCATATTTTTTAGTACTTCCAATAATTTATTGTGATCGACACAGTCAAAGGTTTTGGCATAATCAATAAACCAGAGATACATATCTGTCTGGAATTCTCTTACCTTTTCCATAATCTACCGAATGTTGGCAATTTGGTCTCTGGTTCCTCCTCCTTTACGAAATCCAACGATTGTTCCGTGATCTGAGCATTCTTTCGAAATTTTCTTCTTTGGGATCGGAATGAACACTGATCTTTTCCGGCTTTCTTCCCACTGTTGCGTGTTCCATAATTTCACTGCACTCTTTTTCAACGACTTTGATCAGTTCTGCTGGAATTCTATCATGTCCATTAGTTTTCTTTTTAGCCGTATTTCCGACAGCCCATTTCACTTCACTCGCCAAAATATCTGGCTCTAGTTCTAAAGTAACATTACCTTTATCATTGTCAGTATGCAGTTCTTTTTTATATAGATCTCCTACATATTCTGCTCATCTTTCTTTAGCGTCCTCTGCTTCTGTGAGATCTTTCACATTTCTATCTTTTATCATTGCAATTTTCACCTGGAATTTTTCTTCGATGACTCTAATTTTCTTGTAAAGATGCCTTGTCTTCCCCATTCTGTTATTATCTTTTCGCAATAGTTATGAATTAATTTCTTATTGCTTTTAAAGTGAACCTATTTTTGACAGTCCGTGGTATAATTAAGAAAGTGTTTTTTTCCGCAGCGTAATTCACTCCTCTTTGCGTAGATGTCTAAATGAAAATAACAAAAACGTTTTTGTCTGATACTGTAAGTAGGGTCGATCTTCTTTTCTCTGAACAGCCATGGACTCTTTATTGTAAATTTCGCGTTAAACAGCTCTCTAGGAACCATTCCTGGGAAGAAAATTTTATTTTCACAAGCAGCGACATTGTCGCGAATAAGACAGTGACCCATATATAAAATACGTTTCCTTTAATTTACGTCTATGGTCACATACTTTTTGTTAACAAATTAAACGTTCATGGTGTGTGTTCCTGCTGTCATGTCCTAGTTCATGAACCACGGGCGACGTATGAGTGGCCAAGTAAGTGGTCCTGACAGTCGGGATACCAGTTACTTTGGAGTAAGGCTGGGCATCTCGGACATATTCTGAGTCGTGGTCACCTTTGTGCTCAGACAGCAAAGACTATCAAATCCACCGGTTAGTCCCTCAACCGTTAGGGGTAAAACTCAATGGGACCCGGGGCAAGTAAGGCTAGCAACCTGCTTCCCTGGTACTTTAAATATGATGCTGGCAACAATCAGAGCAAAATGCCTCGGACCTTGGGAGGTGACGGAGTCCCACCTCTAATTGACAAACCAGGGACTCCTAAGATACGGCTCGGCAAACGAATGGTGACGAGATGGGGAGCTATTAATATCAATGGGGGCTACTCTGGGAAGAAGGTAGAGCTGGCAGAGGCTGCAAGTAAGATGGAGTTGGACATTTTAGCTGTTAGTGACATTCGGGTAAGGGGTGAGAAAGAAGAGGAAGGGGGGGAATACAAGGTCTACCTGTCAGAAGTCAAAGCAGGAATAGCACAATGGGGTGTAGGGCTTTACATCAGGAAAGGAATGGAAACCAGCGTAGTTGCAATAAGGTATGTAAACGAACGACTGATGTGGATAGATTTGATAGTGTCTAGCAAGAAAATTAGGATTGTGTCAGTATACTCGCATTGTGAAGGGACAGATCAAGATAAGATGAATAGTTTTTATGACGCACTCAGTGATGTAGTTGTTAGAGTAAAGGACAAGGACAGTGTTCTGCTCATGTGTGATTTTAATGCCAGGATTGGAAATCGAACACAAGGGTATGAAAAGGTTATGGGTAAATTTGGAGAGGATATGGAGGCCAACAGGAATGGGAAACAACTCTTGGATTTCTGTGCCAGTATGGGCTTAGTAATCACAAACTCCTTTTTTAAACATAAGAACATTCACAGGTATACTTGGGAAGGCAGGGGAACCAGATCTGTCATTGACTATGTAATAACAGATCAGGAATTCAGGAAGGCTGTGAGGGACACACGTGTATTCAGGGAATTCTTTGATGACATTGATCACTATTTACTCTGTTTTGTGGCGGCGTTCGTAGCGACAAACACTTCGCTGTAGAAACGGCTTACGAAGTCACCGCCACACTTTTAATAGCGGGCCGACCGGTCCGCTGGAACAGTGAACAGAAAGATGAAAACCCAAACACTCTGATTAAATAAAAGTCGGTACTTATCTTTATTAACGAAGATACAGAAACACAGTAGTCAACTCCGTGTCTACTGAAATCTGTCTAGTTCGAGTCGGAGCGACTAAGTCAGCGTCGGCTGACGACAAACAACAACTCTGCTGCGATGAACACACAACTGACTAGCAAGTACACAATTCGGTGGCGAGTATACAACTGAGCGGCGAATACAGAACTGTCCTAGCGCTCGCGACTCCAGCGCTTAAGAATCCAGAAGCCAGCGGTGGCGCGCGCAGACTTGCAGCGATTTTTCTATCTCGCTGGCGCTGCTTATGCGGACGGCGTCCGGACTTTGATGCTGCCAACCTTTTGGCAGCGGGCTCGGGTGGCATTACTGGCTAGGATATAACACTCCTTCCCCCCAAATCGCCGCACCGTCGTTGAATAATGACGTGGTGAGCGTCGACGGCGGGGGAGGGGTCTGGCCGCCGGCGTAGCAGAAGAGACCGGGGCGGAGACTGTTGTCGGTGGCAGTCCCCGGTCCGCACCCCAGCATTGGCTGCGCGGGGCCTCGGGAAACACCGACTGAAAACCGAGGTCAGGGTGCACGCCTGTGACCACGGGCGCAGCTTCTGGTACTGGACGCGACGGGGCGTCGGGACCCACGAAGAGAGGCAGCGTCTCCTGACGCTGCGTCGACGGCTGCTGAGTGGGCGCCGGACAAGGCGCTGCGGTGTCAGACTCCTTGGGGGTGCCCAAGGAAAGCGGCTGCAGGACAGGCTGCACAGCCACCGCTTGGGAAGGCGGCCCGGCTGAGGGGTCGACGTCCATCAGCTCCGAAGGCGGTGGCGACTGAAGAGGGACCGCAGGCGCCGGAGCGACCACCTGGGGCGCTCCCGGATGAAGCTGCGCGGGAGGCATCAACGGGACGGGCTGTCGGCGTGGTAGCGGCGACGGCTGCTGCTGCTGCCCTTGGGGCGGCAGCGAAGTCGGAAGGCGCGGCAGAATTTGGGCGGCCAGCGCGGCGCAACTGGTTCTGATGCCTCCTGCGCACCCCAGTAGCACCTTGAACAGTATAAAAACCGCGACCCTGGACACTTTTCACGGTACCACGTTCCCAACGACGGCGACCGTGATAAACTCTGAAAAAAAACGGCGTCGTTGCGCTGAAAACGCGTGCGATGCTCAGAAGCGGCGGGTCGATCCGGGGGGTGCAACAACCGTAGTAGGGTGCGATGACGACGGCCGTGGAGAAGCTCCGCAGGCGAAGGGCCGTCGCGTGGCGTGGTCCGGTACGACGACAGGAACGTGATGAGGGCCTGCTGACGAGAGTGCGTAGCACGAAGGCGGTCCATATGATCCTTGAATGTGCGTACAAAACGTTCCGCTGCACCATTAGATTGAGGGTGGAACGGCGGAGTAAGAACATGGCGAATGCCATTGGCAGAACAAAAACTTTCAAATTCAGCAGAGGTAAATTGTGGACCATTGTCAGACACTAAAACTTCTGGAAGATCCTCAATACAAAAAATTGAAGTCAACGGCTGTATAGTTTGTGCAGACGTTGTAGACTGCATGGGCACAACAAAGGAAAATTGCTACATGCATCTATCACGATGAGCCAACGAGAATTCCAATATGGACCAGCGAAATCAATATGTACTCGCTGCCAAGGACTGGCAGGGCGTGCCCACTCAAAATAGCGTTGAGGCGGAGCAGCTTGGTGTTCGGCACACGTCGAACAATCTGTAGTCATCTGCGTAATCTGCTTATCAATGCCGATCCATGTACAATGACGGCGGGCAAGCTGCTTGGTGCGGACCACTCCCCAATGACCTTGATGCAACAAGTCGAGGACCTTGGATTGGAGCACTTGGGGAACCACTACACGAAGCTGGTCATTCTCGGTGCGTAACAGCAAAACTCCGTGCGAAACAGACAACAGATGACGTTGCGGATAATAGCGACGAACCACAGGATCCGATATGTCCTTTGCCTTGGACGGCCAACCACGTTGAACAAAACGTAATAGTAAACTCAGATGAGGATCCGTAGCTGTCTCACGTGCCACCTGACGATAATCAATCGGAAAATCCCGGAGGGATTGATGCTCATCGGCGTCAATCTGATGGCAAGAGTCGTCAGAGGAATCGAAGACATCATCCGCAGCAATCGGCAATCTAGAAAGCGCGTCAGCGTTTGCATGATGAGCTGTAGGGCGATACAGTATCTCATACTGGTATTGTGATAACAAAAGAGCCCAACGTTGTAGTCTTTGAGCTGTCCGCTGAGGAACTGGTTTAGACGGATGAAACAGTGACGTCAGGGGCTTGTGATCTGTTACTAAATAGAATAGTCTACCATAGAGGTAGTGATGGAATTTTGTGACACCGAACACAATAGCCAACGCTTCCTTGTCCAATTGGCTATAATTACACTGAGCTTTGTTTAGCAATTTAGATGCGAACGCAATAGGACGTTCGGTGTTACCGACTCGGTGAGACAACACAGCACCGAGGCCGAAAGAAGAGGCATCACAAGCTAACACCAGAGGCTTGTTAGGGTCGTAATGGACCAGACAACGATCATTCAATAAAGCCTCTTTAAGCTGCTGAAAGGCTGATTGGCAATCAGCTGACCACACAAACGGAACATCCTTACGGCGGAGACGATGCAACGGTGCAGCAATCTGTGATGCATTAGGTATAAACCTAATATAATATGTCAATTTGCCAAGAACTGCTTGCAATTCATGCAGATTGCGAGGGGCGGGCAAATCACGAATAGCTGCTAAATGTGACTGGGAGGGATGAATGCCTTGAGCATTAATAACATGTCCCAGATACTCCATCTCCGCAAGGAAAAATGAACATTTATCGATGTTGCAACGTAGGCCTGCCTGAGACAACACTGTAAACAAACACTCCAAATTACGGAAATGTTCAGCAGGCGTCCGACCGGACACAACAATATCGTCTAAATAGTTGCAACACGATGGCACATTAGCCAGAAGTTGTGACAAAAAACGCTGAAAAACAGCTGGAGCTGACGCACAACCAAAAGGCAAACGCAGAAAACTGAACAACCCCAACGACGTGTTTATGACAAAATACTGTTGTAATTGCTCGTCGAGGGGCAATTGCAAATATGCTTCACGGAGATCAATGTTGGAAAAGAAACGAGCTTCCCCTAACTTATCCATCAGCTCGTCCGGTCTAGGCAAAGGAAAAGAATCAACGACAGTCTGAGGATTAACTGTCGACTTAAAATCAGCACACAAACGTAACTTGCCAGACGGTTTCTTTGTAATAACTAAGGGAGAAGCCCACTGGCTCGCTGAAACGGGTTGAATAACACCGTTGTTTTGCCAACGACGAAGTTCATCTGCTACAGGTGCCCGGAGGGCGTGAGGCACTGGACGAGCACGAAAAAATCGAGGCTGAGCATTATCTTTTAACGTAATATGAGCGGCAAAGTTCGCAGCACAACCTAGTTCTTCTTTAAATATGCCACTGTATTGTTTACACAAATCGGTTATGCTGTCTTGAGGAACAACAACAGAATTAATTTGCAACACATTGTCTTGGATAGACAGGCCAAACAAGTCAAAACAGTCTAATCCGAAAATGTTTACACTGTCTGTAGCGCGGAGCACTGTGAATGAAACTGTTTTTGTATTGCCACGGAATGTGGGTGGCACGCTACATACACCTAACACAGGAATTTGTTCTCCACTATAAGTAGCCAAAGAATGTTTGCCGCTGAAAGTTTAGGGCGGCCGATAGCCGCATACGTAGCACTATTTATGAGAGTCACAGACGCACCAGTGTCTAATTGAAAATTGAAGGTCTTATCCTGGATGCGTAGCTTCACAAATAGTTTATTACACTGTCTCTGGATCGGTGCAGTGGAGGCGGAAGACACAAAATCAGCGCGTTTAGCGCGTGTTCGCTGCTTACGACAACTCGTGGGTTGGGCGGGTGGAACAACAACTCCCGCTTCACTTGCAGTCTGTACATTACGTTTTATAGCGTTTGAATTACGCTTGGGTCGCATAGCAGAGGGCTGGGTGGGTGGCTTATTGCGAACAAGTTTATTACCCACACGAACCGTGGAAGAGTCTTTAAACGCGACCTTCTGGGCGGGCTGGCTTTGAAGAACATGAATATCCACGGGCTGGGCAGCACTAGAATTGTTCTTGCGTTTACGCAAACAAACAGTCTGGATGTGTCCTTTCCTTTGACAAAAGTGACAAACCGCGTTTCTCAACGGGCAACGTTCACGAGGATGAGCAAGAACACACTTAGGGCAAGACTTAACTCTATCATTTTGCACACGCGGCTGACGAATGTGATGAACATGACGCGGCCGGCTAGTGTTTACAGTCTGACTCTGCCGGTGGGGCCGCGGGCGTGACATAACTTGCTTAGCACAGGCAATTTGAGAAATACATGGCTGATATAACTCACACTCAGCATAGTCAAAAGTATCTTGGGCTTCAATGATGTTCATCACAGTCTCTAATGACGGGTCAGGCAACTTTAAGATAGCAGCACGAATACGAGAATCTGCAATGTTTTGAGTAATAGCGTCTCGTAACATGACATCACTGTAGGAAGCTCCACACACACAATTAAATCGGTACTGACGGGTGAGGCCCCGTAAATCTGTTAACCACTGTTTATTAGATTGATGAGGCAGTTTCTTTAATCTGAAGAACTTGAATCTGGCTGCTGCCACATGAACTCGCGACTCGAAATACTCAGCAAGCTTGTTAACAACAACGTCATAGTCTAAAGCTTCTGGCTTGGATTCCGGGAACAACTTACAAAGTAGTCGATAGACTTCCACGCCTGCAGTGGAAATTAAATAAAGCTGCCGCTCAGTACCCGTGATTTTGTAGACTGTCATGTGCGCCTGTAACTGCGCGAAATATTCTCGCCATTCTTCTCTTGATGCATCAAAAGCACGGAAAGGTGGTGCTGCCTGTGCTTGTTCCTT
This sequence comes from Schistocerca piceifrons, assembly GCF_021461385.2. Classification (NCBI taxonomy): domain Eukaryota; kingdom Metazoa; phylum Arthropoda; class Insecta; order Orthoptera; family Acrididae; genus Schistocerca; species Schistocerca piceifrons. The sequence continues at coordinate 1,136,058,578 of NC_060138.1, read as the reverse complement.
TTGTGTTGGAGGATTAGCCGCTTGTTTGGCGATTGCTTCCACCAGACTCTGTATTTGCTGACTCTGTAACAAGATCAACTGTTGTAATTCGGCAGACATAGTGAACACAAATTAAACCAGCCCCCAAAATTTCATCTCTATAATAAGTATAACAAGAAACAAGTTGAACCAGCCCTGTACACGAGTTCGGAAGTCCTCGTCGCCAGTTTTGTGGCGGCGTTCGTAGCGACAAACACTTCGCTGTAGAAACGGCTTACGAAGTCACCGCCACACTTTTAATAGCGGGCCGACCGGTCCGCTGGAACAGTGAACAGAAAGATGAAAACCCAAACACTCTGATTAAATAAAAGTCGGTACTTATCTTTATTAACGAAGATACAGAAACACAGTAGTGAACTCCGTGTCTACTGAAATCTGTCTAGTTCGAGTCGGAGCGGCTAGGTCAGCGTCGGCTGACGACAAACAACAACTCTGCTGCGATGAACACACAACTGACTAGCAAGTACACAATTCGGTGGCGAGTATACAACTGAGCGGCGAATACAGAACTGTCCTAGCGCTCGCGACTCCAGCGCTTAAGAAACCAGAAGCCAGCGGTGGCGCGCGCAGACTTGCGGCGATTTTTCTATCTCGCTGGCGCTGCTTATGCGGACGGCGTCCGGACTTTGATGCTGCCAACCTTTTGGCAGCGGGCTCGGGTGGCATTACTGGCTAGGATATAACACTCTGCAGTGAAATTGGTATGGTGAGGCCGAAAGTGCAGGAGGTCAGGTCCATATGTAGGAGGATAAGGGTGGAGAAACTTCAGGATAAGGAAATCAGGCACAAGTAAATAACACTGACCTCAGAAAGGTACCAGTTATTTGAATGTAGTCAATTACAGTCATTGGAAAAGGAATGGACAAGGTACAGGGACACAGTACTAGAAGTGGCTAAAGAATGTCTTGGAACAGTAGTGTATAAAGATAGGATGAAGCAAACAGTTTGGTGGAATGACACAGCCAAGGCAGCCTGTAAAAGGAAAAAGGCGTATCAAAAATGGCTACATACTAGAACTCAGGTAGACAGAGAAAGTTATGTTGAAGAAAGAAACAAAGCCAAACAGATAATTGCAGCATTCAAGAAGAAATCTTGGGAAGACTTTGGAAACAGGTTGGAGACTTTCGGTCAAGCTGATGGAAAACCATTATGGAGTGTAATTAGCAGTCTTCGAAAGGGAGGTAAGAAAGAAATGACAAGTATTTTGGACAGGTCAGGAAAACTGCTGGTGAATCCTGTTGATGCCTTGGGTAGATGGAGGGAATATTTTGAAGAGTTGCTCAATGTAGGTGAAAATACGATCAGTAATGTTTCAGATTTCGATGTACAATGGGATAGGAATGATGATGGAAATAGGATCACATTTGAGGAAGTGAAGAAAATGGTCAATAGATTGCAGTGCAATAAAGCGGCTGGGATGGATGAAATTAAGTCAGAACTCATCACATACAGTGGAATGTCAGGTCTTAAATGGCTACAAAGGATAACTGAAATGGCGTGGGAGTCGGATTAGGTTCCATCAGACTGGATGTTTGAAAGCAGCAACCACACCAATCTTTAAACATGGAAACAGAAAAGATTAATCAGCGTTGTGGGTAAAATCTTCTCAGGTATTGTTGAAAGGAAAGTGCGAGTATTAGTTGAGGACAAACTGGATGAAAATTGAAGCTTCCTGCAGATTAAAACTGTGTGCCCGACCGAGACGCGAACTCGGGACCTTTGCCTTTCGCGGGCAAGTGCTCTACCAACTGAGCTACCGAAGCACGCCTCACGCCCGGTACTCACAGCTTTACTTCTACCAGTATCTCGTCTCCCACCTTCCAAACTTTACAGAAGCTCTCCTGCGAACCTTGCAGAACTAGCACTCCTGTAAGAAAGGATATTGCGGGGACATGGCTAAGCCACAGCCTGGGGGATGTCTCCGCAATATCCTTTCTTTCAGGAGTGCTAGTTCTGCAAGGTTCGCAGGAGAGCTTCTGTAAAGTTTGGAAGGTGGGAGACGAGATACGGGCAGAAGTAAAGCTGTGAGCACCGGGCGTGAGTCGTGCTTCGGTAGCTCAGTTGGTAGAGCACTTGCCCGCGAAAGGCAAAGGTCTCGAGTTCGAGTCTCGGTCGGGCACACAGTTTTAATCTGCCAGGAAGTTTCATATCAGTGCACATTCCGCTGCAGAGTGAAAATCTCATTCTGGATGAAAATTAGTGTGGGTTTAGGCCTCTTAGAGGTTGTCAGGACCAGATCTTTAGCTTACGGCAAATAATGGAGAAGTGTTATGAGTTAAACAGCGAATTGTATCTATGCTTTATAGATCTAGAAAATGCATGTGACCGGGTTCCTAGGAGGAAGCTGTTCTACGAGATTATGGAATAGGAGGCAAACTTTTGCAAGCAATTAAAGGTCTTTACATGGATAGTCAGGCAGTAGTTAGAGTTGACGGTAAATGGAGTTCATGGTACAGAGTAGTTTCAGGGGTAAGACAAGGATGCAACCTGTCTCCACTGTTGTTCATATTATTTATGGATCATATGTTGAAAACAATAGACTGACTGGTTTAGATTAAGATATGTGAACACAAAATAAGCAGTCTCGCATATGCGGATGACTTAGTTGTGATGGCAGATTGGATTGAAAGTTTGCAAAGTAATATTTCAGAGCTAGATCAGAAATGTAAGGACTATGGTATGAAGATTAGCATCTCCAAAACGAAAGTAATGTCAGTGGGAAAGAAATATAAACGGATTGAGTGCCAAATAGGAGGAACGAAGTTAGAACTGGTGGACGATTTCAAGTACTTAGGATGCATAGCCGGCCGAAGTGGCCGTGCGGTTAAATGCGCTGCAGTCTGGAACCGCAAGACCGCTACGGTCGCAGGTTCGAATCCTGCCTCGGGCATGGATGTTTGTGATGTCCTTAGGTTAGTTAGGTTTAACTAGTTCTAAGTTCTAGGGGACTAATGCCCTCAGCAGTTGAGTCCCATAGTGCTCAGAGCCATTTGAACCATTTGAACTTAGGATGCATATTCTCACACGATGGCAACATAGTGAAAGAACTGGAAGCGAGGTGTAGCAAAGTAAATGCATTGAGCGTTCAGCTACGATCTACTCTCTTCTGCAAGAAAGAAGTCAGTACCAAGACTAAGTTATCTGTGCACCGTTCAATCTTTCGACCAACTTTGTTGTATGGGAGCGAAAGCTGGGTGGATTCAGGTCACCTTACCAATAAGGTTGAGGTTACGGATATGAAAGTAGCTAGGATGATTGCAGGTACTAGTAGATGGGAACAATGCCAGGAGGGTGTCCACAATGACGAAATCTAAGAAAAACTGGGAATGAACTGTATAGATGTAGCAGTCAGGGCGAACAGGCTTAGATGGTGGGGTCATGTTACACGCATGGGAGAAGCAATGTTACACAAGAGACTCATGGGTTCAGCAGTAGAGGGTAAGAGGCATCGGGATAGACCAAGGAGAAGGTACCTGGATTTGGTTAAGAATGATTTTGAAGTAATAGGCTTAACATCAGAAGAGGCACCAGTGTTAGCACTGAATAGGGGATCATGGAGGAATTTTATGAGGGGGACTATGCTCCAGGCTGAACGCTGAAAGGCATAATCGGTCTTAAATGATGATGATGATGATTAAACGTAAATTAAAGGAAACTTAGAAAATCTTATTTTTCAAAAGATGAGTTACCTAGACTATTGCTCCATATTACATTAGCTACGATAATGAGAAAAGTAGTTGATTTGTTTGTCTCCGACACTTGCAGAAACACGAAGTGCAAAAGTTGCTGATAACGTCTATTTAACAGCGTTCAAAACATGTTCTTATCAGTTGAAACTCTAATGCGAGGGGGGATCGAAAAGTGCCGTACAATAATTTTTTTCTCCCTTGGTACTGCAGCTGGAATGGTGAAATTTCATGACGATATAGTTTGGTGCTATAGAGGGTATTTTGTTTTCATTTGCAACTCTAACGAGAGTAGCTAAAAAAAAAAAAAATTGGCGCACATGTTAATGTCGTCACCTCGTGAAGGGCTGCGAAATGAAGTTCAATATTTGCCGGCCAAAGGGTATAAACCAAGTGAAATTCACAAAGAAGTGCGAGGCGTGTATGGCGGCTACTGTATGGACCATGTCGATGTCTCCAGGTCGTGTGTATTCTCCCAAGAGGGTTGTGTGTACCTTAGTGATTCGCCACGCTCCGGTCGGCCGGTAACAGCTGCAGCCACGCAGAATATCGGAGCCATTGAGGCAACGATTTTGAGTGGCCGGCGTATGCAGCTGCGAACCTTATCGCAGCGGTTCAACGTTTCCTACGGTACTGTGTACGATACTGTTCATGACACGACGAAATTTCTTAAAGTTGGTGCTCGCTGGATGCCTAAGAACCTGACAGACAACTGCAAGGGCCACCGAATGATTACAAGCTTGGATCACATAACACTTTGCACCGCAGAAGGGCGTGGCTTTCTGGAAGGAATAGTCACTGGTGATGGGTCGTGGGAGTACCGCTACACGCCTGGAACCAAGCAGGCATCCATGGAGTGAAAACAGACTGGTTTCTTAGCATGAAAAAAAATCATAGTGACTCAGTCTGGGCCGGCCGGAGTGGCCGTGCAGTTCTAGGCGCTACAGTCGCAGGTTCGAATCCTGCCTCGGGCATGGATGTGTGTGATGTCCTTAGGTTGGTTAGGTTTAAGTGGTTCTAAGTTCTAGGCGACTGATAACCTCAGAAGTTAAGTCGCATAGCGCTCAGAGCCATCTGACTCAGTCTGGCAAGAAAGCGCTTGTGACAGTGTTCTGGGATATGCATGGTGTGTTATTTGTGGAACCGGCCGGGCTGGCCGAACGGTTCTAGGCGCTACAGTCTGGAACCGCGCGACCGTTACGGTTGAAGGTTCAAATCCTGCCTTGGGCATGGATGTGTGTGATGTCCTTAGGTTAGTTAGGTTTAAGTAGTTCTAAGTTCTAGGGGACTAATGACCTCAGAAGTTAAGTCCTATAGTGCTCAGAGCAATTTTTTGTTATTGGTGGACTTTGCTGAATACGGGACCACAGTGAATGCTGCGGTGTCAAACTTCTTCATGACAATTTTCGTCCAATTTTGTTGCTCCTGTTTGTGAGAAAATCGTCAAATCTGGGTGGGAAGTGTTCTAGCACCCGCGATGCCGTCCGGACCTTGCAACGTCAGACTTTCACCTCCTTGGCCCATGAAGAAATTCCTGGCCAGCCAACTCTTTGCGAAAGATGCGGAAGTGAATCAGCAGTCCACAGATGACTATACTCCAACCAAACGGACTTCTGCGAACACGGCATATTTACACTGGAATCAAGATGGGAGAAATGTGTTGGAAACGTTGATTACTATATAGAAAAGTAGGTACCTATTAAACGTTTTTGTAATAAAATTATTGTGCGTTACTTTCAGAGATTCATAGTAACTGGGGAGGTCCGAAACTTATACATTCTCTGTGGTAGAGTGTTGTACCTAGAGGGTAGTCCACCTAGGAATGCACAATGTTTTTGGTGGGAATTTCAGTCTAATAACTGGTTTCAGGACCACATGAAGGCATGCGCACGAGAAACTGTCATAAGCAATTTACGCAATTTTCTCCTGTCGTTTTTGTTGTCAGATTTGATGTTGCATTTTCTGCAGAATTTGCAAATATTTACAGTTCTACACATTTAAGTGCTGTATAATAAATTAAAGCTATGGGAAATCAAATTCTATATACTTTCAAAACCGGTTATATAACATGTAGACGACTACGCTATACTTCCTCGGTCGTGCACCATCTTGCACCTTGAAACAGAACTTCTTTTACCGTGTAAGAGGTAGAATTTTGCAAATTACCTGTTTTTCGTTAATGTCTTCATAATTCACTCTCTTAAAAATGGAAATTTGTGTTGTTTACCAATTGCTTATGTTTCTAAATGTATTTAACTTTAAACGGTTTATGATAGTACTTCTTCTTAGTTTGATTGTTAACGGTAGCAAAGTACTAATGTAACACAAATACAATTAAGCACAGTATTCACATTTTCTCGCTTGCATACAACAGAATATTTGTTTATAGCTACAATTCTATTATATACCTTGGCTCATGTTTTTTCAGTTGGAAAAAACCTAATTTTACGGAGTAATTGTCGTAATTTCGAAAAAGGCTGCAGCAGTTAAAAAGTGAGTAAGAAAATATATTAAACTCCTCTTCCAGGTTTGTATCGATGTAGAAGCCTGAAAATTTTCCCAGGAACGATGTTCTCCCCTACTTCTTGGCAGTTACTCGTCGTTTAATATTCATTTCACTTGTGCCTTTGTGCACCAACTGAATGTAATGTGTTTCCGAAATCGAGAGAGATGTTGTTTGCAGGAAGCCACTTTATTAAAAAAATATATTTAAAATGTGTCAGTTGCTGTTTCTTTATTAAGACTGGCAACGTCACTCATCTGCAAAATTAAGTAATCGCAATTTTTAATAATAAATGGAAGACCGTTCAGACCTCCGATCGAGCAATACGGAACTCCATTTGTGAACTTCCACCCCCTACCCCTCGCGTCAGAAAACTCCCTGGCGCCGCCATTAGTTGAATTGCTGTCTGCCTCTGTGAAATGTTTCTCTTGTGAAAGTGGAACTGAAACCTGACTTGCTTTCTCATAGCGGGAGTGTGAAGTTTCGAGCGTGAATTTCTCCTCAGCTGCCTAATGCGTCCCGAAGAGTCAACGTCTTCCCTCGAGCCGTTACTTTGCAAGAGGCAAACACTTAAACTACGACGCTCTGAATAAAACATCAGCTAAACTTTCTCGCGTGCCCTAGGATCTCCACACTGCTCGTACACAACCCGTATGAGACCGCAAGCGCAGTTCGGGAACAGGCTTTCTAACCCACACTGCAGATGGAACGTAGCGTCCGCAGCTAATCACTCGACGTTAGCTAACCTTAGTTAACGTAGTGTCGTAATTCAGCAATGTGATATTTCTGCTCCGAGTCAGAGTCAATCGTTAAAAAAAGTTTACTAATGGAATTGATGGGAGCAGCAATATATAAAGAAGATGAGACTGATACGGAAAATGGAATGAATGAATGACTGAAAAATGGGCGTAGCTGATTGTCATGGTCAATTTTTAACAGGGTGGTGCTTGAAAGTGTATTCGTTATTGAAGCGCTGAATGGCCAATGCTGGTGTGCATAAAAATGCATACAAAAATTGTAATCGGACTTCGTAAATTAGGACAAGATAATTTTGGCAGTTTCTATGACTGAGCGTGGAAATTTGCATGTAAGCTGCTATAATGGTGGCCGATCAGTTGCATGTCCTTATCAAGACTTCCACGTTGCCTCGTCTCAAATTAACACTGAAACAGGAATGCGAATTAGGACAAGATACATACAGTACCGCATAATAATTTTGTTTTCCCTGGTACTGTAGCCGGAACGTTGAAATTTCTTGAAGATATAGTTTGAAATTTGCACTACAGAAGATATTTTGTTTTCATCTGCAACTCTAGTCAAAGGAGCCTGAACTACGAAACAAAAATGGTGCGCATGTTACTGTCATCAAATCGTGAAGAGCAAATAGGAACATTTGATATGACACAAAACATTTGATATATTGACACAAAATATGCAGACATTAAAATACCGCACCTCCTACGAAAGTGTGCGTCTACATCGGAACCTAAGACAGAAGAAAGTGATTGAGGGACAAAAGATCCCTCGCGACAGAAGCTACAATCATTTGTTTCAATAACAGGGATTAATTAACTTTTGTGGAGTCACAGATCACTTTCACATAAATGTTTTACAACATTCGCCCCATCTGTCGAGCAGTAGATTGTCCAATTAATTTAGAAAAACAGGTATCATAGAAAGCATTGTCATCTGACTACAACGAGCAGTTTTCCCACCATCATAGGATAGCAGCTTACAAACGGATGTAGTCTCGATTGAATATAAAAATTATTGTCATATCAGCACTACTCTGTTACGGATGAGATGAATGAGATTGTGCTGTGATGAAATAGCGACAGCCTACCGTGGTCTTGAAAAATTATGCAAAGCGCTCAATTATAATTTTGAACCATGCTTTACCTTGATTTTCGGCCACGTTCCAGGCATGACTGCCCTATAACGCTATCTGGTTCGGGAATTCCAATGACAACGATCGTGTTTTCTCAGGCGCACCGAAAATTACATTTAATAGTTTCTGAAAGAAACAGGTTAGTAAGTTTTGACTAGGAATGCTGTTCCATTAATGTATTAATATATAACTGTGTAATAAGCTTCTTCTCTAAGGCGAAACCAGTACAAGTCAATGTATTTGCCATCTAGAGTGAGAATTTCACTCTGCAGCGGAGTGTGCGCTGATATGAAACTTCCTGGCAGATTAAAACTGTGTGCTGGACTATTATTCCAATCACGAACAGCAAGCGGAGAAAACAAACACCGATATCTTTCCTTGCGAGCTATGATTTGCCTTATTTTATTAAGATGACTGTTTCTTCCTATGTCCACATTCGGAGGAGAAAGTTTGTGATGGAAATTTCGTGAGAAGATTCCGCCGCAACGAAAAGCGTCCTGTCCACCCCAAATCACGTACCATGTCAGTGACACTCTCTTCCCTATAAACAAAACATACTGCTCTTCTCTGAACTTTCTCGCTGTACTACGTCAATCCTACCTGACAGGATTCCAGACCGCGCTGAAGTACTCGGAAAGAGGACGGACAAGCCTTGTGTACACAGTCTAGCACATCTGTTAAATTTTCTAAGAGCTCTGCCAAAAAAAGTCCTCCTCAAAACATTTTCTATGTGCTCTTTCCAATATAAATTGTTCGTAATTGTAATTTCTCGGTATGTGGTTGAATTTATGGCCTCTAGATTCAACTGATCTATTGTGTAACCGAAGTGTAACCGATTCCTTAAAGTACTCCTGTAGATGACACACTTTTCATTACTTACCGACAATCATTCTTCTCACGCTCCATTCGCGAGTCGAACAGGGAAGGGGGTGGGGGATCGGTTAGTGGTTTCAGAAGTATGTTCCACCACACACCGTCCGCTGGATACTCTGCAAATTAGATTTGAGTGTGTGGCAGAGGGTACATCGAACAACCTTCTCAATTCTTTATTACTTCAATCTCAATAGCGCGCGGGAAAAACGAAAACCTATATCCTTCCGTGCAAGCTCTGTTTTCCCTTATTTTATTATGATGATCCTTTCTCGCTGTATATACGGCGGTGTCAACAAAGTATTTTCGCATTCGGAGGAGGAAATTGGTAATTGAAATGTCGTGAGAAGATTCTGCTGCAACGAGAAACGCCTTTGTTTTAATGATGTGCACCCCAAATCCCATATGATTTCAGTGAGACTCTCTCCCCTATTTCGCGATAATACAAAGCGTGGTGCCGTTTTTCGAACTTTCTCGATGTACTCCGTCAGTCCCACCTGGAAAGGATCCCACACCGCGCAGGAGTATTCTAAAAGAGGACGAACAAGCGTAGTGTAGGCAGTCTCCTTAGTAGATCCGTTACATTTTCTAAGTACCCTTCCAATAAAAAGCAGTCTTTGGTTAGCCTTCCCACAACATTGTTTATGCGTTACTTCCAATTTAAGTTGTTCGTAATTGTAATTGCTAGGTATTTAGTTTAATTTACGCCTTTAGATTTGACTGTTTTGTCGGGTAACCGAAGTTTAGCTCATGTGGATGTCCTCATACTTTTCGTTATTTAGGGTCAATTGCCAGTTTTCGCACTATACACATATCTTTCCTAAGTCATTTCGCAATTTATTTTGACCTTCTGATGACTTTACTGGTCGACAAACGACAGCGTCAACTGCAAACATAAGGCAGCTGTTCAGATTGTCTCCTAAATCGTTTATATGCATAAGGAACAGTAGAGGGCCTATAACACTATCTTGGGGAACGCCAGAAATCACTTCTGTTTTATTCGATAACTTCCGTGAATTACTAGAAACTGTGACCTCTCCGACAGTAAATCACGAATCCACTCGCGGAACTGAGAAGACATTCCATAAGAGGGCAATGTCAATACAATCCGCTTGTGTGGTACAGTGTCAAAAACCTTCTGAAAAATCTAGAAATTGGAATCAATTTGAAATCCCTTGTCAGTAGCACTCAAGACTTCGTGTGCGTAAAGATCTAGTTGTGTTTCATAAGCACGAGGTTTTCTAAATCCGTGCTGACTGTGTGTCAATAGACCGTTCTCTTTGAGGTAATTCATAATATTCGAACACAGTATATGTTCCAAAATCCAGCTGCATATCGACGTTAACGATATGGGCTTGTAATTTAGTGGATTACTCCTACTACATTTCTTGAATATTGGTGTGACCTGTGCAACATTCCAATCTTTGGGAACGGATCTTCCGTCGAGCGAACGGTTATATATGATTGTTAAATATGGAGCTATTGCATCAGCATACTCTGAAAAGAACCTAGCTGATACACAGTCTGGACCGGCAGACTTGCTTCTATTAAGAGATGTAAGTTGCTTAATTACTCCGAAGATATCTACTTCTTATTTAGTGATGTTGGCAGGTGTTTTTGATTCGAATTCTGGAACATTTACTTCGTCTTCTTTGGTGACGGAATATCGGAAGGCTGTGTTTAGTAACTCTGCTTTGGCAGCATTTTCGTCGATGGTATTCCCATTGCTATCGCGCAGATGAGGCATTGATTGTATCTTGCTTTACGTACGACCAGAATCAGTTTGGATCTTCTGCATATTTCGTTGTGGAAACTGTTATCAGCATCTCGTGATGTCTCCAGGAAAATATAATTACTTCAGATCAATAGATCGCCTGAGGAACAGGTAGGATTTCCCCATTACGTCGAAAGTGGGGGTGCTATTCCAGTATCCGAGATCCTCCCCAATGCTGACGATTTAAGAAGGTAAAAATCAAGTTGGGGTGAGGTGTCAACTGAAGTTTGTGTTAGGGAGGGCACTGGACTACGGTAGTCCGTGGAGCGGTTTCATTCACAATGGCAGCGCGGTGTGTGATGAACCCGTGTTTCATCGCCTGTAAAGACGTTCGACAAAAAACTGTCACTATCAGCCTCGTAACGTGCAAGAAATTCCGCACAGATTCTCCTTCGTTGCTCTCTATGGTCTTCTGTTCGACAGCGAGGAGCCAAGCCGGCCCACACCTTTGAGTACACCAACAGTTGTACGAGTGTGTCAGCACTAGCAACAGAGTCGACCAGTTGTCCAGCGAGGTGCTTGACTGTGACCCGTTGATCACCTCGAATGAGAGTGTCTGCACGTTCCAACATTACAGGAGTCACAGCTGTGTGCGGCTGGCCGACACACTGGAGATCAGACAGGTTTGCGAGACCTTTTTACAAACATGAAAAACACCTCGCCTAACGATTCACAGTGCTTTTGTTCGCTGCCAGGTCTCCGTAAACATTCTGAAAGTGCCTACGAATATCTGCGATGTTCTGGTTTCCCGCCAAAAGAAACTCAATGACAGCCCTCTGCTTGGACCGCCCCTCCTACAATTTGATGAAGTTTCGATTGGTGGTGGTGCTATATAACGGATGATCATCACCCATTACATAGCACCACCACAAAACGAAACTTCATGAAACTATAGGGGTTGAAACGGGAATGTTACACGATGTTCAAAAAAATCTGTCAAGTTGCTTTTTGAACACCTCTCGTATTGATAAAAGTAAATGTAGTTCAAAAAATCATTGAGAGCTGCACATTACAAGTTCATTGGTCGAGTTATATGTGTAGGCGCATTCTTGAAGTGGCTGTCATGAGTTCACTGCCAGAATAATATGCTTCTCTCTCTCTCTCTCCCTCCCTCCCCCCCCTCTCTCTCTCCCTCCCCCCCCTCTCTCTCTCTCTCTTTCTCCCTCTCTCTCTCTCTCTTTCTCCCTCTCTCTCTCTCTCTCTCTCTCTCTCTCTCTCTCTCTCTCTCTCTGTCTCCCAGCGTCTCTGTGGCGATTTAATGATTAATAATCCACATGTTCTTCCGGCATCTCAGTACATCGCACCACACGTATAACAACTCACAAGTTTTCCTCCAGACACAACGAGTGCACAGACATATCTGTATTATGTGATGTTTAAAGCTTTCCCGGCGTACTAATTGTTCCATAAAAACACGGGAGAACTGCCGGATATGAGTAACTTCCTGCCACGATATTTCGGCGCAGAGTCTCCTGGCCATCTTCAGGTGAATGTCACTGTAGTATTAGAGTACTACTACAGTGGCACTCACCTGAAGATGGCCAGAAGACTCTGCGCCGAAATATCGTGGCAGGAAGTTACTCATATCCGGCAGTTCTCCCGTGTTTTTATGGAACGTATCTGTATTAGCTTACAACAACTTGGTTTTACACGCTTTTACAAGTGATGGGCTTCCTCGTGCTACCTGACCCATTTTAACTGTTCCGTGCACCTTCATTACGTCGCCGAGCCTCCTTCTGCTATTTCGCAGCAGCTACGCCTATAAACACAATTCCCGCAGTTCGGAGCAACGCTGTTATCAGATCAGTCTCTTCAACCGGACTACCATCATTGTTCCATAGGATTTGAAAGTTCACGTTCGGAGGGCTTGGTTTCGTAACATACAGATGGCAAATATGAAACTTCCTGGCACTTAAGTATGATTTCCGGAGTATCCATGTAGATGTAAATACTGAGTCTTTATCTTCGAAAAGGATAATTCATTACTTGAGCTGCCATCACTATCGAAGATAAAGTTGAGACTCAGCACGTCTCCAGGAAAATATAATTACATCAGAGCAGATGAACTTCTCCTTCTCTCTGACAAGACAAGGCCTCGCACAAAAGTTCGCTGGACCGTTATTCCTCATCCACTCTACAACCCGTATCTTGCACCTCCCGACTTCCATCTGTATGGCCCAATGAAGGACGCATTCCGCGGTAAGCATTACGTGGATGATGGGGAGGTTATCGATGCAGCAAAACGTTTCCTCCGACGTCGACCAGTAGAGTGGTACCACACGGGCATACAGGCCCCTCCAGTAAGGTGGCCTGAGGCCGTCGCATTGAACGGAGATTATGTTGAGAAATTGGGTGTTGTAGCCAAAAGAGTGGGAAATAGCGTGGTGTACTGGAATCCTAAATAAAACGAACCTCCTTTCAGAAATAAAGTCTTACGTCTTGAACGCCACTCATAGTAGACATTTCAGCAAAACCATCTTTTTTAATCATTTTTAAACCTGCCAAAGTAAAAAATTCAGTAACACTACTTGGCACTAAAATCTATTTTATTTCGCTTCAGGTATTCTCCCTGACAATATTTAAGATTTAAAATCAATTACAATCACATCATAGAATCTTAGAAGGTGTGCAATATACAGAGCGCTAAAAAAATTAATCCATATTTTGAGAGATGATAGTATGAGCCAAACAAGAAAAATATGAGGGCTCTATATACCAAAAAAAGTTATGCATCACTCCAGTTCCCAGAACACCTGAAGACAGACGTTGACTGTGGATATTGTATCGAAGATACAGTCCCTTTGACCCGCCCAAAGATGTAAAAAACCATGTCGAGTAGCTCCTGTTAGAAGGAAGGGGTCCGACAGCCGGTCAGATCCAGTCATTCCACCAGGAATGAGGTATACGGCTCGTGTTGTCTGTAGTTCAACCATGCCTAGACGGTCAATACCGCGGTTCGATCGCGTCCGCATTGTTACTTTGTTCCAGGAAGGGCTCTCAACAAGGGAAGTGTCCAGGCATCTCGGAGTGAACCAAAGCGATGTTGTTCTGACATGGAGGAGATCCAGAGAGACAGGAACTGTCGATGACATGTCTCGCTCAGACCTCCCAAGAGCTGCTACTGCAGTGGACTTCCGCTGTCTACGGATTATGGCTCGGAGGAACCCTGACAGCAACGCCACCATGTTGAATAATGCTTTTCCTGCAGCCACAGGACGTCGTGTTACGACTCAAACTGTCCGCAATAGGCTGCATGAAGCGCAACTTCACTCCCAACGTCCATGGGGAGGTCCGTCTTTGCAACCACGATACAATGCAGCGCAGTACAGATGGACCCAGCAACTTGCTGAATGTGAGAGGTTCCATGCCCTCTTTTGCATGTCTCCTCTACTTTTTATCAATTTTATTAATGTTATATATCATTGCGCGGTAGTAACAAACCGAATAAGGTTATTGTAATGAGAGTATTTGTACCGAGTGCTCAAAAAATACTTTTCACTTGATTCCTAAACATGTTGTTTTACTTCCATGGGTGGCCTGGGTCAGGCGAGCATCGTAGGACATGACACATTGCGTTTGCAGTAGGGAGCTGCACTTCCCTGAATTCTTACGGGTTCGTACGATAGGCTTAAGCGCCTGGCGGAACGACTAACGTCGGTCGAGATTTGCCTATTGTATGCAGGGTGATACGACCTGCCAGATGTCTGAGTGTCGCCGCAGTTTATGTGTTTACTGTACTGGCGCGTCCGGAACGAAGATTCCTGGCACCGACTGACTGCATTGTCCGCATGATTCTGAGAATGCTTGTGAACTGTGCCCTGCTGGGTGCGACTGTCTGGAACCGGATGGCCGGTGGTCTAGGCAGGCTTTTTTCGTAGCCGGTCAAACGGCAAGTTCAGTGCCCTCAGCTGAATAGCAGAGGCATGATTGGTCAACTTAAACTGAGGCTAGTTGACGTCATAAAGCCCTGCTCGAAATTGGAGGGAACGGTCACTATTCGCACGAATGATGTTCTGAGACAGTGTGGGGGAATTTTGGAATCAGAACTGAACGTTGATTCGCAGTTTTTCGAGGGGAGTAGGGAGTAGAGCAATGTTGGCTTCACTTTTGCCTTGCGCGGGCAGAGGATTCGGAATCTGAACTTCCTCGGAGTTGGACAGTTTTGCGATTTGGTCGCTCTTTTTTCGGAAGAACTTCGAATTCTCGGACAGCCTTCGCGGCCAGGGGTTGACACAGAGTTGCTGCACGGCAGACGTCGGCGCCTACATCATCAGGACGCTGCCTACCGACGATGTGCTGCAGATATCAGTACTGGTGCAGTAATTTGCGACTCTGGCATTGTAGGACCTTATCAATTTTATACTGAATCCCTCAGCAGTACACGCGCTCGCTTTGGTACAAGTCCACCTTGCTTGTTTCTCCATGTGACCCCATTTGAGCTCTCACTACTAATTGCGATACTGCTATATTGTCGGGAGATTAATATTTGATTCATTAGGACCTCCAGTCATTATCGTCAATCTATTGCATCACAGAGAGTAGGAGCCCCTTGTTCTCGAGCCAACTCTTATTCTCATAATATTTCAGTACATCCCATCCTTTAACCTGCTGTGTGTCGACAATCATGTGCATTTATGTTCTGATATATAATAAATCTCATTGTAATATTTAATCGGCATATCATTTCGTAGATATAGGCAGAATCCCATTTCCTGTTGTTTATTATGATAAAGTTCTCTTTTCTTGAGTAGATTACAATTTTTATTAAATTATTGTGAGTGTGCACTCCTTATTTTACCAACTAGCAGGATCTACCATCATTTTCTTCTGTTACCGTCGTGAGCATAATTAATTAGCTGGTAGATAAGGAGGGAGTCGAGTGCATGTCTCGTTCTCATGCAAAATTCGTTTGAATTAAAGAGGTACAACCTCTTCTCCACCCTGGCACCTCGCAAATGGACCGCTCAGGATTGGCATCACGTTCTTTTCACCAATGAGCGTCGCATATGCTTTCAAGCAGACAATCACTCATGGGAAAATTCCTGTACTAGTGGGTGTTAGAGCTGCACCTTTTTTAGATTGAAGTCAGCTGATAGGTATTCCTGCTTAAGGGAAGTCTCTCTAACAAAGAAACCACTTTCGGCAAAGCTTAGGTATCCGAGTAATGAGAGAATTAGTATATTTCATCAAAATATACAAGGTATTAGAGATAAAGTTAGTGGACTGCTTATAGATGTTGACTCTGAAATTATTGGTATATCTGAAGACTTCTTAAATAAGGAGATAATTCAGAGGCTTCCTTTACCAGGATACAGGTTGGCTGGCAGCTTTTCTAGGAGCTCTTTGCGGTGTGGTATATCTGAACACTTCTTAAATAAGGATATGATTCAGAGGCTTCCTTTACCAGGATACGGGTTGGCTGGCAGCTTTTCTAGGAGCTCTTTGCGGTGTGGGGTTAAAAACGGTATCCCATTTGAGTCAATTGATGTTTCAAAGTACTGCATTGAAAAGGTGTTTGAATGTTGTGCAGGTGTGGTTAAATTTAGTGGAGTTAAACTTCTAACTGTTGTTATTTATAGATCCCCAGACTCCGATTTCACAACATTTTTGCTAAAGCTAGAGGAGGTTCTTGGTTCACTTTATAGGTAATACAAAAAGGTAGTTATATGTGGTGACTTCAATATTAATTGTATAAGTGATTGTGCAAGGAAAAGGATGCTGGTAGACCTCCTTAATTCATATAATCTTATGCAAATCGTATTCTTTCCAACGAGAGTGCAAGGGAACAGTAGAACAACCATAGACAACATTTTTGTTCATTCCTCATTACTTGAAGGGCATTCTGTTAGCAAAAAAGGGAATGGCCTTTCAGATCATGATGCACAAGTTTTAACTCTAAAAGATATTTGTGCTGCAACACATGTTAGTTATCAGCTTTTTAGGAAAGCTGATCCAGTTGCTGTAGAGACCTTTGTAAACCTTATCAAGGAACAAGAGTGGCAAGATGTTTATAGTGCTGATACAGCAGACTATAAATATAATGCTTTCCTCAAGACTTTTCTCGTGCTCTTTGAAAGTTGCTTTCCGTTAGAACGTTCAAAACAGGGTACTAGCGCAAACAGGCAGCCTGGGTGGCTGACTAGAGGGATAAGAATATCCTGTGGAACAAAGTGGCAATTATATCAAAACGTTAGAAACAGTCAAAATCTAAATGCAGCAACCCATTACAAACAGTATTGTAGGGTGCATAAAAAAGTTATTAGGAAGGCAAAAAGTATATGGTATGCAGATAGAATAGCCAAGTCTCAGGATAAAATTAAAACCATACGGTCAGTCGTAAAGGAAGTGGCTGGTCTGCAGAGACAGGTCGATGTGCGTAGTGGGAATGTCCGTGTTACTGATAAGTCACATATGTTTACAGTATTTCGTAATCACTTTCTGAATACAGCAGGCGAACTAAATAGAAACCTAGTCCCAACAGGGAATCATATAGCGCTCGTAGAAAAAAGTGTTCCGAGACTGTTACCTGAAATGCTCCTCCATGATACTGACAAGAGGGAGATTGAGTTAATAATTAAATCACTAAAGACCAAGAACTCTCATGGATATGACGGGGTATCTAGCAGAATAGTGAAGTATTGTTCTATGTATGTTAGCCCAGTACTTAGCCATATCTGTAACTTTTCCTTTAGGAGTGGTCGGTTTCCTGACCGATTAAAGTACTCACTAGTGAAGCCACTTTATAAAAAGGGAGACAGGGGTAATGTTGACAACTATAAAGACCTATTTCATGCCATCGGTGTTTGCTAAAGTTATCGAGAAGGTTGTGTATACAAGGTTACTGGAGCATTTAAATTCAAATAATTTGCTGTCAAATGTACAATTTGGTTTTAGAAATGGTTCAACAACTGAAAATGCTATATTCTATTTTCTCTGTGAGGTTTTTGACGGATTAAATAAAAGGTTACGAACGCTAGGTGTTTTCCTTGATTTAACGAAGGCTTTTGACTGTGTTGACCACAAAATATTACTGCAGAAGTTGGACCATTATAGAGTAAGCGGAGTAGCTTACAATTGGTTCGCCTCTTACTTTAAGAACAGAAAGCAGAAGGTAATTCTCCGCAATATTGAGAATGGTAGTGATGTTCAGTCCCAATGGGGCACTGTTAAGTGGGGTGTTCCCCAAGGGTCGGTGCTGGGGCCGCTGCTGTTTCTTATTTATATAAATGATATGCCTTCTAGTATTACAAGTGATTCAAAAATATTTCTGTTTGCTGATGACACCAGCTTGGTAGTGAAGGATCTTGTGTGTAATATTGAAACATTATCAAATAATGTAGTTCATGAAATAAGTTCGTGGCTTGTGGAAAATAATTTGATGCTAAATCACAGTAAGACTCAGTTTTTACAGTTTATAACTCACAATTCAACAAGAACTGATATTTTGATCAGACAGAATGGGCATATTATAAGCGAGACGGAACAGTTCAAGTTCCTAGGCGTTCGGATAGATAGTAAGCTGTTGTGGAAAGCCGATGTTCAGGATCTTGTTCAGAATCTAAATGCTGCTTTATTTACCATTAGAACAGTATCTGAAATAAGTGACAGTTCAACACGAAAAGTAGTGTACTTCGCATATTTCCATACGCTTATGTCATATGGTATTATTTTTTGGGGTAATTCTTCTGATTAAAAAAGGGTATTTTTGGCTCAAAAACGGGCTGTTCGAGCTATATGTGGTGTAAGTTCGAGAACCTCTTGTGGACCCCTATTCAATAGTGTGGGAATTCTGACATTGCCCTCACAGTTTGTATTTTCTTTAATGTCGTTTGTTGTTAGCAATATTAACTTATTCCCAAGAGTTAGCAGCTTTCACTCAGTTAATACTAGGCAGAAATCAAATCTGCGTGTGGAATGCACTTCCTTGACTCTTGTGCAGAAAGGAGTGCACTATTCTGCTGCATCCATTTTCAATAAGCTACCACAAGATCTCAAAAATCTTGGCAGTAGCCCAAACGCTTTTAAGTCTAAACTGAAGAGTTTCCTCATGGCTCACTCTTTCTATTCTGTCGAGGAGCTCCTGGAAGAGCTGAAAAATTAAGCAAATTCCAGTGTTACATTGTTGATTTTCTTTATTTAAATTTACGAATTTTCGCCTGAAAACGTTTCTTGTATTTCATTTTATCTGTTTTTACTATCGTGTTATAATTTCATGTATTGACTCGTTCCATGACCATGGAGACTTCTCCTTAATTTGGTCCCACGGAACAATAAATAAATAAATAAAAACGTGTATGGAGGCAACGCTGTCATGCTGAACACCTTAGACGGACTGTCCAGCGAGTGCAGCAAGGTGGAGGTTCCCTGCTGTTTTGGGGTGGCATTATGTGGGGCCGACGTACGCCACTGGTGGTCATGGAAGGGGCCGTAACGGCTGTGCGATACGTGAATGCCATCCTCCGACCGTAGTGCAACCATATCGGCAGCATATTGGCGAGGCATTCGTCTTCATGGACGACAATTCGCGCCCCCATCGTGAACATCTTGTGAATGACTTCCTTCAGAATAACGACATCGCTCGACTAGAGTGGCCAGCCTGTTCTCCAGACATGAAACTTATCGAACATGCCTGGGATAGATTTTAAAGGGCTGTTTATGGAGGACGTAATCCACCAACCACTCTGAGGGATCTACGTCGAACCACCGTTGAGGAGTGGGACAATCAGGACCAACAGTGCCTTGTTGAACTTGTGGATAGTATGCGACGACGAACACAGGCATGCATCATTGCAAGAGGACGTGCTACTGGGTATTAGAGGTACCAGTGTGTACAGCAATCTGGACCACGACCTCTGAAGGTCTCGCTGTATGGTGGTACAACATGCAATATGTGGTTTTCATGAGCAATAAAAAGGGCGGAAAAACTCTCGGAACCGAGGTGTTGCAAAATTTTTGGCATATATAATTTTTAAAAAAATATACGAGTAATAAAAGTGATTTGTATGACATAACATGTAAATTAATACTATGTGCGACCTGCATACAATACAAATGATCTTCATGTCCATATGTGTGTCAAATCTTATGGGACTTAACTGCTAAGGTCATCAGTCCCTAAGCTTACACACTACTTAACTTAAATTATCCTGAGGACAAACACACACACCCATGCCCGAGGGAGGATTCGAACCTCCGCCGGGACCAGCCGCACAGGTCATGACTGCAGCGCCCCAAACCGCTCGGCTAATCCCGCGAGGCAAAAATGATCTACAGAATGCAGTAAACAAGTTAATAAACAAATGAGAACACTCATCAGAGTTTTTAATCAAATCTCTTGTTATGGTATACGTCCTGCACGTATGAATAGTCGCTAAAGGAGATGCTCAATATGGTGTCAGTTCTTAGTAAGGCGTGCTTCTCTCCGACGTCATAAGGAACCACGCGCTCCCTCAAAATCTCCTGTTTGGTCTGACGTGCGCTGGCAGGCACTGAAGACGTGTTCCTGTAATGTCTGTACACCATTATCTGGGCTAGCATCTACCAGAGACTTCAATTGTCTCCCAAAGCTTAAATCCAAGGGATTAAGTTCCGGCAAACGTACAGGATTTCACCACCCGCTCCATTGCCCATTAAATGTCTGCAGCCCGTTATCGGACATTTCGGGGAAAATGGGCTGGTGCTCCACCGTGCATGAACCACAACTCCAGCCGTTGTTGTATCTGAAGCCCTCTGGTCGTATTCTCGAGAGGATAAAGGTGCTTGTGTATCCACACTACACTCTCACATAAGGAGAGTGCAAAGGCTTTAGTACACAACACGTAGCTTAACACTACTACAAATTCGGCAGTTCTGTGTATTTAATGCACCCGGTAGGGTAAGATGTGCCTCGTCATTTCATAGAATATTGCCCACCCCCACGTCACCAACTTCGGTCCGTGCTAGAAACCGAAGAGCAAGTTCAGAACCTCCCTGCTGATCATGAGGTTTCAGTTGCTGCATCGTCCGATTCTTGTACGGGTTCCAGTGTAATAGAGACCACAAAACTTTCCGCGCTTTTGACCCTGAGACGGACAGTTCTCGTGACAATGCACAGGCAGTAGCACTACCTGGGGCACGTCCTGCATGGTCGGTTACAGCAAAAGCAACATCGTCTGTAATTCCACCGGTATAGGACGCCTTCCTGTTCCAGGTTCCAACACGAACCTCACCCATGTTTTCGAGTTTGATTATCATCTTCTTTAGACCATTTGATGACATCCGGCTTCTCCTCAGATCTTTCAGTCGGCGATACTCTCGCAGTGTAGCACTACAATTGGCGTCGTTGACATTAAACAGTTTCTCTAACAGTGCACAGTCTCTCTTCTCGGTAGTCGTACTGTTCACCACGTTATGAGCTGTCAAATAAAAGCGTGGATATAATATCGTCGTAGAACGAGTGTACAGTGCCAGAGCTGCACCTGGTGGCCAAACCTGGAACTAATTTTTTTTTCAAGTGTATATCTGTTCCTCATTAACGCATTAGTATTTTAGCAAATCTGCCAAGTTTCTCTGTCGTACGATAGTTACAGACCATATTGGACCCTTGTGAGTAGCTGCGCCTTAATTATAACCAACCGGTAGGCTGTAGCACTACTGACGTGTCATATCGTGTATGTAAATATCATTGTTTTCCTAATTTTTTTATCCTTTCATGTTTTTGTATTTGACTGAATGTTATTGTGAGAGTAATATCCTGTTGCAAATGAAATGTAAGAAATAACTACGTAACGCCACTGGTTCATGGGTAGGGACCTTAAAATTGCATGCGATGTGACAAGATGGAAGCAAGTCCGTTACTGCCTGGCAGGTGAACGCGCCAATAGAAATAAGCGCTTCAGCAGTAGGATAGCTACTACTCTGTGCCCAGGCATCGATGTGCGCTGTTGTGGTAGGCTTACAATTAGAGAGATGGCTGATGAACTTAATTTAAGTTACTTTGCAGTTCAGTCAATTTTAACTGAAGATCTGAAAACATGTCGAGTGTCCGCAAAATTCATTCCAAAAGTGTTGTCAAGTGACCAGAGACAATACCGACTTGAAGTGTGCCAAGAACTGATTAATCGGGCTAAAAGTGACCCAGATTTGTTATGTAGGGTAATTAAAGGTGACGAATCATGGGTATATGGATATGATCCTGAAACCAAAGTGCAGTCTACGCAGGAGAAGGCTCCAGGTTCACCACGATCGAAGAAAGCTCGGCAAAGTCGGTCGATGGTGAAAATGATGTTGGTGCTTTTTTTCGATTCGACCCGTATTATATATCATGCATTTACCCTCTGAGGACAGACTATTAATCAGGAGTACAATAAATGTGCCCTTGGGCGTTTGCGCGGAAAGGTGCAGAAGAAAACGCCTGCATTGTGGAAAGACAGAAGTTGGTTGGGTGCTACACAATGACAGTGCTCCGGCTCATCGTGCCTTCTCTCTCGTTAAATTTTTGACCAAATTCAAAATTCCTGTGCTTCCACAACCGCCATATTCCCCTGATTTGGCCCTTGCAGACTTTTACCTGTTTCCTAATCTGACATTTTCACTGAAAGGGAAGCGATTTGATTCGATTGAAGACATCCAGGCAAATACCGAGAGTGTCCTTAACACACTTCAGGAAAAAAAAATTTCCAGGAATGTTTCCAAAAGTGAAAACACCGTTGGAGTCAATGTGTACAGTCAGAAGGGGACTATTTTGAAAGAGATGCATCACAGTAGCATGTAAGTACCACCATTGTACAATTACAAGCCTATTCTTAAAACTTTCCAATCGCACCTCGTATTTCAATACACATGCCTGTACCAGTTTCTTTGGCGCGGCGGTGTAGTAAGAACCCGCACAGCATAGTGAAGAAGATAACTGAAAAAAAAGAGCAACGAGACGAACGGAAGTTACAGTTCTATTCAAAGACAGTAATTACGCTCAGGTCAACACGATTTATGATGGTCCCCTGGACATTGCAGAAGGCGGGACGTGGTGTGTGTAATCACCATGGACAGCAGTGGATGCTCTTTAACGCGCTCTCATTCTGAGTTCTCATGGTAGGACATTCCATTCCTCCACCAGTGCGGCTGACAACTGATGAATGGTCGTCGGTGCACGTGGACCTGGGCCACCAAAACGATCATGCTCAACAAACGTTCCTGCGTGCATTACGTGTTCCCATCTCTCGCTATATGAGGGGACGTCCAGCACTGTCGAAATTTGATCGTTTTGGTGGTTCCGGTGTTGTGGTGTGGGGAGGCATAAGGTTGTAGGGGCACACAGACCATCCAATCGTTGAACACTGTGCGCTCCCCGGTCAATGTTGTTGAACACAGCACTCTTTGCGAATGTGCGTCTTTTCAGTGTTGCATTGGGCCCTGACTTTATTTTTATGGATGAAAGGATACGGCAGCATCGAATGTTCAGGAGAAGCTCCTGGAATGAGAGAATATTTAGCGAAGCGACTAGCCTGCCCTTTGTAGCGACTAAAATACCATCGAGCACCTGTGGGAAGCGCTGGGGAGACGTCTTGTATCACACCCATATCCAACATCGACCATCCAGCAGGTGCCAACTGCGCTACTTATTGTCAACCTTGCTGCCAGTATGGGAACGTGTTTGAGAGGATGTATTGCCATCCGTGGTGAGCACACACCCTGTTAAGAACCATTTCCTGTCATTGGAGGTGCATGGGGGATCATCATAAATCGTGGTTTCTCCGGTGTTACTACTGTCTTCGAATAAAAGTGTCATTTATGTTCCTCTCGTTGCGTATTTCTTTCAGTTGCCTTTTGTACTGTACTATAGCAGTTCTTTATATGTTTAATCGGGGTACGTTACGTGGCAGTGACACATCATGCGAATTTCATTTATTTCTTTCATTAACAGTACAGAGTAACCCACCGCCTTGAAATGGAAGGCGGGTCGGATGCTTCTGAATCTAATAGCAAAGACTTCTCATTGTTATAATTTTTTGATATAAGTTGTTAATGCTTTCTCTTTTTTTAATAATATGAATAATATAATATATAAAGATTTCTCTGAGGTTACAGAGAATTTAATGCTTAACAATTGTTAAAACGGTTCCATACAATTTGTTACTACCTAGTTGATGAGAATATAATTTAAATAATGCAAATATCAAAGAAAAATAAAAAAAAAGAAAATGTAAGACAATCAGCGTGGTGAAAATAATTTGTAGTATGTAGAGGGAAGTGATATGCTGTACCTGCATGAGTAATACAGTCTAAGTAGCATGTTGGTTAGTAATGGCCTATTTCTACCTATTTCAGATGAGAAGGTCTCAGTACAACCTCGAGGTATTCTCACCTGAAATGGCTTGTGCTAATGTATATTTACACGGATTATACAGATTAAAGGCTGATTGAGCACTTCATTCATGGAATACATGAATTTTCGCTTTCCATGAAATATACACTTAAGTTTGCAACTTGTTAGTAGAAATAGAATACAGTTCACTGCTACTTGAATGCATTATTCCTTAAGTAACTTAATACATTTGTGATATATAAAGTTCATTGATTGTAATTTGAATAGAGGTGAGAATATACTTCTGTCTGCACACAGTAAGACTAGTAGTACATTACTGCTTGTTTGCAGTATACTTTAAACACTATGCAGGATGTCATTGCGGAGGGGGAGCCTCGGAATAAAAGTTCTTCGAACCTTCTTCTCCCAAGCGATATTACCTTATTACTACAGACTTAGTATGTTGTGCCAGTGTTTATTTGTTTTATGATTGTTGTGTTGTTTGTGCATGAGAAGAATACTTTCGGTAAGACTCTGTTTTGGCGCTAATTTCTCGGAATTTCTTATCGTGGTCATTTCGCGAGACGTGTATGGGAGGAAATAACATGTTGTCCCGCTCTTTCCGGTAAGTGCTCTCTCGAAACTTCAGTAGTAAATCTCTTAGTGATGCACAACGGCTCACTTGTAACGTCTGCCATTGGAGTTTGTCGAGCCTGTCTGTAACGCTCTCGCGCCGACTGAACGATCCCGTGACGAAACGCACCGCTCTCCATTGGATCTTCTCAATCTGTTCTATCAATCCTACGTGCTAAGGACCCCAGACTGATAAACAATACTCAAGAATCGATTCGACAAGCGCCCTGTAAGCCATATTTTTAGAGGATTAGTTAACATGTTCTTAAGATTCTTCCAGTGAATCCGTCTCGCATCTGTTGTTCCTACTATTTGTTTTATGTCGTCATTCCAAAAAATGGTGCAAATGGCTCTGAGCACTATGGGACTTAACTTCTGAGGTCAGCAGCCCCCCAGAACTTAGAACTACTTAAACCTAACTAACCTAAGGACATAACACACATCCATCCCCGAGGCAGGATTCGAACCTGCGACCGTAGCAGTCGCGCGGTTCCGGATTGAAGCGCCTAGAACCGCTCGGCTCGTCATTCCACATAAGGTCGCCAGGCACGGATACTGCTAGATATTGCACTGTGGTTAGTGTTTGCAGCAGTCCCTCATCAACAGCATAGTTGTACTGTGATGTCTGTCTTTACCTATATATGCTCAAAATGTTGCATTTATTTATCTTCAGAGACAACTGTCAGAGCCTGCACTATTCAGCAATTCTCTGTAGGTTACTCTGCAAATCAGTACTATCTTCTGGCATTTCTACTGTTTAACAGGGAACCGCATCACCCGCGAACAGCCTTAAAGAGCTTCTGACACTTTCCACTAGTTCTTTTATACACATTGTAAGCAGTAGCGATCTAAGCACACTTCTTTGGGATACTCCGGAACTTGATGTGATTCTTCAATTTCTCCAGGTGCATGACGTAAATCAGCGCACCTGATGAAGGCAACGTGGTCGATTGCCGAAATATTGTGTCCTATGCACACTCATACCAGGCTGTTCACCCGAGATTTATTTCGTCGCTCAGGAACTTACCTTCACATCTTCGATTTTGTTCCTTTAAGAGCGACGTGTTGAGTTCTGTCTTCATGGAAGTCTTGAATCCAGTCGCAAATCTCTTCCGGTACTAGGTAAGCTCGTATTTGCTTAACTAAACGGCGGTGCGTGGCGGTGTCAAATGTGTTCCTGAAGTGGAACAATACAGCATCAACCTGAGCGTCGATGTCAACAGCGCTGTGGATCTCATGGAAGAACAGAGCGAGCTGAGAGTCGGAAGATCTCCAAAAACGTCATAATTTTTTAGCATAAAATACGTTACGTAATTCTACAAAAGATTGACGTGAACGATATAGACCTATAATAACTGCAATGACTCGGGCTTTTTCCAATAGCTTGGTACCCTTCGCTATTCCAGCATACTACGATGAACCCCTGCTAAAAGGGGGGAAGTTTAATAGCAGATGACAGGCTAGCAATTTACAGAAAAGAGTACCCAGCAATGTAGGAAAAATTAGGGTAATAATAACAACATACAATAGACCTAATTCAAGTAGAAAAATTATTTACAAAATGTTTACATTTTGCAGAACTGAATTCAAATATCCACTAATGGCGGGATATTTCCTCATAGTTACGAAAAACAACTTTTTTTTTCATAACAGTTGAAACTGAAACCCAGTAATTTTTATTTTTTCCTCGCCCAAAACTGGTTCTCAATAGTTGCATATTAATTAAAACTGACTAGTGACCTCATACTACTTTATGCATATTTCCAGCTTTCATAAAACACTTACTAACAAAACGTTTTCCGAGTATGGAATCAGGGAGTATAGACGAACATACCTGTCTTTGCATCACGTCGCTACTTTGCATCCTTCACTTTTGTACCTCATTATTTCAGTGGAAACATTTCACAAGTTTAGATTTAGCAGACAGCAAGCAAGGACTTCTTTGAATAAAGAAAAGTTAATTTTTAGGAAGTATTTTCTGAAAATATTTGTCTGGAATGTAGTCACACATGGAAGTAAAATATAAAAAATAGAATCTTGTTAATCGTGGTGTTACAGAAGCATGTCGAAGATTGGTTGGGTAGATCAGATAACCAATGAAGAGATACTGATTTGAGTTCTGAAGAAAATTCCTTTATGACACAACCTGACTAAAAGAAGTGATAGAGTTCCAGAGTACATTCTGAGGTCTCAGTGAATAGTCATTCGCAGTAGAAGGTGGAGAGAAGCTAACTCAAGTTTTATGAAATTGATGACTCTACGCACAGCTTGTCAGCTAGTTTGAATCATGCTCAAACAGAATGTATAAGGTTGTACTGATTAATTCAGAGACGAGATACTGGCAGAAGTAAAGCTGTGAGACCGGGCGTGAGTCGTGCTTCGGTAACTCAGATGGTAGAGCACTTGCCCGCGAAAGGCAAAGGTCCCGAGTTCGAGTCTCGGTCGGGCACACAGTTTTAATCTGCCAGGAAGTTTCAATTCAGAGAATGTCAGAAACGTAGAAAATGTTAGTGATTGTTAGTGAAAAATCACAAACTGAATCCTACAGGGTTCAATTTTGGATCCACTCCTATTTCTTACATATATGAATTACCTTCCACTTAAAATTCAACAAACAAAATCGGAACTTTTTGGATGATACTAACGCTGTAATAAATCCCAATAGAGAGGAAGGTTGGTTGGTTTATTTGGGGGAGGGGACCAAACAGCGAGGTCATTGATCCCGTTGGATTAGGGGAGGATGTTTGGTTTGAACCGTCGTCCTTCCGATTGCGAGTCCAGTGTGCTAAACACTACGTCACATCGTTCGATAGGAGAGAAAGCAACAGAACAGTTGGTGATTCATATTTTCCAAGTAATTATTAAGGGGTTCTCTAAAAACTGACTTTCCCTAGATATAAAAAAAACATTACTTTCATTTCTGTACAACAATTAGACTCATACCAACAACAGAATAGCATATGTGCATGAGTCAGTAAGTAGGGTAGAATGCTCCAAGTTTTTGGGTGTACTTACTAATGAAAACTGGAATTGGAAGAAGTATGTTACTGAGTTTCTTAACAAGAGCGAGCAGTAAGTATAATACACTCCTGGAAATTGAAATAAGAACACCGTGAATTCATTGTCCCAGGAAGGGGAACTTTATTGACACATTCCTGGGGTCAGATACATCACATGATCACACTGACAGAACCACAGGCACATAGACACAGGCAACAGAGCATGCACAATGTCGGCACTAGTACAGTGTATATCCACCTTTCGCAGCAATGCAGGCTGCAATTCTCCCATGGAGACGATCGTAGAGATGCTGGATGTAGTCCTGTGGAACGGCTTGCCATGCCATTTCCACCTGGCGCCTCAGTTGGACCAGCGTTCGTGCTGGACGTGCAGGCCGCGTGAGACGCCGCTTCATCCAGTCCCAAACATGCTCAATGGGGGACAGATCCGGAGATCTTGCTGGCCAGGGTAGTTGACTTACACCTTCTAGAGCACGTGGGTGGCACGGGATACATGCGGACGTGCATTGTCCTGTTGGAACAGCAAGTTCCCTTGCCGGTCTAGGAATGGTAGAACGATGGGTTCGATGACGGTCTGGATGTACCGTGCACTATTCAGTGTCCCCTCGACGATTACCAGTGGTGTACGGCCAGTGTAGGAGATCGCTCCCCACACCATGATGCCGGGTGTTGGCCCTGTGTGCCTCGGTCGTATGCAGTCCTGATTGTGGCGCTCACCTGCACGGCGCCAAACACGCATACGACCATCATTGGCACCAAGGCAAAAGCGACTCTCATCGCTGAAGACGACACGTCTCCATTCGTCCCTCCATTCACGCCTGCCGCGACACCACAGGAGGCGGGCTGCACGATGTTGGGGCGTGAGCGGAAGACGGCCTAACGGTGTGCGGGACCGTAGCCCAGCTTCATGGAGACGGTTGCGAATGGTCCTCGCCGATACCCCAGGAGCAACAGTGTCCCTAATTTTCTGGGAAGTGGCGGTGCGGTCCCCTACGGCACTGCGTAGGATCCTACGGTCTTGGCGTGCATCCGTGCGTCGCTGCGGTCCGGTCCCAGGTCGACGGGCACGTGTACCTTCCGCCGACCACTGGCGACAACATCGATGTACTGTGGAGACCTCACGCCCCACGTGTTGAGCAATTCGGCGGTACGTCCACCCGCCCTCTCGCATGCCCACTATACGCCCTCGCTCAAAGTCCGTCAACTGCACATACGGTTCACGTCCACGCTGTCGCGGCATGCTACCAGTGTTAAAGACTGCGATGGAGTTCCGTATGCCACGGCAAACTGGCTGACACTGACGGCGGTGGTGCACAAATGCTGCGCAGCTAGCGCCATTCGACGGCCAACACCGCGGTTCCTGGTGTGTCCGCTGTGCCGTGCGTGTGATCATTGCTTGTACAGCCCTCTCGCAGTGTCCGGAGCAAGTATGGTGGGTCTGACACACCGGTGTCAATGTGTTCTTTTTTCCATTTCCAGGAGTGTATGTAGTGTTCAGCCACCAATGTCATTAGGTATGTATTCAAGGACATAGGGATTTTAACTGCATCGTCATAATGCATATAGCCGCTAGTAACATTCGTCATAAATAATTTGAAATGAACGACGATGTACATACCTACTACACTAGAGAGAAAAATGACCTCTGTCAACTATTGTTAAAACTGTCAGTGGCTCAGAAAGGAGTTCAGTATGCAGCAACAATAAATTTTTGATAATTTGCTCAATAACATAAGATGTCTGGCAGGTAGTGAAGCAAGTTTAAAATCTAATTTAAAATCACTTCTCATGGACGGCACCTTCTAGTCGACTGACGAATTTTTCTACTTGAACAGCGGTAGCCAGCAAACAAAAATAAAAAGACATAAATAAAAACAAAATACTTGTAGTTGCAGAGTAGGAATAAAATAATAATAATTTGTTCATGTATATGGTTGGTTGGTTGTTTAGGGGAAGGAGACCAGACAGCGTGGTCATCGGTCTATCGGATTAGGGAAGGATGGGGAAGGAAGTCGGCCGTGCCCTTTCAGAGGAACCATCCTGGCATTTGCCTGGCGTGATTTAGGGAAATCACGGAAAACCTAAATCAGGATGGCCAGACGCGGGATTGAACCGTCGTCCTCCCGAATGCGAGTCCAGTGTCTAACCACTGCGCCACATCGCTCGGTTTCATGTATATGCTAGAGTCAAAACCTGTTTTTAGTTAGAACGCGTTTCTACTAGTTAAAAGTAGTTTTTACTGAGTCACTTCGTCAAAACGCGTTTTGTCTTGTTAAAACTAAACTTTCGCTTTTGACTAGCAGTAAATTCTAGTTTTAACTGACTTTCGCTTTTGACCAGCAGTAAATTCTAGTTGTAACTAAGGCTATGAGTATCAACTAGTTTCAACTAGTAAGAATGCGTTCTAACTAAAGTAGACAGCACTAGTTTTCACTAAATTTATTTAGGGGCACATATTAAAATTAAGAGCAACTACGTGTCGACTGAAATAAAAAACAGCATTTTTGTATTTTGCAATGCAATATTTATTGAGAATATTGATCATATATCTAAGTCATTAATCTTAACTACAGCAATACGAAAGTAACCATACACTGAAGAAACATTTTAAGGAACATTACAGAGCCATGTTAACAGTATTAGTTACGAAAGTGTAAACAAAATAGTCATACAGTAAAAGTATATTAATTACTCGTACGTTTGACAAAAGTAGCTACAGCCTTAATAAAAGAGAAATGTACAAAAAATTTAACAATTAAATTTTGATTATTTGTTATTGCAAGGCAAACTGTCATTGTTTGAAAGGTGATTAGGTACTTAATACTTATTATAAAATGTATTACTACATAAGTATTAAAAGTAAAATGTTAATTAGTTACTTGAATATTTAGCACCATTTTCAGAGCATTAAATCAATGAAGTAATGAATATGTCTGACATTTGTCCTTAACTATTGAAGTCAATTATAATGAGGAAGGGTTTCAGTGGTAGATCTAAAGGAAGCACAATTTCTTGAAGAATACTTATTGGAAATGGCTCTTTGAATGGTATAGATCAAGGCATTGTTTCGCACACAATCCACCATCGCACTCTTCACACGTTTCACAATACACATGCGTTTCTCTTCTTATGTCTTTCCTGTTGTCAATCAGTCTGCAGCAACACTCGCAATTTTCGTGTCGGCGCCTTCTTGTTTTCACTACGTGGAATGTGTTTGGATGCAGGATCAATATTCCAATAAATATTGCATTGCACAATACAAAAATGCTGTTTTTTTTATTTCTATCAAGACGTAGTTGCTCTTAATTTTAATATTTACCTATAAATAAATTTGGTGAAATCTAGTTCTGTCTAATTTAATTAGAACGCGATCTTACTAGCTGAAACTAGTTGATACTGATAGCCATAGTTACAACTAGAATTTATTGCTGGTCAAAAGCGAAAGTTAGTTAAAACTAGAATTTAATGCTGGTCAAAAGCGAAAGTTTAATTTTAACCAGGCAAAACGCGTTTTGAAGAAGTGGCTCAGTAAAAACTAGTTTTAACTGGTAATAACGCATTATAAATAAAAACATGTTTTGACTGTAACATATACAGGGTGAGTCACCTAACATTACCGCTGGATATATTTCGTAAACCACATCAAATACTGGCGAATC
The DNA here is from genome assembly GCF_021461385.2 of Schistocerca piceifrons. NCBI lineage: Eukaryota > Metazoa > Arthropoda > Insecta > Orthoptera > Acrididae > Schistocerca > Schistocerca piceifrons. The sequence continues at coordinate 1,136,027,224 of NC_060138.1, read as the reverse complement.
GATTCCACAGACCGAACGTGAGGAGAGGGGCTAGTGTAACTGGTTAATACAAACCATAAAAAAATGCACGGAAGTATGTTTTTAACACAAACCTACGTTTTTTTACATGGAACCCCGTTAGTTTTGTTAGCACATCTGAACATATAAACAAATACGTAATCAGTGCCGTTTGTTGCATTGTAAAATGTTAATTACATCCGGAGATATTTTAACCTAAAGTTGACGTTTGAGTACCACTCCTCCGCTGTCCGATCGTGTGTATCGGAGAGCACCGAATTACGTAGGGATCCAAAGGGAATGGTGATGGACCTTAGTTACAGATGAGACTGGAACAGCACATTACGTCCACATGCTAACACCTTTTTATTGGTCTTTTTCACTGACGCACGTGCACATTACCATGAAGGGTGAGGTACACGTACACACGTGGTTTCCGTTTTCAATTACGGAGTGGAATAGTGTGTCCCGACATTTCAGGCCAATAGATGTTCAATGTGGTGGCCATCATTTGCTGCACACAATTGTAATCTCTGGCGTAATGAATATCGTACACGCCGCAGTACATCTGGTGTAAGGTCGCCGCAGGCTGCCACAATACGTTGTTTCATATCCTCTGGGCTTGTAGGTACATCACGGTACACATTCTCCTTTAACGTACCCCACAGAAAGAAGTCCAGAGGTGTAAGATCAGGAGACCGGGCTGGCCAATTTATGCGTCCTCCACGTCCCATGAAACGCCCGTCGAACATCCTGTCAAGGCTCAGCCTAGTGTTAATTGCGGAATGTGCAGGTGCACAATCATGCTGATACCACATACGTCGACGCGTTCCCAGTGGGACATTTTCGAGCAACGTTGGCAGATCATTCTGTAGAAACGCGATGTATGTTGCAGCTGTTTGGGCCCCTGCAATGAAGTGAGGACCAATGAGGTGGTCGCCAATGATTCCGCACCATACATTTACAGTCCACGGTCGCTGTCGCTCTACCTATCTGAGCCAGCGAGGATTGTCCACGGACCAGTAATGCATGTTCCGTAGATTCACTGCCCCGTGGTTTGTGAAACCCGCTTCATCGGTAAACAGGTAGAACCGCAACGCATTCTCTGTTAATGCCCATTGACAGAATTGCAGTCGATGATTAAAGTCATCACCACGTAATTGCTGATGTAGCGACACATGAAACGGGTGAAAGCGGTGACGATGCAGTATGCGCATGACACTACTTTGACTCAGTCCACCGGCTCTCGCAATGTCCCGTGTACTCATGTGTGGGTTCATGGCAACAGCAGCTAACACACCAATTGCACCCGCTTCTCCTGTGACGGGCCTGTTACGGACCCGTTTGCGTGCTACGACCATACCTGCTGCATACAGTTGGCGGTAGGTGTTTTGCAATGTGCGGCACGTTGGATGCTCTCTGTCCGGATACGGTTCTGCATACACCCTGCAGGCTTCAGCTGCATTTCGTCGACACTCGCCATAGATGAGCATCATCTCCGCCTTTTCAGAGTTCGAATACACCATGGTCACAGTTCCTACAACACTACACTATCACAGACGTCTGGTAACACGGTGTACTACGGTTGGTCTGCGTGCGGAGACGAATGCAGAATAACAATAGCAGCAAGCGCTACATGCGGACACTGCGACAGCTAGACGAAACCACAACAGTGCACTACAGCCACACTCGTAAACACGGTCGTCATCGTAAACATGTCCCTCCAGACGCTGCTCGCCGAGCGTGGTCCGTGTTTGTTACAACACGCAACTGAACGTCGGAGGTTTCAAGCGTTAACTTTAGGTTACAATATCTCCGGATGTAGTAACCATTTTACAATGCAACAAATGGCACTGATTGCGTATTTGTTTATATGTTCAGATGTGCTAACAAAACTAACGTGGTTCCATTTAAAAAAACCTAGTTTTATGTTAAAAAACATACTTCCATGCATTTTTATGTGGTTTGTATTAAACAATTACACTAGCCCCTCTCCTCACGTTCGGTCTGTGGAATCGGTTCGTCAGTATTTGATGTGGTTTACGAAATATATCCAGCGGTAACGTTAGGTGACTCACCCTGTATATATTCTGTTCCACATTTTTTCGATAAAAGAGTCGTTCAAATGTTCTATGGAACATTTAACTAAGTAACGAAATAACTTAATGCAGTGAGCACATTAGGTAGATTTAGGATGTAAAATAAGTTACACAAGCTGAACAGACTTGCAGAGGACTGGCTAATGTGGAAAGCTGCTTGTATTCAGACTTTGTACTTAAGGCCACAACAACTATTTCTAGAAACTAGTATACAGGCAAACTTAAAATAATTCTGCTATAGTACAGGTAAAATTGGTTTTTCTATCTCAGCCAAATGTCATGACACTCGGTAAGACTGCTCTTATGAACATCGCCAGTCTTTAACAGACACTTTAATTGTGATATAGGACTGCATGTGAATATAGTAAAGAGTCAGCAGCTATCATTATTATGAGTAAGTATGAATGATCAGTAATATTTCATAACTTCCCTTTTGTCATTCCTCTTCGTTGCTGCACCAGCCTTCCCACGGCAGGGAACAACACGTGACCGTCTCGGCCGCCTTGCCTCGTCATTAGCAGATAACGCGCTGTTTGCCCCGGCTACATGAATCTGCCTAATGGACGCCGCTAGACTACCGGACCACCTGCGGCCTCTTGTTCCTCAGCAGGCAGAGGTGTTGGGTGGGAGCGGCAAGGGGGGGAGGGGGGTCTGCCATCACAGATGCGAGGAACGCCTTGCTTTTGTTCTGTTTCTGGCCTCCAGACCCGAGAAGAAAAGGACGGCAATATACTGATGAGCTCCTGCGAACTTCAGTGAATATGCTGGCAGCGATTTCATCCTCGGGAATAAATGCAGCCAGGGGATTAAGGTTTTCTTGGTACAACCACTACCAAAAAAGAAAAAAAAAGAAAATGTGGCATATCACTCGAAACTGAATATGAGAGAACTTCTGTAAGTGAATCCAGTTGATTGATACTGCCAGGTTTGCTGCTGTAAACTAGTTCCGCTCTTATTCGGTCTGTAGATTGGGCAGGCAGTAAGGGAGACGTAAAGCTTCATACAGAGGAATAATAAACAACAACGTTCGCTGATGACTTTATAATTGTGTCAGAGACATCTTGGAACGTAATGAGTAGCGTCTTGATAACAATTTATTGGATGTACATAGACAAAAGTAGAAAAAAAAAGGTTAATGAGTTGTAGCATAATTTAGTCAGGTGATGCCAGGGAAATTAAATACTTAAATGAGGCATGAACAGTGCTAGACAAGTATAGTTGTGTGAGGAGGAAGACTACTAAAAAATGTAAATGCCGTGTGGCAAGGGCCTCCCATCGGGTAGACCGTTCGCCGGGTGTAAGTCTTTCGATTTGATGACACTTCGGCGAGTTGCGCGTCGATGGAGATGAAATGATGTAGATCAGGACAATACAACACCCAGTCACTGAGCGGAGAAAATCTCCGACCCAGCCGGGAATCGAACCCGTGTCCTTAGGATTGACAGTCTGTTGCGCTGACCACTTTTTTTAAAATCTCATTTTGTTCTATATTGTTCGTGGAATTTGTTCGGGGCGGACGAACGATGACACCCGCTTAGGTTCTTCGTTGATCCGTTCACTGAGTTTTTTATTACAGAGAGTAGCTAACCCTCTGACCAAACACGCTAAGCTACTATGCTGGCATCTCCCAGCTACCGGGGGCGGACAGGAAGACTACTGACAATAGACGAACTGGAGAGGAAATAAAACGCAGACTAGCAACAACTTGAAAAGCTTTTCTGAAAACGGAAAATATTTTAACATATAATGTTAAAAGTTTTAGAACATATAGAATGCTTCCCTGTTCGTCCCTGCTCTGCATATGTAGAGTGATTCAGCTAAGCTGTTCAAATCAGATAATTTGTGAACTGTTTAAGATATAGTAATGCTGTCATCACAATATGAATTATGAAACGTTCTCACTAAACCACGTAAGTGGTGGAGCAGAGCCAGTTCAACGCCAGTGATTTATGACCTGTCAATTTAAAGGTCAAGTTCAAGGTCATTCCTGTCCCCAGTACCCCACCTGGCTCAACCCCTACCTGAGTAAACCAATTGTTTGACATAAAAACGGTGGAAAAATCATAGGGGTGTTGTCCTACTGGTTGTCAGGTTCCCCCCCACCCCGTCTGCAGCTCGTGGTCTCGCGGTCGCGTTCTCGCGTCCCGAGCACGGGGTTCCCGGTTCGATTCCTGGCGGGGTCAGGGATTTTCACTTTCCTTGAGATGACTGGGTGCTTGTGTTGTCCTCATCATTTCATGATCATTCATGCACGTGGCGAGATTGGACTGAGCAAAGGTTGGGAGATTGTATGGGCGCTGATAACCACGCACTTGAGCGCCCCACAAACCAAACATCGTCATCATCATCCTCATTTCTATTCCGACAGGTATTGATAAACTTAAACTATGAAGCTCTATGAACAAAAATGGCTGTTTCCTTCCAAAATAGGTGGTGTCAGGCTACTCTAGTAATGGAACCTGCCAGATCAGTTGGGCTAGTTTGACACTAACTACACTGTGCAACAGAATTCAAGGGTCGCATTCTCGAAACATAGTAATTTTCTCCCATTCCAGTTTGGAATTTGTCTCAAAGGCGCCTACAACCTTTCTCCGTAACGTTGCAAACGCATGGCGTCCTGCGACGTCAGGCTTATAGCGTTACAAACAGAAAGTTGTCGACACATGCAGAAGAAAGGCCACAGCTCACAAGTTCATGCGACGTGTAAAGTGGGTTACCGATGCCACGTTGGCACCATATTTCACCACAATTCTGCCCGACGGCACGTGGACGTGGACGTGTCAGACGAAACGAAGGTCCCCACACTCCCTCTTATCCATATTTCAGCCCCCTTCTTTTGACGTCTCTGCGGTGAAGGTCAGAACAGCTACGCCCAGCGTTGAAATCACGCGGTTTTCTAATGAGTGGCCGAGGAAAACATTTCAGCCACACCGCCGCTTAGAATCGAAACGAAAATTCTTCAGGGTGTGGCACAAACAGCGTCAATGAAACCACTTATTTCCTTATTTCCTTTGAAGATTCATTTCCACACATTTCGCGGTCGGAAACGACTGTTTACAGCATGATGAGCAAAAGGACTACGTTATTGACAATCGTTGGCATTTTTGACACCTCCTATGGAAATCAGTAGTTCTTGACGGACATCGTGAGGCCCCCACTGAACGTGATCTCGCCCGTTTGAAGTGCAGTTCGACCGCAATTTTTGCTCTGGCGTGCAGGGTGGAACCACTAGGGACAAATTACTAACATTCGAAGAAAGCTGAACGTGATCTGAAACAGTAAGGCTCAATACGCTTTTTCAGTGCACCTGTTTCACGCCTTGATGTGGAGTGATCACAGAAGGGTGCCTAATTCGCACATGTACAGATAAAATGGCAAAGAGTCACTTTAAGACCCCTTAGGTTCGAAAAGCCCTCAGTGGCACCTGCACACATTTATTGCCTATTTTAAAAATGTCCCTTTACAAGGAAAACCTGTGAACTCCTAGGCACCTTCAGGCACTCAACTGGTTTCGGAGGTGTGTCAAGCAGTTGCTTACCTGCTCTGTTGTATAGAGCGAAAGCACTAGGGACTGTTCAAAACCATCTCAAGAAATTTGAATGTAATCCGAAGTAGCAAAGGATCCTTAAGCTTTTTCAGTCTACTTTGCCTACCTCGGCCTACTTTGCAGGTTTTCTCTGTGAAGGTACATTTTTAACACTCTCAGTAAATGTGAGAGGGTGTCGCCGAGGGTTTTACGAAACTGAGGTATCTTAGAGAAACTCTTTGTCAGGTTATTCGTGCATGGGTCAGTATCTCCCCAATACAAGATCACACCACAGGAAGGTGTCAAACAGGAGTACTGAAAATGCTTATGGACCCTTTGCTACTTCGGATTACATTCAAATTTCTTCAGATGGTTTTGAACAGTCCCTAGTGCTTTCGCTCTATACAACAGAGCAAAAATTGCGGTCGCACTGCACTCCGAATGGATGAGATGACGCTCATTGTTGTTTCATCCCTGCAACGTCCGTCGAGAGGAGCTTAATCGGTCAGGAGGGATCAACAGGCCAAAGTTTGTCTAGAACGTCGTCCTTTTGCTCATCTCACTGTTAACTTTCGGTTTTGACCGCGAAAAGTGTAAGAATGAATGCCCCAAGCGGAGGGGTGGTTTCACTGACGCTCTTTAAGCCACCCGCTGTAGATTTTTCATTACGATTCTGAGCGGCGGTGTGTCTGAAATGTTTTCCTCGGCTACTCGTAACACTGCGAGTTGCGGTTCTGACCTCCGCTGCAGAGACAGAGAAATCATAATAAGGGGTGAAATATGGGCAGGAGGGGTTGTGAGGCCGCTCCTACCGTGTCACACAGTGGCGTTGGGCAGAATTCTGCTGCCAGTGTTACATCACTAACCCACTTTACACCTCACTTGAACTTCTGAGTTGTGGCATTTTTTATGTGTGTGCCATCACCTGCCTGTCTGAAGCTTCGCCCAGCCTGAGAGTGACGTCACAGGATGCCACGACTTTGAACCGTTACAGAGGAAGATTGTAGGCACCTTTGACCTACGTTTTTTAAACTTACGTGACAGACTGGGACACAAATACAGGATTTCGAAAAAGTGATCCAGTCATTTCTCCATCATCTTTATGTGACACTACTGGCCTACTGAAGTGGGGGTTAGGGGGTGACCTTGACCTTTATACCGAAAACGATAGGTCATAAATCACTGGTGTTGAACTGCAAGTGCTTCACTACTAGTAAGCACCCTTTTCATACCTATATTAAGGGAACACGCCCCTGAACGGGTTGCATTTTTAGCATTATCTTCACCCCCATAGTGCAACTGATCTACAAATGAGAGATAGCTCAAAATTCTTACTCATAATTAGGGTCTGTAGTCAAAGCATTCCCCAAAAATCATTGAGGTATTTATTAAATTTTGGTACTGACAACAATGTTAATAATAGTACATAAAAACGGAACACTATTTTCTTTAGAACCACTGACTGCACACCATGGAAAAAGTCAGATTACAGACAACATTCACATAAGTGTTTTACGCCTCCAACTTCCTTTCCTGATGCTGATCTGTGAAAAACACAAGTAATTTATTTTACTACAAAATTTTTTTAAAAATGTAGCTCAAATATCACTGACATCATCATCATGTTATACATTTTTTCAGGAAATAGTAGGCAAGGGAGGTAGAGGAGGTCATTCTAAATATCTGTACCAATTTTTGTGAATTTAACTTCAGTCATTTAGGAGAAAAGTTTACCTGAATGATGAAAATTCAAGTTTTCGCTAAATCGCAAAAGAAGATTTACAGGTTTTTTAATTTACCACTATGCTCGTTTAGAACATTACAGCTGCATACTCCAGTTGTCCTCCAGTTTCCGTATCTTCCATACTCTTTCTCTTCATTCTTTTCTTTATCCTTCACTCCTTGGTAGCTGTCTATGCTTCGGTTTCCCTCTGCTTATCAATAGCAGTTAGAGCTGAAGCCATATTCCTTCCCGTCTGGATATTCAATTTCTTCATAACACTGATCCTTGAAATTGCACCATCATTGAATGTTATTATTGCATCCATTACACCAATCTGCAGCACTGTCAGCCCAACAAATACAGTTTTGGGTACTTTTTCTCCCATTATACAACTGTTGAGCTTTCATTTCCATTCTGAGAGAGAGACCATGCATACATTTCTTAAGTAGATTTTTATTTGCCAGATCCCTATATATAGGCCTAATAGCCTACATTAAAGCAAGTGGTAAGGAATGTTTGTGGGTATATTGCATGCCTGTAGCATTGCTCAGCCAGTACTTGCACCATGAATCTTCCCCTTTTGGACACAAACCGTGCTGTGGCGTTTCATCTGTTGACACTCTGGGAAACTATGTTGCCCAAACAGCTCGTCTCATGTTCTCCAAATCTCCTACATGACTCTTTATTGCTAGTCCATAATATTTAGTCAAAGAATCAATTTCACTTTTTGTAAGACGACCTGGACCACGTATGTGTTTTCCGTCTGACAGCTTTTTTCCACTGAAGTCTTTACATAATTTTCTCAGCCGAGCTTCCATTATTTTTTGTACATTCGAGCTTTTCTGTCAGTGTGTGCACATATGGTCTGTCATTAACAACAGTAGTGTGGCCTTTACAGTCTACGTCCCCAAGGTAGCCTACATACTTCACACCACGACTGACTTCTGATCCTCTAAAAATGTTTAGAACTCCTTTCGTTTCCATGTTTCCACTTGGGCCATCAAAGTTCTTCACGCAAACATGGGTGCTAATAAATTTACTTGAAGAACCCTGGCAGTGCTTTGTTAGACATTCATAATCTAGTATCTTACCAGTTTCAATAAATGTGGCAGTTACAGCCCCATTCAGAGAAGTATGACCTCTCTTCTGCCAAGATCCATCAAATACTGCTACAATGTCTGTATTCTAGGCAAGGCTACTGCTTCTTCTGCTGCTCTTTTCATTGAATGTTCACTTACACCACAGAAAGCATTATTTATTAATTTATTGTATCTGTCAGACCTTAGTGGAGATGGAGGCAAATCCATCCCTGCACAAAAAATCGAGGTACTTCTCCTTCCCCTTCGAATCCGTCGCACTGCATAAGCTAGCTGAATATTTACACTGTAATGTTGAGTATCAGTTACTGGCGATGTCATAGTATCACAGTGCATCTTACACGAGTTACAGGCAATATCTAACCGACTTGAAAGGCCCTTACTTGTTGAAATGTCCTCAGGAACTCCAGTACTATCTTCACAGTTGCAGTACATACATTTCACAGCACTCTTCAAAAGTCTTGACAGCATATTTAGGTTCGCAATAACATTTCCGTCGGTATTGCTGTTGACAATACTACTAGCCCTGTTCATATTGCATTCAGAAAGCGAAAGTTTACGTTTAGAAGCACTGCCTGTAGACACAGTTTCCGCAGGCGACTTTTGAAGCAACTGATATGTATTATTCGGTTGTGTTACGAACTGGTTGCCGCAAAGCTTTCGTGTGGAACTAAATTTCATTACTTTCGGCATTTGTAGCACAGGAAACACACACACAGAAACAAAACAACACACAATAACTACAAAACCATACGCATTTGAAATTCCAAAATCATATATATATATTCTCAGATCTTATTTACATTCGAACCATAGCCTTCTAGAAATGCCTGTACTTTGGTTCCGGGAGTCAGTGCCTTCTAGAACACACCTGTGTTAATGATCCATAACTAACGATGGAAACAACGGAAGAACAAAATAATGCATCACATATTCTGATGCACTAACAGATGGGCGTAGCCCCTGTGTAATATTACGTTCAACTTCAATTTTAGCACGAACGGAGAACGATAATGCCCATAAACTATAAATTTTTGAAATCAGCATGAAATGCTCTTTTTTACAGACCAAGAATTTTTTTCAAATTTTTGGTCATTTTCACGACCATTTCCCCTTTTAATACATTACTTAAGGTACAAGCCTCACTTTATCAAATGGAACTATAGTAATTTCTGGTGCTAGTATTGTAATCCTAAAAGAGATTAATTTAAGGGCGTTGAAACGAGAGGAGAACCAAATTACGTACTGGCTCAGTAATACTGTGAGGGGGAATATCCGACGCTCACGTAGTGTTTTTCATCCTCAGACATCTTTTGCGAATATAATGATATGGGTCTTTTCTCACCTAGGCAAGTACTCATCAATCCAAATGTGTTTTTCTATGGATAGGGCGTCCATTGGCGGCAATCCTTCACTGAAACTAATCTCTGTGCCCGTCCATGTACAGTCAATGATGATACCTGTCAGCAGCAATGAGTTCTTTGGAAACTTTGTAGGTGACAACAAGGACTGTTAGCATCTTCCGTTGAATGGCGGACTCCTCACCTCCATCTCTGTGGTTTATCTTTGTTTACACTCATTATTTCATGTCTATCTCATACATTGAGTGATTTTTTTTTACTCAAGGTAACTTACATACGTAATTATACGAAGCTCGTTGATTAAATTGCAGCTAGTTGTCGACGGTAACTAAAATTCACAGATATTCGCTAGACGACAAAGCAACATCGAGAGCTGCTATTATTTCTTAGAGTGTATTAAAACAGGAGACGTAATCTGGAAACAACAATATTTAGTATTGACGAGCTGGTAAAATGATAATTTGAATAAGCTTACAAATAACTGTTTACACTCAGAGAGTTGTAGTTAATCCTTGGCAGTAAGAAATTAGACAACTGTTTAGCTGGCATAGTTCATCAGTCTACAAACATCTGTAGAAAAACACTGCATTCCTGAGAGATATTTAGATCAATGTAGAAAATTCATTAGTGAGTATTTAAATTTGTTAACTAGTTTATTTGCAAACTTAGTGGTGGTAGCAGCAGTAGTAGTGGTAGACGACATTTATTTATCCCTAGATCTCTTTTACAAAGATAGTGGACGTGTCTTGGTATTACAATTCAACAATATCATAAATGATATAATTTCATATAAAGACATTTACATACTTTCAGGTCTAGTATGACAAGAATAGGACACATGGTCGGTCGTGGCATTATAGTAGGAACCATCGCGGCATTTGCCTCAAATAATTTAGGGAAAACACAGAAAACTTAAATCAAGTTGGGTGGATGCAGTCTGGAGCCTCAGCTCTCCCTGTTGAAAACTGTGCTACCTCATTCGTTCTAACCCTAGTGTACAATACTGTAATACAGGTATGTACTTTTTCGATGAACTCCGTCAATCCTAACTGGTAAGGATCCCAAACCGCGCAGCAGTATTCTAAAAGAGGAAGGACAAGCGTAGTGTAGGCGATCTCTTTATCTCTTTAGTAGATCTGTTGCATCTTCTAAGTGTTCTGCCAGTAAAACGCAGTCTTTGATTAGCCTTCCCCATGAAATTTTCTATGTGTTCTTCTCAATTTAAGTTGTTCATAATGGTAATTCCTGGGCAGTTAGTTGCATTTACAGTCTTTAGATTAGACTGATTTATCGTGTAACCGAAGTTTAACGGATTCATTTTAGCATTCATGTGGTTGATCTCACGCTTTTCATTATTTAGGGTCAACTGCCAGTTTTCACACCATACAAGTATCTTTTCTGAATCGTTTTCATATTCTAATTATGAGCCGGTCGGGGTGGCCTAGCGGTTCTAGGCGCTACAGTCTGGAACCGGGCGACCACTACGGTCGCAGGTTCGAATCCTGCCTCGGGCATGGATGTGTGTGATGTCCTTAGGTTAGTTAGGTTTAAGTAGTTCTAAGTTCTAGGGGACTGATGGCCTCAGAAGTTGAGTCCCATAGTGCTCAGAGCCATCTAATTATGATTGAAAAAATAAACATCACTTTAGCAAGTGCCTATATAAGGGTAAAAACTAATAAGTAGGCTCAGGTAGTTAATGCATAAAACCCATACCTGGACACATTGGTGCCCAGTTCTTACCTCATTACGTTTAATATTTACGGACTATCTCAAAGTTCCTAACCTACATTTCTGTAGCCGTGTAATGTTGCTTTTCAGTTTTTCTGTTAGTAGTAGTAGTAGCTTTATTGATCCGTAGATCTCTTTTTACAAGTGTATATGACATGTCAAAGTATTTACAAGTTTAGACAAATTTAAAATAAGGTAATTCGTATACCCAAACATTTGCAGACTTCTAGTGAGAGACAATCATCAGATTTACTCCTGGTATAAAATACTTCTTTTACAAACAGCTTATTAAATGATGTAATGCCACACTGTTACTCATATCTCACTATCAGTCACTACACACACTATACACACATTGTTTCATAACACTTCACTCCCCACACACACAAACACACTCACACACTTGTGATCTTTGGGCCATTTTCTGTGCCGCAACTTTCCATTTGCTATCCTGAAAAACTGAGTCAGCATCCCTGTATAATGAGTAAGATGTTCAGCTCAGAAAGAGGAAGTGGTGTTAGTATTGTGCTATGCATAGCTTGGAGTTTAAGTTTTTCTAGAAAAGGAAAAAAGAAGGAAAAAACATAGTGTGGAATGTTTGATGTTTTATAATCATTATTATTATTTATTTGTATAAAATTTTTTTACCAAACCGCTTCTCTGTTTTATCTAAGTAATGCTTCAGTGTATAAAATGTATTGCATAACAGATCCTTTTTAACTGTCTTTTTGAATAGGTGCATTTTTACAATTTCTTTAATCTCTTGTGGTAATTTATTGTACAGCTTTATTCCTTTTATGTTTATTTTTTCATGGTAAATGTAAGTTGAGTCTACCTCTTGTTAAACGATCATAGACTGAGCTGTTTGTGCATTAATTACCAATGTTATTTTTGAAGTGTACAACTGACTGGTAAATGTATTCACACGGCACAGTTTAAATCGCCAGTGTTTTCAACAGATCTTTACAATGAGCTCGACTACTATTTTTGGTTATTATTCTTATGGCTCTTTTCTGGAGTTTGAAAATTGTTCTTCTGCATTTTCTCCCAAAAAAGAGTGCCACACTAAGAATTGAGTGTACATATGAATAGTAGCAATATTAATTCCTAGAAATTTTGCGTTTATTACACAGTCTACACAGTTACATGAAATGGGCGTTCTAAATATCTCAATACACACTAATTGCTGCTCGGAACACTTTATACATGCAATATCGAATATTTTATAACGAATATTGCAAGGGATAGCAGAATAGGTTAACCATCCACAAGGTAATCGTTGTCGAATCCTCAGAGTTAGGGAGAACATGGCGGAAAAGTCAGCCTATTATATGGAGGTTCTAGCCGCGCCGGTCCAGCGGTGAACGTACTGGGGGCGGGGCGAGGTCAACGGCCGTGGGGCAGGCGCCGAAGACGGTCGCCCGAAGCTCGCCTTTTGATGGTAGCAACCGGCAGCTAGCAGACGGCGCTGACCGCGTTTAACTAGGGCGAATGTTGTTGTCCAAAGCCGTGAATGTAGAGAGAGACGACGGAGGACACGCGCTACGGCCTGTGGCTCTGTCTGCTGGGGCTTCGCGGAAACGGGTGCTGTCCTAGGTGTCGGGGGTGCAGCACCGCACTCACATGCGCCATGTAATTAGCACAGATCGTTGGTGTCCCACACCCGAGAGGTTCCCCCGTAGAAACCTCTCGGGGGCTGGGATTGGAGGTTTGACAACGGCCGCCGTGGAGACTGGCGGGAAGAACTGTCAATGCCGGTTACGGTGAGCAACAGAGCAGAAGCTCTCATGGATCTGTGCTGAAGGGAACAGAAGAGTCATCGTTACCATCGCAGGTAGCCAATCTTTACTTACCCTTCTGTACAATAATTTAATGTTGAAACTCTTCAAAAATGGTTCAAATGGCTCTGAGCACTATGGGACTCAACTGCTGAGGTCATTAGTCCCCTAGAACTTAGAACTAGTTAAACCTAACTAACCTAAGGACATCACACACATCCATGCCCGAGGCAGGATTCGAACCTGCGACCGTAGCGGTCTCGCAGTTCCAGACTGCAGCGCCAGAACCGCGCGGCCACTTCAGCCTGCAGAAACTCTTCCATTGGTCCTTCGTTTCCACACAAAAACAACAATATGGGACTGTGGGTCCGCCTTGTTATTAGTTATTCTCCCAAACTAGTTTCAACGACAAATATAGCCATCATTAGTGGGTTCTTTGATTCTAAAACATACAGAAAGAGCATACTTATAAAACTTTGTGAAACATTATTATATGTGTACTATTTTGTTCAAAACATTGTTTCTGTGAATAATTCCATAATACCTTATTTACTACATCTCACATCATGGTTTTGCACTTGTTGCCGCTGTTTCCGGCATATTTTCTACATTTTTTGCTCCAGTTTTTCTAGTTTTAGCTTTAGTTTAGTTTTAGTTATGTCATGTTCCGTAGATCATTTCCCCAATTATTTTATCGATATGATGTGGAACAAGTCCGATTACAAGATATATATACACGCAAATGAATAGAGAAAATATTAATATTACTGAAATTTTTAGTTCTACACATGCAACTACATGTAGAGGCACTTTTTTTTACCATTTCTGAAACAGAAACTCGTCCATGGAGTAGAAGGAGTTGTCCAAAAGAAATGATTTTAAGCTAGATTTAAAACTTGATCTGCTACCTACCAGACACTTTATGTTGTTGGGCAAATCATCAAAGATTGTTGTTGTTGTATAATGTACTTCTTTTTGAGCAACTGACAGCTTCAATAACGGGTAGGAAAGGTAATTTTTCCCTCTAGTGTTGTATGTATGAACATCACTGTTCTTCGCAAATTGAGATGGGTTATTTGTAACGAGTTTCATTAGCGAATATATGTACTCTGATGGTGCAGCTAAAATACCAAACTCCTTGAAAAGGTGCCTACATGACGTCCTTGGGTGAACACCACTAATTATTCTCACTGCTCTCTTTTGTGCAATCAATACTTTATGTCTAAGTGGTGAGTTACACCAGAAAACTATTCCATAAGACAGTATTGAGTGGAAATATGCAAAGTAAGTTAGGAGGCTGATCTGTTTATTAACAAGACTAGCGATTATACGAAGAGCGAAAGAAGCTGAACTTAGTTGTTTGAGAAGTTCAGTAATATGCTTCTTCCAGTTCAAGTTGTCATCAATGTGAACACCCAAAAATTTGGAGACACCTGCCCTGTTAGCTGAGCCCTGTTCATATGCTACATCAATTGTCAGTATGAGTCTGTTCGGTGTATAGAACTGGATATAGTGATTTTTTTCAAAACTAAGGAAGAGTCCATTTTCTGAGAACCACTTAATAATTCTTTGAAAGACATCCTTAATAATATCTTCAGCGACTTTTTATGGAATGGAATTTATTATAACACTCGTGTCATCTGTAAGAAGTATTAGTTGCGCTTGCTGAACGTTAAGTGAGAGGTCATTCATATGAATAAGGAACAGCAGATTGGACCCTGTGGGACTCCCTTTGTGATAACTAACGATTCACTAGAATTTGTCACCCTCCCAACATTATTTGTGCTATTCAGCACAACGTTTTGCTTTCTGTTCATTAAGTATGATTCAAACCAGCTGTGTGTATAGCCTTCAGTTCTATAAAACCTGAGTTTTTCGAAGTGTGTGACATGATCCACACAGTCAAATGCCTTGGAGAGATCACAAAAAATACCAGCTGGCGATAATTTGTTATTTAGGACTTGTACTATTTGATGGGTAAATGTGCAGATAGCATTCTCAGTCGAGTAACCCTACCAGAATCCGAACTGTGATATGCTGAGTAAATTATTTTCCTGAAATGTGAGACTACTCTTGAATACATAACGTTTTAGAATATTTTAGAAAATGAAGTCAGCAATGAGATTGGTCTATAATTATTTAAGTCACTCTTGTCCCCTTTCTTATGAAGAGGTTTGGCAAATACGTATTTCAATCGGTCCGAAAAATTCCTTGTGCCACCGAAGCATTCCATATATCGCTAAGGGCTCCACTTATTAAATGAGAACAACACTTCAAAATTCTGTTATAGACTCCATCTAGACCACATGAGCTCTTGTTTTTAAGTATATTTATAATTCCCTTAATTTCAGTGGGGGATACTGGAGCTATTTCTAAAGGCCTAAAGTCCAAGGGACTTTTTTTGCTTGTTCAACTGAACCCTTTAACTCTATTTTTGCTCGGCGCACATCATGTCATCTGCAATTATTTGAGTGGCTGTTGGTAAACAAATACAAAAAACGTTAACTTACGTTTGGTGGCGTTACAAAATTGGGATTATTGTATGTTGTGGATACAGTTTTATTGTGTACTAGGTTGTTACGTAGTTTTCCATGTACTGACGTTCGTCGGTGGGCTTGCACTTACTTTTAGACAAAGAGAAACGTAACTTTTGCACCTTGTTCGTGATGCAAAACTTAAGCATGCCAGCTTCACACACATGCTCCACAGGTTAAACAGACCACCTATTAAACCAGAAAACTACACACAGGAATTAAATGTAATCGAACAAGTTGCTGCTGAAAACGACTACAAAACAGACACCATAAACAAGCTCAGCAACAAGGTAAAAATGGAACACAACGAGCAAAGGGTCTGAAAACCCAGAGGTAGAACACACAGGCCAGGCAACACAGCAGACCACATCACATCAGGAAAAAGAAACAAAAGGCACACGCTACATTATGACAATACCATAGCACGTAGCATTGGAAACGTATTGAAAAAGCAAGGGATCACAACAATATTCAGAAGAAACGACACAGTTCAACTGCGGCTAAGATCAGACAAAGTAACCTCAGACAAATGCTGGAGTATACCAGCTCATATGTAACTTCTGTCAGGCCCAGTACATAGGACAAACAAATAGAAATTTCCTAACGAGGTACACAGAGCACATGAGATCTCTAAAGAGTGCCACCACACCTTCCACCTTCACAGAACACCTGAGGAACAAAAATCCCAATCCCAATAATGTCCAAAGTGATCTACATATCCTGATACACAACAATGGTTTGTACCGAAAACGAACAATAGCGAAAATTATTACACGCAAAAAGCTATAATGGAATTGAAAAAAAGCGTAATTAACGAAAACGCAACTATTTGCAACAACACACTCTTTTCCGCCCTAAGTGAACTGACACAGGACACAGAACAGGAAAACACACACACACACACACACACACACACACACACACACACACACTAAACCACTATCCAATCACACACAGAGACATAAATAAGAAACAGAAGTCGACGGAACACCCGCTACAACTTTCCTGAACTCTCGCAATATGCGAAACATTTCTCGCTACATACGCGGTCGTCAAGATGGCATATTGTTTTGGATCTCGAACAACGTGCGAAAATTATGTTTCTGTGTGTCTAAAAGTAGCTGGAAACCCTGCAACAAACGCGAGTACATGACAAACTACGTAAAAACCTAGTACACACCAAAACCTTATCCACAACACACCACAATCCCAATTATGTAACGCTACCATACATAAGTTCACGTTTATTGTATTTGTTTACTAACAACCACTCACACATGTGCAGACGACATGATGTACACAGAGAAAACCTGAAGCAAAAAATGCAGAAAATATGCCGGAAACAGCGACAACAATTGTAAAATCATGCTGTGACATGAAATTATTCACAGAAACAATATTTGGAGAAAGACAGTATACATATAATAATATTTTACAGTGTTTTACGAGTATGCTATTTCTGCATGTCTTAGAAGCAGAGAACCCAGAGATAAAGGCGATATTTGTCGCTGAAACTAGTTTGAGGGATTAAATGAATAAATAACAAAACTGTTTTGCATCAAGGCGGACCCACAATGCCATACTGTTCTGTACTTTGTCGGAGAGTATTTCGTTAGAGTATTACCTGCCTGTCCACGCAGGCAAAAATAGTTTCGTGGTCGAGTTTGGAGCTCTTTACCTCAGACGACGCCAGCCTCATCCAGCACAACCGGCCAGGAACCGCAGCCATCACTTACGCGTCGAAATTAGCTATTTGTGGCAATATATGCTGCTCCGGCTAACAGGGAATCCGTTAATCGAATTAACTGACCAACACAGTAGCCTTGTCTTCACAGCGGATGCACTTAACACCACACTCCTTTCATTGTCAATAGGGTGGCCAAGTGTTTGATCATTACCACGTTAGCTTTGATTACAGTTAATTTGCATCTTATTGCTGCCCCAGTCACATATAGGAGCCTCAAATCAGTTTATTCAGATAGCTCCCCTATTGGATTTTGTCTGTGTCTCTATCAATTTTTGTCAGTAAACTTATCAGTAACTGACGGCGCTTATGATTCTCATCCAGATAATATCTGAATTTCATGCTCATGTTTGTCTTTGAGTCAAAATATTGTAAGACTGTAGGGCAGCATTTCGCTGTTGAACTACGCAGACCCTTGCATTCCTCACCATCATTATTTTTGGAGGGGAAATAGTAATCAGTAAAATTTACGTGAAGTTTAGCCGGTTCAGGACGGTTTGCATTGGGATCAAATTACACTGAAACGCCAAAGAAACCGATAAAGGCAAGAGTATTCAAATACAAAGTGTAAGTAAGCTGTTTAGGTTTTTATGTTGGTAACGCCACCTAGTGCTCTGTATGAAAATCGTTGACTGTGCTGTGTGCAATCTGTGGCTGGTTGGACTCATTGTTGGAATATTCGCTTTTATAGTGTTGGGCAGTTGGATGTGAACAGCGAGTAGCGTTGTGGAGTTGGAAGTGAGCCGCCAGCAGTGGTGGATGTGGAGAGAAAGATACCAGAGTTTTGAGCGGACGATCTGGACGTGTGTCCGTCAGAAAAAGGAAATTTGTTTAATTGGATGTCACAAAATTATATATATACAGGGCTATTACAAATGATTGAAGCGATTTCATAAATTCACTGTAGCTCCATTCGTTGACATATGGTCACGACACACTACAGATACGTAGAGAAACTCATAAAGTTTTGTTCGGCTGAAGCCGCACTTCAGGTTTCTGCCGTCAGAGCGCTCGAGAGCGCAGTGAGACAAAATGGCGACAGGAGCCGAGAAAGCGTATGTCGTGCTTGAAATGCACTCACATCAGTCAGTCATAACAGTGCAACGACACTTCAGGACGAAGTTCAACAAAGATCCACCAACTGCTAACTCCATTCGGCGATGGTATGCGCAGTTTAAAGCTTCTGGATGCCTCTGTAAGGGGAAATCAACGGGTCGGCCTGCAGTGAGCGAAGAAACGGTTGAGCGCGTGCGGGCAAGTTTCACGCGTAGCCCGCGGAAAATTGGCTCATGCCGCAACTGGAGACCGACAGCGCCGACTTCATCTTTCAACAGGATGGTGCTCCACCGCGCTTCCATCATGATGTTCGGCATTTCTTAAACAGGAGATTGGAAAACCGATGGATCGGTCGTGGTGGAGATCATGATCTGCAATTCATGTCATGGCCTCACGCTCTCCCGACTTAACCCCATGCGATTTCTTTCTGTGGGGTTATGTGAAAGATTGTGTTTAAACCTCCTCTACCAAGAAACGTGCCAGAACTGCGAGCTCGCATCAACGATGCTTTCGAACTCATTGATGGGGACATGCTGCGCCGAGTGTGGGAGGAACTTGATTATCGACTTGATGTCTGCCGAATCACTAAAGGGGCACATATCGAACATTTGTGAATGCCTAAAAAAACTTTTTGAGTTTTTGTATGTGTGTGCAAAGCATTTTGAAAATATCTCAAATAATAAAGTTATTGTAGAGCTATGAAATCGCTTCAATCATTTGTAAAAACCCTGTATATATATATATATATATATATATATATATATATATATATATAGCTTAGTGATGTAAAGAGAGAACTGTCTGACTACGTTCAGTTTTACTCCACTGACTTTGTATCAAATAACGTAGAAGTTTACCACAACAGTAATTCATAATTTTTCTAAGGCGACTTTTCAAAAGGTAGTAAACAGGTAGAATACGGCGCTGCGGCCGTCAACGCCTATATAAGACAAGTGTCCGGCGCAGTTGATAGATCAGTTACTGCTGCTGTGATGGTAGGTCATCAAGATTTACGTGAGTTTAACGTGGAGTTAATAGTCGGCGCAGGAGCGATAGAATACAGCATCTCCGAGGTAGCGATGAACGTGATTTTCCAGTACGACCATTTCACGAGTGTACCGTAAATGTCAGGAATCCGGTAAAACATCAAATCTGCGACATCGTTGCGGCCAGAAAAAGATCCTGAAAGAATGGGACCAACGACGACTGAAGAGAATCGTTCTACGTGACAGAAGTGCAACCCTTGAGCAAATTGCTGCAGATTTCAATGCTGGGCCATCAACACGTGTCAGCGTGCGAACCGTTCATCGGAACATCATCGATATGAGCTTTCGGAGCCGAAGGCACACTCGTGTACCCTTGACAACAGAACGACACAAGTCTTTACGCCTCGCCTAAGCCCGTCGACACCTACATTGGACTGTTGATGACTGGAGAAATGTTGCCTGGTTGGACGAGTCTCGTTTCAAATTCTATCGATCGGATGGACGTATACGGGTATGGAGACAACCTCATAAATCTATGGAACCTGCAGGTAAGCAGGGGACGTTTCAAGTTGGTGGAGGGTCTGCAATGTTGTGGGGCGTCTGCAGTTGAGGTGATATGGGACCCCTGATACGTCTAGATACGACTCTGACAGGTGAAAACGTACGTAAGCATCCTATCTGATCACATGCATCCATTCGTGTCCATTGTGCATTTCGACGGATTTGGGCAATTCCAGCACGACAATGCAACACCCCTTACATCAAGAATTGCTCCAGAGTGTCTCCAGGAACACTCTTCCGAGTTTAAACTCCTCCGCTGGCTACCAAACTCCACAGACATGAACATTATTGAGTATTTCTGGGATATCTTGCAACGTGCTGTTCAGAAGAGATCTCCGCCGCCTCGTACTCTTCCGCATTTATGGACAGCCCTGCAGGATTCATCGTGTCAGTTCACTCCAGCACTACTTCAGACATCAGTCGAGTCCATGCCACGTCGTGCTGCGGCACTCCTGAATACTCGCGGGGGCCCTACTTGATATTACGCAGGTGTACCAGTTTCTTTGGCCCTTCAGTGTAGTTCAGCGTCATCCCTTGCGTGTATTTCATGTGCACCCTCATCAGAATGATTCCTGTCAGAGCCCCACTCTGGTCTTAATTTGCTTGACAGTTATGGACATCTACATGCAACCATAGCTTAACGTCGATTGCTTGTATATTTTTAACTGTTTGACGTTTTCGCTTGATGCGTGTTTTGTTCAAGCAGTGGCTGTAGTTTTCGACAGCCATTAGATACATAGCCAAGTCAAACTTCTGTTTGAATGCTACGGCCTTAAGCACCCATATTGTCATTTTTAGAAAGACCGCGCACCAAAGACGACAGGATAAACGTATTATCAGTTACACTGGCGATGATGTGCCCAGTTGTCCGAAACGTGCCTGCTGCTCATTCCACGACCCACTGCGCCGAAGCTAGCGTAATGGCGCAATTATCCAGAGTAGCGACCACACGCTGCTTACCTCTGCTTGCAGCGCAACTGAGGTTTATGCGAGCAGGGCGGAGGTGTTATTTCTGCGTTAATTCCGCTAGGTCAGTCTCGAAATTACAAGGCCGTAGACTGAGAGGCGCCGAACCACGTCACGCGACTCGAACGTTCTCAGTTTACCGTGACTGAAGTATTCAACCGGTCCTGAAATGTGTGGCGTAGATAACAGGTAATTAGACTGAAGCTGGTTCCCTGTTCATCATTTGTGCCGAACCGAAAGAGTACCTAGATGTGGTCTCAGCACGCCACATTTTAGTGAATTTGTCTTCGAACTACGGTATTTTGCAGCTACAAAATTGAAACAGACACTGTAACTACTGCTCTCTCTCTCTCTCTCTCTCCCTCCCTCTCTCGCTCTGTGTGTGTGTGTGTGTGTGTGTGTGTGTGTGTGTGTGTGTGTGTGTGTGCGTGCGCGCGTGTGTGTTGTCCTTTAAGGAAGGTTGTTGAAATTCTAACGTGAGAATCAAAATTTGATTTGGTTATATTTCTGAACTATGATACATGGTATATCTGTTCCGTTTCTGTACAACTTGGATAGAAACCAATCTGCTGATATGAGAATCGAAGAACATGATATTGAGGCATTGGTAATAGTTGTTCAATGTGTACGTCCAACAAACAGCCAATAAAACCAAGGAGAGATGTGGAAATGAAGTTAACAAAAAAATGGCTGTAAGCACTATGGGACTTAACATCTGACGTCATCAGTCCCCTAGACTTAGAACTACTTAAACCTATCCAACCTAAGGACATCACACACATCCATGCCTGAGGCAGGATTTGAACCTGCGACCGTAGCAGCAGCGCGGTGCCGGACTGAAGCGCCTAGAACAGCTCGACCACAGAGGCCGGCCTGACGTTAACGTTCTGGGTGGCGAAATAAACAATTGTCCTTTGACTATGTAATTGTCATTATACCTTACTTTCTTTCTTCCTTACAATCTTTAGTATTACAGTCATAGAATTCGCGTATTTTAAATATTATATGTTTCGTTATGTCCTGTGTTTGATACTATCCGTCTCGTAAATTATAATTTAAAACTGTAATTTAACGTGTTTGGGGATACTGCAGTCCACCAGGACCTTACCACCACAGACAGCCTACTGTTATTTCGTTCCACATTTACTACAGTGTCAAATCTTCTGACCTCCCTAACAAAAAATGTGTCTCTCACATGTAAATACCGAAAACAATATTATAAATGTGCTCATCACGAAGTAACATTTTCTAAAAATGAAGTCCTTGACTAACCGCTCACTGAACAAAAATGCAAGAAGAATTTCAATAATAATATTATCAATGACAAAGTTTTGCATTTTACAAGAAAAATAAATCATAATAGTAATAGAATCATCAGAAGTTTCCAGGTTCGAATCCTGACACGGTCACCAACTGGAAGTTTCGTATCCTACAGTTACAGTGAGTGAAATACTACAATTGGTTTACTACACTGGTGTCCAAAATTAAAGCAACAAACGAATATTTTGCAAGGTAGCGTTTATTTTGCTACAAAACAGTATAAGCAGGTGATAGTAAAACTGAGACAATGTAAAGAATACAGAACGTAAACAATTGGTACGTGCATAACTGTAGACAAAAACTTACGGATTAGTACACACATTGCGACAACTGGTTAATGTGCTCAGTATGGGGTGTGATCACCTCTGGCACCAGCACAGGCCTCACAAAGACGGGGAATGCTGTGAATGGTGCCATCAATCTCATGTTGAGGCAATAGCGCCCATTCTTTCTGCAGATCTGCTCGCAACTCTTCGAGAGAGGTTGGTGGATGCTGACGTGATGTAACCCTAGTGCATCCCAGACATGCTCTATGAGATTCAAATCGGGAGAACGAGCAGGCCACACCGTACGCGCAGTTTTCCAAGTAAACATCAACCACCCGTCGTCTATAAGGTCGAGTATTAACGTCCTTCAGTACAAAGTCTGGGCCCACAGCACCTCGCAACAACTGCACTTGAGGTCCTTGGATGCTGCCACAATACCTGACAGCAGTTAAAACTTGCCGATTCACTCGTGCAATTTCACGAAAAGGTGTTCAAGTGGTCCTCGTCGATATCTCTCTTACCACAATGTTTGGGCCCCGAAATCGTGTTCCACATTCCCTCCAGAGAGGAGGCCGTCAAAAATCACTCTCCATACCGAATCGGGGTTCATCTGTGAAAAGAGCATCAACCCACTGTTCAACCGTCCAGGTGGCTTGTCGATTACTCCACTTTAGAGGCCCCCTTCTTGAACATGCATCAGAGGTTCACACACAGCAAGTCTCCAACAACAAAGGCCACTCTGCTGAAGCCTTCTGCACATCTTCTGCCTCGATACCACACGTCCAGCGGATGCTGCGTGGTCAGACGCCATTTGCCGTGCAGCACTATCGCGGTACAGTTTTGCCCTTACAGCCAAAGAACAGTCCTCTCTTTGTGACCCAACACGTGGTCGTCCCTGCCCTGGTCTTCGGGATACAGTTTCAGTCTCTATAAACTGTCACCACATCCGAGAAACAACACAGCGAATTCTTTTGTTGTTTAAATAGTATAAATCCTAAAATCCAGTTAACCATGGGAGTGGAGAAAGACAATGCAATATCCTTCTTGGATGTCTTCGTAATGAGACAGAATGATGGCAGCTTGAAACATAAAGCCTTTCGGAAGGTTACACATACTGACAGATACTTGCATAAGGATTCCAATCATCAACCTCAATAGAAAATAGGTGTAATTAAAAGACTAGTGGACAGAGATAAAAGGATTTGTGCGCCAGAATACCTGGACGCCGACTTAAAACATCTAAAGCAGGCTTTTGAGAAGAATGGGTACTCCAGAGTTTTACCCCCGAACAACAGGAGGCCTAAGGACAACGATAGGACACAGCGATGGAAGAACACGGTTTCTCCACCCTTCATCAAAAAAGTAACGGACCAAATCGGCAAGATTTTAAGAAAACATAACGTTCGACCGATTTTCAGGCCAACTAAGAAAATAGGCCAAGCACTTTGTTCCGTTAAGGATAAACGTCCCCCACTGTCTGCAAGTGGTGTATACAAGACTCCGTGTACATGTGGTAGGGTCTACATTGGAAGTACAGAGAGAAATGTGAAAACACGGTCGAAGGAACATAAAAGTCTTTGCCGACTGGGGAAAACAGACAAGTCAGCCGTGGCAGAACATGCTTTTCAGTCGGGTGATCACGTAGTGAAATTTTCGGAAACTGAAGTTTTATGTACTATGACGAACTATTATTATCTACGGCTATATAGAGAAGCCATCGAAATATATAAACATGGGGATAATTTTAACAGAAAAGAAGAAAACTCAGCGATATATGGGCAGTGACGCTACAGATTCGATGAGAAGTTTTTATCTTGGACGTACTGTGATCGATAGTTATATTTTATCCTTGACAAGGTTTATCTCTGCTATCACGTGAAATCCAGACCACGCCCACTTTCCACGGTATTTAGGCCGTACTTCGACGTCCGACTCGTCAGTTGGCAAGACTCAGCACAACCAGGAGCACCTCCGAAGATGTCCAACGTAGCTTTGGACGACACGTCAGGGGCAGAAGAGTTCCATGGAGCACGGCCATAGAACCCGGAAGAATTCTCGGCACCTGAAACATCCGGTCGTGAAAGCCTCCATTGTATGATTCACATTAAGCCATACGGCCACATCAGTTTCCGACCGTCCTTGCTTCCATTTTTCCTGTGGCCCTCCACCGCAGAGAGTATGGATGGCATCTTCTCTGTGCCGTACTGCACCGTCTGTGACTGTGTACACAGCGATTGTGAATGTGGGAGTATCGGGAAAACACTACCCAGTTTGATAGATGCCCTGAGTCCACCGTTGGTGTGGTTGTTCCGTTGACCAGAATGCCATCTTCCGTGCAGAACACGGTCGTACAGACATCTGTTGACATTTGGTATGATTATGTCCTGAATTAGAGACAGGATTGGGAAATAGTTGTTTGTTGCTTTTATTTTAGACACCAGTGTTGTAACCTCCCCACAGGAAAATTATTTAAATGATAATTGAAAATGGAGCCAGGCGTAACCTCCCAACAGAATAATGTTTAATAAAAAATGTGAAATGGTGCCAAATGTAACCTCCCAAAAGAAATAATAATATCTGGTAAATTTTATAAGGGCAGCAGCGCTGACCTTCGGCCCTGTGAAATAATTAAACCTGATAAATTTTATAAGGACAGCAGCGCTGACCTTCGGCCCTGTATTCTGAATAAAAAAGCAAAAATTCTTACCTCAATAAAAACTGCATCTATATCTGCTCGTATCTATCGGCACAGCTTCGTGCAATGCTTGCGTATATTTAATTTTGATTCTTGGAAGGAATGCATAGGAAATATTCTTTAAATTGAAATAAATACTTTTTCTTCAAAAGAGTGGCAAAATTCTTTAAATTGAAATGAATACATTTCTTAAAAAGAGTTACTTTATAAAAAATTATTATTGGGGCATCTTTTCTGAACAAATTAAATTATAATTGACATACATTATAGATATGCGAAATGCTGCTTCATTACCTTCTACAACAATACTTATGGTCCACCACAATCCTGACCAGAGTCGCAAGAAAAACACGCTGTCGACGCATGCCGACGCCTGCTCAGTACAACCGTCCACTCGCTACTACTGTCGACTGACTACTACTGTTCCTGCCGACTCGCTACACGCAACTGTATCCGACTTCTACTACACACAGAGTACAACTGAACACGCGCGCGGTCAAGCGCAGACTAGCAACGATAAATAACTCTCTGGTCAGAGATTCTGTCATGCCTCGCCATCGCTGGTAATGAATACATACGTGTTTCAGTGTATTATTTAAACAGAGTGAATATTTAAGTGCATTTTTTAAAGATTTTTGACTAAGATTGATTGTTTAATGTGAATAATGTCATTCACAATTAATGTACAAGCGAAACGGACTGTTAAAGAATATGCAGTGGTGGACAAATATATGTAAACACCACAAACACGACATATTACACTGTTGGCATTCAAAACAGCTCCCAGGCATCTCGGAATGGCTAAATACAGGTACTATACGGTTTTTAAGGCAATCTCATGCAATTCTTCCTGCAAAATAGTTCACGCAACGATGATGAAGATGGATAGCGATTACGTACCCTTCTCCCCAAAGTAGACCACAAAGGCTCTGTAGTGGTGAGACACACGGTGGATGTGGTGGCCTGGAGGGATGCAAAAATTCATCCTCGTTCTCAAAAAAAACAGTCCTGGACGATGGTACCTGTGTGAGAAGAGGCCCTGTGTTCTCGGAACACAGCATCACCGTTGGGGAACAAACATGGTAGTGTAAGATGGACCTGACGAGCCAAAATGGTCACATAATCCTTGGCATTAATTCGACCTTTCAGGGTGACCTCGGGTCCATGAAACACAAAGATAGGGAGGTCCGAATCATCACTGAACCCCCGCCATAGATCACTGTTGGGACATAAACTCGCCCACAAGTTTGAAACAGTGTAAAACAGGACTCATTCGACCAAATGACGTTCCTCCATTGCTCCATAGCCCGGGTTTATAGCTTTGGTACCACGTTTTCCTATTACAGGCATTTGGATCACTAATGAGTGGCTTTGGAATCCCATCTCGCTATGCAGTTCCCTGAACATCGTACTCCCTGCGCTTTGTTTCGATGCTGACAGGGCTCTGGAGTGCGACATTCAGTTCTGCAGTGACTTTTGCAGTTGTCGATTTAGTTTTCGTCACAGCGCTCTTCAATGATATTCAGTCGCGATCACTCAATACACATTTTCTTCCACGTTGTGACTTATCAGATGGTGTCTATCCGCTTTCAATTTACGCGGTATAAATTTTCGATACGATGCCTCTTGGAACAATAAACACTTCAGCAACCTTGGTTGCGGAAACACCGTCTATACGACTAGCAAAAATTTGCCCCAGTTAAAATTCACTTAACTCCGACATAACGCTCTCATAACTACACAGAACACTGTTCTCACCACAAATGACACAACGTATTGAGGACACCGTGCAGATGCTGTTAGTGGTCAAATACAACAGCGCAACCTGCAGGATTGGCTAGTATTTGCATTTATGTTCAGATACGTAAGTTGAAACTTAAATAGTGGCAACGATTTATTCACAACCGATACAAAAGAGTTACATGTTAGCACCTGTTACTGTCCTTCAAAGTAGTCACCAGCGTTGTGTAGAACCCGTTGCCAGCGATGTGGAAGGCGTAGTATACCGTTAGCAGAGACTGTTCTGTTGATGGTGCCAATGGAGCGGTCTATTGCCTGTCGAATCTCTGGAACAGTTCTGAAGCGAATGCCACGAAGTGGTTCCTTCATCTTCGGAATCAAATCAAAGTCACAAGGACTTCCGTCCGCGGAGTATGGTGGATGGTACAGTACTTCCCAGTCCCATCGACCGAACAAAGTAGCCACAGCTTGTTATCCTAACGCATTATGTTCCTCCACGGCAGACCGTCAATGCGAAGTATTACTGTTCGTTTTTGGAGCATCACCTGCGACCAGCTTTGTGAAAGAAGAGGCGACACCTTCTGAGCAACTCACCCATCATTTTGCACGACAATGCATGGGCGTATACAGCGCCAGCTCTGGCTGCTCTGTTCGGTCGATGGGACTGGGAAGTACTGTACCATCCACCATACTTCCCGGACTTAAGTCCTTGTGACTTTTATTTGATTCCAACGACGAAGAAACTACTTCGTGGCATTCGTTTCAGAACTGTTCCAGAGATTCGACAGGCAGTAGACCGCTCCATTCCCATCATCAACAGAACAGGCTCTGCCAACAGTATACTACGCCTTCCACATCGCTGGCAACGGGTTCTACACAACGCTGGTGACTACTTTGAAGAACAGTAACAGGTGCAAACATGTATCTCTTTTGTACCGGTTGTAAATAAATAATTGCCACAATTTAAGTTCCAACCCTCGTATTCTAGGACATAAAACTGAAAGAAAGCAATGCTGTACTATGCCTGGTAGGCAGTAATCGGCCAATGGACTGTCTTGGTTCTGACCATGTGGCTACCAAAACCTTCGCATGTTTAATCTGTATTTCTTGCTAATTCTATTACTAAAATAGGTAGAAAATCCGTTTCAACAAAAAAAGAGTAGAATCTGTGGACGCAGACGGCATGTAATGAACAAGCGTGAGACAAATGTACAAAATCGATTAAACAGACATAAGAAGAGGAAGATGCAACTGCGTTATTGACACTCAACAAACTCATACACGACCTACTTTGAGGCAAACACACATATGTTCATCATGTCTTTCGTGTAGTTCACTCCCGGACAACGTATTCGAAAAAAAGACACATTTTGGTCAAGAAAGAAAGTCGGGAAGTCTATTACTATACAGGGTGATTCAAAAAGAATACCACAACTTTAAAAATGTGTATTTAATGAAAGAAACATAATATAACCTTCTGTTATACATCATTACAAAGAGTATTTAAAAAGGTTTTTTTTTCACTCAAAAACAAGTTCAGAGATGTTCAATATGGCCCCTCCAGACACTCGAGCAATATCAACCCGATACTCCAACTCGTTCCACACTCTCTGTAGCATATCAGGCGTAACAGTTTGGATAGCTGCTGTAATTTCTCGTTTCAAATCATCAATGGTGGCTGGGAGAGGCGGCCGAAACACCATATCCTTAACATATCCCCATAAGAAAAAATCGCAGGGGGTAAGATCAGGGCTTCTTGGAGGCCAGTGATGAAGTGCTCTGTCACGGGCTGTCTCCCTTGAACCAATTTCAGACGGTAAGGTTTCATAACTAACCTTTTTCGTAGGACTCTCCATACAGTTGATTGTGGAATTTGCAGCTCTCTGCTAGCTCTGCGAGTCGATTTTCCTGGGCTGCGAACAAATGCTTGCTGGATGCGTGCTACATTTTCATCACTCGTTCTCGGCCGTCCAGAACTTTTCCTTTTGCACAAACACCCAATCTCTGTAAACTGTTTATACCAACGTTTAATACACCACCTATCAGGAGGTTTAACACCATACTTCGTTCGAAATGCACGTTGAACAACTGTCGTCGATTCACGTCTGCTGTACTCAATAACACAAAAAGCTTTCTGTTGAGCGGTCGCCATCTTAGCATCAACTGACGCTGACGCCTAGTCAACAGCGCCTCAAGCGAACAAATGTACAACTAAATGAAACTTTATAGCTCCCTTAATTCGCCGACAGATAGTGCTTAGCTCTGCCTTTTGTCGTTGCAGAGTTTTAAATTCCTAAAGTTGTGGTATTCTTCTTGAATCACCCTGTATATTCGTATGTGGTCGAAATACCATGAATGAAAATTTTCACGAAATGTAATGCACATATTATCATATAAATCGCACTTCGAAATGCTCTGTGTTATCATATGTACATACTCGTAGCGAAGCCTATGATTTCTCCTCACTCAACTAAGTAACAACTCGTCAAAGTTGGTGCGAAAAGTGGCAACTGACCATGAATAAAGAAAAAGTGTGAAGTTACTCACATGTGTACTAAAAGTAACCCCCTAAATTTCGATTACGCTATAAGTCACACAAATCTTAAGACTGAAATTCAACTAAAGGGATTAGGGAATACAACTACAAATAACCTAAATTGAAACGACCACATAGATAATGTTGTGGGTAGAGCAAATCAAAGACTACGATTCATTGGCAGAACACTTAGAAGGTGCAACAGATCAACTAAAGAGGCTGCTTACACTAGACTTGTCCGCCGTATTCTGGAGTATTGCTGTGCAGTGTGGGATCCGCATCAGGTGGGACTGACGGATGACATCGAAAAACTTCAAAGAAGGTCGGTTCGTTTTGTATTATTGCGAAATAGGGGAGGTAGTGCCACAGTAATGATACGTGAATTGGAGTGGCAATCATTAAAAGAAAGGCGATTTTCTTTGCAACGGGATCTTCTCATGAAATTTCAATCACAGTTTTCTCCTCCGATTGTGAAAACTTTCTTTTGGCACCCACATACATAGGGAGAAATGTCCATCACGATAAAATAAGAGAAATCAGGGTTCGCACAGAAAAATTTAAGTGCTCGTTTTTCCTGTGCGCCGTTCGAGAGTGGAACGGTAGTGAGACAGCTTGAAAGTGGTTCATTGAACCCTCTGACCTGCACTTAATTGTGAATAGCAGAGTAATCACGTAGATGTAGATGAGAAAACTGACTCAGGCAGTATCAGAGAGCATCCTCATTTCGCAAAAGTCGCACAGATTCTGGCCTCGTTAGTGACTTTCTGGTAAGTCAAAGGGCTTGGTGCTCAATAGCCACAATGTGGTACGTAAAATACCGAATTTACAGGAATATCCTCTACAGGAATTTATGACTGGACTACACATTTCAGCGTAACACATTCCTAAACAATTACGAAATACGCGGCCGAGAAGCGACTACAACACCAGCATATGCATTCACGCAAAGGAACAATGCATGAAACTCCAAAAGTTTGGAACGCTAATTTACAAAACATGATACGTACGGAACACATTATAATAAAACAGCGCAAGACAAAGGTTTTATGCAATGAATGAACAGGGCAATATTAAAGCTGGCTAGTTGTCTGAGGGCCCCGTGAGCGTTGAAGAAGACCCACACAAGGAAATATTTTAAATAGCAGTTTCATGAATCTTTCATTGGAATATAGCTGAAATAACCAAACTGAGTGGAGATCCGTAACGACAAAGTTAATCCTAATTCTTTCTTTCTTGCTCAAGCTCAGCACGGCAAAAGCGCGTATCACTCAAGTACCGCTCCCCTCCCCACTCCTCTCCCCCCCTCCTCCCCCTCAAGAGACGGAAGCTCTATCGCATGCAGCATCTGTGAGCCAAAGGTCCAGCCGCAGAATAGACAGTATACAGAAAGGGAAGCAGAGAGCGGTCCTTTGATGTATATGAAGTCAAGCTTTGCGCTCGACGCCATATTGAAACAAAATAAACGCGAAACGATAGCTGCTTACTACTACGGCTTGGAATGGACGTTCTTACGAAGTGAAGATGTAGCTGTGAAGTAACCTAACCGACTAAATGAAAACTTTTACGAAGGGAAACGCCAATGAAACAAATTGCGCTAGTCTTCATTCTAAAACTTCTCGCATAAGCTTTTAAATTCAACACTGTTCACATGTGCAAACTGTGGACTACCCTTGCTCCCTCCCTACCCGGCCCCCTTCGGCGCGCCTCCCACCCATCTCCCCCCTCTCTACCCCTCCCTCCCTACTTCACTTCACCCTCATCTCCTTGAGCCTGGCAGATCCTCCGTTTTGATCATCGTCAGTGTTGTGTTTAGTGCTGTTTCTCCTGTACGTGGAGAGGTGTGATTTTAATTGTGTGCTGGCCTTGTACTTAGTGTTACTGTCAGTGTTTGTTATGTGCTACCCCCCCCCCCCCCCCCCCCCATCCGTCGATACTTTTATGCTCCGGTCATATTGTGCCTTGTGTTCTTTTAATTGTCCCAGTGTGTGGTTTTTATTTGTGTGCACTACTTTTTTACGGTTTTTATCTCCATTTTACAGTCGCCCCTTTTTTGTATCTATGTTCACCATGTTTTCTGCTTGGTTATTTTTAAATGTCTTCTATTGTTTGTTCTACGTCTTTCGGCTGAAGAGCAGCGCATATCCTACTGCCAACCCGCCCCGATGGAGAATTGAAATACAATAAAGGAAAAAAAAAAGAAACTGCCCCTGCTGTTAGCTTCAGATGACAATGAAGCTGACTTTTTTTTGTAAATATTATTTTTTTTCCCCTGCAGTTATTTCGTTTTACTTCTTAAGTTTTGTTTTCTGGGACACTGAGTTGATAAATCAACTTCAATTATAACAGAAACAGCTGTTATGGGGCACTATGTAGGAGTTGTGCTGTTTTTAGCAGCACTGTAATTTTCATTTACGTGCTCAACTTAAAAGTAACACATAGGTATTACTTTAAATGAAGTAGGCTGCATGAAAATTTAATACATGCAAATGTTTTGAATTAGGCACAGGTCTAAAAGTCCACTCTAATGTGGTGTGCAATATGCATCACATTCGAGGACGAAGTCTTTCGCGATGACACTGGTGTATAAAACATTCTCGGAGTTCTTGCCGCGTCAGTTCAGGGTGAAACATCCACCATTGTCCACTGATTGTCAATTGCTCCTGACCAAGACGATAGTGGGAATCGTCGAAAGCTCGAGGTTTTACTCGGAACTGACGCGGCTAGAACTCTGAGAATGTTTTACAAATCATATTGTTTTAACAAATTACGACGTGTAAGTGTCTCAAAGAAACTGTTGTCAAGCTTCATGCAAAATACGAGATTTTTTAAAGTCTTTCCGTTATGTAACTGTTGGAGTGGAATGCCTTCTTCATATTTCTCTTCATCATTTTCTTCCACCAATAAGTACAACAATAAATCGCGATCACTAATTTGAGAAACGTGCGGCTGCTTCAACGCAATGTTCACGACTGAGCTGCAGGCTGTTAGCACTTGGTGCCACCAGCGCTCAAATAAAATATTTTAACTTCCATTTTCTATATTCCGTAGAGAGATAGGGCTTTCATACCAACTTTAAAATTAATTTTGATATCTTAACTAAATTTATTACACGGCAATGTGTCACCAAAAATTTTATGCTGCAGCGCACTTGCAACTTAAGTACCACAGTAACTATGACCAATATCGAAAAAACAGGCACTCCACCATAGATCTGTGATAAGAAACTGCAAGATCCGAAAGAAATCATTTTCATACGCCTTTTAGTTTCCTCAGAATCGAATGAGAGATATTAAACAGAGTATTAAAGAACACTACCAAAAAAGAAACAAGTCGGTTTTAATTTTTTAAAGGAAAAGGAGATGCTCAGTGGAAAACTAACTTCAGGAGTTGACGTTGGTTTGCTTCATTTCAGCACGGTATTCGCTACAATTTAGTGAACTTTTATTGTTTACAGCAAGAAAATCGGCAAACTTATTTTTCTCATGCACTACTTTGTGGAAACCATTCGATACTTCCATGTGTGGTCTTTTCTCTTACTAGCGCTTATCATATTTCTAACTTCAACAGTACGTCAAACAGCAGCTAAAATGCACAGCTAATACAACAAAGATCCGTTCGCCTTTGACTTGAGACACAGCTGTTTACTAGGTTTCAATATGACGGACTTCGCTCATCCATTCACACTAAATTTTGGTTCATGGATTGCAGCCGAGTTTCAACCCTGTATGATTTCTGTGACCTGGCTCTTTGTTCATATGTTTCCACTGAGTCACTAATCTTAAAGCCTAAGATAAACCACTTGGCCAATTGACACAGACTGCGCTTAGTTCGACTGTCATTTGTCTTACTGGACTGCAGCTAACGTGCCATCTGTAAGCAGCGTGAAACCCAGAGTGTACGTGAGAAACACGGAGTTAAACAGAGAAGGGTAGTGGCACTGCAGACTTACGCTGCACGTTGTTTTGAAGCCAGAGTGGACGAGGCCTGCCGCCATTTTCAATGGCCCAAAACATTAGCAGATTGCTGTTTACGATTGCTTCTTGTTCATTATTTCTGTCATGTGCGCGCAACAACTGCTTTAAACACTAAAAGTTGTAGAGCTTACTTGAATAACATAGTGCCAAGAAGGCAATTCCGAACGTTTTTCTGTTCTTGAACGCGTATTTCCTCTTGTAATATGACTCAGAGTGGCGTCGCAGGGAAATATGGCTGTGTGAATGCGGTGAGGCTAATGTTCTTGGCTAGTTAAGGTGTCGGACATTGGCTCAAGTTTTTGGCGCAATGCCATATCCCTTTCTTTTTTTACCTCCCTAGTGAGAAACGCAAAACTCTTTATGATTAATGGAAAGCTCCACCTCTGCTCACGCATGCCGAATATATGTGCACCTCTAGATATGAATAATGAAATATCACACAAAAATCTAATTGTACCTTGTTACTGAATCGGCCTCACGTGGCAAGAAATAGCTAGTGGAAATTGAGTTTTACGTCTACAATCTTAACCAACGACATTATTTAATGACCATACCCTTAGCTTGTAAGTAGGCTGTTTAGGTTTTTATGTTGGTAACGCCACGTAGCGCTCTGTATGAAAATCACTGACTGTGCTGTGCGCAGTCTGTGGCTGTTTGGCATTGTTGTAATATTCGCTATTGTAGTGTTGGGCAGTTGGATGTGAACAACGCGTAGCGTTGAGCAGTTGGAGGTGAGCCGCCAGCAGTGGTGGATGTGGGGAGAGAGATGGCAGAATTTTGAGAGCGGACGATCTAGGCGTGTGTCCATCAGAAAGAGCAAATTTGTAATACTGGATATCATGAAATGATATATTAATATGGTGACTTTTGAACATTATTAAGGTAAATACATTGTTTGTTCTCTATCAAAATCTTTCATTTGCTAACTATGCCTATCAGTAGTTAGTGCCTTCAGTAGTTAGAATCTTTTATTTAGCTGGCAGTACTGGCGCTCGCTGTATTGCAGTAGTTCGAGTAAAGCAGATTTTTGTGAGGTAAGTGATTCATGATAGGTATAGGCTATTGCTAGTCAGGGCCATTCATATGTAGGGATTGTTGAAAGTCAGATTGCGTAGCGCTAAACATATTGTGTGTCAGTTTAGTGTTGATCAGAATAAGTAAAGAGCGAAATGTCTGAGTACGTTCAAGTCTGCTCAGCTGTTTGAAAACCAAATAACGTAAGAGGTTTATTATCATCACAGTAATTCATAAATTTTTCTAAGGGGACGTTTCAAGCTGACCATCAACTCATTATTGATAATGGTGAGAATACCTTCCAAATATTTATAATAAAACTACTAAGGCCTATAACTTAACTACTTCAAATAAAAAAATAAAGTTATGGCTTTTAAGTTTCATGACCCAAAGATAAGAAAAACTGCGATAAAAAATCAGTAAATAGATACTAACTTCCAAATTTTGAATGATTTGGTGATGAGACGACTCACATTAACGGAAATCGATGTATTCCCTGATGATGGAAATTGAGATATGAAATAAAATGCATTGTATTCAGTAAGAGGATGGTAATGACTGCCAAAGGTGTAACAGACGTTTAATTTATATGCATAATCTGTAGTTGCGGACTTTTGAGTGTAAAATATGCAAGGAGTTGTAAGATGGAAAGATTTTGCCACAATACAATTAACATTCTTGAAGATTTATTTTACATTAGACCGGATTAATCATTTCGTTGGCTGTTAATGGCTAGCATGACATACTAACAGTTTCTCTGATACTGTATATCGGAGTTAATTATGGCTGAGCACTGAAAGAAAGGGCCAAGTGATCTGCCGTTGCTCAGAAGCCTCTCTCGGCTAAGGGGGGCATCTTGTAGTGTTCTTCAGGGGCGGACATTCATAGCCATGAAAGAGATCAGCGTGTGCTGCCAGTGGTTTATATGGTGCCAGAGTCTGCAGATCCCCCATAGCGTAGACAGAGCAAGTAGGAGGTGCTCTCAGGCGAGACGAAAAGGTTTCACAATAGCAAACCTGGAGAAAGAGCATCGAGGCGTAAGAGTGAACAGGACATCCTTTTAGCGTGAAGGGATGCTCAGCGTAACAAACGATGATCGCAAGCTGACCTCTGAGGAATCTTCTCAAGGGCAGCATGGGAGCATACCCCCAATAAAATAAAATACAGGGTGGTCCATTGATCGTGACCGTGCCAAATATCTCACGAAATAAGCGTCAAACGAAAAAACTACAAAGAACGGAACTTGCATAGCTTGAAGGGGGAAACCAGATGGCGCTATGGCTGACCCGCTAGATGGCGCTGCCATAGGTCAAACGGATATCAACTGCGTTTTTTTTATAGGAACACCCATTTTTTATTACATATTCGTGTAGTACGTAAAGAAATATGAGTGTTTTAGTTAGACCACATTTTTCGCTTTGTGATAGATGGTGGGCCGGCCGTTGTGACCGAGCGGTTCTAGGCGCTACAGTCTGGAACCGCACTACCGCTATGGTCGCAGGTTCGAATCCTGCCTCGGGCATGGATGTGTGTGATGTCCTTAGGTTAGTTAGATTTAAGTAGTTCTAAGTTCTAGGGGACTGATGACCTCAGAAGTTAAGTCCGATTACGCTCAGAGCCATTTGAACCATTTGATAGATGGCGCTGTAATAGTCACAAACGTATAAGTACGTGGTATCACGTAACATTCCGCCAGCGCGGACGGTATTTGCTTTGTGATACATTACCCGTGTTAAAATCGACCGTTTACAAATTGCGGAAAAGGTCGATATTTTGTTGATGTATGGCTATTGTGATCAAAATGCCCAACGGGCGTCTGCTATGTATACTGTTCGGTATCCTGGACGACATCATCCAAGTGTCCGGACCGTTCGCCGGATAGTTACGTTTTTTAAGGAAACAGGAAGTGTTCATCCACATGTGAAACGTCAACCACGATCTGCAACAAATGATGATGCCCAAGTAGGTGTTTTAGCTGCTGTCGCGGCTAATCCGCACATCAGTAGCAGACAAATTGCGCGAGAATCGGGAATCTCAAAAACGTCGGTGTTGAGAATGCTACATCAACATCGATTGCACCCGTACCATATTTCTGTGCACCAGAAAATGCATGACGACGACTTTGAACGTCGTGTATAGTTCTGCCACTGGGTACAGAGAAATCACGGGACGATGACAGATTTTTTGCACGCGTTCTATTTAGCGACGAAGCGTCATTCACCAACAGCGATAATACGCACTATTGGGCAACGGAAAATCCACGATGGCTGCGAGAAGTGGAACATCAGCGACCTTGGCGAGTTAATGTATGGTGCGGCATTATGGTAGGAAGGATAATTGGCCTCCATTTTATCGATGGCAATCTAAATGGTGCAATGCATGCTGATTTCCTACGTAATGTTCTACCGATGTTAGTAAAAGATGTTTCACTGCATGACAGAATGGCGATGTACTTCCAACATCATGGATGTCCGGCACATAGCTCGCGTGCGATTGAAGCCCTATTGAATAGCATATTACATGACATGTGGATTGGTCGTCGAAGCACCATACCATGGCCCGCACGTTCACCGGATCGGACGTCCCCGGATTTCCTTCTGTGGGGAAAGTTGAAGGATATTTGCTATCGTGGTCCACCGACAACGCCTGACAACGTGCGTCAGCGCATTGTCAATGCGTGTGCGAACATTACAGAAAGCGAACTACTCGCTGTTGAGAGGAATGTCGTTACACGTATTGCCAAATGCATTGAGGTTGACGGACATCATTTTGAGCATTTATTGCATTAATGTGGTATTTACAGGTAATCACGCTGTAACAGCATGCGTTCTCGTGTTATGGTACTTTTCTTATCTTATTTAATTTCTTATTACTAATTGTTATCTTGTTTATTTTTATTAAAGAAGACTACACATTGATCTTGCCAAAAGCCGAGAAGCGATTCTTCTTAGTGTTGTAGCTCTCTGCGGCACTCTGGGATGCTCCTCTGGGGCACTCTGGGATGCTCCCTGGGACATCACAGTAGTTAAATAAGTCATTAAATAAATCAGTGTTGGATGGTTTTAGGCGTGGGGATGGTGGGTGGGCATTTCTGTCTGATCACTGGACTTAGAGTATTCAGCGAGTGAAATGAGCCAGCAGCAGCCAGAACACCAAGGACAGCTGATAAGACGTCACGCGTGCCTTATCGTGACGTCACTTCCGCTGATAAGTTTGATTTTCGAGCAACACGGGCTAAGTAAATATATATAGCGGTGCCGGAGGCGCTCAGCCAGAGCTGAATACTCTAAGTTTATTTAATAATGGACCTTAATAATAAAACAAAATTGAAGTTTTTAAGTTAATAAAGTTGTAATATAACCTAATAGCCTAAAATGATTTTCGGGCAACACGGGCTTAGTAAATCTAAAGCCCGTGTTGTTGCCCGTTATCCTTTTTTTAGCTATCATCAACGTTCTGTATTTTAATTTAAAAAACCTACCTGTTACCAACTGTTCGTCTAAAATTGTGAGCCATGTGATTGTGACTATTACAGCACCATCTATCACAAAGCGAAAAAAGTGTTCCAACTAAAACATTCACATTTCTTCACGTACTACACGAATATGTAATAAAAAATGGGGGTTCCTATTTAAGAAAACGCAGGTGATATCTGTTTGACCTATGGCAGCACCACCTAGCGGGCCAACCATAGCGCCATCTGGTTTCCCCCTTCAAGCTAGACAAGTTTCGTTCTTTGTAGTTTTTTCGTTTGACGCTTATTTCGTGAGATATTTGGCCCGGTCACGATCAATGGACCACCCTATATAATAAAATAAAATAAACACGTTAAGGAGGGGAAGTGAAGAAGCCTTCCAGTAATTCTGCTGAAAGCAGTACGTGCTTCAGGTGACTGATTGACTGGCAGATTCGTGAGCCATGCAGGGGAGGTAATGTTTTTGTAATGGCCACTGGGATTCGTCACTTGGAGCCCAAAGGTGCACGCCGCATGACCAGCTGGAAGCGGCGTAGGTCGGGAGATAAGGACCCTTCCCTGCATGGCATTTGCCTCTGAAGATCGCTAGAAGGGAATTCGCTGGAGATAACCCCATCGGAGGAGCTGGTGGCCAAATTTTAAGAAGTGTTGCTTTCGACACGGGAAGTGTGTGAGTCGTTTCTGCGTGTAAGGAGTTGTTATTATGTTTACTCGCGTAACGATTCTTTTAGCTATCTGTGGAGTCCGACACACATTTAAATGCTTCTTTACAGGGAAAGACGGGAGTCAAATTACTCTTCGACTGGATTTTCTCATGTCGAGGACTCGGAAGGAGAGATCCGTTTTACTTGGTAAAAACTTCCTAAGGGCAAGATCGCACGAATATTTCTTTATTTGCAACAATCGCCGATTTCGACAGACTCTGCTCACCAGAAGATGACAGCAAAGTCTGCCAAAATTGGTTGTTATAAGCAAAGTAATATCTACACGATCGTGGCTTTAGAAAGTTTTTACCAAATTTCTGTTCCTGGCTAGTGAGCAAACAGAAATCTTGACTGGTGCTCTGCCTTGTACTGAAGTAATTTCAGCGCCAGGCGTTTGGGGACTGCATATTGCGTCCACTGAATTGCAGAGAATTGCAGGTACGCCAGATACCTTGTCTGCATAGTGGCCAAAGCCCCAACTGCTATCCATACTTTAATCGATATGTGCATTTCAGTTCGGTGGATAGGGAGACCTTCACAGTAAATGGGTAGTGTTCCATTTACTTGCCCACTGAATTTTATTCTGAAAGAGCCATTCGGTGTGAAACACTTCTGTTCCTCACCACTAATCAGTATTATCAAAATTTTTGTCCATAT
This sequence comes from Schistocerca piceifrons, assembly GCF_021461385.2. Taxonomy (NCBI): domain Eukaryota; kingdom Metazoa; phylum Arthropoda; class Insecta; order Orthoptera; family Acrididae; genus Schistocerca; species Schistocerca piceifrons. The sequence continues at coordinate 1,135,987,687 of NC_060138.1, read as the reverse complement.
AGTAATGCGGGGACATTGTCTAATATCAAACATATGTTCTAATAATGTAGAAATTGCGTTGAATCCTATATTGTGTATTTCATACTTGTACAGTTTTCGCATTTTAATTCTTTTTCAGGATGTACAAGCTACAGTACCCCGTTGTAATTCATTGTAGTAGCATCCCGAAAAGAATGATTGGTGTGATGTATTAAACTGAAGTGAAATAAGACCACAACCTGATTCTTCGTTTTATGGAAATTGATAGGTGTTGGTTGTCAATGGCAGGGACAGTTTAATCATTTATGGGTGAGAGAATTCCATTACAGAGACTTAATTAGGCAGCCACACATATGTTACACACTGGAAGTTTATAGAGATATCTGTCTCTTTTTCTTCTTCTTCTTCTTCTTCTTCCGCTTTGCCTTTATTCCCCTTGCCTCTACTGGGTCGGCATTACTGTGTTGGTTTTGGCAACGTTAGTGACAGTTGTTGGGCGGATGTTCATCCACGTGTCCTAATGCCTTTTTGGGTGTAACCAGGTTCCAGTGCTCGTTTGCTAAAGTATTTAAATTTGGACAAAGTGAAGAAGGCGTAGCTGAATTAATTTGCACTTAGCTTTTTGGTTTTGCTGAAGTTTTTGGCGATGTCTCCATGGCTGCTGCTGTTGCTGCTGCTGCTTCTTGTCCAATTTTGTAAAAATAGATTGTGGTAAGAGGTTTGACGTTTGTCTGTAAATAAAGAATGTTGGACATGATGTCATTTTCCAGCAGATGACTTACTTACAGATTCCGGTCACACTTTCACTGCTTGCTGGTTACAATATTCACATGTGTTAGTGATGAAAACAGTTTTTAGAGCAATCCTCAAAACGCGTCCACTTCCTGTCATATCTGATAACGAAATGCGTCATCTGCCTCGAGACGTCAAAGACCTTGTAGAACCTCCAGGTTCAGGCTGGAGTTGTTATTCTGGATTTTGCTTGCAAGCTACTGACGCAGGTTAATACTACTACAAAAACTAGAAAAATGTGGAACTTACACGTTGATAATAATGCGTGCAGTAACTATTGGTAATTATTTACGAGAATATGATGTTTGTATTGTGTTCAGAATGAGATTTTCACTCTGCAGCGGAGTGTGCGCTGATATGAAACTTCCTGGCAGATTAAAACTGTGTGCCCGACCAAGACTCGAACTCAGGACCTTTGCCTTTCGCGGGCAAGTGCTCTACCAACTGAGCTACCGAAGCACGACTCACGCCCGGTACCCACAGCTTTACTTCTGCCAGTACCTCGTCTCCTACCTTCCGAACTTTACAGAAGCTCTCCTGCGAACCTTGCAGAACTAGCACTCCTGAAAGAAAGGATATTGTGGAGACATGGCTTAGCCACAGCCTTGGGGATGTTTCCAGAATGAGATTTTCACTCTGCAGCGGAGTGTGCGCTGATATGAAACTTCCTGGCAGATTAAAACTGTGTGCCCGACCAAGACTCGAACTCGGGACCTTTGCCTTTCGCGGGCAAGTGCTCTACCAACTGAGCTACCGAAGCACGACTCACGCCCGGTACCCACAGCTGTACTTCTGCCAGTACCTCGTCTCCTACCTTCCGAACTTTACAGAAGCTCTCCTGCGAACCTTGCAGAACTAGCACTCCTGAAAGAAAGGATATTGTGGAGACATGGCTTAGCCACAGCCTGGGGGATGTTTCCAGAATGAGATTTTCACTCTGCAGCGGAGTGTGCGCTGATATGAAACTTCCTGGCAGATTAAAACTGTGTGCCCGACCAAGACTCGAACTCGGGACCTTTGCCTTTCGCGGGCAAGTGCTCTACCAACTGAGCTACCGAAGCACGACTCACGCCCGGTACCCACAGCTTTACTTCTGCCAGTACCTCGTCTCCTACCTTCCGAACTTTACAGAAGCTCTCCTGCGAACCTTGCAGAACTAGCACTCCTGAAAGAAAGGATATTGTGGAGACATGGCTTAGCCACAGCCTGGGGGATGTTTCCAGAATGAGATTTTCACTCTGCAGCGGAGTGTGCGCTGATATGAAACTTCCTGGCAGATTAAAACTGTGTGCCCGACCAAGACTCGAACTCGGGACCTTTGCCTTTCGCGGGCAAGTGCTCTACCAACTGAGCTACCGAAGCACGACTCACGCCCGGTACCCACAGCTTTACTTCTGCCAGTACCTCGTCTCCTACCTTCCGAACTTTACAGAAGCTCTCCTGCGAACCTTGCAGAACTAGCACTCCTGAAAGAAAGGATATTGTGGAGACATGGCTTAGCCACAGCCTGGGGGATGTTTCCAGAATGAGATTTTCACTCTGCAGCGGAGTGTGCGCTGATATGAAACTTCCTGGCAGATTAAAACTGTGTGCCCGACCAAGACTCGAACTCGGGACCTTTGCCTTTCGCGGGCAAGTGCTCTACCAACTGAGCTACCGAAGCACGACTCACGCCCGGTACCCACAGCTTTACTTCTGCCAGTACCTCGTCTCCTACCTTCCGAACTTTACAGAAGCTCTCCTGCGAACCTTGCAGAACTAGCACTCCTGAAAGAAAGGATATTGTGGAGACATTGTGTTGACAATGGTATACTTAATTTGACTTCGACGTGTTTTCCACTCTGATCGTCAAACAGGTGTTTTGCAGTTTTATGTTCTTCTTCAAACAGGTTGCATCTATATTATGTTCCATATCAAAATTTACAAATAATGAGTATTTTTGGTGTGAACAATCCTGTGAATAAGTGATACTTTTTAATTCAAAATTACGACGTAATTCTCATATTTCAAATTAAGGTATTTTCTATTTGAGATAGAACTGACACAGACTAGGAAGCGTTTCAGTGTTTCTGTCTCCCAAATTTTCGGATGAGGCACAAAATTCCAAAAGATGATTTAGATAATAATTTAACAACATTGCACAATTTGTAATTTTCGTATTTTGGTTCGTTATTGAAATTAACATGGCTAATTCTATGTTGTCAGTGCTCGGAAGTTCGTTTGCATGTAACATGCGTTTTGTCTGTTCCAAAAATTTTCATGATAACTGTATGGTTGCAGATTTGGTTTTAAGTCTACATTAAAGATAATTTTCGATAAGCTGTAGAATCCATCCAATATTTCTTGTCTATAGAACTTATAGGGTGTTTACAAATGTTGCCTGTCGAAATTATAAAGATGAACAAGAAAGTTTTATTAAATCTACCAATACCATCTCCAAAATGTTGCGCTGTCTTTCTTCACGCTACCACTCCCCTCCCTCCTTCGGGGCGAAACATGCGTAACCCCTTCTGTCTGTGTCTAGAGTAAATGTCATGTTCAAGTGTGAGAACGTCTTTAGTTTGGGCAATATGTTTTTGAGGCGGGGCACGGATGCAAGCACGCTGTTTACCTAGCTGGATGTGGAAAACCGCCCAAAAACCATATCCAGGCTGACTAGGTCACCTGCCCTCCTCGTTGATTCGCGAGGCGCACTCGATCTGGGACAGGCACGCCTTCCCGAATTCCTGAAGCGGCAGCGTAACGAGCTCAGCTTGCCGGGCTGGTGAAGTTGTAATTTGTTGCTGGTTCTATATTCGCACCTCCATTATTGATAGGGTCTGCATCTTCGGAAAGGGACTCTGCTAGGGGAGGTTGCTATTAATGGACTTTCTAAAGAAAGTGTGTAATAAAATCCAAGGATATTGTAATTAATATTTTATTTTCAGTGTGAATAGATCGTTATGTTTTGTATTTCACTATAGTAGACGCAGAAGTCATAACATTCAGTGTTCATGAAATATTTCAAAAATAAAAGCATGTGTCATTGGTCCAACCAAGCAGTGGGCCACGAAGTTTCTGTGAATGGGCTCAAGTGTAATAACTGTTAAATATTACACATCTACATCTACATAGATACTCCCAAGCCACCGTACGTGCGTTGTATCACTATCTGTCATTTCCGTTCATGTTCCACTCGCAAACAGCGCAAGTGAAAAACGACTGTCTGTATTCCTCCGTATGAGTCCTAATTTCTCGTATCTTATCTTCGTGGCCCTTAAACGCAATGTATGTTGGCGGCAGTAGAATCGTTCGGCGGTCAGCTTTAAATGCTGGTTTTCTAAATTTTCTAAATAGTGTTTCTCGAAAAGTCCCCGAAGCATCTCCATAACAAAAAATGGTTCAAATGGCTCTGAACACTATGGGACTTAACATCTGAGGTCATCAGTCCCCTAGAACTTAGAACTACTTAAACCTAAGGACATCACACACATCCATGCCCGAGGCAGGATTCGAACCTGCGACCGTAGAGGTCGCGCGGTTCCAGACTGAAGCGCCTTTAACCGCGTGGCCACACTGGCCGGCATCTCCATAACACTTACGTATTCTTCGAGCCTGTTGTTGTTGTGGTCTTCAGTCCAGAGACTGGTTTGATGCAGCTCTCCATGCTACTCTATCCTGTGCAAGCTTCTTCATCTCTCAGTACCTACTGCAACCTACATCCTTCTGGATCTGCTTAGAGTATTCATCTCTTCGTCTCTCTCTACGATTTTTACCCTCCACGCTACCCTCCAATACTAAATTGGTGATCCCTTGATGCCTCAGAACATGTCCTACCGACCGATCCCTTCTTCTAGTCAAGTTGTGTCACAAACGTCTCTTCTCCCCAATCCTATTCAATACCTCCTCATTAGTTATATGATCTACCCATCTAATCTTCAGCATTCTTCTGTAGCACCTCATTTCGAAAGCTTCTATTCTCTTCTTGTCCAAACTTGTTGTCGTCCATGTTTCACTTCCATACATGACTACGCTCAATACAAATACTTTCAGAAACGACTTCCTGACACTTAAATCTATACTCGACGTTAACAAATTTCCCTTCTTCAGAAACGCTTTCCTTGCCATTGCTAGTCTACATTTTATATCCTCTCTATTCGACCATCATCAGTTATTTTGCTCCCCACATAGCTAAACTCATTTACTACTTTAAGCGTCTCATCTCCTAATCTAATTCCCTCAGCATCACCCGACTTAATTCGACTACATTCCATTATCCTCGTTTTGCTTTTGTTGATGTTCATTTTATACCCTCCTTTCAAGACACTGTCCATTCCGTTCAACTGCTCTTCCAAGTCCATTGCTGTCTCTGACAGAATTACAATGTCATCGGCAAACCTCAAAATTTTTATTTCTTCTCCATGGTTTTTATTACCTACTCCGGATTTTTCTTTTGTTTTCTTCACTGCTTGGTCGATATACAGATTGAGGCTACAACCCAGTCTCGCTCCCTCCCCAACAACTGCTTCCCTTTCATGTCCCTCGACTCTTATAACTGCCATCTGATTTCTGTACAAATTGTAAATAGCCTTTCGCTCCCTGTATTTTACAACCTGCCCCCTTCAGAATTTGAAAGAGAGTATTCCAGTCAACATTGTCAAAAGCTTTCTCTAAGTCTACAAATGCTAGAAACGTAGGTTTGCCTTTCCTTAATCTTTCTTCTAAGATAAGTCGTGGGGTCTGTCGCCCTTGTATAGACCCTCTATATACTCCTTCCACCTTTCTGCTTTCCCTTCTTTGCTTAGAACTGGGTTTCCATCTGAGCTCTTGATATTCATAAAAGTGGTTCTCTTTTCTCCAAAGGTCTCTATAATTTTCCTGTAGGCAGTATCTATCTTACCCCTAGTGAGATAAGCCTCTACATCCTTACATTTGTCCTCTAGCCATCCCTGCTTAGCCATTTTGCACTTCCTGTCGATCTCATTTTTGAGACGTTGGTATTCCTTTTTGCCTACCTCATTTACTGCATTTTTATATTTACTCCTTTCATCAATTAAATTCAATATTTCTTCTGTTACCCAAGGATTTCTACTAGCCCTCGTCTTTTTACCTACTTGATCCTCTGCTGCCTTCACTACTTCATCTCTCAAAGTTGCCCATTCTTCTTGTACTGTATTTCTTTCCCCCATCCCTGTCAATTGTTCCCTTATGCTCTCCCTGAAACTCTGTACAACCTCTGGTTTAGTCAGTTTATCCAGGTCCCATCTCCTTAAATTCCCACCTTTTTGCAGTTTCTTCAGTTTTAATCTACAGTTCATAACCAACAGATTGTGGTCAGAGTCCACATCAGCCCCTGGAAATGTCTTACAATTTAAAACCTGGTTCCTAAATCTCTGTCTTACCATTATATAATCTATCTGAAACCTGTCAGTATTTCCAGGCTTCTCCCATGTATACAATCTTCTCTCATGATTCTTGAACCAAGTGATAGCTATGATTAAGTTGTGCTCTGTGCAAAATTCTACCAGGTGGCATTCTCTTTCATTTCTTAGCCCCAATCCATATTCACCTACTACGTTTCCTTCTCTCTCTTTTCCTACCACCGAATTCCAGTCACCCATGACTATTAAATTTTCCTCTCCCTTCACTACCTGAATAATTTCCTTTATTTCATCATACATTTCTTCAATTTCTTCGTCATCTGCAGAGCTAGTTGGCAAATAGACTTGTACTACTGTAGTAGGCGTGGGCTTCGTGTCTATCGTGGCCACAATAATGCGTTCACTATGCTGTTTGTAGTAGCTTAACCGCACTCCTATTTTGTTTAATTATTATTAAACCGACTCCTGCATTACCCCTATTTGATTTTGTACTTATAACCCTGTATTCACCTGACCAAAAGTCTTGTTCCTCCTGCCACCGAACTTCACTGATTCCCACTATATCTAACTTTAACCTATCCATTTCCGTTTTTAAATTTTCTAACCTACCTGCTCGATTAAGGGATCAGACATTCCACGCTCCGATCCGTAGACCGCCAGTTTTCTTTCTCCTGATAACGACGTCCTCCTGAGTAGTCCCCTCCCGGAGATCCGAATGGGGGACTATTTTATCTCCGGAATATTTTACCCAAGAGGACGCCATCATCATTTAACCATACAGTAAAGGTGCATGCCCTCGGGAAAAATTACGGCTGTAGTTTCCCCTTGCTTTCAGCCGTTCGCAGTACCAGCACAGCAAGGCCGTTTTGGTTATTGGTTCAAGGCCAGATCAGTCAATCATCCAGACTGTTGCCCCAGCAGCTTCTGAAAAGGCTGCTGCCCCTCTTCAGGAACCACACGTTTGTCTGGCCTCTCAGCAGATACCCCTCCGTTGTGGTTGCACCTACGGTACGGCTATCTGTATAGCTGAGGCACGCAAGCCTCCCCAGCAACGGCGAGGTCCATGATTCTTCGAACCTACCGGTAACAAGTATACCAGCCAGCCTCTGAATTGCTTGGATATCTTCCTTCACCTCCTTTACAAGTCAACTAGTCTTTCCAAAAATTCTCCGAATAAACCGAAGTCGACCATTCGCCTTCCCTACAACAGTTCTCACATGCTCTTTCCATTTCAAGTCGGTTTGTAACGTTACGCCCAAATATTTAAATGACTTGACTATGCCAAGTAGGACACCAGTAATAGTGTATCCGAACATCACAGTTTGATCCTGATATTCATCGGCATTTACTTATATTTTTCCATATTTTGGGCTAGCTGCCATTCATCACACCAACAGGAAATTAACACGTAAACAAGTGCCAATAAATTTTTATTTTTTATTTTAGGAGATTTTCTTGGCATCTGAAACCGAATAACGTGCATTTGAGACCACGGTGGGCAAAAATGGAAATGTCGTCTTCGAAGGTAAAAAAGACACACCTGACTGATTTTCAAAACACATAAAACAATTTGAAAACCTATAATGAAAACCGTTACTTGAATTTTGTTCACAGTGGCGTACTGAGGCCTAAGATTAGACAACATTCATGGCGGCTCACTCAAGGCAACTCGCAGAGTATCACTGAACAACACCTAGTCTCCATTCACAGCACGTAAGTTTATATTCTGAATACAACAAAGTGGCATTAATTGCCCCTACTTTCCCGTGAGGGCTGCAGAAATTTAATCACTATTATCATATCCATATGATGCATCACTAATCAGTATTAGTCAGTTACAAGAACATAGTGTAAAACCTACCATTTTTAACTGTCACTTTGTGTTTTCGTGGAACAGTTCACGACTAAGATGGCGAATCCCTGGCAACACGGCATACCCTTAATGACCAGTAGTATCCGCCCATTGTCTATATCCACAGAGAAATCGAGCCATCGATAGCAACCTTATCCCATATGTGTTGAAAATTTAAGCTGTGTTGTGTGGGATCAGAAAGGACCAAGAAGTTCTGTCCTCGTCTGGGTAAGCTCTTCTCAGCAAATATTCAATATTCAATATTGACAGTTTCCCATTTCTGGAGCCATGTGCACAGTAACAAAAACCAGTGTAGAGGACATTCTAAGCAACTTCGTTGTGGTCGTTCTGTCACCATTACGAACTGTCAAAGTCGATGGAACAACTTGGTATACTTTATTTACAACAAATTATTTACAGGGCAATGGTAATTGCCATTTTTCTTAGAATAAATAAGAAGGCACTTAGGCACGTTTAATGCAGAATTACGTTACGTAGCCTTACAGCATCATCCTTCGGTATTGTAGATAATCACAGATGGCTTAAAGAGAGCACTGTTCTTCGCAGTAAGTTGGTAGTAATGGGAGAGTTCTTCAGTAAGCGTGAGGCGCTAGTTCTTGAACGCAGTAGTTAGGCCGCATGCTTTTTGTTTGCTGCGAGGAGACAGTGGCTTCATCGTAGTATTCCTTGTCGCGGCAAGCATTGTCTGGTAGAAATCCATCTTCTTCTTCTTCTTCTTCAAAATGTGTGAAGCCTGTAGATGTAAAGTACAATTAGTGTACGCTTATTAGAAATACGTATTTTCCTGTGTACACACTGTGCGTAGTACTCGCCTTCAGACAGGTCCGGTTGGCTAAAGGATGTGAAACGAGGAAGCGATCAGCAGGCCGTTGCGAAACCGCCGTCACCAGACAGCGCCCCTCCTGAAACAAAAGAAACGTCCCACTCACTATAGCCTCCAGCGAGACCTGTTCCTTGCTATCAAATTATCTCATGTCGTCAACATGTCGCCTGTCGCCAAAATCGGGTACAAGCCCCGTTCTGCCTCATTCCACCTTGGTGATAATTATTGCGTAGTTACAGAACTCACAAAGAGAGGACCTCAGCAGTGCGATCGACTTTTTGAAACCATCTATACGGTGATGTAGGTTAAGACCACAGGTATCACACAATGCAGACATTCACCCTTGTAGCCCCTCGTTTGCGAGTAATTGACGAAAAAAATTCGGAATTTTGTGTAACACTGAACAGCCTTACATAAATTGGATTAGATATACTGGTTGTGTGGTATAATTGATAGGATAACAGTTTCACAATCAGGAAGTTGTGGGTTCGAAACCAATCAGGTACAGTGACTTTTTTTAATTTTTAAATCTTTATTGAAATGACTTTGATTATCATTAATTGATTTAAATGTAATTTTTTGATTCCATTCATTTCTCACATAATTTTAATCACTGTATAAATATTTTCATTTCTTTCATTTTTTCGTTACATCGTTCTTTTTTGCAATCGGAATTATTGTGAATATGAAATTAATTATATTTACCTATTGTAGTATTCAATTATCTGAAAATTCCGATCTATCAGTTAAAAAAAGAAAGACGAAATAATCTATTGATATTTGTGCAATGGTGTGGAAAATGTATTTTTGTAACCAAATGTGGAACTTTTTTGCACAGTAATCGTCATACAAATATTTAAAACATAACCTAAATACCTACAGCATTATAGACAAAATACTTCTCCGAGGGACACCACCTTGACAAAGCACTGTCCGTGCGGGTGGAGAGGCTTGCATATCCACGGAAAGCTGGGGCTGTGCCGAAGGTAGAGGATCTACTGCTGGAAAGGCCTTAGTCGGTGGATCAGACTAAGATTGTCTCACAACGTCTCATCTTCCCTATCCACTCCTAGTCGTACCCTATTCCCTGACCGAACCCAAGGTGTGATGCAATCTGCGTCGAGGGGTGCGTGGCACATGGGGAGATGTGTCGCAAATTAAGCCTCAGGGATACCTGGCAACCTCCCTGAGTAATTAGCCTTACACCGCGCGGGGTATTCGTGGTGTGGACCTTCTAGATCCCCAAATCTCGTGGGACCAATATGGACACGATTATAGAAAATAAAGAAAAACAAACTGAGGGTCAAATTGAGACCTTAGATACCCAAACATCGGGGACAGAACCGATGGAAGGCATTCCCACCATTGAATCAGGGTCTAGACCTGAGGCAGAAGTGGGAACTGTAACCAAGAAGCTAGACCAGATTAAGATCAAAGGCTTGTCTGGGGCCCAGAGGAGGAAGCTACTCAAGGAACAGAGGAAAAAGGAAGGGAAAGAATGGCTTCCTAAAGACAAATGGAGGGAATTAAAGGGACTAGAACCTAAGACCCCCAGGAAGAAACTGTCTCAGGTTGATAGGGACACGCAGATACCCACAACGTCAAAGACATGTAGTAAGTGGATAAGGGAGGAATCAAAGACTCCCTCCTCCATAGATGAGCGAGTCCAGAAAAAACCGAGGCAAGAAACAGGGAAACAGACCTATAGTACTGCAGTCTCGGTTTTTAGGATGGCAGTTATCCAGGAAGGTTATCCACTGGTGGGCATCACCTTGCAGCATGAGGAACTGGTACAGATAGCCCTCTTTGAAAAGACTGGGGGGGGGGGGGCGGGGGGGGGGAGACCTGGCCTAGGACCCAACACCAGGAAGGTCTATCTAGATCGTGATGCATTCATTTTTGTCTGTAAGGGGGTGCACACAGTGGAATGGCTCAAGGACGAGGTGCCCATGATATCCCCGTGGGAAGATGCGAAGCTGCTGGTTAAGACGGCTGTGGAGCTTCTTAAGACCACTAAGATATCATTATGGGTACCTAAGATCCTTAAGGAAGTCTCTCTCAAGATTCTGTTCGGGAAAATAGGGGCCCAGAACCCAAAAGTCTCGACAGAAGACTGGAGAGTTATTAACCAGAAGGTTGCTCCAGAAGGATGAACCCTGGTGGTGGAGGTCAGTGAGAAGTCCCTGAAGGCAATGCGGGAACTGGACCTGAAACTGTTTTTAGGGTTCTTGCAGGTGACCGTCAGGGTTCTCAAAGACCTCAAAGATGGCAGCAATGCGGAGCCTGCAGGTGCTTAATCTGCAGCACAGTAAAGGGGCCTCTGCTGCCCTGAGTCGCTGCCTGGGGAGACAGGAAGTGGACGTGGCCCTCATACAAAAACCCTATTTATACAAAGGGGGTGTATGAAGCCTCGGTGGCACTGGAGGTAAGCTGATCTATGCTAGGAATCTAATAAACTCTAGAACATGCATCCATGTAAGAAATGGCATTTCTTTCATGCCAATGATGGATTTCTACTCTAGGGACTTAATGACCATTAAAATGCAGAAATGTGAGGAAGGTATCACGAGGGAAACTATTTTGGCCTCAGCATACCTTCCTTATGAAGACAGCTCTCCTCCACCTTTGGAGGTGAGGAGACTGGTAGAGACTTGCCAGTGGCAAGGTGATCAACTGCTGGTGGGATGCAACGCCAATGCTCGCAACCTATTGTGGGATAGCAAGGACACCAACAGTAGAGGTGAGTAAATTCTTGAATTCCCTTTATCTATCAACTTAGAGGTCATGAATAGGGGAAATGAACCTACATTCAGGAATAGCAGAAGGGAAGAAGTAATTGACCTAACCTTTGGTTCCATGATGATGAGTAGCTATGTCAAACAATGGCATGTGGTGTTGGAGCCATCCTCATCGGACCACATATACATCAAATTCAAGGTTTTAATGGGAATCAGACAGACCATGATCCATAGGAATCCCAGGAAAACCGACTGGAAGCCATATAGGAGGGACCTTGACTTAGATGTATCGGAAATTAAAACCTCGATAAGGAATCCAGTAGAATTTGAGGAAGTAGCAGAGGATGTTACCTCTGCCATAGAGTCCTCATATCAGGACAACTGCACAGTCACCAGGAAGTGCACAAATAGGAATGTTCCTTGGTGGAATAATAAACTGGAAATGCAAAGAAAACAGGTATGGAGACTGTTTAATATTGCGAGACGTAAAGGACAATGGGCTAAATATCGTGAGGCCAAGGTCCATAAAGAAAAACATGGTAAGGTAATGATGCCCAAGCCATGTTTTAAAAGAAACTCTGTAATCCTGGGATTGAACAGGAAAGAGATCAGACTCATGACTGGCCTGATGACCGGCCATGGGAATTTCAAGAAACACCTACACGCAATGGGTATAACGGAAGAGGACCCTAAATGTAGGATCTGTGACGAGGATGAAGAAACTGAATCACACCTAATCTTCGAATGCATGGCACTGGAGAGTAAAAGACACAGAATGTTCGGGACAACTAGACCTGAAGAAATTGTGTCTAACAAAAAACTTGTAGAGGGACTCCTTGCACTATTTAAGGCCACTGGTTGACTTTACTAGATATACAGGGTGCGATACCGCACAATAAACCTCGTTTCGGAGCGGGCAGTGTCGGGTCAGACCTAAGCTGTTTTAGCTTCCCTCTTAAAATCAATCAATCAATCAATGGGCAAGATAACGCAGATGAAAACTTAAATGGAAGACGCGTTTATAAGTAAAACGAAATGCAGGCAAAATGATATCTAGATGTAAAGAACGCAATAATGTGGACGAAAAAACAAGGTGATAAAACAAAAAAATTAAATCGAAATTATTACATAAAATTAATTAAAAGCACTTGAACAAAGATTTCAGATGGATAAAGATCGATAGGGAGAACAATGAGAGCAAATGAAGAAGGTGATATTATGATTAAAATTATGCGACGAAGGAATGGAATCAAAAAATTACATTTAAATCAATTAATTGAATAATAATGACGATCAAAGTAGTTTCGATAAAAATTTTAAAATAACAAAAATCTTACTGCACCTAATGAAATTCGGTACCCGCAACTTCCTGCATTTTGAGCTGCTATCCTATCCATTATACCACGCGACGAGACTATCGATTAGCACTTTGTTAACGCTATTGAGTGTCACAAAAAATTCCGACTATTTTTTCGTCAATCACTCGCAAACAAGCGCCCACCGGGGTGAATGGCTGCATGTGTGGTACCTGGTATTTAAACCTGCATCATCGCACAGATAGTTTCAAAAAATCGTTCGCGCTGCTGGGGCATCTCGTTGTCAGTTGAAAACAATGGTGAGACACACTGGATGAGAAATAGTTATTTCATGTAAAGTTTGGTACGTGATGTGCTTTATTCATATTTCTTAATAGATCCACGATAAACCGAGAAATGGCAGACCAATCCTAATTTTAGATTCGGAATAATGCCAAATTTATCGTGATGCGTGCATATGAAGAGCTTATTTCAATAGTGGTTCAAATGGTTCAAATGGCTCTGAGCACTATGGGACTTAACATCTATGGTCATCAGTCCCCTAGAACTTAGAAGTACTTAAACCTAACTAACCTAAGGACAGCACACAACACCCAGTCATCACGTCAATAGTGGTCCAAGTCCATTTTTGTTCATTCTGAGATACAGAGTCCTAAAGTTAAATGAGCACTGAAAAATCTGCTGTTGAGATACCAGTAACTATATATACTTAAATATTTCTGATATCTCAACTAGAGATTGTTCAGCGCTCATTTAACTTTAGGACTCTGTATCTCAGAATGAACAAAAATGGACTTATGCCACTATTGCAATAATCACTTCATATAAACATGGCTGCCTGTTGTGCGCTCTGTTCTTGGCAAGAAAATGTTTTTCTGAGCCGATCTACACAAATACGAGGGTGATCACATAACTACGACTCAGGGAGGGTCCTGAATATGTTCTTAAATGCAGACACGTTCCAAAAGTTGTTGCTGGCCAGGTAAACGTGAATAATTATTTAAACTAGTAAACAATGTTCTGTCCCTTACCATGGTTTATTTAAATTTTAGTGGCAGTGTGATGGCAGAAAAGATAAGGGCCAACCATCACATTGTTTACGTACCGTAGTGACAGTGGAATTAATTTTATATTGAGCTGAATCACAGATTAAGTTTTCAGTTTGTTATTCATTATTGTTGCAAAAATAGGTAATGCAAATCTTAATATCAAAACGTGAAACAATTCGGAACATTTAAATGTGTATCTTTCAGAGTTTTGACAATAATGTTTCATTAACTCGTCTAGCAAGCAAAGAGTGCTAAGTCAATAGTAAATGGTGTTAAGTGCACTCAGTTTGTAAGTCAACAATGTTCAGTACACACTGACACATTTTAAGAACAAAATTTTGGACAGAATTAACGATTTTAAAAACATGTCGTTACTGAAGAAATATTTGGAGACACTGACATATCTGATTAAAGAAATCACAAGGAATGTCTTTGAAATATCTTATTTCAAGAGATTTTACACGCTCTGTAGAAGTACCTTTTATTTAATCAATTGTGTTCATTAGTTGTGATAATTCTGTGCTATCACAATCACGTTTTCTCTTATGCTCTGTATAATTATTTCATAACCGCTTTATGTAATCAATCTCTTACTGTTTATCTAATGACAATATGAGATGGTGTAAGTTCTGGCGAATGTTCCTCTTTAATGTTCATAACTGTAGCGACTTTAATTGAGCACTATTTTAGTATTGTTAATATCATACGACTGAAACCAGCCAGTTTAACTATTTTAAGTTTTACGTGATCAGTAACAATACGAATTTTGTAATCACTTTTATTCATTAGTTACGGTAGTTGTCTGTGATGACTGTTACCGTTTCTCGTATGTTGTATACAATTGCTTAATCGTTTTGTATACTCAGTCATTTATTGTTTTGTCTTCGTAATGAAAATACAACTTCGTGTAATCATTGACATTTGTTCCTTTTCATTGTGCATAACTGTTTCGTTCTGATTTTGTTTATATGCATTTTTGCAAATGGTTTGATCAACTGTGTTGTATAGTTTACATTTGAATGACATTTCTGTGATAAGATTATTGTCATTACTTGCAATGATTGTGATACCGCACAGTGGATAAAGCATGCTAGGTAAATACCAACCTGTATTTTTATGTGTTACAGCTCTCGTTAAGTGGCACTATCTGAACAGCATGTCAATTCGCTTGCATTCTCACGGTTGATAGACTGTGTAGCTACGTGACTGTCATGTTGCACAATTTGTCTTTAACGTTACGAAAGATAAGCGGACTTTCAAACATGGGAAACATATAGCTAATCACTTGCAAATAACTGTTTGGTACACTGACCTACGTTTCGACGTCTCTAATGAGGTCTTCATCACAATGAAATTTTGAGGAACCGTAAAATTACATTGTCAGAAGGCAATTCTCAGAGTTTGGAGCAGATATCCATAAGTTAAGAGTCTGATGATGTTCCTTGCTAGGCACACATGCCGACCGTTGATCATGTTTTATTTTATTTTTGACTTACGCACATCTGCTCCAGACTTTGACCATTGCATAAACTTGTTGTAGCTGGGGTTCACAGTCATAAAATTTTTTTAGAAGGACATCATCTTTACGCCAGTGGCTGTTATTAGTTTTTATTACACTATTGCAATTTCAGCCTTCGGCAATTGTTGTTGCTGTTGTGGTCTTCAGTCCTGAGACTGGTTTGATGCAGCTCTCGATGCTACTCTATCCTATGCAAGCTTCTTCATCTCCCAGTACTTACTGCAACCTACATCCTTCTGAATCTGCTTAGTGTATTTATCTCTTCGTCTCCCTCTACGATTTTTACCCTTCACGCTGCCCTCCAATGCTAAATTTGTGATCCCTTGATGCCTCAGAACATGTCCTACCAACCGATCCCTTCTTCTAGTCAGTTGTGCCACAAACTTCTCTTCTGCCCAATCCTATTCAATACTTCCTCATTAGTTATGTGATCTACCCATCTAATCTTCAGCATTCTTCTATAGCACCACATTTCGAAAGCTTTTATTCACTTCGTGTCCAAACTAGTTATCGTCCACGTTTCATTTCCATACATGGCTACACTCCATACAAATACTTTCAGAAACGACTTCCTGACACTTAAATCTGTACTCTATGTTAACAAATTTCCCTTCTTCAGAAACGCTTTCCTTGCCATTGCCAGTCTACATTTTGTAGCCTCTCTACTTCGACCATCATCAGTTATTTTCCTCCCACAATAGCAAAGTAGACTTCCATTTATGTGTGTAAATTATTATTATCTTTTATTCTAATTATTGTTTTGTTCAACTGCAGATAAACTGATGTTGTTCTGGACAAATTGGTCGTGACACAAATATTTCCCTCAATGCAGCTCTGGTGGTTTCTTATTAACGTTAACGAGAATCAGCTGTGTAGCTACAGATGATCCGAGTTAATTCTGGGGAAGATGTGAGATGAAACATCGTGTCCTCCATGACAGTGAAGGTAGTGAGCCGAGCCCACTGTCAGAGCTGTCTGCGGGACGATCCCACCGGCCAGCAGGACTCACCAGCTGCGACGCTGACACCCGGCGCCTTGGCGACGCTGCCGGGTATGAGGTCTGGGTTGGGGTCAGCCTCCCCCGCGGGCGGCGCCTTCGCGGCTGACAGGAGGGGCGGGGGCCCGCGCCGCACCCACAGCAGCAGCAGCGCCACCAGCAGCAGGGCTGCCAACACTGCCAGGGCTGCCACCACTGGCGCCAGGTCCACCGCCAGCGGCAGGGGCACCGGCGATGGCGCTCCTGTCACAGCACAACACCACCTAGTCATTACTTTATCTGAAAACACCCAATACCCCCTAGGCATTGTCTAAAATACAGAAAAATAAATACAGTAAACAGAATTTAAAAAAAACTGTAAAAAAAATGAAACACTTACAGCGGTCCTTAAGATGCCATTTACTGTCCAACTACCAGTTTTGGCGCTTCAGTACTCCATCTTCAGGCATTAGTTGATGCTGAATGGATTATCACGATCCATATACAGGGTGTTACAAAAAGGTACGGCCAAACTTTCAGGAAACATTCCTCACACACAAATAAAGAAAAGATCTTATGTGGACATGTGCCCAGAAGCGCTTAATTTCCATGTTAGAGCTCATTTTAGTTTCGTCAGTATGTAGTGTACTTCCTCGATTCACCGCCAGTTGGCCCAATTGAAGGAAGGTAATGTTGACTTCGGTGCTTGTGTTGACATGCGACTCATTGCTCTACAGTGCTAGCATCGAGCACATCAATACGTAGCATCAACAGGTTAGTGTTCATCACGAACGTGGTTTTGCAGTCAGTGCAATGTTTACAAATGCGGAGTTGGCAGATGCCCATTTGATCTATGGATTAGCACGAGGCAATAACCGTGGCGCGGTACGTTTGTATCGAGACTGATTTCCAGAACGAAGGTGTCCTGACAGGAAGACGTTAGAAGCAATTGATCGGCGTCTTAGGGAGCACGGAACATTCCAGCCTATGACTCGTGACTGGGGAAGACCTAGAACGACGAGGACACCTGCAATGGACGAGGCAATTCTTCGTGCAGTTGACGATAACCCTAATGTCAGCGTCAGAGAAGTTGCTGCTGTACAAGGTAACGATGACCACGTCACTGTATGGAGAGTGCTACGGGAGAACCAGTTGTTTCCGTACTGTGTACAGCGTGTGGAGGCACTATCAGCAGCTGATTGGCCTCCAAGGGGACACTTCTGTGAATGGTTCATCCAACAATGTGTCAATCCTCATTTCAGTGCAAATGTTCTCTTTACGGATGAGGCTTCATTCCAACGTGATCAAATTGTAAATTTTCACAATCAGCATGTGTGGGCTGAAGAGAATCCGCACGCAATTGTGCAATCACGTCATGAACACGGATTTTCTGTGAACGTTTGGGCAGGCATTGTTGGTGATGTCTTGATTGGGCCCCATGTTCTTCCACCTACGCTCAATGGAGCACGTTATCGTGATTTCATACGGGATATTCTACCTGTGCTGCTAGAACATGTGCCTTTACAAGTACGACACAACATGTGGTTCATGCACGATGGAGCTCCTGCACATTTCAGTCGAAGTGTTCGTACGCTTCTCAACAACAGATTCGGTGACCGATGGATTGGTAGAGATGGACCAATTCCATGGCCTCCACGCTCTCCTGGCCTCAACCCTCTTGACTTTCATTTATGGGGGCATTAGAAAGCTCTTGTCTATGCAACCCCGGTACCAAATGTAGAGACTATTCGTGCTCGTATTGTGGACGGCTGTGATACAATACGCCATTCTCCA
This sequence comes from Schistocerca piceifrons, assembly GCF_021461385.2. Taxonomy (NCBI): domain Eukaryota; kingdom Metazoa; phylum Arthropoda; class Insecta; order Orthoptera; family Acrididae; genus Schistocerca; species Schistocerca piceifrons. Next base: position 1,135,969,468 of record NC_060138.1, on the reverse strand, counting down.
GGACTGCATCAGCGCATCAGGGATTCCATGCGACGGAGGGTGGACGCATGTATCCTCGCTAACGGAGGACATTTTGAACATTTCCTGTAACAAAGTGTTTGAAGTCACGCTGGTACGTTCTGTTGCTGTGTGTTTCCATTCCATGATTAATGTGATTTGAAGAGAAGTAACAAAATGAGCTCTAACATGGAAAGTAAGCGTTTCGGGACACATGTCCACATAACATATTTTCTTTCTTTGTGTGTAAGGAATGTTTCCTGAAAGTTTGGCCGTACCTTTTTGGAACACCCTGAATAGGGGATAAACAAAATAATGAGAACGCTTCTACTTACTTGGAAAGGGTATGTTAATAAGAGGTTGAACCCCCATTTGGGAGTAATACAGCAGCATTTCTTCTTGGTATACTGGCGTATAATGATTGTATAGTCTGCAGTGGAACGTGTAACGCCGGAAATGCATATCCTCCTATTTCCATCTATTGTACTATAATTTGTTTTCCTTATTTTTGCTACCTGAATATATGATATTTCTGTGTCTTTACATATTGTAATTGTTTTACTATTTGTATATATGTATTTATGCATTTATGTCGATGTATAATTGGTTTGTTGTGTAAAGATTATTTGTATTTTTACGCTGGGTCTTGCCTAGGGAAAACTGCTATCGAACGATTACATCGATAGGTCGTGTGAAGAATCAAAGTGTGTAGGTAGGATCTTTGGTAGTGTTAACTCTGCCGCGTGGAGCGCGGGCAGAGCATGAGAGGGAGTCTGGCTGGAGTAGCGAGTGGAGCAGGTGTGTGGTGTGAAGCTCCCGCGAGTTGCCGCGCTGTCGGGGTTTGGCAGCATGTAATTGCGCTCGACTTGCGATGATAGTTTCTGACATGGTGTCGCGGACAGGAAGCATTAGCTGGCGCACATCAAGAACCCGTTTCGTCTGGTGACCGTGTCGAGAAGGAGGCGCGCCAACATCCAGCTTATGCAACAGCGACGGCCGACAATGAGTGACTGTCGCCACATCCTCGATCGACGGCGTCAAACCTTCAATCAACCAACAAGGAAGACTGGAAGCACGTAAAGTTTTAGAACTGCATGGCAGACCTCAGCTTTTCAAACTTTTAAAATTGTTGCATCACAAAATTAGAGCTACTTAGCATGAACCTTTGTTGCTCATTGTCCCAATTGCATTACCAAGCAGGGTCCCTTCCTTTTCCGAAATGAACCCGTGTCGTTGAAATTCAAACGCCAGCATAATTCCATTTCACTGCTTTAATTTCAAAGTTCAGTTAAAGTATTCATAGCTGGCTACAATACTTAGATTACACAAGCACAAATTAAGAGTGCTAGTTTTGTTACCATATTTTAGCTTACCTGTGACTGCAGCTCAGCTTGGTACGTACTAAATTTTACTATTGTTAATTGTTCAGAATCATTTAATTCAAGTTCAAAGTTAAATCTCTTATTTCTAAATTGCGTAGATTCAAGTAGCTTTTGAAATGATTGTTGAGGTAGCCCAAGACTAACTGTATTTTACTGAATTTCGATGTGCTTCAGAAAGAAAGCTCATTATTAATTTCAGTCACTAAATTAACTTCCGATTTTCCGGTTTTATTAATTCTATTGCTAAATTATGTCAGAGTGTAGCGAAATTTATTACTTCTGACAGACTTTCAGTTTTCACACTTCATGTGTCAACCTTCAGTTGCCACGCTTCTAGTGCTAATTATATGTGTAATAACCTTTCTTTTTCAGTTACTATAGTAATTGTCCTTAGGACTGGCGACCGTAATTTCCCTCAAATCTCAAATATCTAATTACCGCTAGTTAATTGTTAACGTAACGGCCGCACATTTACTTTCTTTATTAACTTTACCCCTTTTCAAAATTAATTTCCACCAGTTTCATTTGCATTTTTCCTTTCATTTAGATGTAACCCTTTCCTCCCTCTTTACCGACAGATTAACTTCGGTGACGATTGCTTTCCCAAATTTCCATTAGGTACACGCGGTTCAATTTTTCACTGTCATTAAGGTCGATAAGTGAGGGGGAGGTTACAAACGTTATGCCACTCTTCGATCAGAGCCTCTTCTAACTCCTGTAGTGACAAGGGAGGCGGAAATCTGCTCCAGAGTCTGCGCTTCAATACCGCCCACAAGCGTTCGATAATGTTAAAAGTCAGTGGACTGTGCTGGAAAGAGATGACGCTGTAATTAAGTTGCATGCTCCTTATACCACGACTGTACTGTCCTGGCTACGTGAATGGATGCATTATCATCCTGAAACACAGCTTCATTGTTAGGGGAAAACATTTGAATCATGCGGTGCACCTGATCATGTAAAATTTTCACATAATCGTTGGTTGTAACATGGCCTTTGTGAGTAGTGATGAGACCTGCAGAGTACCATGGTATGGCTGCCCGCGCCATCACACTTCCACCTACATGCTTAACCGTTTGAATCAAGTAATCAAGACTGTAGGCTTCTTTTGGCGTTCTCCAGACGTAAACTGAGCCCGATGTTGGAAATAACGAAAACGTTGGCTCGTCGGACCATATGACTGACGTGTTTCCTCCAGCCATCCAGGATTCATGCTCCTGGCACGACGTTTTACACTTCTTTGCGTTGGTTGTCGTCACTAATGGTTTCGGTACAGCAGCTCGTCCATGAATATTCGCTGTATGGAGTGCTCGGTGGACAGTGTCGATCTCGGTGGACAATGTCGATAGATACGGCGTCTCGAAGATGGCTATTGAGCTCTGCAGTCACTTTAGCTGCCATAGTTTTGTGCTAGCGTACGACGATCTCTGTAATGTAGTTTTGATTTGCGGCCATTACTACGTTTACACAACGATGTCTTTCCAAGTTTTGTGTAGGCTGTCATGACTGTTTAAACAGTTGCTCTTGAAACGTTCAATAAGTTGGCCGTCTTGGTTACTGACGCTGCGGCTAATATGGCCCCCACAATCTGCTCTCTTGGGAACTCTGTTAGGTCCTTTCTTTCAGGAGTGCTAGTTCTGCAAGGTTCGCAGGAGAGGTTCTGTAAAGTTTGAAAGGTAGGAGATGAGGTACTGGCAGAAGTAAAGCTGTGAGGACCAGGCGTGAGTCGTGCCTGGGTAAAATGGTTCAAATGGCTCTGAGCACTATGGGACTTAACATCTGTGGTCATCAGTCCCCTAGAACTTAGAACTACTTAAACCTAACTAACCTAAGGACATCACACACATCCATGCCCGAGGCAGGATTCGAACCTGCGACCGTAGCAGTCGCGCGGTTTCGGACTGAGCGTCTAGAACCGCTAGACCACCGCGTGCCTAGGTAGCTCAGATGGTAGAGCACTTGCCCTCGAAAGACAAAGCTCCCGAATTCGAGTCTCGGTCCGGCGCACAGTTTTAATCTGCCAGGAAGTTTCTGTTAGGTCTTCATTGCACGTCGACCTCGGCCTCTGAATGCAAATACGAAGTGTGCCCTACTCGTTAACAACTTGCACTGATGCCTAGTCCGTGCTGAACACGCACAGTCCAGCGCAACACGGGCCTTACCTGCGTTGTTGACCACCGAACACAACCATCCGATTCCTACCACTGTTCACAGTATTTTGCCTATCCCCTGTATATGATGCATTAGCGGCCATCATAACCGGTTTACGCAAACTACCTGAAATTGTGATGTCGTCTCTCGAACCATCAACTGTCATCGTATATATGGATCATGATAACTTGTTCATCGTCATCGTTCATCGCCTAAAGATGGTGCACTGAAGCGTCGAAACTGGTAGCTACACAATAAATGTCAATATAAGAATGGCTCTACGTGTTTCATTTTCTTACAATACTGAACGGCCGTAGTCCCCTGTGCTCCAGCCACAAGGATGGACATTCAAAAACTTGACTAAAAAGAAATAGGTTTTTTTCTCTGCATTTACAAGTACACCAAAAAACAGTTTATTCTTCACGAGGGGGACATCACGCATTTACTGTCTAACACCGCTTCCAGCCTTGACGATGGCGTCTGTAGTTTGGAGAAGAAGAGAGTCCAAAAGTTGCTTCAGCTATGCTATAGGCAACTGAGGTTAGTCCATTAACAATTAGATCTCACATAAACACAGATGTTACAAAAGTGCTTGACAATGCAACATACTCGAAATTAGCTAATCGCACGAGTAAATAAAAATCATATTACTGTCTACTTTGGATCATGTTTAGGTGTGTTAAGCATATGGAGATTGTGGATCCGTACCAATACAAAATTTTAGGATTTCACAGTGCTGACAAACTACTGGGTGCAGGTTTCTATGTTCCACCTGTAGTTACAAGCAGTACCAGATTTGGTATGGGATTAACCTCGAACAATTTAGTGGACCATTCAAAGTGTGATAGCATGTCGGAGTCTTCGTCAAGTCAGGCATGTATACATGCAGACCTGTGAATATTGCTCGTCTCAGTTTGGAATTCGGGAGTATTCTCAGCAGACTCAACACGATCATGTAGAAGAAACGGTAACTCTTGGTCATCAAGTATGCTGAAATAAATGTCCTGATTCACGTTCATGGTATCCTGAAAGCTTGGGCCCAAACCAGCACATGAAAAAAATGCCCGAAACGGTGCAGAACCACTTGTGGCATGAACTGCACCCTCCACACACTGTATGTTAAACGCATCATTGATCCATCAATGCACTCAACACCTCACATATTATTGTAACTTGAATCAAGTCTGAATGTATTAGGTTTTTATTTGCTCCTATTATTCGACACAATTCACAAATAGTTGACAGAGGACCAAGTTTTAGAAACATCTGGAACTACGCTAACACTTTGTGGAGGTACCAAATCATACAGAAGACAGCCTTCAGACAACGTTGAAAGCTTTCCTGATCTGGGCAGCTCGCAGATTCAAAGTTAATGATACAAAATCACAACTTATAATCAAATGAGCAATTCAAGTTGCACGCCAGAAGCAGCGAGCTGCTAAGAGTATGGATCGTAAGAATGCTGATTGTAAGACTTAACATTTCCACAAAGTCATCGAAGCGTGGACTCATTAACATCAGACGGCCGCCAGGTGAGCTGTTGCATGGTGAATGACCCCAAAATTCAGTTCTCCATCCTCAACTCTCCACTTCTAAAAAAATTCTACATGGGGCGGACGACAATGTTATGGACGAGAATATTGCTTACTTCGTGAAGAAAAGGTTAACACAGTAGAATCTCTCCACTCTCGGCACACAAAATGCACAGTAGGAAACACAAGGTTGGTACTGGCTTAGAGCAGTGTATCCTAAATTGGTCGGCTTCTTTGCGCCAAATACAGTGGCGCGGCGACTCAGCTGAATTGGATGATCAAAACTTTGGTGTAAAAGCAACAATCTTTCTCATGCGTGACCAGGTGGCACGGTGTCATCTCGGCTTTTGATGTTTGTGCATGCTCAGTCGTTCTCTGGGGACAGCAGTGACAGCACGGCTTCGCCAACCTCAGCGAGGCCAACTGAGGTGCCGGCTCTGACAACAAAAGTGCGAAGCAGGTCACAGCCTCACTTAAAAATGGCTACTCATCTCCCTGGGCAGGCTCGCCACTATTAACGAGGTCCACCGACTGCCTTTTACCAACAACAGGACTCTGAGACAGCACTAGTAGGGCACCTTGCCAGTGCAAATAAATAAATAAGTAAACAAATAAAGGTTTGCTGTCAAGCCTATATGTCCAGTATACTGAACAAAATAACCACAGATAACTTCAGAAACTGAAACAATATCGCTTAGTGATGTTTGACAGCAATGCCACAACTTCTAGTTCAATAATTTGCAGTTCATCAACTCTCTGAAAATCATCTACACTCATGCTCATAAATTATGGATAACTGCAGAATGTGGTGCCACACAACGTGGCACTACACAAAACTGGCGCTAATAGCATAGCCACATAGGGAACACACACGACACAGATCTGTAAGTCCACGGTATAGCTGATAAGTTGAGATAACCGTCCCGAAAGACATGTGCTACAAAACGCCACTGTTTCCTGCGCATGTACGCCGTCATCAATATACACTCCTGGAAATTGAAATAAGAACACCGTGAATTCATTGTCCCAGGAAGGGGAAACTTTATTGACACATTCCTGGGGTCAGATACATCACATGATCACACTGACAGAACCACAGGCACATAGGCACAGGCAACAGAGCATGCACAATGTCGGCACTAGTACAGTGTATATCCACCTTTCGCAGCAATGCAGGCTGCTATTCTCCCATGGAGACGATCGTAGAGATGCTGGATGTAGTCCTGTGGAACGGCTTGCCATGCCATTTCCACCTGGCGCCTCAGTTGGACCAGCGTTCGTGCTGAACGTGCAGTCCGCGTGAGACGACGCTTCATCCAGTCCCAAACATGCTCAATGGGGGACAGATCCGGAGATCTTGCTGGCCAGGGTAGTTGACTTACACCTTCTAGAGCACGTTGGGTGGCACGGGATACATGCGGACGTGCTTTGTCCTGTTGGAACAGCAAGTTCCCTTGCCGGTCTAGGAATGGTAGAACGATGGGTTCGATGACGGTTTGGATGTACCTTGCACTATTCAGTGTCCCCTCGACGATCACCAGTGGTGTACGGCCAGTGTAGGAGATCGCTCCCCACACCATGATGCCGGGTGTTGGCCCTGTGTGCCTCGGTCGTATGCAGTCCTGATTGTGGCGCTCACCTGCACGGCGCCAAACACGCATACGACCATCATTGGCACCAAGGCAGAAGCGACTCTCATCGCTGAAGACGACACGTCTCCATTCGTCCCTCCATTCACGCCTGTCGCGACACCACTGGAGGCGGGCTGCACGATGTTGGGGCGTGAGCGGAAGACGGCCTAACGGTGTGCGGGACCGTAGCCCAGCTTCATGGAGACGGTTGCGAATGGTCCTCGCCGATACCCCAGAAGCAACAGTGTCCCTAATTTGCTGGGAAGTGGCGGTGCGGTCCCCTACGGCACTGCGTAGGATCCTACGGTCATGGCGTGCATCCGTGCGTCGCTGCGGTCCGGTCCCAGGTCGACGGGCACGTGCACCTTCCGCCGACCACTGGCGACAACATCGATGTACTGTGGAGACCTCACGCCCCACGTGTTGAGCGATTCGGCGGTACGTCCACCCGGCCTCCCGCATGCCCACTATACGCCCTCGCTCAAAGTCCGTCAACTGCACATACGGTTCACGTCCACGCTGTCGCGGCATGCTACCAGTGTTAAAGACTGCGATGGAGCTCCGTATGCCACGGCAAACTGGCTGACACTGACGGCGGCGGTGCACAAATGCTGCGCAGCTAGCGCCATTCGACGGCCAACACCGCTGTTCCTGGTGTGTCCGCTGTGCCGTGCGTGTGATCATTGCTTGTACAGCCCTCTCGCAGTGTCCGGAGCAAGTATGGTGGGCCTGACACACCGGTGTCAATGTGTTCTTTTTTCCATTTCCAGGAGTGTAGGATATGATCACCATGCACACGTACACAGAGCAGCTGCTGGGGTATAGCCTCCCATTCTTGCACCAGTGCCTGTCTGAGCTCCTGAAGTGTGGTAGGGGTTTGAAGACGTGCAGTGATATGTCGACCGAGAGCATCCCAGACGTGCTCGATTAGGTTTAGGTCTGGAGAACAGGCAGGCCACTCCATTCGCCTGATATCTTCTGTTTCAAGGTACTCCTCCACGATGGCAGCTCGATGGGGCCGTGCGTTATCATCCACCAGGAGGGAGGTGGGACCCACTGCACACTTGAAAAGCTGGACATGCTGGTGCAAAATGACGTCCCGATACACCTGACCTGCTACAGTTCCACTGTCAAAGATATGCAAGGGTGTACGTGCACCAATCATAATCCCACCCCACACCATCGAACCACGACCTCCATACAGGTTCCTTTCAAGGACAGTAAGGGGTTGGTATCTGCTTCCTGCTTCACACCAGATGAAAACCTGACGAGAATCATTGTTCAGGCTATACCTGGACCCGTCGTGAACATAACGTAGGACCACTGTTCCAATGACCATGTACTGTGTTCTTGACACCCGGCTTTACGGGCTTTCCTGTGACCAGGGGTCACTGCAATGCACCTTGCTGGTCCGGGCGAATAAACCGTGTATGTTCAGTCGTCTGTAGACTGTGTGTCTGGAGACAACTGCTCCAGTGGCTTTGGTAAGGTCCCGAGCAAGGCTACCTGCAGTACTCTGTGGCCGTCTGCGGGCACTGATGGTGAGATATCGGTCTTGTTGTGGTGTTATACACTGTGAACATCCCGTACTGTAGCTCCTGGACACGTTTCCTGTGTGCTGGAATCGTTGCCATAAACTTGAGATCGCGCTTTGTGGCAAACGGCCCATGCTACGACCTGCTGTGTTTGAGCAAACTCCAGTCGCCCTAGTTTTCTACCCCTCATAGCGTCATCAATATGTGTTCTTTGAGCCATTTTCAACACACAGTCACCATTAGCACGTCTGAGAACGTATGCACACTTACTCGCTGCTCCATGCACCAACACATCTCTGCGTATGTGGACTGCTGCCAGCACCACAGATCGACGACCACAGGTCAGATGCACCGCATGGTCATACAGCGAGGTGATTTAAACCCGCAAACCGCCCACCAGAGCATTGTTTCACCATTATCAGCATTATCCTTAATTTATGAGCATGAGTGTACAAAGTTTTCATTCAAGCCGAAAATGATATACCCGAAATACAGATTCGTAATCAAATGCACCATGCGACTAACAACTCACACATCGTACCTCCGATAATCATCTTGAATGTCATAATTTACTGAACAGGTAAAATCCCGCTTTTTGCCCTTTCTTTTATCATGTACATATATTTCGCATCCAACTTTATTCACATAACATTGAAAACTGAACTGATTTTCTTCAACTCTTTTCCACTTACCTTCTATTGTCTTGAACTTAAATTTGCCACCATTTAAATTGTTCGTTAAAGGTGGTGCTCTGTTTTCAGTTTCTAGCAGGTGTTTTCTTAAATGCAGTCCACTTTCTTTTTTGATCTGTAGATCTACTTTCTGCAAAGACTAACGTCAAGCATTTCAGTTGATAATACGAGGGTTGGAACTTAAATAGTGGCAACTATTTATTCACAACCGATAAAAAAGAATTACATGTTTGCATCTGTTACTGTCCTTCAAAGTAGTCACCACCGTTGTGTAGAACCCGTTGCCAGCGATGTGGAAGGCGTAGTATAACGTTAGCAGAACTTGTTCTGTTGATCGTGTGAATGGAGCGGTCTACTGCGTGTCGAATCTCTGGAACAGTTCTGGAGCAAATGCCACGAAGTCGTTCCTTCATCTTTGGAATCAAATCAAAGTCACAAGGACTTAAGTGCGGGGAGTATGGTGGATGGTACAGTACTTCCCAGTCCCATCGACCGAACGGGGAAGCCACAGCTTGCGCTGTATACGCCCACGCATTGTCGTGCAAAATGATGGGTGGGTTGCGCAGAAAGTGTCACCGCTTCTTTCGCAAAGCTGGTCGCAGGTGATGCTCCGAAAACGAACAGTAATACTGTGCATTTAAGGTCTGCCGTGGAGGAACGTAATGCGTTAGGATAATATCATCACAGTCGTACACGAGAATCAACATAACTTTCACCATACTGGGGCTCTGATGCACTTTCGACTTTCACGGAGACATAAATGACGCACGTTGGTGGACTGGCGTTTTAGTTTTGGCTCGTACGATGTGGCCCATGTCTCATCCAGTGTTACGATACGACGTAAGAAAGTCACTCCTTCGCGCTCGTAGCGCTCCAAGTGCGTCTGAGCACCGTCGTAGCACATCCATTTCTGCATTTCCGTCATGCGGAACCCATCGTGATGCAGATTTTCGCATGCCCAGGCGTTCATTCAGGATGCGGAGCACAGTCGTATGCGCTAATCCGGTTTCGTGGACGAGCTCACGAATCGTATGGCGTCGATCACTGTCCACTAACGCGACAACAGCATGCACGTCTTCTTCAGAGACGCTAGGACAACCTGCCCGATGCATGTCTATCACAGTTTGCCGACCTTCGTTGAAGGTTGGTTCAAATGGCTCTGAGCACTATGGGACTTAACATCTATGGTCACCAGTCCCCTAGAACTTAGAACTACTTAAACCTAACTAACCTAAGGACAGCACACAACACCCAGCCATCACGAGGCAGAGAAAATCCCTGACCCCGCCGGGAATCGAACCCGGGAGCCCGGGCGTGGGAAGCGAGAACGCTACCGCACGACCACGATATGCGGGCTTCGTTGAAGGCTTTCACCCAACGTGCCACTGTTCTGTATGCAATGCCGATATTCCGCACGCCACTTGAAGACCATGATGACACGGTCGTGCTACGACTTCTGGCACATTCAGTCTTGATCCACTTCCGTTGTTCCTGTTTCGAAAACTTAGTGACAGCGTTACGTTAGACCGCTCGCTCACAAGTGACTTTTTTTCCTTCGATTGTGCGCACGCCAGTGACGTGGGAGGAGCGAGTCCATTTATTCGGAGGTTCAAAAATGGCTCTGAGCACTATGAGACTTAACATCTGAGGTCATCAGTCTCCTAGAACTTAGAACTACTTAAACCTAACTAACCTAAGGACATCACACACATCCATGCCCGAGGTAGGATTCGAACCTGCGACCGTAGCAGCAGCGCGGTTCCGAACTGATCCGCCTAGAACCGCTCGGCCACCGCGGCCGGCTTTTATTCGGAGGTAAGGTAGGTATGTCAACAACGTGTGCTATCAGCGGCAATAGTAGATTCCATTGCTTAGTGTCTCCACAGCAGTGTTACCACTATTTAAGTTCCAAACTACGTATTTTGGTCGCTGTTACACTGTTATTGTATTTCCGAGGCATTATTAGCAACAGTCGACACAGAACATTTGTTTGTTGAACCGCCGCATATATTAACAGAGGCTCATGTATTTGCTTGGCGATCTAAGAACTTGTCACTAAATATAAACTTTGTTGGGTTAAATAAAAATTGCAGTAACTGCTACCGAAAAGTAACTAACATTGATGGGTTTCCCCGTTAATCCCTATTGTACAAACGTGTCCAGATGTGAGGCAAACTGTTGCATTATTGCGGGTCTGAAGATACTGGCTCCCAGGTCTCTCAAATTTTTAAACAATAATTTCTCATCGTGATTTACGTTCTTTTCTTTTTCAATCCATACTTCTCTTTGACAATTTTCAAAATTTGCTTGGGAGTGATGTTCAACAAATCCAGTACGTTCAGTAAGCCCTGAATTCCAAATTCTCCAATATCTGAATTTCCTTCCACCATAAACCAGAGTTTGATATTTTGTTTGGCTTCGTTCTGATGTGTTGCTTTTCCAGGCCCATGAACTGCGAAATTGACACATGCGAGGTCGATTCGCTGGAACAACAGACTTGTTTGAAACACACACGCATACTCTCACTCACTCACTCACACACACACACACACACACACACAAACACACACACACACACACACACACACATACACACATACACAAACACGCAAGTACCTGTAGATACACGAACTCAAAAAGAATTACTGTAAGTAGCCTTGGCATATGACACTATTTTCAGAGGCACGTAAAAGAGAATTGCCATTTCCAACCATTTGCTGCACTGTTCGTATATAATCGAGCTTTTTAACATGTTCGTACGTCCCCACAAATGTTTCATTTGAAAGAGACACAGCGTCAATTTTTTTTTAATTTAACCTACATGTGACATGATGATGCGGTTTGCCTTGCCAACAGAAGCGACAGATACTTGCAGAGTAAATGTCACGATATTCTACGCTCTACCTACTATTAACAACTTGCATAAAAGCGGGAAAAATAATTTATTTGGTAAAATATAAAACTAAGTTTGCGCTGACATTTGTGTTCAGCCAGCTGTTCCATCACTGACATTTGTGAGTAGAAAAAGGTTGCGGAAGGCAAAATTATGTGCTATTGTTTAATCACAATACCTATTCACTATTAACGAACTAGATTATTGCTGAGTGGGAACATCGTTCAAAATGTCAATTATAAATGAAATGTTATTGTCTAGAGAAATAATCTAACTTTTCAACTGGGACGGAAGGTCAAATTCCAGTCCAAAGCAAAGTCGTAACTAACGATCCGAAAACAAAGTAAATGATTTCAACTTTTTGGGAAATTTCGTCTCCTACACACACAAGAAAGAAACATATCGAAGAAAATAGAAAGTTTCAACTATACCAGCGGGATGATTTGTAGAACACTAAACAAAAAGTGTTAGAAAAAACTCTATCTTTTGCAAATTAATAGTAGTGAGACATGAATAATAAAGACTGGAACCGACAGCAGCATAAAAGTTGCGGAGGTGACGCAGTATGTTGTTTACGAAAATAATGGTGCGGCATTATTGACCGGGAGATGCCATGTGGGTTCGTTCGGCTGCGTGGTGTATATGACGCCCTGCTGCGACTCGCGTGTTTGTGAAGAGGAGGCGACGTGATGCGAACAACAGAAACTCCCAGCTTCCGCGTGATGAAAATCTCAGATCCAGCAGGGAATCCGTCCCGGGACCTCACGATGTACAGGCAGCGATGTTAACCTTTTTTCTGTGATACACAAAATGCTTAACCCTTTAACTGCTCTGCAACCGCCTCGCCGCAGTGGATACACCGATCCCGTCAGAACACCGAAGTTAAGCGCTGTCGGGCGTGGCCGGCACTTGGATGGGTGACCATCCGGGGCGCCATGCGCTGTTGCCATTTTTCGGGGTGCACTCAGCCTTGTGATGTCAATTGAGGAGCTACTCGACAGAATAGTAGCGACTCCGGTCAAAGAAAACCGTCGTAACGACCGTGAGAGCGGTGTGCTGACCACATATGTTCAGCTGAGGATGACACGGAGGTTGGATGGTCTCGATGGGCCACTTGTGGCCTGAAGACGAAGTGCTTTTTTTAACTGCTCTGGACGTATTAACGCTCGCGCCTTTTTACCTGTTCCTGTTACGCATAGACACGTTCAGAGTACCACGTACAAGGACTAGTGGCGCGCGTAAACGCGTTCAGAGCACACAGGGACAGGTGCTAAGGCGCGCGCGTTAACACGTCCAGAGCAGTTAAAGGGTTAAAGAACGGACACAGTCAACTTCATGCTGGGTGGATGCGAGGTGGGCAGTGGTAGAATCATGAGACCTGGCCATGCACGATGCGTCCACCCCTCCCCTTCTACCCTTCTACTTCCCTCACCCCCTGCCGTCTGTCACTGTGCTGTCCCCTCACATGATACTGGCCTATTTATTACTTTATTTTCATATTTTATTTATTTGTTACTTTTTTAACCCTTACAGCTTACTACACACAAAAAGATAATGGAACAAAATCGGAGTTAATCCTAAATGATGAAAACTCTCAACAGAAAAGTTCCGAAACCTCCCAACAGTAAAAATATAATTATAATTCACATTCAGCGTAACCTCCCAATAAATGAATTCCGTAACCTACCAATAATGCAATGTGACTATTTCCTCAATAAAATTGTGGCTCACTTATATAACCTTTCAATAATTAACTGACTGTGAATCTAAACTGGTAAATTTTGGACGTCAGCAGCGTTGCGTCATAGCCCTGAAATATCATTCTGAATAAAACATGAAAATTCTTACCTCAATAAGGTCGCCGGATAACGCATATATATCTGCTCCTATAAGAAATTTTTCTGGCACAGTCTAGTACAATGCTGGCCGATAGATTTGTCATGTATAAAAAGAAACAACTGATTTTTCTTTACAATAATCGGGATGACCATGGATTGGAGAAATTATTAAATTCTTTAAATTGAGATGAACGATTATCAAATTATTAAGAGATTTTTTAAAAACATTTACATGGGGCTTGACATAACAATAGTACATATGCGCGAGGCTGCTTTTACCTTATACTACATCGCTCAGGCAGCGCCATCGCTCCCCACGACCAGCCCAGCCAACTCGATACACATGACTGCTAGCAACAACTTACTGCTACTGCTACAGACACTGCTCTTACTGCACACAACACTGCTCTCTGGTCTGAGATTCTCTTACAGCTTACATATCGCAGGTAGCAATCCATCGAAATTACATCTGCTCGAGTGCGCTAGCAACAAATTCTTTAATCATGGACCTCTTACAATGGCTTTCACCACTTACAATAGAAAAAAAATGTTTTTTCCGGTCGTTGCCGGCGACACTTCTTTATTTTCTTTTTGTTAATTAAAAAAGAAAAACAAGACAAACAGAGCCTCAAAAATGAAATAAACTGCGTAAGAATGCTCCTGAACAGAGACCATGACATGAATATCAGAAAGACCGGTCAACTCAATCATACCTTGACGCCGCTCTGAGTGGCCGCGTGGTTTGAGATGCCGTGTTACGGATTGCGCGGCCCCTCCCGCTGAGGGTTCGAGTCCTCCCTCGGGCGTGGGTGTGTGTGTGTTGTTAGCGTAAGTTAGTTTAAGTAGTGTGTAAGCCTAGGACAGATGACCTCAGCAGTTTGGTCCCTTAGGAATTCACACAGATTTGATTCGATACCTTGACAACGAAATCCATGGGTCAACATGTTGGTGAGTAAGTCGCCATACCGTGCCAGGTACAAACACTTCCAATATGCAGTGGCGATATATTGGTGGAAGGCGCGTGGGTCCCGACTGCCCCCTCTATCTACAGTGTAGTGAATGTAGTGACCTAACAAACATGCACTGGTATCTGACTATGCTCTCAGAAAGTAGGAGACTGCTCTTAACAGGATACCAGCCGAAAAGACAGTCTCAACAGATCGAGTTAGAAAAGGTAAGTGATTTTTAAACCAGTGCCAGGTGACCACGACAGGTAGAGTGTCTGTAGGGGGACAACGACTACACTGATCTGTGACACTTAAGTCCAATACGAAACAGGAGCTTATTGGTGGATAACCGATGGTTTACCACGTGATATCACGAGGTCGCCACCACCACTGGTAGAACAGGAAGGCTAAGATGAAACCACACCGTCTTCCAGCGTGTGTGCGGTGATGCCCTTTCAACCGGACCGGTACAGTCAACCCCCTCTTCCGCGAAATAACAAAAATATGGTAGTGTGGGGCTGCCTCTGTAGAATGCTAGCCCCAAAATAACTGACAGGAATATAAAATTCACTAATATATTTTAACTGATCAAGACTGCCCGGCCGCAGACAGTAGAGTAACCGAGGTGTGAATTTGTGGATTGCGTGAGAGGATAGTCAGCATGGTGCGCCGAAGAAATAACAAAGACACTTTCCTTTGAATAACAAAAAAATCCCAAACAACAGAGAGAGCACCATAATTACTCTACCACTCAGACATTTGGGGTACCTCGTCTGGTATGAGACGTTCCTGCAGGGTGGTGGTGATGGTGTGGGGTCCACTAGGGCTGAACCGCACAATATCCCTGGGTTCAGTGTGGGGCGTCGGTGGGGTGGGTAGACTGCTGTGGCCTGTTGTGGGGTTGTGGGCCACTGTGGGCTACAGAGGGACACAGCCTCTTCGTCGTTTCTAGGTCCTTGGTTCCATACATACATGCATACATACAAGACTTAATCCATCACAAATACCAAGACAGGTCCCAGATGGATGACATCAGCTGGAGGGAAAGTTCAGAAAACAGAGAGTTTTAATTGCATAGGGGAACTGATAGAACCTGGTCTTGAAACACAGCTGTGACACTAACATTTTTTCCAATATTCTGCTCAAATATTTTATCTTGTACGAGTAGGGATGTTGATCTGTAATTGAAACCAAATTGTGTATTCTTAATTGAAATATATTGAGCTAAACGAATTGTAACTCTTGTAATTTTATATAAATGGTTATTACACTGGGTCACTGTCTTTGTGGAAAAAATAGAGGACCGCAGAGAAAGCTATATATTTTGTGTATTTCGCAAAGTGTAAACTGTAGTGGTAGCAACGGAAGGCCTCTAGGTGACGCCAATATTATGACAAGAGGGTGCGCACACTGTGGACTCCAGTACTAGCCACGAAACAGTTTGCGAATGTGTAACTCGTACAAGACGACAAGTTGGTCCTTGTGAGACTAAAATGCAAATTACGAGCACAGAGTTAGCGACGTATGCTGTCAGATGAACTGAGGTCCATATAACATCAAGATCCTGCCCCACAATCGTTCACGATAAACCAGAGTGTTACCGTAACAACTGGAGTAATGGAACATTGTCGCCAGCGCTAACAGCATCGTCTCAGCAGCAGATACAATAAGACTCTTCATGTTCAGACTGGTTTAGAAGATTTGTAAGGAAAGTCCCTCAACATTACAGTCCTTTTCTTTTTGTATGTATACAATAATACTGTGATGTTGTTGATGTTCTGGACTTCCATCCAAAGACTGGTATGGTGTAGCTCTCCATGTTACTCTATGCTGTGCAAGCCTCTCCATTTGCAAATAACTGCTGCAAATTACATCATTCTGAATCTGCTTACTGTATTCATCTCTTGGTTGCGCTCTACTATTTTTATTCCCCTTTCCACCCCTACCCACAAATTTCTTTTCTCCCCAGTTCTATTCAGTACCTCCTTACTAGTTAAGTGATCTACCAGTTTAACCCTCAGCATTCCTCTGTAGCACCACATTTCAACTGCTTCTATTCTCTTCTAGTCCAAGCTGTTTATCATCCATGCTACACTTCCATACGTGGTTTAACTCCATACAATTACTTTCGGAAAAGGCTTCCTAACAGTTAAATCTATATTCGATGTTAACAAATTTCTTTTCTTCGGTAACAGTTTCCTTGCCATTTGCAGTCTACATTTTATATACTCTCTACCTCGGCCATCATCAGTTATTTTGCTGCCCAAATAACAAAACTCATCTACTACTATAAGTGTCTTGTTTCTGTAACTTAGTCCCTTACCATCATTCTTCAGACAAGCATGTATGTCCGAACGAACATTGCGTAGTATTTCTGATCAACACAGGATCTGCAATACCATGTTTATCTGTCGACACCAGCAAACGACTTTCAATTAAAATGTCTCCCCTGCACGGGAATGAACATAATGCATGTATGAGTGCAGGTCTGAGACACATGATTGATGATATATGGAAGTTTGGAAGTCTGGCGGCGAAGCATGCTCGGATAGCCTAAAGTCACCGGCACAGTATCGCATTGCTTTAGTTCAGAGGGCTGGGTGCCAACAGTAATTAAAAAAAAAGTGATTGAAATATTCAACGATGAACTTGAAAGGGTGTCGTGTGATGTCCGTCGAGACCAAATGCCGTGAACAATAACGATAAAACGACAGAAAAGAAAGGTAAGGCGACGGTACACGATAAACGGGAAATCCGGGTTCGTGTCCCAGTCCAACACAAATTTTCAGTGTCTTCATTCCATTAAGTACCTGAGAGTTGTCCATTTTCGCAAGTGTGAATACATTTCATGTATCACTTATTTTCATTCGACTACATTCCGTAGCCTTGTTTTGCTATTGTTGGTGTACATCTTACGTCATACTTCAGGACACTGTCCATTCCTTCAGCTGCTCTTCCAAGTCCTTTGCAGTCTCTGACAGAATTGTAATGTCATCGACAAGTCTCAAAGTTTTTGTTTCTTCTCCCTGAAGTTGAATTCCTACTCCTAATGTTTCTTTTCTTTCCTTTACTGCTTGCTCAGTGTACAGATTAAGTAACATCGACGATAGGCTATAACCCTGTCTCTTCCCTTTTCAACCACTGTTCCCTTTCACACAGCTAGGCTCTCATTACTGCTGTCTGGTTTCTGTACAACTTGTAAATAGCGTTTCGATCGCTGTACTTCACTCCTGACATCTTCAGAATTTGCAAAGAGAGTAGTGCAGTCAGCATTGTAAAAAGCTTCCTCCAAGTCTGCAAATGCTATAAGCATAGGTTTTCCTTTCCTTAACCTTTCTTCTAAATGAAGTTGTAGAATCAGTGTTCCTTGTATGTTCCTAAATTTTCCCAGAATCGAAACTGATCTTCGCCGAGGTCGGCTTCTACCAGTTTTATCATTCTTCTGTAGAGAGTTCGTCTTAGTATTTTGCAGCCATGACTTATCAGATTGATAGTTCGGTAATATTCACACTTGTCAGCACCCGCTTTCGTTGGAATTGGGATTATTATATTATTATTGGTGTCTGAGGGTATTTCTCCCGTCTCATACATCTTGCTCTCCAGATGGAAGAGGTTTTTCATGGCTGTCTCTCTGAAGTCTATCAGTAGGTCTGATGAAATGTCGTCTACCACAGGGGCCTTGTTTCCTGTTAGGTCTTTCCGTGATCTATCAAATTCTTCTGGCAGTATCATGTCTCCCAACTCATCTTGATCACATCCTCTTCCATTTCTATAACACTGCTTTCAAGTTCGTCTTCCTTGTATAGACCCTCTGTATACTGCTTTCACATTTCAGGTTTCCTTTCTTTGCTTCGGACTGGTTTTCAATTTGAACTCTTGATATTCATACACGTGCTTCTCTTTCCTTCAAAGGCCTCATTAATTTTCCTGCAGGCAGCATATATTCTCCCCGTAATGGTGTATGCTTCTACAGCCTTAAACTGGTCCTCTAGCCATTCCCGCTTAGCCATTTTGCCCTTCCTGTCAGTCTCATTTTACAGACGTTTGCATTCCTCTTTACCTGCTTTATTTGCTGCACTTTTAAATTTTCTGCTTTCATCACTTAAATATCTCCTGTGTTGTCCAAGGATTTCTACTAGCCTTTGTCTTTTTACCTGTCTGATTCTCTACTGTCTTCACTACGTCGTCTCTTAAAGCGTCCTCTGCTGTATTCCTTTCCCCTGTTCCAGTCAATTCTTGCGTAATGCCCCATGTTCAATTCTCAGCAAACCCCGGTTCTCTCAACTTATCGAGGTCCTATCTTAATTTCCTACACGTTTGCAGTTTCTTTAATTTTAATCAACAGTTTAATGAACAAATTGTGATCAGAGTCTAGATCTGCACCTGTAAATGTCTTACAGTTTAAAAACTCGTTCCAAAATCTCTGTCTTGCCATTAAATAATTAGTCTGAAACCTACCGGTGTCTCCAGGTCTCTCACACGTATATAACCTTCTTTTATGATTCTTAAACCATGTGTTAGAGATGATTAAATTATGTTCTGTGCAAAATTCAACCAGGCGGCTTCCTCTTTCCTTCCTTTCCCCTAATGCCTATTCACCTACAATTTTTCCTTGTCTTCCTTTTCCTGTTATAGCATTCCAGCCCCCCATCACAATTAAATTTCCGTCTACCTTAACTATCTGAATAATTTCTTTAATCTCATCATACATTTCTCCGATGTCTTCATCATCCTCGGAGCTAGTTGGCATATAAACTTGTACTTCTGTGGTTGGTGTGGGCTTCGTATCTTTCTTGTCTACTATAATGTGTTCACTACGCTCTTTGTAGCAGCTTATCCATGTTCCTATTTTCTTATTCATGATTAAACCCACTCTTGCATTATCCTCAAATGGTTCAAATGGCTCTGAGCACTATGGGACTTAACATCTGTGGTCATCCGTCCCCTAGAACTTATAACTACCTAAACTTAACTAACATAAGGACATCACACACATCCATGCCCGAGGCAGGACTCGAACCTGCGACCGTAGCGGCCGCGTGGTTCCAGACTGTAGCCCCTAGAACCGCTCGGCCACTCTGGCCGGCACGGCGGTGGTTTCCCCTTGCTTTCAGCCGTTCGCAGTATCAGCACAGCAAGGTGTTTTTAGACGCTGTTACAAGGCCTTATTAGTCAATCATCCAGACTCTTACCTCTGCAACAACTGAAAAGTCTTCAGGAACCACACGTCTGTCTGGCCTCTCAACAATTACCACTCTAATACGGTTACACCTGCAGGACGGCCATCTGTATCGCTCTCCACCAACGGCATGGTCCTTGGTCATGTGGGGAGGGGGGATTATCTGCGTAAAATCGTATCTTCCTGATCTTATAATTAATGTGAGTCCTATTACCTGGACTAGAACTGATGTGTCGCTCACACCGACATAAGGAAAACGGATCAAAATTTACAAAAGTTTTCGACCATGATGACAAAATCTCAGAGGAATGAAGATTGACAATGTCCAGAATCTGAGAACGTAACACAATTAGGATCCTGGAAATTTTCTAAGTCCAATGAATCTGTCCTGAAGTTTTTAGCGTAGGAGCAGCAAAGTCTATCCTGGATACAGTCTGACTGCACCAAGGAAAACAACGATTAATGCTGAATAGAGTGGCGTCGGTCCCTACGATGGACTTCGAGAGCGTTCGAAGACGATGGGGCGAATAGCACCCACCCGGAGGTTAGAACAAGCTCTCGCAACGGGAAACTCTGGCGCCGACTTTTACAGCGGCCAGCAGCGGAATACCCGCAGCACTGTTTTCGGGTTACGTGAGTCGCGGACGCGAATAGGTCCCTTGGAAATGGCGGCCTCTGGAAGTGCTGTTACCGTCGGCTGGCGTCCGTTCTTTACTGCGACGGGGCGAGTTCGTGACGCTGAGGCGTGCAGGGGCCGCGTAGGCTGCACGCGTGACGGAGGTGCCCGAAGGGTTGCCGATTACTTTTGTGAAGATCTCCGGCATACCAATGACCGCTTATCTTTCCTATTCTAATACACTGAAGCGTCAAAGAAACTGGCATAGGCGGGCGTTTTCAAATACAGAGATATTTAAGCAGGTGGAATTGGACGCTGCGCTCGACAACGCCTATATAAGACAAGTGTCTGGCGCAATTGTTAGATTGGTTACTGCTGCTACAATGGCAGGTTATCGATATTTGTTTGAACGTGGTGCTATAGTCGCCGCACGAGCCATTGGACGCAGCATCTCCGAGGCAGCAATGAAGTGGGGATTTTCCCGTACGACCACTTCACGAGTGTAGCTTTAATATCAGGACCTCCGACATTGCTGCGGCCGCAAAAAGATCGTGCAAGAACAGGACCAACGACGACTGAAGAGAATCCTTCAACGTGATGCAAGTGCAATCCTTCCGCAAATTGCTGCAGATTTCAATGGTGGGCCATCGACAAGTGTCAGGGTGCAAACCATTCAACAAAACGATAGCGATACGCGCTTTCGGAGCCGAATGCCCACTCGTGTACCCTTGATGACTGCACGACAAAAAGCCTTACCCCTCGCCCCGGCCGTCAACAACGACATTCGACTGTTGATGATTGGAAACATTTTGCTTGGTCCAACGAGTCGTTTTGAATTTTATCGAGCGTATGGACGCATACGACTACGGGGGCAAACTGATGAATCCATGGACCTGGGCATATCAGCAGGGGACTGTTCAAACTGGTGGAGGCTCTGTAATGGTGTGTGGCGTGTACAGTTCGAGTGATTTGGGATCCCTGATACGCCTAGATACGATTCTGACAGGTGACAACTACGTAAGCATCCTGTCTGATCACCTGCATCCAATCACGTCCATTGTGCACTCCGACGGACTTGAGCAATTCCAGCGGGACAACGCGCCACCCTACTCGTTCAGAATTGCTGCAGAGTGGCCCCAGGAACACTCTTCCGCCTTTTAACACTTCCACTGGCCATCAGACTCCCCAGACATGAACATTATTGAGCATGTCTCGGATGCCTTGCGACGTGCTGTTCAGAAGAGACCTCCACCCCTTCGTACTCTTACGGATTTACAGACAGTCCTACAGGACTCATGGTGTCACTTCGCTTCAACACTACTTCGGGCACTAGTCGAGTCCTCGTCACGTCGTGTTGCGGCACTTCTGCATGCTCGCGGGGGCCCTACACGATATTAATCCGCTGTACCAGTTTCTTTTCCTCCTCAGTGTATATCCTAGTGTCCTTGACCTATCAAATGAAAATTGTAAAAATTTAAACACGTTTTGTCTTTGTTAAAAATGAAGACACATCATTGAGATAGTTATTTTTCTCTGGTTAACTATCAGAGGCCATTCATGTAACTATATTTCTGAATTAAAGTGAATAGTAAAGTAATTTTAATTAAAATTACAGTGGCAATACTGTCCCTGAGCGGAGAAAATCCCCGACCCAGCCGGGAATCGAACCGGGCCCGTAGGATGGCAATCCGTCGCGCTGACTACTCAGGTATCTGGGCAGACAATAGATAAGTAAATCCGACTGTTCAATTTTTTTCCTAAGGTTTTACCCAGCGGTTAAATAGAAACGCAGTATGAATAATATTATACTGAGGATGGACAACTCGGTTCCAAGTTCATTTAGTGGTTCAAAACATGTAATTGTGGTCGCCTCCTATCCAGACAATGAAACAGTGAAGTATTTTGAATAGCAGAAGTATTAATTTTGCCTACTTTTCGTCTACTGTTTAAGTTGCTTCTTCAAATAAATATTACTCCACAATATTGGTGCAGACACTGGAATTTCTTTTGACCATTACACCCTTATACATTACGTTTTAAGAAGAGAAGAAGCCCAGTAGATAAGGAAGCTTAAAAAAAATTTGGCCAGGTGGGGATCTATAAAAAAGCATTTTCTATAATAAACAACTTAAATACTAAAATACTTAGATACGAAAACACACACTTTTTATTCTGATCGTTTCAATTCAAGAAAACCTCTTTCTTACTGAAATTTACTTTCAAAAACTATTATCCTTTGAACTAACTGTGTATAGTCATTTACCAGATTCTAGTAACTTAGCTATACTCCGATTGAATTTTACGTAAGCAGACTTTTACTATAACACTTTGCAGTAGTTCAGAAAACAGCCGGCCGAAGTGGCCGTGCGGTTAAAGGCGCTGCAGTCTGGAACCGCAAGACCGCTACGGTCGCAGGTTCGAATCCTTCCTCGGGCATGGATGTTTGTGATGTCCTTAGGTTAGTTAGGTTTAACTAGTTCTAAGTTCTAGGGGACTAATGACCTCAGCAGTTGAGTCCCATAGTGCTCAGAGCCATTTGAACCATTTAGTTCAGAAAACACAAAAAAATTTAAATGGTGCCTGTTTATAGTAACTTGCCACTTCATAAATCTGTAAAATAGGATACTTGGATTCATCAAACACCAGAAGGGTACCCTATATAGGTGTATGATTAGGATGAAATAACGGGGTGAACCACTTTCTTTGAAGTTCAAGAATGGTTATTAAAAACACAGTTTAAATTAATGGTTCATCCTGTAAAAAAGTAAATTTACTATAAAAGTCTTATCAGGTAGCTGTAGGCTTGGGTGTCGTGAACAATCACGGCGGCTACACTACCCACAGTATGGCCTGCAAGTCTCTTACGCTATGGGCTCAGTTTCAGTTCTTGCCGTTGGTCAAATCTACATACAGTAGTCCAACTACTCGCAGGTACGCCGTAGGCCGTTTGCAGTCTCCATCCGAGGCATTTTGTGCGAATTTGTAGACAAAGCTTCTCCTGATCCACAAAGGTGTTGCTTCAATCACTGCTGCCTACTTCCCACGATTGCTCTAGGTAGCGTGCCAATTCGGCCTTGCCACCTTTTCCACTCCGCAGAGCCACTTTCGTTTTAAACAAATGCACACTGGCTTTTACATACCACTTGTTTCTTAAGAGTATATTGTTACTAAGCGTGACTATTTCTTAAATTGTCAAATTTACGTCAACATGAACAATTTATACACACAAAATTTTTAAATACGAAAGGTCATCAGAAAATTATTTTACGTAATAAACAATTTAGATAGTATTTTACATCCATTACTCACATAAAATGCAAACAACTTCAGTCTCCAATATAATACACTTTACTTTACATATATAGAAAATATAGTACCAATGTGCAAAAATTTTAAAGCAAAAAAAAATTATAAAAAATGTAAATGAACCATAAACAAATATTCTTATAAGCATTAGATCCCAGGTTCGAATACCACTGCCGCACACATTTTCACTCGTCCCCGCTGATTCCACATAACAGGATATTGCAGTACCACTGTTATTCCGAATTACGATGCAAAATTCCTTCCGACATTTATTTAACAACGGCTGCAGTCGCCGCAGTGCCTGTTCCTTCACACATGCATGCGCGTCGGAAGGAACTTTGAATCGTAATTCGGGATGACACAGGCAGTGCAGTATCGTATTTATCCGCCGACACCGGCCAAGCGACTTTAAAATAAAACGCCTTCCCTGAACGCGAATATTCGTATTGGATGTACGAATACAGATGGTAGACGTATGGTTGACACCAAATGGAAGTTTAGGTGTGGCCGTGAGTCATGGACGGGTAGTCAAATGGTAAGGCGATCGCTCGCAATAAGCGAGAAATCCCGTTTCGAGTCATCGTCCGACACAAATGTTCATTGTCGTCATTCCATTATACGGCTCATGGTAGTCAATATTCTACGCCCCTTGCCTTCCCTTTCCATTCCCCACCACCTTCAGTTTACAGCGTGACAATTATTGAACTATATGAAATAAAATCGTCATAACTTCTGAACGGTTTGCGTTAGGACGTTCAACCTACACGATTGGCGGCGGGGATGACAGGAATTAGTATGCGCATGCTCGTTTGGTTTAGCGAGGAAGCCCACTTTCGTTTGGAAGGATTCGTCAATAAGCAAAATGGGCGCGCCTGGGGGACTGAAAATTCGCATTTCGCGATCGAAAAATCTTTACGCCCTCAACGGGTCACTGTTCGATGTGCAATAAGCAGACGCGGAATAATCGGTGCAATATTCCTTGATGGCACGGTGACTACGAACGGTACGTGAAGGTTTTGATTTCATCCTCATTATTCAAAGTGACAAGATGTGGTCCGTGCTCGGCAGAGCTCGACCACATCGAAGCAGGAGGGTGTTTGATGTCCTGGAGGAGAACGTAGGGAACAGCACTCTGGCTCTGGGCTACTCAGAGGCCACTGGCATTGGCCTCGAATAGGCGCCATATTCTCAGGATCTGAACACATGCGAGTCCTATTTGTGGGGCTATATTAAAAAAAATGGTTCTGAGCACTATGGGACTTAACTACTGTGGTCATCAGTCCTCTAGAACTTAGAACTACTTAAACCTAACTAACCTAAGGACATCACACACATCCATGCCCGAGGCAGGATTCGAACCCTCGACCGTAGCAGTCGCGCGGTTCCGGACTGCGCGCCTAGAACCGCTAGACCACCGCGGCCGGCGGCTATATTAAAGACAAGGTGTGCAGCAATAACCCAAAATCATTGTTGAGCTGAAAACAGCCATTCCGGAGGTCATCGACAGCATTAATATTCCGACACTTCAGCGGGTCACGAAGAATTTCGGTGTACGTACGCGCCACATCATCGCCAATGATGGCGGGCATATCGAACGTGTCATAACCCAAATGCGAATATTTGTACTGACGTTTACATGTTGAATAAAGTGTGTGCACGCCGTAGTTTGTAACTAATTTAAGTTTTTTTTTTCATACAGTTCAATGAGTCACCCTGTAATACAAATCACAGCTGCGGATTCCTTGTGGCGTCTGTTCTTTCGGACTTGTCGGAAAGAACAGACATTACACAATCACTTAGTTTCCTTATTTGATAAGGCTCTTGTGCCCAGTGAAACACATCATTTCACAATGACGACGTAGTCAGCAACGACGGGCTTTCTACAGGGCTCAAAAAGCGCCTTTACGTTCTTTTAAGACTGTATCCAGATATTGACGGTTGGTTGGTTGGGACTAAACAGCAAGGTTATCACTCCCATCGGATTAGGGAAGGAAGGAGAAGGAAATCGACCGCGGCCTTTCAAAGGAACCATCCCGGTATTTACCCGAACTCATTTACGGAGTCCGCCCCCGGTAGCTGAGTGGTCAGTCCGGCTTTCGCCGCCGTGCAGTGCGGACGTGTTGGTGTTTCCGCCTGCGGAGCGCGCTCGCTCGCTGTTGTTTACATTTCAGCGGCCGTCACTTACGTGTCGCTTACGTGCAATAGAACCATGGCCAACCGTTTTCGGGGGACTGATGACCTTCGCTGTTTAGTCCCCCTTAAACATACCAACAACCACCACTACCACCACCAACCGTTTTCGAAAATCAGCATTACGATTCAACTTTTGCAACGAATACGCACGACCAAAGGCCTTGGAAGTGGAACGCGACGTGACGTTGCTAAGATCCCTGCTTCCGACATCTTGGGCATCCATTTGTCCATATTAAGCAGTACTGTGTACGTCAAAGTCGGCAATGACGCGGTATGTGAAAGAATACTTCGTGACACCAATCATGGATTACGCTTTTGCCACGCCGACGGCAATGTCGGAGCGGTCACTGCCGACCATGCCGGCTTAGGAATGCGCACCATACGAGTTTTCGAACTCCCGTTCGAGCTTCCGGCGGAAGACGTTATCGCGGCTTTCCGCCCCTATGGCCACACTGCCGAACGCTGGGCGCAATCCCAAACGTACCCCGTTCTTAACGATGTACGGCAGATCACCATCGACCTCCATCGCCACGTACCATCTTACCTGCAAATTAGCGGGTGCCGCGCGGTTGTGATATACGACGGCCAACCCAAGACCTGTTCCGGGTGCGGCAAAGAAGGCCACCTCAGATCTGAGTGTCTTCAGCGACGAATCACCCAACTGCCAGCCGCTACCGTGGCACCTCCAGCTCCGACGACGGTTTTACCGATCACCTACGCATCGGCGCTCTCTTCACCTCCCACCGGCCGACGCCCATCGGACCACGTACCGGTGACTCTCCCAGCTGCTACGGATACACGTCGCGCTCAAAGCCTGACGATACTCCGGCGCCACTGCCAACAGCGACGACTTCCGACACCCACACGCCTGAACATATGGACGCCCCTTCATTTGACGTTCCCGCGACGGCCTTCCTCTCAGAGCGACGCGACTCCCTTCCGTATTCCGACACGGAGGGACGAACCCGCAAACAACGTTCACCTAAGAGGCGCAAGAGGAGGCGCCGTACGGTCTCGGAACGAGACGGATCACCTCCCCCCGATGCTCCAGAGGCCGTCCGACCCGACGAGGCCTCGGAGAACCTACACGACGATACGAATGACGACAACATGACGCCGACTGTGGCTGTGTCGATGCCTACTCTACTGGCTCGCTCAGGTGCTCCTGAACCAATGGACTCCACCGTTGCGACTGCCGCCGAGACTTCCTCCGCCCCTACGAGCGAAGTGGAACGTACGACCATTACAGCGACAGCGCCTTCAATGGTGTGGAGTGAGGACGTCGATGAGGACCCGGACCACACGCTGGGGACAGAGTTACCCCAGACGGAAGCATCGTTACGCCGCTGATAATGCCGTCAGGTGGCGTACGGCACGACTCGCCGTTGTCTCGCCACTCTTCATCCTCCGCCGGTGGAGTTCCCCTCCACGGCGGGGTACGGCTCCAAACCTACCGAATAGCGACGATCAACACTAATACCATTAGCTCATCAGTGAAACTTCAACTGCTGTGAGAGATGATATGGGCGTCGGACGTCGATATCGCACTACTACAGGAAGTACACTTGGCCACACTTCCAGACATCGCGGGATATAACACTTATCCTTCTCCTGGTGACCACCTGGGAGGCGGCGTAGCTATGTACGCCAGAGAAGGCCGTTCCAGTGACCGATCTCACGTACCTTCCATCTGCCAGAGGCATGGCCGTCACCGTCATGGGGACGCGTATCGTCAACATTTACGCTCCGTTAGGCTCCACCCGCAGACGCGACAGGGCATTCTTCTATTCGGAAGAAATCGCTCCTTTGTTTCTTGGACGCTGCGACCATTATTTGCTTGGGGGCGATTTTAATTGTGTCTTGCACCCTAAAGATCGAGTGCCCTACTACAACACCTGTCAAGAACTGCGTCTTGTCGTCCGAGACCTGTTGCTCCGCGACACTTGGGAAGTTCAGCACGGCGACGGCCCTGGACATACTTACCAGACGAGTCACTCCGCGAGCCGCCTTGATAGAATTTACGTCTCTCGGGAACTCACACCTGCAGTCCAAGGTGCAGAACTTTGGCCCCTGGCTTTTTCGGACCACTGTGCCTACATCTGCAACATTCTCTTCCCCAAGCAAGCGGTCTGGCGTAGTCGTGCACCGTGGAAGCTAAACACCTCCCATCTTCATGATCCCGAATGTCTTCAACGTATTACCGAGACATGGGCCACCTGTGAACGTCGCTTACCTAAATACTGCACGACCTTGACCTGGTGGCTGGAATGTGCCACACCTGCCATACGACGTACTTTGATTCAGTATGGAAAGGAAGTTGCTATGTGGGGCCGGCACACTACCGACTATTTCTACGCCGTTCTCAGCGACCTGGACGCCCAACAGCCCACCCCCGACACCCAGAGGAAACGCAGCAGGATTAAGGCGCAAATTGTAACTTTGACACGCCGTAGACTGCAGGGGGCTATGGTGCGAACCCGATGTCAAGATTCGGCGGAACAAGAACATCCGACCATGCATCATATCGCCTCCGATAGGAAACATCGACGACAACAACTCATCACCGAGATCACCACCTGTCGCGGCCAGCACGTCACTTGCCAGGCCGAAATAGTCAGTGCCTTTGTCGACCGCTACCGCACAATGTACCAGGAGGAGACTACCAACAACCACGCTGCGGAGTCTGTGTTACCACACGCAACTTGCACCCTCACCAGCGACGAAGCGGACGAGCTGATGGAGCCCATTACGCGTGACGAAATCCACGATGCAATCAAAAAAGGTGCTCTGACTAAGTCACCTGGTGTCGACGGATTCCGATAGAATTTTATCGCCATTTCTTCACACTAATGGCGTCACGGTGGACAACGATGTTTCATGAACTGCTGACGATGGGGAAAGCCGTACCGCCGTCCTTTGTCACGGGAATTATTATACCCATCCACAAACCGACAGCACGTGTGACGACAGCACATTACCGTCCTCCGACTCTACTTAACGCAGACTAAAAGTTTTACACGCCTACTGGCAACGCGATGCCGCAAGGTCCTGCCCAGCATTCTATCCCCGGAACAGACAACTCCGGGCGGCTCAGTTAATATACAAACGGCCACAAGAGAATGTCGCGATTTAATTCCACTCGCAGCGGCGTGCAGACTCCGCGCCGCAGTGGTTGCCATTGATTTTGACAGCGCATTCGACAAAGTGCGGCATCTTTTTCTGTTCTCAGTGATGAACCGTATGGGTTTTCCACCAGCCTTAATCGACGTTATCCGGCGCCTGTACGGCACCGCCGAATCGCTGATTCAGGTTAATGGCCGTGTGGCGGGACCAGTGGCGATCCGGCGTTCCGTACGGCAAGGCTGCCCAATTTCGACCCTACTCTATGCCATAAGCCTGAAGCCACTCATCGGGAGTCTGACGAGCCACCTTTCTGGTCTCACTCTGCGACAGCACAGTTTTCGATGTCGTGCGTATGCGGACGACCTCCTCCTCTTGATCCGCTCACGGAGTGAAACACACACGGTACTTGATTTGATATCAAAGTACGGCACTGCAGCGGGCAGTAACACGAATGTGGCTAAATCCGCGGCGATGCCCATTGGACGCGGCCTCTCACACGATGACTTAGCACCTCTCCCGTGTGTACAAAAACTACGATACCTTGGTATCATTTTCACCTCCACCGCGCGCCGCTCCGCTGCCATCAATTTTCGGCGTGCACTCCAAACTATCCGCACGACGGTGCGACAAAATCTTCTCCGACGACTCGATTCTTTACAACGTGCCAATACCTGAATCAACATGTGGCGTCCAGAATGGTCCACATTGCACCGGTCCTCCCGCTGCTATCAACTATTGGACGCAGCCTCCAGGCTGCCGTCGGATACTTCCTTACGGCCGGTACGCTCTTTAAGGTCCGCTACGACACGCTCACCCTTCCCCCGCGAGCGGGGGACCTCGGCCTTGTCAATGTGCGACTCCGCGCGGCGTCCTTGTACATGTCCACCATGCACAAGCAGTGGCACGGGGGCACCTCCCTTACGCGCAGCTTGCTGGAAATTCTTGTGCCCGCGACCATAACACCACCAGTACCAGTCGGACACATCAAGCACCATCTGACGCACATTTCTGATTTCATCGTCGACTTCAGTTATACTCACACACACTTACCGACCACGCGTTCTCCTCGACCTAAGGATTTTTACACCCCACTCCTTCGTTCCATATCCAGCAACAATATCGAACTGAGACATCCGTCCACGCGGTGGCCCACGGTTTGGCGTCACATCCACCAGCCTTTTCTTCCCTCCAACGTCCGGGCAACATGGTACCAAGTTGCAAATGAAAAATTCGCCACAAATCATCGTCATCACGCCATCGGACTACAGGACTCTCCACTTTGTTCCATTTGCCACCTCGTGGATGACGATGTCCATCAACTGACTTGTGCTGCCCCCAGTGACGTCTGGAAACTTGCCCGACAGTTCGTTGCCTGTTACCTCCGCGTTCCGCCGGACTCGATTGACCCATGCACTTTTGTCCATCCTGAGAATACTTATTTCCCCGCCACCAAAAATCATGCGATTGTATGGGTCAAGGGATGGACGATCACCTACATGTATAATGGGGGCGACAAATCACACGATTTCTGGCAGTACTTACAAACCGCCCACAGTGAAGTCGAACATCGACCGCGCTACCGCAATTACCTACATGCGATCTTTACGTCACCCCCGCTCAGTTGGATGGTGCCACACGCCGACAGCACTCCCGCCCCCCCTGCTGACATCTGAGACCCCCGCGCTATTTTCTACATTGTAACCCACAGTGGAGTAGGCGCATGGACACGCGCCTTCTTTCTTTTATGCACTATACCAGAAAACGCTGGTTTTTCCCTCACTCCACTGTATTTTGCTTCACACCTCTTAGCAGACATCAGTATTATTATTCTTTTTTTCCTACACCTTGTTCATAAAAACAAAAAAATTGCTCGCCTTGTACGAGTATAATGTCTTGTGTTATTTTCGCCGGAAGGATGGGATTTCTGTTGTATTTAAGTTTGTACCAATAAAGATCTTTTGTTCATATACCCTGTTCCTGGTAAAAAAAAACATAATAAAAATAATTTAAAAAAAATAAAAAGTGGTCAGCGTGACAGACTGTCAATCCTAAGTGCCCGGGTTCGATTCCCGGCTGGGTCGGAGATTTTCTCCGCTCAGGGACTGGGTGTTGTGTTGTCCTAATCATCATCATTTCATCCCCATCGACGCGCAGGTCGCCAAAGTGGCGTCAATTCGAAAGACCTGCACCAGGCGAACGGTCTACCCGACGGGAGGCCCTAGCCACACGACATTTCATTTTTCATTTACGGAAATCACGGAAACCTAATTCAGGATAGCCGGACGCGGGTTTGAACCGTCGTTCTCCAGATTGCGAGTCCAGTTTGCTAAGTACTGCGCCACCTCGCTCGGTAGATACTGATGTTTCCAACTAAGCACGTATCGATATCGTCTATGCATGGAGTCCATTGTACCCTGATGATGGCATTTACACTACTGGCCATTAAAATTGCTACACCACGAATGTGACGTGCTACAGACGCGAAATTTAACCGACAGGAAGAAGATGCTGTGATATGCAAATGATTAGCTTTTCAGAGCATTCACACAAGGTTGCCGCCGGTGACGACGACTACAACGAGCAGACATGAGGAAAGTTTCCAACCGATTTCTCATATACAAACAGCAGTTGACCGGCGTTGCCTGGTATAACGTTGTTGTGATGCCTCGTGCGAGAAGGAGAAATGCGTACCAACACGTTTCAGACATTGATAAAGGTCGGATTGCAGCCTATCGCTATTGCGGTATATCGTATCGCGACATTCCAGGTCGGGTTGGTCGAGATCAAAAATGGTTCAAATGGCTCTGAGCACTGTGGGACTTAACCGCTGAGATCTTCAGTCCCCTAGAACTTAGAATTACTTAAACCTAACTAACCTAAGGACATCACACACATCCATGCCCGAGGCAGGATTCGAACCGGTGACCGTAGCGGTCGCGCGGTTCCAGACTGTAGCGCCTAGAACCGGTCGGCCACTACGGCTGACTGGTCGAGATCCAATGACTGTTAGCAGAATATGATATCGGTGGGTTCAGGAGGTAATACGGAACGCCGTGATGGATCCCAACGGCCTCGTATCACTAGCAGTCGAGATTAAAGGCATCTCATCCGCATGGCTGTAACGGATCGTGCAGCCACGTCTGGATCCCTGAGTCAACAGATGAGGACGTTTGCAAGACAACAACCATCTGCACGAATAGTTCGACGACGTTTGCAGCAGCATGGACTATCAGCTCGGAGACCGAGGTTGTGGTTACCCTTGACGCTGCATCACAGACAGGAGCGCGTGCGACGGTGTACTCAACGACGAATCTGGGTGCACGAAAGGCAAAACGTCATTTTTTCGGATGAATCCAGGTTCTGTTTACAGCATCGTGATGGTCGTATACTGTTTGGTGACATCACGGTGAACGCACATTGGAAGCGTGTATGCGTCATCGCCATACTGGCGTGTAACCCAGGGTGATGGTATGGGGTCCCACTGGATACACGTCTCGGTCACCTCTTGTTCGCATTGACGGCACTTTGAACAGTGGACGTTACATATCAGATGTGTTACGGCCCGTGGCTCTACCCTTCATTCGATCCATGCCAAACCCTACATTTCAGCAGGATAGAGCACGACCGCATGTTGCAGGTCCTGTACGGGCCTTTCTGGATACAGAAAATGTTGGACTGCTGCCCTGGCCAGCACGTTCTCCAGATCTCTCACCAACTGAAAACGTCTGGTCAATGGTGGCCGAGTAACTGACTCGTCACAATACGCCAGTCACTACTCTTGATGAACTGTGGTATCGTGTTGAAGCTGCATGGACACTTGTACCTGTACACGCCATCCAAGCTCTGTTTGACTCAATGCCCAGGGGTATCAAAGCCGCTATTACGGCTAGATGTGGTTGTTCAGGGTACTGATTTCTCAGGATCTATGCACTCAAATTGCGCGAAAATGTAATCACATGTGAGTTCTAGTATAATATATTTGTCCAATGAATACCAGTTTATCATCTGCATTTCTTCTTGATGTAGCAATTTTAATGGCCAGGTGTATGTGATGCCGAAACTGTCGTCTAAATAAAATAACTTGTGGAAACGTAAGGCTGTTTGGCATTCTTCTTTTGATAAATATTATCTTTGGACGAGCTTTATAATACCGTTCATTTAGAAAAAAGAAAGAGCTCTTTAGTTTTATACGTGTCAGGCTACTCGCCCATAAACAAGTACGACGTAAAAATGTTGAGCCGAAACGGGTCCTTTGTTAGAGTAGGCATTCGCGGTGACCAGTGCACACGGTCATTTTCGGTCTTGTTTAGTAATCGTATTGCTGCAGTCGAGCGTACGCACGGGCGTGCGCCCGCGCGCAGGCTCACACACACACACACACTCACACACACACACACACACACACACACACACACACACACATAATACGTACAACAGAATGACGACTAGACAGCGAAAACCGTGGCACTGAGAGATAGAGAGAGAGAGAGAGAGAGAGAGAGCTGCTCGCTGTGGACGCATTGCAGCCCCGCCCGACAGCAAACAGCCGAAACAAACAAGTGCTGCGCCACGCTTGCACACAGTGGTGTCACGTGGCAGCGAAGCCACACGGACGCGAACGTCAGTCATTGAGGCAGTTGCAGTCGGGCGCTCAACGCGATAACGTTTACATCGGAGGCCGCTTTGTCGCGCCGTTGCATTCACACCGCAGCGACCGCCGGCCGAACGCAGCGTGTCCGAACTTGCCGTTAAAGGTCCGCGTGTGTCGCTGCACTGCAAACACTGGTAGCTCATTTTAATAATTGTACACATAGTTGTTTTAATAGCATGGCATCGAGTGTTGCGCGATAGATTACAAATTTCCATTAGCGGTTTTTCAGCTCATTCTGGACGCAGGTAACAACTGCTCGCTGCGAAGAGAACGAGTACATCCAGTGTGGCACTACCTGGCGCTGACCCGAGCCAGACAGTTTTAGAAAAGTAAAACTGTGGCGTGCGTACTGTAAGACCTTCAGTACACACACCATCAGATTATTTGACTTGTCGCTCTAACGAAGTAGGCGAGTGTCAGCAATATGTCGCGTGGTTTTATTGTGGCGTTGTTATCTTCTGACGTTAGGTCAGACGATAGAAATGCCACTTGCACGCTTAGAGTAGCACATTGACGGTGACCAACTTTAAACAGAACTTGATTAATTTTCACACACATTTATTAAAATAATAACAAGCATAAAAATTACTTAACTTGCTTCTGGATGCTATTTACAATTGACAATCTGAAGTTCCTTTGGTATTGGTATGTTAATCTTATTCTCACATGTATCTCTGATACTTGACAAAAGTGTCTACACATTTATTTTCATGGCTATGTACAGGAATATGGTAATCTTATTAGGCGCAGACTGAAACTTGACTATAGACTGGTACAGACAAATGTTGAACTCGTACAGACTGGTACAGACAAATGCAGACTGGTACAGACTGGTGCAGACAAATGCATACTGACTAATCGGAGGTCTGTACACTCGTTACAATACCTCGCGCGTTCATGTATCACTGCGTGAGTGTGATCTGTGAGGAGAAATGGTTCTACGTTAGCAGCAATCTCATGGGTTGCGTTACATATTAATACGCGGATCGGCGGAAGCAGAATTTGGTCCGTCTCTATGGCAGCGCCATCTCGTAGTGCGGAGATGGACGACCGCTGCGCCTGCGCTGTTGTGCTTAGCGGGGCGCGCTGTAGTGGGAAAATTGTGTACGTGCTGACTACACAGAACTATGTACACAACAAAAACACTACGTGAAATTTACACTTAAGCTCTGAACTTGCCTGATTTAGAAGGTCTGTGTCAAAGACCTTTCACTAGCACAGATTCCCTTACACCTACAAGATAGGAAAAAAAACAAACAGTTTTTAACTTCTCATTAAAACGGGAACCTTGTAGGTAGTTCCATAACGAAATTTTCACTCTACAGCGCAGTGTGCGCTGATATGAAACTTCCTGGCAGATTAAAACTGTGTGCTGGACCGAAACTCGAACTCGAAGGTAGGAAACGAGGTACTGGAAGAAGTAAAGCAGTGAGGACGGGGCGTGAGTCGTACTTGGGTAGCTCAGTCAGTGGGCGCGGCCCCCCGGCTATGGTGCCGACCCCACTCCCAGCCAGTACCACCCTTCGTTACTTGGGTATCGAATTTACGAGCTCCACACACCGCACAGTGGCCCTGGCTTACCGGCGGCTTTTGCAGTCGATTCGGCACTGTGTCCGCGGTCAAGTGCACCGTAACTTAAACCAACTCCAAAGTGTGTCCTATGTCAACATGTATGTCGCTCCTAAACTGGTACACGTCGCCCAGATCCTCCCAGTGCCGTTACTCCTTGGCCGCCGCGTCCAATCAGCCTTTGGATATTTCGTGTCAGAAGGGGCACTTTTCAAAGTCCGCTACAACACTCTAACACTGCCTCCTGCAAAATGTGGCCTGGGACTCGTCAAAGTGCGGGCACGATCTTCTGCACTCTTTGTCCACACTCTGTTGCGGCACTGGCAGGGCCCGGTCCCGTCCCTAACACGCAGCCTCTTAGATATCCTCCGATCAGCTTCTATCGATCCACCGATCAATGTGGCACCTATTTCTCCATTATTGTGCCACGTCGCCAATTGTTTCATAGAACTCAGGTACGTTCGGGCCGATCTTTTAGTCACCCGTCCTCCCCGCTCTAAAGATTATTATCGTTTGTTTATGCTGTCCAACCCTTGCGACCCAATGGTGCTACAGCATCCTGACATTAACTGGCGAACGGTTTGGGGGTGTGCATGCACCCTTTTTATCATCGTCTGTGTCTGCACTCTGGTACGTTTTAGTCTATGGAAAATTCCCGAATAATTGTCGACTTTATCGCATGGGACTGGCCACTTCCCCACTCTGCCCTGACTGTCGGCTCGAAGACACCGACGAGCACCGTCTTACGTGCCCCCTGAAACAAAGCGTATGGCTCCTCATCCAACGAATCGTGGGCTTTTACCTCCGTGCCCCGCCAACGACGGTAACCCCGGATTTCCTGTTGTTGCCCCAGACATTTCACTACCCTCTTGCTAAGCACCATACCCTAATCTGGTTTCGAGGACAGGCTTTAGAATACCTCTTCCAGAGTGGTCTGCATACAGTCCTTCACTTCTGGTACAAAGTTGTGACCGCGCATAGCATCCTCACCCGAAAACCATCTTACCGACACAATTTTGCCCGGTATCTCCGCAGCGTCTTCCTTGACCCCCCTCAAAGTTGGGGTGTGCCATGCCTACCTGTCACATGATGCAACATCCTTATCTACGTTCTCATGCATCGACCAAAAAACAAATAAAAAAAGGAAGAAGACAGAATATGTTCTATTTTGTTGTATTTAATGTTGTCTGGAGAATTGGCGAGGAGTGGAGTATGGGGAAAACAGTGAGAAGAGGAAGGCACACGATGGTAGAACACATGTTGGGATGGGGGATAACTTGCAGGATATTAGAGGGAGCTGCAGTAGATAAAAAGTGTAGAGGAAGACAGAGGTTCGAATACATCCAGGAAATAATTGAGGACGTAGATTGTATTTGCTCCTACGTAGTGCCCCTGCATGAAGTCAGGATAGCTGTCGGCAATCTGTGAAGTGTCTTCACCACTATTAAAACATTATTAGAGTTGAGTGCTTTATTCACAATGTATACAAGTCGTCATTCTCGTTCACCCACATGTCGGATTGTAGCTCACGCCCGTCCAGTCACCTCAGCAGCTGCACACCCAGGGGAAGATGTTAACGACCCTGGCGCCATTGCAGATTGGCGGCTGGCGGGAGTGATTATTACTCAGCATGAAGCGATTCTTACACTGGCTGCTGGAGTGTCCTCAGTCCAAAACCAAATTCTGTGATGACCCTTGATAATGCATTGACAGTATGCCTGGTGTAAGAAGTTGTGAGGACGGTTGATCTCCTCCCTGCACCTGGTAGTTTTCAGCATCCAGAGGTGCCTGAGTGTTGAGCGATCGTATTGTTGGAATTCAGTGCTGACGATGTGGTGTTGTCATAAGACAGTCAGTTCCTCCATAAGTTGATTGTAGATGGCGAGCAGCATGACATCGTCAGGTGAAGGCAATCATCTCGAATATATCTTTGGATTATTCACAGAGTGTGCTGGACCACTTAGGACATACGAGGCTCACTCCAATAGAAATGCACTCTATTTTTGTAAAACTACAGTTTTCATTCTGCATGTGCGAAAGATTTACAGTGTGTAGATACATCCTTCCCACTTGTTTTCAAACTTAGTACAA
Source organism: Schistocerca piceifrons (assembly GCF_021461385.2). Classification (NCBI taxonomy): domain Eukaryota; kingdom Metazoa; phylum Arthropoda; class Insecta; order Orthoptera; family Acrididae; genus Schistocerca; species Schistocerca piceifrons. The sequence goes on along the minus strand of NC_060138.1, from coordinate 1,135,932,145 downwards.
CCTGTTCCCGTGAGTGGCGCCGTTACAGCATGTCTTCAAGGAGGCTGCTTCACTTGAGCCGTGCGACTGCTACGGTCGCAGGTTCGAACCCTGCCTCGGGCATGGATGTGTGTGTTGTCCTTAGGTTAGTTAGGTTTAAGTAGTTCTAAGTTCTAGGGGACTGATGATCTCATCAGTTAAGTCCCATAGTGCTCAGAGCCATTTTGCTTCACTTGACGTTCGTCAGAAGCAACGTGCTATCACAGAATTCCTGTGCTGTGAAAACAAGACAGTGGGAAACATCCACAAGTGGTTGAAAAACATGTATGGAGATGCTGCTGTCGATCGCAGTACAGTTAGTCGGTGGGCAAGCAGGTTACGTGATGAAAGCGGGCACGGCAATATTGAAGATTGTCCTCGCATTGGCAAGCCTCGTACTGCACACACTCCAGACAATGTGCAGAGAGTTAACGAATTGGTGACTGCTGACAGACGCATCACAGTGAACGAATTGTCATGCTACGTTGGGATATGAGACGGAAGTGTTTGCAGAATACTGAAAGTGTTGGCGTTAAAAAAGGTTTGTGGCAGCTGGGTTCCCAGGATGTTGACAGTGGCTCACAAAGAAACAATAAAAACGGTATGCAGCGAACTTTTGGAACAGCACGAGAATGGTGGAGATGAATATCTTGGAAGAATTGTGACAGGCGATGAAGCATGGCTCCATCATTTTTCACCAGAGACGAAGAGGCAGTCAATGGAGTGGCATCATACAAATTCACCCAAGAAAAAAAAATTCAAAACCACACCTTCTGCTGGAAAAGTTATGGCTACGGTGTTTTTCAATTCCCTAGGACTCTTGCTTGTGGACATCATGCCAGGTGGAATCACCATAAATTCTGATGCATATGTGACGACACTGCAGAAACTTCAAGCTCGACTGAGTCGTGTTCGATGACATCGACAAAAGCAGGAAGTTTTGCTGTTGCACGACAATGCAAGGCCATATGTCAGTCAAAAAACCATGGAAGCGATCACAAAACTCGGATGGACAACGCTGAAACATCCGCCTTACAGTCCTGACCTGGCTCCATGTGACTATCATCTCTTTGGAAAACTGAAAGACTCTCTTCGTGGAACAAGGTTTGAAGATGATGACTCCGTTGTGCACACTGCCAAACAGTGGCTCCAAAAGGTTGGTCCAGAATTTTACCGTGCGGGTATACAGGCGCTGGTTCCAAGATGGGGTCAGGCAGCTGAGAGGAATGTAAATTATGTGGAGAAATGAAAATATTGTTCCTAAAGGATGTATCTACACACTGTAAAACTTTTAAACATGTTGAATAAAAGATGGATTTAAGAAAAATAGTGTGCATTTCTTCTGGAGTGACCCTCGTAGATTCACTACATATCGTAATCATGTAATTGAGTGGTATTATTGTGACTGCCATTAATCGGAATTATCAACTCTTCATGACAGCTGGAGATCTGGGCTATAATGAAGATATTCAGTTCATAATTACCACATTTGTCCTCCTTTCTACTATATTCACTTAACAGGCTGTTAACTGCTGTGTCAGTTGCTTTCTATGTGCTCTTGTGAAAGAGAGTGAGTTTCTTGCAGCATGTATTACGAACTAACAAATATGCTTGTCTTGCTTCTTTTAGTTTGTGTCGTACAGACAGCGTAGTAATGTATCGACGACCTGATCCACTTGTGGCATACTGCCTCCCTTCTTGCTTCTGCCTCTGTCTCTCTCCTGACTTGAGTTTGCCTGGGCGAAGTTAATGAGTTTATATATATTTTTCTAATTGCTATCCGTGACTGTTCTGTGACATAAAACAGCTCTGAAATGAAAAGGCTAGCACATGAGAGGAATTTGTGGCAGGCCACGTCAAACTAGTCACAAGCCCAAAGGCTTAGAAAAAGTCGTGTGTATGTGCTGCCACTACTAGCGGATCCACCCACCTTAAGAAGCAGGACTGAGGCAGTTGTTGTAACAATTACTCCAGACACAGTGATCAAGGTTTGAGAAGAACTCGCTTATCGACTCGATGTGTGCTGTGGGACAAACGGCGCTCACACTGAACGCTTGTCAGAAAAACTGTTCGAGTTGCTTTTTCATTTTTTTGTAATTGAAATTGAATGTAACAAATACAACAAATTAAAGAACATAGTTTTTGTATAGGAAAACAGCGATCCGTAATTATTATAAATAAACTGGAAGCAGTCTGTTTTCGGGCAACACATTAACCAAGATAAGCATTCTGAAGGGACTATCAATAACAATATGAGTATTTTGCATACTGTCCCTAAAGGGCTTTTACTTGATACCCTTGAAGAACTGGAAATCTAGATACATCGGAAAAAAGATCCAGAAACTCTACTTAACGAACAACTGCATTTCAGAGAAAAATATTTTTTGATTTGTTTGAGGAACTACTCTAAAATACTTCAACCTTCACGATGTTCCATTAGTCTGAATGAGTAGAGATGTCACGATAACCATATCTTCGCTGAAACGATTCCCTTTAATTAGATTTTTACTACACAATTATTGTCGATTGTGTTTGTACGGTACTGCTTACCACATTTGTTTATATGTTGTATTTTATTATATCATATGGACAGACATTACGTAGACGAATGTTCCTATGTTCTTCAACAGTTTGGTACCACATTATCATGCTTTATATTTTTTGTACTATATTTACATGTGACCGTTGTTATACAACATATTACGCTGGTTTACGTGCGTGTGTGCACCAATCCATTTTCTTGCCTTATGTCACTTATCTATGTTTTAGTGTTTGACAAGGGATGATATTCACCCTACTCTGCTATGCCGGCGGTTATTGGTATATTTATTAACACTATATTTCAATATAACATTTTGGTTATCGTGGACATTATTTCGTCCGCCCATCACATGACCGTCCAGACATTGGTTTTATCTGTTCTATATTGGTACAATGTCATTAATTTTACGCTCATGATAGCCATCACGTTGCATCCTATGCAGATCAACGACCGTAACGGTAGTATAGCTCCTACTTTATAAAATTTCTGTAACATTCCACTAGTGATATCGCATATCAGACGTAACATTTCTGAAGTTATTTTGACGAGACGTCTTTTAATTAAAATTTTAATGGTAACAGGAACTCATGTGCATATCACTTACTCGTATCATATATTGATCGACCTTCGTTGGGTCTCCCTGCCAACCTCAGAGCGACCAGGACGCTTTCTCCACAGGTAGCTTCTCTGGCCCTAGTAAGGCGAGTAGCTAGCCATGGTTACTACAGTGGCGTCCTTGCCATCATCTTTGCTTTGGACGATAACAGTACATGATAGAGGGCCACACTGTTCAGGTCGCAGTAATTACCTTTTTACACTATATTTTATACGCTATAACATTTTAACGTGTTTTATAAGTCCTATAGATGGTAATAATGACTTACAGTAACTACCACGTTACTTTCTTAAGCGGCACAAATGCAACTTACGTGTTTGGCTATTGTAAAGACATTGCGATCCCCGAAAGTCGATAATGTTTTTTTTTTCTTTTGTGCATTGCCTTGTCATAGTACGTATGTGTCATTTATTTCAACTATTCTTTATTTGTTAATACGTCACATTGTTTCTTCATTCATTTTGCTACTGTTTTATATTTTATATCTTACGAATATGAATGCTCTGGTTTTATATGCTTTGTAAATCTTTGGTTACGCTAGGACAAGTACTGTGTCAGAGAGAGAGCGAACGACTATCGATAGAGAGCGTGCGAATTTGTGTGGTATCGTTGCCGGTTCGCGGGTGAAAAACGTTGAAAAGTTCGGCGTGAAAGACGGTGATACGCGGAGGAAGAGTTAATTACAGTACGTCCACTTTGTTAATAGGAGATCGTGCATTATTAAGTGAACAGTAAAACCTGAAAAGTGTATCGAGTGTTTGCGGTGACGATTTTACATACTGTGTGAACCTGTGACTATTAGCCGTGAACCAGACACCATTGTCGTGTGGAGACGCTAACTGATAGAATTGCGTGAAAGTGGAACAAACCAAAATGTTAAGTAAAAGAACAGTGCTGTGATTTGATCAAGAAACATTTATTATATCATGCAAACTGTCTTAAAGACGACGACATAAATTGAACTGATGTTTAACGGACTGTTATAGTGATAAACACATGTGACTGTTTTCCTGTGGCAACACGGTGAAAGAACTGTGCGAACTATTGGCATTAACTGGCTAGATATCGTAAATACTAAAGACATTGCATAATTCCGACCTACCCGCACCGCGTGATTAATAAACTTTGAATAATAAAACGTCGCGCGCGTAACGACAACGCACGCACTGGAACTATTATTATCGCGTCAGTGCTGCCAGCTGATTCGACTACAGTGGAGACGCGGACCAGCGCCGTAACTGGAATATTAATGAAACAGGAGGATCCATCATTATCTTCACGCCACGAACCAGGGTTAACTTCACACATCGTCCGCGCGGACCACCGCTGACGTCATCTCACTGCCTGCAGCAACAGTTAAGATATTAAAAGAAAATTATTACGGTCTCTCTCATTTCAAAATGAAAGACAATTGCAGTTAAATGATCTTTTTTAGAAATACTGTCATTTTGTTTGGTTCCAATAAATATTCTTTCCATTATTTCGTCTTGTTGACAGTGTTAAAAACCCGCCAAATTAAAGTTCAATTAATAATTTTCTTTCAAAATTCTTCTCAGACGTTTTGCTGCTCATCATAATTTTATTTTAATGTTTGTGTGTAACTGCTTTTGGAGGGAGTACATATTTTATTTTTTTGTGCAGTAAAATTAGCTACCATAAGATTACGTATATTACCAGCTGATGCTGTCCGCCATTTCTGATTGAAAACTGACCAATAGTATTTTTGCACCTTTTTTTTTCCCCATTGGCTGTCAGCTTCCAAAAAAAATTTACGTATTTCGTGGGCATCTAACAGATGCGCTATGGCCGGCCGAAGTGGCCGTGCGGTTAAAGGCGCTGCACTCCGGAACCGCAAGACTGCTACGGTCGCAGGTTCGAATCCTACCTCGGGCGTGGATGTTTGTGATGTCCTTAGGTTAGTTAGGTTTAACTAGTTCTAAGTTCTAGGGGACTAATGACCGCAGCAGTTGAGTCCCATAGTGCTCAGAGCCATTTGAACCATTTAGATGCGCAATGTCTATGTAGGCCCCTACAATAATTTTTTTTTAGTTTTGCAGGTTTACTGGAATTGTACTGACTTTAATTGTTCATTTGGCCCCCCTTAAAGTGATTTATCGCATCTATATAATAAGTGCACTGAATTACCTAATTTATTTATTTTTATTATGCAAATATTGGCATACCACATTTAGATTAAAATTGACGTCTTATTGGCCCCACATAAGATTCTGCTCGTTCTGACAAAGACTATGCCAAATGTTTTTTCGTCCATGTCTAACAGGGGTAGTCAGATTCCTTGTATAGGTCATGTTTTATTATTTAAAAGGTTTTTTTTCAGGAGTAGAGAACCAGTTTCTTTGCACTATCCATGACGTTATGCCACAGACGGTGAGCGGGGCTTCATGAATTTAATTAGCGGCTGGTGTTCTTCACGTTGCAGTACACCACCAGCCACAAGAAAGAGAACTGCCATGCGCCACCGCCTCCGGCAGACATTCATGGTATATCAGCGTTATTTATTGTTTTATGAATATATGATTTCGTCCTTTATATGTTTATATCAATTTCTGTTTATTTTAGGTTTGAAGATGATCTTATAAAAAGATCGAAATCGGTCACTACATTTAAAAAGTTATGTGTTCAAGACTGCTTCCAGTTTATTTAAAATACCGGGTGATCAAAAAGTCATTATAAATTTGAAAACTTAATAAACCACGGAATAAAGTAGATAGAGAGGTAAAAATTGACACACATGCTCGGAATGACATGGGGTTTTATTAGAACAAAAAAAACAAAGTTCACAAAATGTTTGACAGATGGCGCATGAGAATCGTGTATAAAAGGAGCTGTAATGAGAGAGACGTGACGGGTGAGAGGTACGCCGATATGTTACAGAATCGCATTATCCCCAGCCTGGCTGATAAACACCTGCTGGAACATACGATGTTTATGCAGAATGGCTCTCCACCCCTTACTGCTAGACGCGTGAAAGATCTCTTGCGCGCGTCGTTTGGTGATGATCGTGTGCTCAGCCGCCACTTTCGCCTAAGCGTGGTCTCCCAGGTCCCCAGACCTCAGTCTCTGCGGTTAGGGTTACCTGAAGTCGCAAGTGTATCGTGATCGACCGACATCTCTAGTGATGCTGAAAGACAACATCCGACGCCAATGCTTCACCATAACTCCGGACATGCTTTACAGTGCTGTTCACAACATTATTCCTCGACCACAGCTATTGTTGAGGAATGATGGTGGGCATATTGAGCATTTCCTGTAAAGAACATCATATTTGCTTTGTCTTACTTTGATACGCTAATTATTGCTATTCTGATCAGATGAAGCGCCATCTGTCGAACATTTATTGAACCTTTGTATTTTTTTGGTTCTAATAAAACCCCATGTCATTCCAAGCATGTGTGTCAATTTGTACCTCTCTACCTACATTATTCCGTGATTTATTCAGTTTTCAAATTTACGAGGTGTGGCTAGAAAAAAACCGGACTAGTACTGGTGAAACAATAAAACGAATGCAATAAAGCTGAAAGTCGCGTGGCCTGTCACGTGACTCTCGCTCCGCCTACTGCTCGAGTTTCATCTGCCTCCTGCACTCAGTCTGCCCGTGGCGTCTGTTTTAAGTAGTTGACGTTTTGTCTGTGCGTCGGAAAATGTTGAGTGTACAGAAAGAACAGCGTGTTAACATCAAAATTTGTTTCAAACTAGGAAAATCTGCAAGTGAAACGTTTGTAATGTTACAACAAGTGTACGGCGATGATTGTTTATCGCGAACACAAGTGTTTGAGTGGATTAAACGATTTAAAGATGGCCGCGAAGACACCAGTGATGACACTCGCACTGGCAGACCATTGTGAGCAAAAACTGATGCAAACATTGATTGGGTACCAGAGGGACAAACAGTGAATCAGCATTACTACATTAGCGTCCTGGCTACCCTACGTGAGCGAGTACGGAGAAAACGGAACGATTTGTGGAGAAAAAAGTCATGGATCCTTCGCCAAGACAATGCCCCAGCTCACAGTTCGTTGTCAGTGAAGACGTTTTTGGCAAAACACAACATTCCCATCTTAGATCATCCACCCTACTCACCTGATTTGGCCCCCTGTGACTTTTTTCTTTTCCCTAAACTCAAGTCAGCTTTGAAAGGAACTAGATTTGAGACTGTTGAAGCAGTAAAAGAAAAAGCGACGGAAGTAATGTATGGACTTACCGAAAATGATCTGCAGCATTGCTATGAACAGTGGAAAATTCGTATGGAGCGGTGTAGAGACCGAGGAGGAGAGTACATTGAAGGAGATAACATGAAATTGTAAATAATTGTAAATAAATGTTTTTTCCAGCATCAGTCCGGTATTTTTCTAGCCGCACCTCGTATACTGACTTTTTGATCACCCGGTACAACAAAACCTTAAAAATCCAATATTCATTCTGGAGCACCCAGTATAGTAGACGCGGACCTGTTGCCTGTGGAGAGTATGTGGAATGTTGGCAACAGTGCCTGTCGCCACTCCTGCCTGTGGGTGACTTAGCTGTTCTGTTGGAAGACGAAGACTCACCAGTGCGCCTCTCGGGGTCCCTGAGCGTGATCTCCTCTATGAGGACGGGCGGACTGCGGCCCTTCGCGTTGACGGCGAAGACGGTCAGCCAGAATGGCTGGTCGGGCTGCAGCCCCGCCAGGGCGAATCGCGGCGCCGTGGCGGCCGTCAGGTTGAGGCGGGCGCCCCGCGCGGAGTGCAGCACCAGCACGAAGTGCTGCGCCAGCCCGCCGTCGAAGCCCGCCTGGCACACCACCTCCACCGACGACGACGTCTGGTTCCACAGCGAGCAGTTGCGCACCGGGAACGGCCGTCCTGCAGGTGGCACGGGGCGCGAGACACATTCACACATTCTCCTCACTGTTATTATGAACTTTGAACATAGCTGCTAAGGTTCAATGGCCGTGTCAGAATTATATTAGAACAAATAAGCCCTCCGTCACAAATATTGCGTCAAAATTGACCAGGTTTCGACGCTACTATAGTTCAATCTTGGCGGCTCGCGCATGCCCGCCCAGACGCGGGAGATTGCGGCGTTGCCAGTTGCACGCGCCAAGAGAAGCAGCGCCATAGTATAGTATAGTTCGCGAACTTACGTTTAGGGGGGAGCGCGCAGTTTATGAAGTAAAGCCGCCATGGCCGCGATAACCCTTTCGCTGCTCCCCGCATTCCGCGCTCTGCGCGATTTTGTCATCACTGCACTGCTCGCCTGTGCAGACCCATGGTGTTCCGACTGCTTTGACACACTTAGCATTCGATTTCACAAAAACTATTTGGCCCAAAAATTTGATTTTTACACATCTTCTTGACTGATACCTTCCCCCCCATAAATGACTTAATTTTGTTTCGATGTTCAACGCAGTTACTGTGCAGCATTAAATGTAGTAAACCACTGCACGAAAAGTGCGCAGCGTATACTTTCCGTATGGTCGATTTCAGTTGCCACTACATATTTCAAAAAATTACATTCAAACGAATAAAATTCATGAAATAAGACACTTCGAAATTGTTTTTAAATGAAGAAAATATTAAGCATCAAATAAGGTTTAAACCAGAGCCTTTAGATTTGAACTCAAACACCTTAACCATTACGCTACCGCACCTTGTCATTCAATTGATTTCCTGGAGGACTTTAAAGAGTCACGCAAAATACTGACAAACACTGTTGGTATGACTAAGAATTACTCACGTTTCGTCGAAGTACAATAGGAAATAAACAGTCACCGCTGATCTTTATTGCGAGAAAGCGGTTAGTGAGAATGAATTTCCTTGCTATTGCCTGAATTAGGATGCTTATTGCTTGTTTGGTTTAATTAATTAATAGAATATGAAGCAATTGGTATAAAGAATGCTTTTTCCAAACTTTCTTTTATAGAAAGTCTGTTATCAAGACATTGCTTTTCTTCAATTACTTTATTTATGACTGAACGTTTCTAAAACTGAAGGCACTCGTCCATTCTCTGCACTGCAGTCGAGCTCTGGCAACATCGTTCTCTGTTCATTGGCTGACTGTGTTTTGTGACGTCAGATGCGCAGAACGAACCTAAACTCGGCCGCCGTCGTAAATGACGCGCACTTTAGGAGCGTCGTCTTCAGAATTAAACTAACTGTTCTAAAACATAATAGGTATATAAAGACATTAATAAACTAAAGTGTGTACTGACTGCAAAGAGATGCAGTACTTGCAAGTCACATTCTAAAAAAATCTAAGTTGGAAAGGCGACATCATGAAAAGTTGTAAATAAGATAAGATGGCGAGCCGCTAAGGGCAGCTCGTACCTAAGTGAACACGGGTTGCAACAAAACTGAGGTGCCCACGTTAGAAAGTGTGGGCAAGTAAACATGCTGTTGCTACGAGCGCCATCTAGTAGCCCAGAAACAACTAGGCTACTGTACATTCAAAACTAGACACATGAAATTGTAATGAACCTGATTCAGGCATAACGTAAGCACTAATAAGATGACGTTTCATATTTATCTGCTTTAAACAGAGATACATTTTGTAACGTAAAAGAAACGACAGTTATGACATACAAGAAAACAGCAAAGATGTAGCAGGAAAATAACATTTCGGGAAACTGCATGAGGAAATCTGAATCAAAGATCAAGAAACGGCTTTATACAGTCGAAAAAGTTTTTATTTCTCAGCTGCAGCTGTTCGTTGTGAATGAAGCCATCATGACGAGATAGATGTTTGAAAATCTCCAATTCCTCTAAAACATTTAACCTACGCCCCTTCTTTTCGGTATGCAGAATATTGCTATCACCAATGGCTTTAGGCACGTGTCCAGTAATTAAGAGATGATCGGCAAAGGGTGAATTTAGGGGACTGGTGCCGTTTTTTCTCAAAAGATGTTCTTTATCTGGTAACAGGTTTTTTCTTACCTAGCCAACAGGAACCAGAGGTATGCATCAAGAAACTCAGACATTGCCTGCAACAGATAGGCTTATGGATTTCGTGGAGACATTGATATTGGCATGCCACAGGCATCAATTTCAGGACCATTTTTGTGCTTGTTATGTGGGTACCTGAGAGCATTTGCACACCTCTTAATGGACATTAGTATAGACTGTGTATTCCCCTACACCTTGGGAGAGCCAGCCATGACAAAACTACTCCATCTGGTGTGTAAAATGTTTGAGGCAGGGAAATACCCCCAGACTTCATGAGGAATATGTTGTTGTTGTTGTTGTTGTGGTCTTCAGTCCTGAGACTGGTTTGATGCAGCTCTGCATGCTACTCTATCCTGTGCAAGCTGCTTCATCTCCCAGTACCTACTGCAAGCTACATCCTTCTCAATCTGCTTAGTGTATTCATCTCTTGGTCTCCCTATACGATTTTTACCCTCCACGCTGCCCTCCAATACTAAATTGGAGGAATATAATAATTCCAATTACAAGGGAAGCATGTGCTGACAGGTGTGAATATTACCCAACTATCAGTTTAATAAGTCATGTTTGCAAAATGCTAACACGAATTCTTTACAGAAGACTGGAAAAACTGACAGAAGCCACCATTGGGGAAAATCAGTTTCGATTCTGGAGAAATGTAGGAACACATGAATCAGTACTGCCCTTACAACCTATCTTAGAACATAGGTTAAGGAAAGGTAAACCTACGTTTGAAGCATTTGTAGACTTAGAGAAAGCCTTTGTCAATGTTGACTGGAATACTTTCTTTGAAATTTTGAAGGGAGAAAAGGCTATTTAATACTTGTATAGAAACCAGAAAGCAGTTATAAGAATCCAGCGGCAAGAAAAGGAAGCAGTAGTTGAGAAGGGAGTGAAATAGTGTTGTAGCCTCCGACGTTATTCAGTCTCTGCGTTGAGCAAACAGCAAGGGAAACGAAAGAGAAATTTAGACAAGGACTTCAAGTTCAGGAAAAAGAAATAAAATCTTTGAGGTTTGCCGATGACAATGTAATTCTGTATGCCACAGCAAAGGACTTGGAAGAGCAGTTGAACAGAACGGACAGTGTCTTGAAAGGAGGATATAAGACGAACGTCAACAAAAGCAAAACAAGGATAATGGAATATATACTTATATGGATATATTCCATTATCCTTGTTTTGCTTTTCTTGAAAGAACAGACACCATTGATGACCTGCAGCAGTCTAGAACTAAATTAGAATTATATTACTACCTTCAGCTGGGCGTTGATATATATAAACGGTGGCGGGTGAAAATGCGTGCCCCGACCGGGAATCGAACGCGGGCTCTCCCGCTTACAGGACAGACGCTCTATCCATCTGAGCCACCGACGGCACATAATACAGCGCTACTGCAGGGACTATCTCGCGCACGCCTCCCGCGAGACCCACATTCTCACCTCGTATGTCCACACACTACATTCGTAGTGTCCCACCCCAACACACTCATTACCCATGGAAGAAATTCTTACTAAGTCCCGTAAGAGTTCGGGTAATATGTGTGCATCCGCACAGAAGAAGAAAGTCACGGCCGGTGTTGTCCGAAAGAACAGACACCATATACATAGAAGTACATAGCCCTCGATGGTTCAGCTGGGTGCCGGCATGGTAGCTCAGCGTGTTCGGCGAGAGGGTTAGCTGTCCTCTGTAATAAAAAAAAACTGAGTTAATCGATCAACAACGAACTTAAACGGATGGCTTACGACGTCCGCCCCGAGCAGATGCAACGAACAAAAGCGAACAAAATGGGATTAAAAAAAATGGATAGAGCGTCTGCTAGTAAGCGAGATACCACGGGTTCGAGTCGCGGTCGGAGCACACATTTTCTCCTGTCCCCGTTGATATACAGGGTGAGTCACCTAACGTTACCGCTGGATATATTTCGTAAACCACATCAAATATTGACGAATCGATTCCACAGACCGAACGTGAGGAGAGGGGCTAGTGTAATTGGTTAATACAAACCATAAAAAATGCACGGAAGTATGTTTTTTAACACAAACCTACGTTTTTTTAAATGGAACCCCGTTAGTTTTGTTAGCACATCTGAACATATGAACAAATCCGTAATCAGTGCCGTTTGTTGCATTGTAAAATGTTAATTACATCCGGAGATATTGCTAAAGTTGACGCTTGAGTACCACTCCTCCGCTGTTCGATCGTGTGTATTGGAGAGCACCGAATTACGTAGGGATCCAAAGGGAACGGTGATAGACCTTAGGTACAGAAGAGACTGGAACAGCACATTACGTCCACATGCTAACACCTTTTTATTGGTCTTTTTCACTGACGCACATGTACATTACCATGAGGGGTAAGGTACACGTACACACGTGGTTTCCGTTTTCAATTACGGAGTGTGTCCCGACATGTCAGGCCAATAGATGTTCAATGTGGTGGCCATCATTTGCTGCACACAATTGCAATCTCTGGCGTAATGAATGTCGTACACGCCACAGTACATCTGGTGTAATGTCGCCGCAGGCTGCCACAATACGTTGTTTCATATCCTCTGGGGTTGTACGCACATCACGGTACACATTCTCCTTTAACGTACCCCACAGAAAGAAGTGCAGATGTGTAAGATCAGGAGAACGGGCTGGCCAATTTATGCGTCCTCCACGTCCTATGAAACGCCCGTCGAACATCCTGTCAAGGGTCAGCCTAGTGTTAATTGCGGAATGTGCAGGTGCACCATCATGCTGATACCACATACGTCGACGCGTTTCCAGTGGGACACACTCTATTCCACTTTGTAATTGAAAACGGAAAACACGTGTGTACGTTTACCTCACCCCTCATGGTAATGTACATGTGCGTCAGTGAAAAAGACCAATAAAAAGGTGTTAGCATGTGGACGTAATGTGCTGTTCCAGTCTCTTCTGTACCTAAGGTCTATCACCGTTCCCTTTGGATCCCTACGTAATTCGGTGCTCTCCGATACACACGATCGAACAGCGGAGGAGTGGTACTCAAGCGTCAACTTTAGGTCACAATATCTCCGGATGTAATTAACATTTTACAATGCAACAAACGGCACTGATTACGTCTTTGTTTATATGATCAGATGTGCTAACAAAACTAACGGGGTTCCATTTAAAAAAACGTAGGTTTGTGTTAAAAAAACATACTTCCGTGCATTTTTTTATGCTTTGTATTAACCAATTACACTAGCCCCTCTCCTCACGTTCGGTCTGTGGAATCGATTCGTCAGTATTTGATGTGGTTTACGAAATATATCCAGCGGTAACGTTAGGTGACTCACCCTGTATATCGACGCCCGTTAGCAGCTGAAGGTATTGATATCATTCTAATTTCGTAATGGAATATAGTCGAATTAAATCAGGTAATGCTGAGGGAATAACATTAGGAAACGAGACACTTAAAGCAGTAGATGAGTTTTGCTATTTGAGCAGCAAAATAACCGATGATGACCAAAGTAGAGGGTGTATAAAATGCAGACTGTCAATGGCAAGAAAGGCATTCCTGAATAAGAGAAATTTTTTTGACATCCAATATAGTTTTAAGTGTCAGGAAGACTTTTCTGAAAGTATTTATAGGGGGTGTAGCCATGAATGGAAGTGAAATTTGGACGATAAATTATTTAGACAAGAAGAGAATAGAGACTTTGGATATGTGATGCTACAGAAGAATGCGGAAGGTTAGGTTGGTAGATAACGTACCTAATCGAAATTTGTGGCGCAACCTGACTAGAAGAAGGGATTAGTTGACAGGACACATTCTGAGACATCAAGGGATAGTCAATTTAGTTCTGGACGAAAATATGGAGGGTACAAAAATCATAGAGGGACACCAAGAGACGAATACAGTAATCAGATTCAGGATTGCAATATTTATGTAGAGATGAATAGGTTTGCACAGGATTGAGTAACTTGGAGAGGTGCATCAAACCAGTCTTTGCACTGAAAACCACAACACCAACAATAACAACAACACTTTTTCTCTTTCTATCAAACAGCAACGAGAGGTACATTACGAAACTTAGATATTGCCTGCAACGGATCAGCTTATTTATTTTGTGGAGAAATCGATATTGGTATACCACAGGGATCAATTTCAGGACCCTGTTTATGCTTGAAGAGTGGGTACCCAAGGCACACTTTTTTTAAAGTATTCAGACGTATATTAGTGCACATTAATGTGGGTTGTGTATACCTTTTGCCTTTATGCAGACTTGAACTCTGCTTGAGGATAGTTTCAATGAAGTATCTGAATGTCTGTGGAGGAGTGTCTGCTCATTCATCCTCAAGAGATGAAACCAGAGAAGGTACCGGTGTAGGATACTCGGATGTGGAGAGAGGTCGACGTTCTAACTCATCCCTAAAGTGCTTGTTCATAATTAATGTTCTCCTGTCACTCACAATTTTCTTTTATTTATGTTTTACACGACGTGTTTCGGGAAGTGATTCCCATTTTCGAGTGTGTATTTCTTTGTACTATGCCTTTTTTATGTTTTCAAAGTGTGACACTCTGCTTCATTTTTTTAACTTTGCTGCAATATATAAAAACGCGCAATTTTTAGTTAGTTATCGATTTTACATGTAGATAGTGGCAAAATTTGGAAGAACTTGTACCTACAGTTTCCTTATGGTCCATTTCTGCAAAGTCTCACATGTTAAACGTCATTCACAACTTCGGTGCACAGTGCACATCGAGAGTAACTAACATAAACTGTTATAAAGATGTTTTTGGATGTAGTTGACAGAGAAGATGTTACAAGTCCTCTACTGATATGGTTCTGTACAGAAGGTATGTGTCTTAACAATGTCGATTTCAATTTGCTTATATCTATTTTACAGTGGTGTTTATTTTTATATGTTATTACTTTTATTGAAGTATATTGTCGAATCATCCGAAGAAATTCACCGATTCACTTTCAAGTTATTCGTTTAGCACTTTGCCTTCGTATTTTCTGTATTGTGTATACATCTCCAGTTCTTGTGATAAATCCATTTCATGCCCTGTATTTAGTTGGTGGAGTGCTCTGACATTTTGCTCTACTTTTCCAAATGGCTGTCCTGTATTGTGTATGTGTGGTAGCTATTGCTGCTGTGACGCATCTGATGTTCAACACCAGCTACAAAGAGCACATTAAAGCCCACACACACAACAGATACACAACATCAGCAATGGCTGCTACATTTCTGAGAGATCACAACTGCGTAATTTGTGGTCAGTTTTACTTGTTTTAAAATGAAATATACTTACCATGTGGTACTATGTAACATGAAGGAACAGTTTCATGTTTTATTCAAAAGCAAAATGTTCGTGAAGTCTTGGTCAGACTAGATGTTTTGCAAAACAGAGAGGAAAATCTGAATTTGTGTGCATGTGCGCTTGTGTGTGTGTGTGTGTGTGTGTGTGTGTGTGTGTGTGTGTGTGTGTGTGAGAGAGAGAGAGAGAGAGAAGAGCACCAGCTTTTTATAAGTTCATGCACTATCCGGCGTAACGTCTCTTACATATTTTTGAGATGTGGGATACACCTGGCTTTGAAGTGGCATTTAACCAGCGACCGCATTTTTAATTCACGCGAATACTTAGTCGTTAATGAAGTGGGAGCAAATGCGCTAAATATATATGTGAAAGTATTACCATTAAGACCGTGAGAGGTGGCGCAGTATTTAGCACACTGGATTGGCGATCGAGAGGACTGTGGTTCAAACGTGGGTCCGGCGTGGTTTCCCTAAATCGCTTCAAGCAAATGCCGCGATGATTCCTTTGAAAGTGCACTGCCGACCTCGTTCCCTAACCCGCTGGCACCGATGGTTTCGCGTTTTGGTCACCTCCCCCAAATCAATCAACCAAGCAAGCAGTAAGCAAAACTGTGCACTAGCCAACAAGAAAGAGGAAAATAAATCAACAAAAACTGGAAGAAAATCGATGAAGCAATTGGTATAATCACTAATATGCGGCAAATTTGGAGTTTTTTCGGACACTTTCAAAGGCACTATAACAGCAACATTTACTCCTTCAGATTCAGTAATATGATTGAGTGCCGTATAATACCGAAAGATAGCCATAACTGACCCAGATAACAAAAAATGGATTTCCCTTCATTTCTCTTAAAACTGGTTTATTCCAGGTAACAAATAAAACCTACGAAGAGAATCTGTCTGTAGTAGTGATGTGATGACGTTCTAAATGTACAGGACGCCTTACGGACAAACTTACGGCATCCCGAGATCACGTGATCAGGCCGGCAATGCACGTTGACAACTCGAAATCTATTCTGCGCGCCCGAATGCTCGCTCCAGAGATATTTCTGTTCTATGGTCAGAATGTTTATCTCGCAGGTGTACTTCTGGTAGCGGCCTCTTTGGTTTGGCCAGGTCTTAGGTGGGGGCTATGGGGTAGTTGGAAAGGGAGCCTGCAGAGGGGACTGAAGTACAGTCGGTGTTCGCGAGCGACACAGAGAGCAGCGCAGGCTGCCAGTGGAACGGCCGCGTGTGTGAAGGAGCAGAGGGCGCTGACTTGGAGCTGCGCGCGTCGTATGGCGGAACTGGGTTTAGGTGGGGCAATATGTGTCGACTCACGGAACTGTTTGCTGCCACTCTGCTGGACACCATCCTGCTTGGTGAGCCACTTTATTTGACCGTCACTGTTTGGATCTTGTTCTTTGGTTTTGGCCGATAATGGTTACTGTTGAGTCTCCCCTACCCGCAGTGTACTGTGTTCCTAGCCCATGTCGGCGTAGTTAGTATTTGATTTGACTTGATCCTGCCTACCTTCTTACCCCCTAGAGCATCCCACGTTCTACAGAACTTTCAGCTTGCTAATCGGTTGTCGGTATTGTAATTTCTGTATCCAGAAATGCCCGTACAGGACCTGCAACATGCGGTCGTGCATTATCCTGCTGAAATGTATTCTGTCCCAGACCTGAGAGGGTCATTTAGAAGATAAAGTGGTCGCCGTTTCAGAGAGGGGTAGTGCAATCTTAATCTTTAAGTTCTGAAAAACTATTATCTCCCTTTTTAAGACTGCTCTGTGGTATGTCCACAAAGTAAGTTCCATTTGGCTATATAAAACAAGCGTGTACATATACAGAAAAAAATATTTATTGTAAGAAAATGTACAACTGTTAAACTACTTTTCTACATACACTACTGGCCATTACAATTACTACACCAAGAAGAAATGCAGATGATAAACTGGTATTCATTGGACAAATATACTATACTAGAACTGACATGTGATTACATTTTCACACAGTTTGGGTGCATAGATCCTGAGAAATCAGTACCCAGAACAAAACCACCTTTGGCCGTATTACCGGCCTTGATACGCCTGGACATTGAGTCAAACAGAGCTTGGATGGCGTGTACATGTACAGCTGCCCATGCAGCTTCAACACGATACCACAGTTCATCAAGAGTAGTGACTGGCGTATTGTGACGAGAGAGATCAATTGGTGAGAGATCTGGAGAATGTGCTGGCCAGGGCAGCAGTCGAACATTTTATGTATCCACAAAGGCCCGTACAGGACCTGCAACATGCGGTCGTGCATTATCCTGCTGAAATGTAGGGTTTCGCAGGGATCGAATGAAGGGTAGAGCCACGGGTCGTAACACATCTGAAATGTAACGTCCACTGTTCAAAGTGCGGTCAATGCGAACAAGAGGTGACCGAGACGTGTAACCAATGGCACCCCATACCATCACGCCGGTTGATACGCCAGTATGGCGATGACGACTAACACGTTTCCAAAGTGCATTCACCGCGATGTCGCCAAACTCGGATGCGACCATCATGATGCTGTAAACAGAACCTGGATTCATCCCAAAAAATGAAGTTTTGCCATTCGTGCACCCAAGTTTGTTGTTGAGTGCACTATCGCAGGCGCTCCTGTCTGTGATGCAGCGTCACGGGTAACCGCAGCCATGGTCTCCGAGCTGATAGTCCATGCTGCTGCAAACGTCGTCGAACTGTTGGTGCAGATGGTTGTTGTCTTGCAAACCTCCCCATCTGTTGACTCAGGGATCGAGACGTGGCTGCACGATCCATTCTAGCCATGCGGATAAGATGCCTGTCATCTCGACTGGTCGTGATACGAGGGCGTTGGGATCCAGCACGGCGTTCCGTATTACCCTCCTGAACCCACCGATTCCATATTCTGCTAACAGTCATTGGATCTCGACCAACGTCAGCAGCAATGTCGCGATACGATAAACCGCAATCGCGATAGGCTACAATCCGACCTTTATCAAAGTTGGAAACGTGACGGTACGCATTTCTGCTCCTTACACGAGCCATCACAACAACGTTTCACCAGGCAACACCGGTCAACTGCTGTTTTTGTATGAGAAATCGGTTGGAAACTTTCCTCATGTCAGCACGTTGTAGGTGTCGCAACCGGCGCCAACGCTGTGGGAATGCTTTGAAAAGCTAATCATTTGCATATCACAGCATCTTATTCCTGTAGGTTAAATGTCGCGTCTGTAGCACGTCATTTTCGTGGTGTAGCAACTTCAATGGCCAATAGTGTAACTTCCGAAATTTTATAGGCACTTGTCATATCGTGGCACATGTTTTTGTGTGCCTTCTTCACAGAAGGTTGCCGCCTGTGTATTCAACCATGTGGTAACGTTTTATTTCAGCTCGTCATCATCGTTGAAGTGTTGACCACCAAGGACAGATTTTAGGTGTAAGAAGAGATGAATGTCGCTAGGAACGATGTCTGGTTGTGCTTAATCTTCTCTTCAATTGTGTGAACCAGTTCATCAGTAACCACAGACGAGCGCCCACTTTGTTCATAATCGTGCACTTGGTCACGTCCTTTATTGAACAGCCTGACCCATCTTCTAACCATTGAATCACTCGTAGCATTTTGTCTGAAATCCTCACAGATTTCCTGATGAATTTTCTTTGATTTAACTTTCTCTGCAATTAAGAAACGGATCACAGATCTGATTTCACACCCGGCGGCATTTTCAATTACGGCTGACATTATAAAGAAGCACTACAAAGCACACGTCGGCAACAGCGATCTGAAAATGGCGTACATGTCTTCTCCTCGAGTCAGAGTAACTGCCGCGCATGCTCGGAACTGCGATCGTAGCACTGCCGCGGATAGAAACAGAAACGCAACTTACTTTGTGGACGACCCTCGTACATTTATTTAATGGTGTAAGTCTTTATTAAAAATTACTTAAGCTTGAAAAGTTGTTTTTAAATTCGCCTTTAGAGGCGCCTCAACATAATTCTTTTTCTGTTTTAATCCACCCTTTAAAAGCGGTTGAGAGTAATTTTTACAATGATTTTGGAAAGGATTTTTATACACCTTTTAAAAGGCGTTTGTTATGAATTGTGCACTTTGTAATCATCAGTTTAAATCAAACCTTAATGTTCATCTTGTGCTCTTGTTATGGTTAAGTGTAAGTCCCGATCAATTGCTACCAACTATCTTGTTGATTAGTAGAGTAGCCTGTATGAATTCGTTGTTAGTCTGTTTAGATTGACTCAACCTCTTTGAGTACCCCAGTTGAAGTTACTCCATGCGTAGTCTGGCGTCTAGGTCAACTAACGGAACCGGCACATTATCAGCATGCCACACATTGTTCTTAATATGGTGAAGAAGTTGCCTTCCATTTAAACTTTGTGTAAAGTAACAGAGTTTTTTGTATTGGAAGTTTTTCGTTAATTTCTGTTTCAATTAAGCTCTCTTTAAACATTGGATTGGACTCAGTTTTGCAGTTCGGATCACTGAGCCTGCCTGTAAGATAATGTTTACCTAATTGTTTCTGTGGTGTCAACGTTAGGGGTTGCAGATATCGGCCGCGGTCCGTAATACATATTGCTGGACACGCGAGTCTTGATTAGCGGCACTAGCGCCGCTCCGCGGCTTGTGACAAGTATCTAGCGAGCTCTCGTCCAGTCTTGTTCGGGACGTCAACTAGGAATGTAGCATAGCCTTCAGCTGATAGGAAGCAACCTCTAACAAGGCGCTTTCTCAAGTATGGCACAAGTAATGTCTCTCAAGATATCTTTGTAATTATATGTATGCAGGATATGAAGAAGCCTGTAACACAAGTTACGTACAATATTTATTATTTTTTACCAACGACTACTAATTATTTCAGTCGTTGCAGATACAGACTATGCAGCCAGCTCCTTACCGACTTCACAGCCAAACTTGCAATATATGTTTCTATTGAGCATTGGCCACCTATCATTAGAACACCTGACGACGAGAGTAATAACAGTTTCAAGTAGCTTTGGCTTTAATCAATGCCTGTCACCGTGCCGGGGTGGCCGAGCGGTTCTAGGCGCTACAGTCTGGAATCGCGCGACCGCTACGCTCGCAGGGTCGAATCCTGCCTCGGGCATGGATGTGTGTGATGTCCTTAGGTTAGTTAGGTTTAAGTAGATCTGAGTTCTAGGGGACTGATGACCTTAGAAGTTAAGTCTCATAGCGCTCAGAGCCATTTGAACCATTTAATGTCTATCTAAATATTGGTTGTGGTTGGTCAGATTGTTGACCTTGTCTATAAAACCGCAATAGCTTAATGTTTGTATGTATGGCGCCAGTGTAAACTTTCCCAAGTGTCTCAGTCAATAAAGAAAAATTATGTAGTTTTGGTGCGGCCTCGACTTGGGCTAGACCTTCTACTCTAGCAGTCTATGTCCTATATCAGAGTTCCCACAATCACTGCCAGCCATGACCCTAAACCAAAGGTGATGGTTTCTCACACCATGACACCAGGGTAACACCGTTGTGCCTCTCCACAGCATTAGAAGAATGGGACCCCTTCTTAGATCCTGGATGGAAACGCGAGGACAGGCATACTAGTCGTCAGTGTTCTAATCGACCACGTCTGGTCAACAGTTGGTAGGATCGTCGCCATGTTGTGCGCCGAGCACGCCGTAACCCATTCATATCTACACCTGCCGTCCAGAAAACGTGCAGCATTCTGTGTCATACAGTACCATTGGTCAGAGTCTAGTAGCAGCTAGACTGCCGATGAATGGCGTCCCATTGTGTTCAGCGATGAGTCGTGGTTCTGCTCTGAACCTGGAGGACCATCGTTGGCCAGTATGGTGGCGACCTACGTTCCCACCCACTCCATCACTGGACCACTGACACATCCGACAATTCCCCAAATCTGGGTATTGCATGATTCGACCAGACAGTCAAATGGAGATCCACAATCCGGCACCTCTGACTCTTGTCAGATGCTGATAACGGTCCATCACTGGGCCACTGACGCATCCTACAGTTCCCCAAATCTGGGTTTTGCATGATTCGGCCAGACAGTCAAATGGAGATCCATAACGCAACTCCTCTCAGACTGTGTCAGATGCTGATAATGTTGTCTTACACTCAATATCTCTGTGTCCTTCACATTGATCGCTCACCTGACTTCTCATGCCCCTTGTCTGCCCTCCAAGCTTGGTGACAACACTAAACACGAACAACCTCTCTGGTGGCCGTTCCACCTGCATCAGAAAACTGCTACTCTAATTTTGGAAATTTTTGGTAAGTGTCTGTGGGACCAAACTGATGAGGTCATCGTTCCTTAAGCTTACACACTAATTGATGTAACTTAAACTAACTTAGACTAAGGACAAAACACACACACACCCATGCCCGAGGGAGGACTCGAACCTCCGACGGAGGGAGCCGCGTGAACCATGACTAGACGCCTCAGTTGCTCGCTATACCCGCCTATAGTGAGTACATTTAGAAAGATATATTAACATCAAACCATGTCTTCTGGGTGCTTCACTTTTTTTATCAGGCTGTGTATACCCTTCTGCTGTGCCTTTTTCTTTTATGTTGTGTATTTCTCAACCTTTTTTAAAATCTCGGACCCAGTCTGTTGTTAATTTCTCAGCCCAGTGCGACTTGAGGATCCATTTTGTCAGCCTATTGTCAGTCATCCTGTGTAACAGTCCGAAAAATACACTCCTGGAAATGGAAAAAAGAACACATTGACACCGGTGTGTCAGACCCACCATACTTGCTCCGGACACTGCGAGAGGGCTGTACAAGCAATGATCACACGCACGGCCGGGTGGACGTACCGCCGAATTGCTCAACACGTGGGGCGTGAGGTCTCCACAGTACATCGATGTTGTCGCCAGTGGTCGGCGGAAGGTGCACGTGCCCGTTGACCTGGGACCGGACCGCAGCGACGCACGGATGCACGCCAAGACCGTAGGATCCTACGCAGTGCCGTAGGGGACCGCACCGCCACTTCCCAGCAAATTAGGGACACTGTTGCTCCTGGGGTATCGGCGAGGACCATTCGCAACCGTCTCCATGAAGCTGGGCTACGGTCCCGCACACCGTTAGGCCGTCTTCCGCTCACGCCCCAACATCGTGCAGCCTGCCTCCAGTGGTGTCGCGACAGGTGTGAATGGAGGGACGAATGGAGACGTGTCGTCTTCAGCGATGAGAGTCGCTTCTGCCTTGGTGCCAATGATGGTCGTATGCGTGTTTGGCGCCGTGCAGGTGAGCGCCACAATCAGGACTCCATACGACCGAGGCACACAGGGCTAACACCCGGCATCATGGTGTGGGGAGCGATCTCCTACACTGGCCGTACACCACTGGTGATCGTCGAGGGGACACTGAATAGTGCACGGTACATCCAAACCGTCATCGAACCCATCGTTCTACCATTCCTAGACCGGCAAGGGAACTTGCTGTTCCAACAGGACAATGCACGTCCGCATGTATCCCGTGCCACCCAACGTGCTCTAGAAGGTGTAAGTCAACTACCATGGCCAGCAAGATCTCCGGATCTGTCCCCCATTGAGCATGTATGGGACTGGATGAAGCGTCGTCTCACGCGGTCTGCACGTCCAGCACGAACGCTGGTCCAACTGAGGCGCCAGGTGGAAATGGCATGGCAAGCCGTTCCACAGGACTACATCCAGCATCTCTACGATCGTCTCCATGGGAGAATAGCAGCCTGCATTGCTGCGAATGGGAGATATACACTGTACTAGTGCCGACACTGTGCATGCTCTGTTGCCTGTGTCTATGTGCCTGTGGTTCTGTCAGTGTGATCATGTGATGTATCTGACCCCAGGAATGTGTCAATAAAGTTTCCCCTTCCTGGGACAATGAATTCACGGTGTTCTTATTTCAATTTCCAGGAGTGTATGTTTCTAATCGTGTCTGTTTTTCTTGTACTTCCTCATTCCTTATTAATTTCCAGTCTACATTGTTCATCACTTGAGCTACAATTGTTTCTCACAGTGATTCTTATATTTCTGATTTGTCTAATTTACAATTCAGTGCTAGTTAAGCATTAATTTGTGTAGAGCCACTGTGTTTTCAATACCGTGTTGCAATGCGTTGTTCATGGATTTATTGATGCTAGTATCGCCTGCTGTCGAAATTCGATCCGTTGAGTCAGTGGACCCAAACTGTGATCAATGTCATTTATCTTAAAATGATACACTCCACGTAAAGCTGTGAAGTTTTAGACTCAAAAGTGACCCATACCAAATGCTACGAGCATTCTTGAAATAATTCTTTGACTTCTCTTTAATTGTTCAATCACTTTAAGTGAGTCCTTGGTACAGTGGGTTGAAAAATAAATTTTGTGTTAACAGCGGCAAACAAAATTTTCCTTTATGACAACACAATGTGAATGCCGTTCTATTGCGTAAAGTAACGTCAGATGCGAAATGATTTGGATTACAAAATCTGCATTGTAAATTCATGAAACCGTAATTATATCTCTCAAAATTATTTAGAATTAAGGTCAATGCATATTTAAATTAATCTTTCAAAAAACAATACAATTATCATTATCAATGTTTGCATTATTCCTATTGCTTTGTCTACACAAAAACTGTGTCTCTCTAGCTATTCGTCTTTCAGTCCAATAACAATAGGTTAGTTTTCATCAGGCAATACCCTCAGTCAAATGCAATAACCGAGGGGGAGGGGGGGGGAGGAGGAGCCGTAGAGTCGTAGCTACTCAAAATGAAGAAACTGAAAATTAACAACAGTTCAGATTTTGTGGTTATAGCGGCAAAGAAATGCAAAGTTAGCTCCGTTTCCTCTTAGACGAAAGTAAATGAAAAAAACAACACTAACGTTTTTTGCCCTCACGGCCTCGTTACTACGTTTTGTCTTCCACTGTTGGCAATATCATCGATGTAGCAGTTGTGGCATCTTAGCTGCCTAGTATGCGTATCTTTAGGTTAGAAAATTTAAAAAGGGAAATGGATAGGTTGAAGTTAGATATAGTGGGAATTAGTGAAGTTCGGTGGCAGGAGGAACAAGACTTCTGGTCAGGTGACTACAGGGTTATAAACACAAAATCAAATAGGGGTAATGCAGGAGTAGGTTTAATAATGAATAGGAAAATAGGAATGCGGGTAAGCTACTACAAACAGCATAGTGAACGCATTATTGTGGCCAAGATAGATACGAAGCCCACGCCTACTACAGTAGTACAAGTTTATATGCCAACTAGCTCTGCAGATGACGAAGAAATTGAAGAAATGTATGATGAAATAAAAGAAATTATTCAGATTGTGAAGGGAGACGAAAATTTAATAGTCATGGGTGACTGGAATTCGAGTGTAGGAAAAGGGAGAGAAGGAAACATAGTAGGTGAATATGGATTGGGGGACAGAAATGAAAGAGGAAGCCGCCTGGTCGAATTTTGCACAGAGCACAACATAATCATAACTAACGCTTGGTTTAAGAATCATGAAAGAAGGTTGTATACATGGAAGAACCCTGGCGATACTAAAAGGTATCAGATAGATTATATAATGGTAAGACAGAGATTTAGGAACCAGGTTTTAAATTGTAAGACATTTCCAGGGGCAGATGTGGACTCTGACCACAATCTATTGGTTATGACCTGTAGATTAAAACTGAAGAAACTGCAAAAGGTGGGAATTTAAGGAGATGGGACCTGGATAAACTAAAAGAACCAGAGGTTGTACAGAGATTCAGGGAGAGCATAAGGGAGCAATTGACAGGAATGGGGGAAATAAATACAGTAGAAGAAGAATGGGTAGCTTTGAGGGATGAAGTAGTGAAGGCAGCAGAGGATCAAGTAGGTAAAAAGACGAGGGCTAGTAGAAATCCTTGGGTAACAGAAGAAATATTGAATTTAATTGATGAAAGGAGAAAATATAAAAATGCAGTAAGTGAAGCAGGCAAAAAGGAATAAAAACGTCTCAAAAATGAGATCGACAGGAAGTGCAAAATGGCTAAGCAGGGATGGCTAGAGGACAAATGTAAGGATGTAGAGGCTCATCTCACTAGGGGTAAGATAGATACTGCCTACAGGAAAATTAAAGAGACCTTTACCTTTGGAGATAAGAGAACGACTTGTATGAATATCAAGAGCTCAAATGGAAACCCAGTTCTAAGCAAAGAAGGGAAAGCAGAAAGGTGGAAGGAGTATATAGAGGGCCTAAACAAGGGCGATGTTCTTGAGGACAATATTATGGAAATGGAAGAGGATGTAGATGAAGATGAAATGGGAGACACAATACTGCGTGAAGAGTTTGACAGCACTGAAAGACCTGAGTCGAAACAAGGCCCCCGGAGTAGACAACATTCCATTGGAACTACTGACGGCCCTGGGAGCGTCAGTCCTGACAAAACTCTACCATCTGGTGAGCAAGATGTATGAAACAGGCGAAATACCCTCAGACTTCAAGAAGAATATAATAATTCCAATCCCAAAGAAAGCAGGTGTTGACAGATGTGAAAATTACCGAGCTATCAGTTTAATAAGTCACAGCTGCAAAATACTAACACGAATTCTTTACAGACGAATGGAAAAACTAGTAGAAGCCAACCTCGGGGAAGATCAGTTTGGATTCCGTAGAAACACTGGAACACGTGAGGCAATACTGACCTTACGACTTATCTTAGAAGAAAGATTAAGGAAAGGCAAACCTACGTTTCTAGCATTTGTAGACTTAGAGAAAGCTTTTGACAATGTTGACTGGAATACTCCCTTTCAAATTCTAAAGGTGTCAGGGGTAAAATACAGGGAGCGAAAGGCTATTTACAATTTGTACAGAAACCAGATGGCAGTTATAAGAGTCGAGGGACATGAAAGGGAAGCAGTGGTTGGGAAGGGAGTAAGACAGGGTTGTAGCCTCTCCCCGATGTTGTTCAATCTGTATATTGAGCAAGCAGTAAAGGAAAGAAAAGAAAAATTCGGAGTAGGTATTAAAATTCATGGAGAAGAAATAAAAACTTTGAGGTTCGCCGATGACATTGTAATTCTGTCAGAGACAGCAAAGGACTTGGAAGAGCAGTTGAATGGAATGGACAGTGTCTTGAAAGGAGGATATAAGATGAACATCAACAAAAGCAAAACAAGGATAATGGAATGTAGTCTAATTAAGTCGGGTGATGCTGAGGGAATTAGATTAGGAAATGAGGCACTTAAAGTAGTAAAGGAGTTTTGCTATTTGGGGAGCAAAATAACTGATGATGGTCGAAGTAGAGAGGATATAAAATGTAGACTGGCAATGGCAAGGAAAGCGTTTCTGAAGAAGAGAAATTTGTTAACATCCAGTATAGATTTAAGTGTCAGGAAGTCATTTCTGAAAGTATTCGTATGGAGTGTAGCCATGTATGGAAGTGAAACATGGACGATAAATAGTTTGGACAAGAAGAGAATAGAAGCTTTCGAAATGTGGTGCTACAGAAGAATGCTGAAGATTAGATGGGTAGATCACATAACTAATGAGGAAGTATTGAATAGGATTGGGGAGAAGAGAAGTTTGTGGCACAACTTGACCAGAAGAAGGGATCGGTTGGTAGGACATGTTCTGAGGCATCAAGGGATCACCAATTTAGTATTGGAGGGCAGCGTGGAGGGTAAAAATCGTAGAGGGAGACCAAGAGATGAATACACTAAGCAGATTCAGAAGGATGTAGGTTGCAGTAGGTACTGGGAGATGAAAAAGCTTGCACAGGATAGAGTAGCATGGAGAGCTGCATCAAACCAGTCTCAGGACTGAAGACCACAACAACAACAACATGCGTATCTTACTGCAAATGAACTATATGCAACATACAAACATGAATGTCCCTAGAATGCGATTTCACGAAACGTTATTACATTCGCATACAATTTGTACCAGAGCACCTGATCGGCACACAGAGCAGAGATTGGCAGCATTTCAATTTTGGATGTTCACGTATTGGATATTTTAATGGAGGATAGAGAAGGTATCATCAGAGTTAAAAATGTGAAAGCATCTACTTCCTCTTACCACTTTTAATGGCTACTTACACACATGACATTTTCTTTGTGTTCGTCTCTGGCAAAGTAGCATTCGAAATACAGAAGTTTCATTGGTCTCCTTATATAACTGATGTTAAAAATCGGTACTGCAATTTTCATGTTCACGTATTAATATTATGATGATCTTTTTATTGCAAAAAATTTTTGGCATCGGTACGCTTCTTCCATTTTGTCTATCCTATCCGTTACGACAAATTTTTTCAAGCTATTTTCTTTAATTTTCTCTCCTAGATATCTGAACTTTATTTTAATCACAGAATCAGGCTATTTCCGTGAAAATAACACTTTTAAAGTGCACTACAACGACATTACATTGAGAACGTTTCATTTTACAATAAAAGTTTCAGTATTTAAATAGATAAAAGAATTTAGTGTTGTAATCAAGCAGAGAAATGTCGCTTTGTTTCGATATCTTGGATCGCTGATAAAATTTACAGATATTTACGTTTCATGGGACACCCGATGTGCAAATGATCGATCGTAACAGATTCAGGAAGCTAGAAAGTCCTTTTTCTTTTGATGTATTATTATACTCGCTGGTAGTGGTCATATTTCAGTGCACGGAGACCACATGAAATTTTCGATATACAATATATGAAGCACACAGTGTATGAAATTTTATTGGTAAATATTAACTGGATCTCTGCGAATGGCCACAGGTAAACTTAGATAAAAGTCTACATGAAACTACTAAATGTGTCAAACTTAAGCACATGAAATTCTCTTGGTAAAATAATATTAACTGCGTCTATTCAAATGGCTATAACTACACTGAGGTACAACAGTACATTTAATTTACCACTGCATCAGACTTGAGCTCAGATAAAACAACCGTTGCAGAAAAGTGATATCTACAAATGTTTTAGATGTGGACATTGATAAGTCTTTGAACTTTATGTCTCATGCTATAACGTCCTTAAACGTCGATATTCTGGGAAATTGAAGACAGCCGAATTGGGTATTTTTTGCTGGTGATTGCTTTAGGCATAGTGTTCTGGATATAGCTCTCACATAACTGTTTGTTGACGGAGGCTCACAATGTATTAACGGAGTTCGTTATCAATATAAAGCTATTGAACAGGCCATCCATTTACGCAGAACAAGGAGTAACGAAGTATGCAGCCGTACAATTCTTAAATTTTTATCAGCACTGAAGGATCACATCAATAGCTAAAACAATTTTGACACAAATTAGAAGCTTATTTTCTCGACAGATCATGACAAGCATTTCTCAATATGTAATACAATGGAAATCGTTTTTCTAGAATACGAAATCTACAATTAAGATGAACATAATGTAGCCACAGAAGTGCTTGAAAGATGTGTCACTCATATAGACTATAAAATACAGACATTTCTACATCATACAGAATTCTTTACATGTTATTCATGAACAGCTGACAAACCTAACTGAGCACCCTTGAACAAATTATCAGTAAACTGCCCTACTACAACTTGGATATGAAAATAAATTCATCGCAGAAAACTCATGGGCCCCTAAATTACCTGCGAAGTTTTGGATGAGCTTTCCTTTCGATACACGACATCTAATCAGTGACATCAACTTAAGGCTGTTTTCTTCAATTAGGTAACTTACTGACAAAGTGAATCAAAGTGTTTAGGTCCTAAACCTTCAAAACAAAAGAATTGTTAGAGATCTTTGAAGACAGGAAGTATGTAGAGATTTCTAAGAACGCATCTAACTTGAACAGGAATGGTGGATTTATTTGTTTATAATCACAAAACCTACTCTCCTGCGAACCTAAAGCAGGTGTTGCAATACATCAGTACATTCACAATTTTCTACATATTAGTACGCAATTTTTTCTTAAACTTTAATGATGCTAAATACTAAATTATATCACACAAACATGCACACACACACACACACACACACACACACACACACACACACACACACACACACACACAACTCTCTCTGGAATAACAGTAGATATTCAAAAACGGTTTACACCAGCATGAACGTACTGCACGGGCTTAGGAAACTAAATACTATGTGAAATTTTAAAACGTAAGCAAGTATTATTTTCAACACAAACTTGTGTATTTTTAAATGGACACCCCCTATTATTTCGTGTGCAATCAATAGCATGAAAAATCACAAAAATAATGGCATTAGTTGCATCGCAATACATCAATTACATCCCGAGAAACTGCGAAGCGAAGTTTACACTTGATATAAATGAAAGGTTTCGCATCGAGGTGGGTGAACTAGAACCTTGAAGAATCCGCACAGGAAAATGTCCGGTGGCGTGAGGTCTGGTGATCGCAAGGGCCATGTCCTACGAGCACCTCTGCCAATTACCTGGCCCTCTAAGAGTTCATTTAAACAACTGCTCACAGCACGACTGTTGTGTTCGGGCGCCCCAACATGCCGCAACCATATGTGCAGCCGTATGTACAAAGGAACGTGTCCAGAAGAACATCTTCCAGCAGGCTGGGTAGAGTTTCTTGCAAAAACATGAAGGTAATTTGCCAGTAAGTTGAGGAGGTAGACGGACCGACCCAATTAGATGGTCACTCACAATGGCTGCTCAAATCTTGAGCGAAAATCGTTTCTGGTGTCCGTGGACGTACGTGACGTGAGGATTTCTCATTGCCCAGTAATGAACGTTTCGAGTGTAGTGAAGGCCATCCCGATGGAAGGTACACTCTTCGGTAAACAACAAAGTGGCGGGGAAGTCTGGAACTCGTGCAACACGCCACAGAAACCACCGGCAAAACCCTAGCCTTTGTTCATAGTTCGCCACAGGATTTAGGTCTTGGACAGGGTGGAAACTAAATGGATGCTTTCCGTCATACCTCAATACCCCACAGACTAACCAATGAGTGACCCCCATGTCATCTCAAACCTCTCGAGTACTTGTCGTAGGTGCTTCCTCGAAGCGCTAGAGAACAGTCTCTTCAAAGCAGCATCCCGTCGTGTTCGAGGTCTTCCAGCATCACCATGATACATCGCTAACGAGCCTGTTTCGCCAAATCACTAGTGAATTGCTGTAAACGTTTGCGGGTGTGGCTGGCGTCTTGCTGAGTACCGTTCCTTATACAATCGTAGAGCTTCATGCGCCTCACCGTCGGCTAGTGCATAAGCAAAAACCATATTTCATTGTTCTTCAAATGAATACTGTGCCGCCATGCTTACTGTATGACTAAATCTCAGGTGACGTGTGTGTGCTCCGAAGCGAAGCTTACATGTGAATTTCTCTGACGTGAGGTGGAGACAAACAGCAGGACCTATTTGACACGTGTGCCTTCAAACTGGGGCAGTGACGGGTCGACAGATATTTGTATGTGTGAACCAGCAACCATGGCGCTGCCCGTTAACCGAGGAACGGTAACAGGACGATCCCATGGTCAAACGAAGCGCTTAGCGCCAAGTTTCCGTAGTTTAAAAGTGGTGCATTGTCGACTTACAAACCATTAGTAATTTTGGTTGTTACTGGCATCAGCTATCCAGGGTTAAAATTTCGTGACACTATTTTTCTCCGCCCTTTATATATATATATATATATATATATATATATATATATATATATATATATATAAGCTAGACGAGTTTCGTTCTTTGTAGTTTTTTCGTTTGACGCTTATTTCGTGAGATATTTGGCACGGTCACTATCAATGGACCACCCTGTATATATATATATATATATATATATATATATATATATATATAAGCGTCAAACGAAAAAACTACGAAAGAACGAAACTCATCTAGCTTATATATATATATATATATATATATATATATATATATATATATATATAGGGTGGTCCATTGATAGTGACCGGGCCAAATATCTCACGAAATAAGCGTCAAACGAAAAAACTACAAAGATCGAAACTCGTCTAGCTTGAAGGAGGAAACCAGATGGCGCTATAGTTGCCCCGCCAGATGGCGCTGCCATAGGTCAAACGGATATCAACTGCGTTTTTTTTTATTAGGAGCCCCCATTTTTATTACATATTCGTGTAGTACGTAAAGAAATATAAATGTTTTAGTTGGACCACTTTTTTCGCTTTGTGGTAGATGGCGCTGTAATAGTCACAAACGTATAAGTACGTGGTATCATGTAACATTCCGCCAGTGCGGACGGTATTTGCTTCGTGATACATTACCAGTGTTAAAATGGACCGTTTACCAATTGCGGAAAAGGTCGATATCGTGTTGATGTATGGCTGTTGTGATCAAAATGCCCAACGGGCGTGTGCTATGTATGCTGCTCGGTATCCTGGACGACATCATCCAAGTGTCCGGACAGTTCGCCGGATAGTTACGTTATTTAAGGAAACAGGTAGTGTTCAGCCAGATGTAAATGTCAACCACGACCTGCAACAAATGATGATGTCCAAGTACGTGTTTTAGCTGCTGTCGCGGCACATCGGTAGCAGACAAATTGCTCGAGAATCGGGAATCTCAAAAACGTCGGTGTTGAGAATGCTACATCAACATCGATTGCAACCGTACCATATTTCTATGCACCACGAATTGCATGGCGACGACTTTGAACGTCGTGTACAGTTCTGCCATGGGCACAAGAGAAATTACGGGACGATGACAGGTTTTTGCACGCATTCTATTTAGCGACGAAGCGTCATTCACCAACAGCGATAACGTAAAGCGGCATAGTATGCACTATTGGGCAACGGAAAATCCAAGATGGCTGCGACAAGTAGAACATCAGCGACCTTGGCGGGTTAATGTATGGTGCGGCATTATATGCTGATTTCCTACGTTATGTTCTAACGATGACACTACAAGATGTTTCACTGCATGACAGAATGGCGATGTATTTCCAATATGATGAATGTCCGGTACATAACTGGCGTGCGGTTGAAGCGGTATTGAATAGCATATTTCATGAGAGGTGGATTGGTCGTCGAAGCACCATACCATGGCCTGCACGTTCACCGGATCTGACGTCCCCGGATTTCTTTCTGTTGGGAAAGTTGAAGGATATTTGCTATCGTGATCCACCAACAACGCCTGACAACAAGCGTCAGCACATTGTCAATGCATGTGCGAACGTTACAGAAGGCGAACTACTCGCTGTTAAGAGGAATGTTGTTACACTTATTGCCAAATGCATTGAGGTTGACGAACATAATTTTGGCCATTTATTGCATTAATGTGCTATTTACAGGTAATCGCGCTGTAACAGCATGCGTTCTCAGAAATGGCAGTTCCCAAAGGTACATGTATCACATTGGAACAAGCGAAATAAAATGTTCAAACGTACCTGCGTTCTGTATTTTAATTTAAAAAAACCTACCTGTTACCAACTATTCGTCTAAAATTGTGAGCCATATGTTTGTGACTATTACAGCGCCATCTATCACAAAGCGAAAAAAGTGGTCCAACTAAAACATTCATATTTCTTTACGTACTACACGAATACGTAATAAAAAATGGGGGTTACTATTTTAAAAAAAACGCAGGTGATATCTGTTTGACCTATGGCAGCGCCATCTAGCGGGCCAACCATAGCGCCATCTGGTTTTCCCCTTCAAGCTAGACAAGTTTTGTTCTTTGTAGTTTTTTCGTTTGACGTTTATTTCGCGAGATATTTAGCCCAGTAACGATCAATGGAGCACCCTGTATATAAAAACAAAAGGAAGTAACTAGGAATAAAATGAGACGAAAGGAGGTAATGAAACAAAACCAAAACAGATAAATGTATTATGTTACTTCTTATGTACGAGGGGCGTTCAATAGGTAATGCAGCACGTTTCTTCTTCTCGGCCAATTTCGGAAGAAAAAAAATGCGAACATACCCGCATCAGCCCCTGTAGTTTCATAAAGCTCCGGTTCATGGTGGCGCTATATGTAGCCTCCAAAATGGCGTCTGTAACGAAGGTGCGTTCCAGGCAGAGACCTGTCATTGAGTTTCTTTTGGCGGAAACCCAGATCATCGCAGATATTCGTGGGTGCTTATTAAATGTCTACTGACACCTGGTAGTGAACAGAAGCACGGTGAGTCGTAGAACGAGGTGTCTGTCATCATCCCAACGAGTTCACGCAAACCTGTCCCATCTCCCGTGTGCCGGCAGGCTGGACATAGCTGTGACTCCAGTAGTGGTGGAAAGTGTGGACATTCTCATTCGATGTGATGGCCGGATTACAAACACCTCGCCGCACAACTGGACATCTCTGCTTGTAGTGTTGATACACTCGTCCACCAGTTGGCGCAATCTAAGGTGTGCTCCCACTGGATTCAGTGTGTTCAACACCACAAAAATGTAAACAAACTTCTCCTTCTTCATGAGAACGCAAGGCCTCATAAGTCTGCGCACCTGAGAGGAGCTCATAAAATTTCATTGGATTGTTCTTCCTCAACCATCCTATAGCTTGGATCTCGCACCTTCCGACTTTCATCTGGTTAACCCAACCAAGGATGGGTCTGCGGGAAGGAGTATGTGCATGATGGGGAGGTTATTGATATAGCAAGACACTGGCTCCGATGTCAGCCAGTAGAGTGATACCATGCGGGCATAAAGGCCCCTCCAGTAAGGTAACGTAAGCCGTCGCATCATTGGACGGATATGATGAAAAACAGGGTTTTTTAGCCGGAAGTTTCGGGACTAATATGTATTGGAATCCTGAAAAAAACCAACCTGCTTTCAGAAAAAAATGTGTAGCACTACTTATTGAACGCAACTCGTAAGGAATGAAACAAAAACGAAAGAGATAAACGTATCATGTTACTTCATAAGTAAATTTAGCTATCTAACTGCGGTTTGTGGATACCTTAGTATATCTTCGAGTTTTGCCTGCGCTGAGTGGAAAACCCCTACACTTCGAATATATGTAGTAAACTGTCCAGTTGTTTAGCGACTGGGCAGAAGCAGGGAGACGTCACTGCTGTTATTTCTACAGTACTAGAAAAAAAATGTAGCATCCTGAAGGACAAGGCCATTTTATTAACTAGTGATGTGACATGTAGTTCATCACTGTAGAAGCATGTGTTAAGTTCAGACCAAATGAAAAACACAAGTCACAGTAAAATGCCGAAGCAGTCAATTCCATACAAAGTGTACCTCCTATCCCTTTCACACCCAACGTTACATTTTACGTGTCATTTTTGAGAACAGGCACTTTTATTAAGTAAAAAACAGTCATTAAATTATTAGAAAAACGAAAATAAATTTATTTTCATAAATTTGTAGATTTTGCAACTGCACTGTTGTGTGTGTTGGACCTTTATCACAACTTTTTCATAATATACACAGTCTAACTATGTCATGTTTACTTTCTCGCTTCTGTGTGCGATACAAGGTAAAACAGCTGGCGCCTCTAGGTAGACACCTACGCACCACATCTGTCACATATGGTTATTTTATGCTATTTTCAGCGTGTTTTGCAGGAATTTCTTACAGATGTTAAATCATCAACACTAGCTCATTCATTAAATTTGTCCAACCTCTTATGTCTGCACTGTGGACATGTTCGAATATATATATATATATATATATATATATCTTTTGGTTTCAACCATAATTAAACGTTCTTCTTCTTCTGTTTCATCATGATCATCAATATGTGTAATGATTTGCTTCGTTCTGTGACGAGCTACCCCCTTATGAGCCTCTGGAATGCAAGCAGACAATGTATGTCTTTTGTTAGAATTTTATTTGCTTCAGTTCACACAAGCTATGTCCATCAGATGTTAATTTATCTTTAGGATCAACTTCTTAGTTTTTATTTGTGTATGACAAACCACCATATGCTGATCAAACACATCAGTTCCTTCCATTGGTTGATTACGCTTGCTTACAGTTGACGTACGCAGCAAATACTTTCATGATGTACTGTCAACGTTCGAGTTGTCCTGTTTTAGTCATGTAGTAAATGCCTGTATAGACTGCAGATTCTTGGAACAATTGAAACTTCCTGGCAGATTAAAACTGTGTGCCAGACCGAGACTCGAACTCGGTCCGGCACAAAGTTTTAATCTACCAGCAAGTTTCATATCAGCGCACACTCCGCTGCGGAGTGAAAATCTCATTCTTGGAACAATTGTTCACTGAAATAATTTAGGAAGTAAGATGATGGATTTGTATCTTATAAAATCTCAGATTTAAGTAAGTTGTAAGCTTTTCTGCTCTGTGTGATTTTGAGAAGGTGGTATTACCTGAGACAAGGCTTCTTTCCCCAAATGTACCGTTGATTCGATTTTTTACCATCTGCTGGTGCAGCTGTAGCTGAAATATGTGGTTTTGTTCCGTATGCTGTCGGTTATGTTGTTGCTAATGATTTATGTTCTCTAAGTTTTCATTTTAGCCGGCATGTCATCTTCATTGTACTGTGAAGTGGATGCCTCTTCAAAATCTTCTCCTGAGGATGACAGTCCAGGCTAACTTTTCCGGCAGTTTCTAGCATTTCTCCTGGGAGCCAAGTAGAGTCTAGGATATCATCATCATTGCCTAAATCGTCTATGTCTGACAATTGTAGCAAATCAACGATTACAGCCTTTTTCAGATATGGTTAAATTACACCAGTAATTTAATTTTCTTTTTCGATTAATAATAAATATTAGATGTTATCAGTCTAATGACAAGACAACATCACAGGTTCATATAAAATCAACTGACTATCAGACACAATAAACACAGACTTTAAAAGAAACGTGGATATCAGCACTTTGTCAACTGTCAACTGTCTTAAAAATCTGGCAGTAGGCCGAACACGCACAACTCTGCGTGTGCTAATGTATCAGTTTACAACTATGTTACTTTTCAAATAAATTATCAATTTTATCAGATATTTACGCAAGACAATATATTTAAAGTAGATTTATGCCATGAAAATGATTTTAATCGAATTTGTATTATGATAACAGAGACAAACAGTCGAACATGCTCTTCCTGGCCACCATCTTGACCAACTACAAATTTGCCGACTATTAGCGCCATTCAGAGACCGAACAGGGAACTAAAAGGCATCGCATACGTCAGAAACCTCGTACCACTATTTGCAGTGCCCGCCTGAACTTTCCAGCGTTACCCACAAGGAAAGAGAAGAAGCAACACCACAAAGGCACAATTGTGCGTGCAGGGCCTGAGAAGTCTATGGGGGCAACAAGGGCGTGTATTCTCACACGCAGACGATTGTAGAGGTGTCGAAAGGCCATCCTGTGATAGACTGTCCCAAGCATCTTGCACCGCTTGTTGCAGTTGGGCAATGGTTCATGCAGGGTTTGGAGAATGCGTAAGTTCCCGCTTCACCGTCTTCCATATGTGCTCAATTGGATTGAGATCTGGTGATTAGCTAGATAGGGCAGTTGTTGGAAACCATGAAGAGTATTCAGAATGAGATTTTCACTCTGCAGCGGAGTGTGAGCTGATATGAAACTTCCTGCCAAATTAAAACTATGTGCCTGACTGAGACTCGAACTCGGGACCTTTGCCTGGTTCGGAGAAGAGCTTCTGTGAAGTTTGGTAGGCAGGAGACGAGGTAGTGGCAGAATTGAAGCTGTGAGGACAGGTCGTGAGTCGTGCTTGGGTAGCTCAGATGGTAGAGTACTTGCTCGCGAAAGGCAAAGGTCCCGAGTTCGAGTCTCGGTCCGGCACACAGTCTTAATCTGCCAGGAAGTTTCACATCAGCGCACACTCCGCTGCAGAGCGAAAATCTTATTCTGGAAACATCCCCCAGGCTGTGGCTAAGCCATGTTTCAGCAATATCCTTTCTTCCAGCAGTGTTAGTTCTGCTAGGTTCGCAGAAGAGCTTCTGTGAAGTTTGGAAGGTAGGAGACGAGGTACTGGCAGAATTGAAGCTGTGAGGACAGGTCGTGAGTCGTGCATGGGTAGCTCAGATGGTAGAGCACTTGCACGCGAAAGGCAAAGGTCCAGAGTTCGAGTCTCGGTCCGGCACGCAGTTTTAATCTACCAGGAAGTTTCATGAAGAGTATGTTGCTTCTCAGCAGCCGTATGCAGACGTGCACTGTCCCGCTTAAAAAGCTGTCGAAGAAATGACAGTAGCACGGGGTTAACAATCACTACAGTATAGGGCCCATGACAGCTGTCAGCAGTAGTACTCCTTTACAAGCTTGCATTCCAAGATGAGTCAGGCAGAATACTACAGTACTCTCTCCTACACACGTTTTGGGAAATGTTGACTAGGAAATTAGAGGAATTAAAGCTGCCATAGTTTGCATAACGTCTTTGGAATGGATCAGCAAAGGGAGCTGATTGTTACACCACAAGAACTCTCCATTAGAAATTTTCGGTTGCAAAGTATAGATGCAGATGAAGGTGCACATGTTAGGTAAGCTCTTACCAAGCCGCACCAGATCGAGTCGAATGTTTGGCTCGTTTCTTTTTCTGATGTACTGACATCTCGATAGGAGGTGTGATTGTAGTGTAGTGTCTCTGGTCTTATAGTTGCCGTGGCGAACTGAGAAACAAGCCTGCGCGCCCGCCGGGGATTTAGTAAGAGCCGAGTATTGGAGTACATGGCTGCCTGGCGGCAGACAGCTCTCTGAGAGACAAACCCTGCCCGCCGGAGAGCCAGTTTTCGATGTTGAGAGTCGTCTCCGATTGTAGTGGACTGCCGGAATTACGGATTTGGCGGTCCATTCGTTGAGTGAAATTTTAAGTGTTTGGACTTGACAGCACTTCTTGTGCAACGGTCGGTATTATTTACCTGTCTGCTCGCGTGGTTCCTTCCTCGCATAGCTCTCTGACATTTGTTGCAGTCTAATTTGATGGAACAGTTAACATACTGTTTGAGAGTGCAGTGGTGTATGTTTCGCTTATCTTATGTGATTTTGGGAATTATAAAGTTTTATGGGCCAAGCTGTGGCGTAAAATTGGAAGATTAGCTACACTACTGGCCATTAAAATTGCTACACGACGAAGATGACGTGCTACAGACGCGAAATTTAACCGACAGGAAGAAGATGCTGTGATATGGAAATGATTAGCATTTCAGAGCATTCACACAAGGTTGGCACCGGTGGCGACACCTACAACATGAGGAGAGTTTCCAACCGATTTCTCATACACAAACAGTAGTTTACCGGCGTTGCCTGGTGAAACGTTGTTGTGATGCCTCGTGTAAGGAGGAGAAATGCGTACCATCACGTTTCCGAATTTCATAAAGGTCGGATTGTAGCCTATCGCGATTGCGGTTTCTCGTATCGCGACATTGCTGATCGCGTTGGTCAAAATCCAATGGCTGTTAGCAGAATATGGAATCGGTGGGTTCAGGAGGGTAATACGGAACGCCGTGCTGGATCCCAACGGCCTCGTATCACTAGCAGTCTAGATGACAGGCATCTTATCCGCATGGCTGTAACGGATCGTGCAGCCACGTCTCAATCCCTGAGTCAACAGATGGGGACGTTTGCAAGACAACAACCATGTGCACGAACGGCTCGACGACGTTTGCAGCAGCATGTACCATCAGCTCGGAGACCATGGCTGCGGTTACTCTTGACGCTACATCACAGACAGGAGCGCCTGCAATGGTATATTGAACGACGAACCTGGGTGCACGAATGGCAAAACTTCAGTTTTTCGGATGAATCCAGATTGCCTTTACAGCATCATGATGGTCGCATCCGTGTTTGCGACACCGCGGTGAACGCAAATTGGAAGCGTGATCACCCGCCTTGATGGTATGGGGTGCCATTGGTTACACTTCTCGGTCACCTCTTGTTCGCATTGACGACACTTTGAACAGTGGACGTTACATTTCAGATGTGTTACGACCCGTGACTCTACCCTTCATTCGATCCCTGCGAAACCCTACATTTCAGCAGGATAATGCACGACCGCATGTTGCAGGTCCTGTACGGGCCTTTCTGGATACAGAAATTGTTCGACTGCTGTCCTGGCCAGCACATTCTCCAGATCTATCTCCAACTGAAAACGTCTGGTCAATGGTGACCGAGCATCAGGCTCGTCACAATACGCCAGTCACTGCTCTTGATGAACTGTGGTATCGTGTTGAAGCTGCATGGGCAGCTGTACCTGTACACGCCA
Source organism: Schistocerca piceifrons (assembly GCF_021461385.2). Taxonomy (NCBI): domain Eukaryota; kingdom Metazoa; phylum Arthropoda; class Insecta; order Orthoptera; family Acrididae; genus Schistocerca; species Schistocerca piceifrons. The sequence goes on along the minus strand of NC_060138.1, from coordinate 1,135,892,716 downwards.
TCCAAGCTGTGTTTGACTCAATGCCCAGGCGTATCAAGGCCGTTATAACGGCCAGAGGTGGTTGTTCTGGATACTGATTTCTCAGGATCTATGCACCTAAAATGCGTGAAAATGTAATCACATGTCATTTCTAGTATAATATATTTGTCTAGTGAATACCCGTTTATCATCTGCATTTCTTCTTGGTGTAGCAATTTTAATGGCCAGTCGTGTAGTATTTCGGAGTAGTTTTAAAATTTGTTGCATCCCATTTACTATTTAATAGAGATGTGTTTCTGTTAAAATGATTTTTTTGATTTTAGAGGGGAGTGTTAATATGTGAATTGTTTTAGAGCCTATTGTGCAAGCTTAATACTTTGATCCATTTGTTGGTGGCTGAAATTTTATGCTAAATAACATCAATTATAGAAGTAAGGATGAAGCACCCCTCAAGACACTGATTAAATTAACGGCCCTTTGCCGGATCTGTACCGGTAAGGCTCTGTATTTGAAGTATGTTTTCTGGATTTTAATTTGTGCACTTCGTTTTGTAGGGTTCGAGTAAGCTTTGGTCTCTGAGGTATATCGGCGAGTGGCGTTGCAAATTTTTCTCCTTTTAAACTCCTTGTTATGTTAAAACGAGTGAAGCCATTACTAGAAGCGTAGCCGCCTGAATAATTTTCTGGCTTCTTGATATTAGCTTCTAAAGGCGCCTTTTGGCGAGTAACGTTAGAAGAGACTTGAATTATCTTGGCTTAATTTATTCGTGCTTATTCCATAGTATTCTTGTCGACAGCTTTTGCTAGTTGTGTTCCTGAAGTTCGGGCCCTCGCGTGATTGTAGCGTGCTTGCCGCGACCTGGAGTCCTGTTGGTGTGACACCACGGTGTTTGTGGTATCGGACGGTATCTGGGGGCGGCACAAGTTTGTTCATGTCGGTTGTCTACAGATTAAACTGGGTTTTATCAGCCTTTCTCTTTCCCGCACAAAGCTTATCGTTTTATCGGCTGCCTGTTTATGTAGACGTCATGTCTTGAGGCTGTTGTGAGCTTTAAATTCAGTCAGTTACACTTATTCCACTCTGACTGCTAGCGAGGCTCATTGTATGACTCGCCTACGTCAGCGTCTTGCATATAAAAGTGTCCCTTATCCTCAAGGTTATTTTTGAAGTCCTGATTTTTTTTAGAAATTAATGTGTTAACATAACGTCACCTTGCGCCATGCAAATATTCTTTCATTTTTGAAGAAAATTTGTCTATTGATCCAACTGACCAGACTTAGATCGTTTGTTTAGGGGATAGGACATCAAAAGGCCGACTTGTAGCAGGAGAGGCACCACAGGACATTTTAATTTCACTGTCTATACTTTTACGAATAAATTCATAAAACTTTGTCATAACGACCAGGAAGGATTCAGTATTTACACTCACATCAATTTTTTTTTACATGTGAAATTTCATCATTTTTTGTCTTAATATTGGCTCCATTTGTCGCTAGGTGTACACTTTTCTTCATAAGTAAGAGAGATTCTTCGATGAATTTTGCAGAGCATACAAACCATACTTGCAGGTGTGTGAATCTCTAGAATTCATTTAATTTATGAGAAAATTAATGAGCTGTTACATTTCAAACTTCATGTTTAGAGAAAACTCAAATTTTATAGTTTATTATTTCAACTTGTACCACAGTTTTTAATAAATTTGGAAAATTCTAGAGTTCCGTACACCTGTAGGTATGGTTTGTATGCTGTGCAAAATTCAGCGAAGAATCGCTCCTACTTATGAAGAAATGTGTACCTACATCAACAAATGCAGCCAATTGAAAGTGATAAACTGATGAAATTCACATATAAAAATTTTATTTTGTTATGTTTTTGAACTTCCACTGCTGTGAGTATTAATCCTGAATCCTTCCTGCTCATGCTGATAAACTTTAATGAATTTATTTGTAAAAGTATAGACAGTGGAAATTAAAATGTCCTGTGGTGCCTCTCCTGCTACAAGTCAGCCCGTTTGACGTCCTACCCCCCTTAAAGCTATTTATGTCTATCTACCTTAATGCCAAGATTGTCTGTTGATGGCTTGGAGAATATGTATTACAGAAATCGTTTTGTTTAGCTGTCATTAAATATCACTTGTAAGGTTACAGTTTAAGGGATGAGATAGTTTGAATTTTTTCCAAATTATAAAAAAAACTTTAAATTCCATTATGGTGTCATTATGGTAGGCTTAGAGAGAGCTTTTGACAATCTTGACTGGAATACTCTTCTAAATTCTGAAGGTGGCGAAATGCTGTTTACAATTTGTACAGAAACTAGATGGCAGGTATAAGAGTCGAGGGGCACGAAAGTGAAGTAGTGGTTGAAAATGGAGTGAGACAGGGTTGTAGCCTATCTCCAATGTTATTCAATCTGTATACTGAGCAAGCAGTAAAGGAAACAAAAGTAAAATTTGGAGTAGCAATTAAAATCCATGGAGAAGAGATAAAAACTCAGGTTTGCTGACGACATTGTAATTCTGTCAGAGACAAAAAAGGACATGGAAGCACAGTTGAACGGAATGCACAGTGTCTTGAAAGGAAGATATAAGACGAACATCAAGAAAAGCAAATCAAGGATAATGGAATGTAGTAGAATTAAATCGGCTGATGCTGAGGGGATTAGGGAATTAGACGCTTAAAGTAGTAGATGAGTTTTGGTATTTCGGTAGCAAAATAACTGATGATGGTCGAATTAGAGAGGATATAAAATGTAGGCTGGCAATGGCAAGGAGAGCGTTTCTGAAGAAGAGAAATTTATTAACATCGAGTATAGATTTAAGTATTAGGAAGCCTTTTCTGAAATTATTTGTATGGAGTGTAGCCATACATGGGAGTGAAACATGGGTGACAAATGGTTTAAACAAGAAGAGATTAGAAGGTTTTGAAATGTGGTGCTACAGTAGAATGCTGAAGATTAGATGGGTAGATCACGTAAATAATGAGGAGGAACTGAACAGAATTGAGGAGAAGAGGTATTTGAGCCACAACCTGACTAGAAGAAGGGATCGGTTGGTAGGACACATTCTGAGGCATCAAGGGATCACCAATTTAGTATTAGAGGGAAGCTTGGGGAGTAAAAACCGTAGAGGGAGACCAAGGCATGAACAGACTCAGAAGGATGTAGGTTGCAGTAGTTACAGTTGATTGCAGTAGTTACAGGATAACGTAGCATGGAGAGCTGCATCAAACCAGTCTCTGGACTGAAGATCCAAACAAGAACATATGGTGCCATTGATCTTAATTATTGACTAATTTTAAGTGGTAAATTCGAGAGCATATTTAAATTAGCATGTATTCTTCATGCCCTTTGTTAAAGTGATATGTTTATCAAAAATAGATATGAATTTTTAAGTGACAAACGATGACAATTCTAGGTAAGCCGTTCCAAGTCTTGTTTTCCCCTCCCACCCTGTGTTCACAGGTATCGCTTACATTGTCTGGCGGGCGACACTGTGAAACTACGAGGGTTGGAACTTTAATAGTGGCAACTACTCATTTATAGCTCGTACAATATAGATACGAGTTTCAAAGCTTTACTGACCTTCAAAGTAGTCACCAGCATTGTTTATAACCCGTTGCCAGCGATGTGGAACTCGTAGGATACTCTTAGCAGTGCCAGTTGTGTTGACAGTTCGAGCGGCGCGGTCTATTGCCCGACGAATTTGTAGCGGTTCTGAAGCGAATGCCGTGACGTGTTTCCTTCAGTTTAGAAACCGAGTTGAACTCACGAGGGCTTAAGTCAGGGGAGTGCAGTAGGTGGTACAGCACTTAGCAGCCCCATCTGTCAAACAAATCAGTAACAGCTTGCACTGTACGTGCTTGAGCATTGTCCTGCAACATGATGGTCAGGTCCTGCAGAAAGTGTCATCACTTCTGTCTCTGTGCTGTTTATTGTTGGAACACAACCTACGACCAGCTTAGACACAGAACTGAAGACACTTTCTGCAGGACCTGACCATCATTTTGCAGGACAATGCTCAAGCACGTACAATGCAAGCTGTTACTGGTTTGTTTGACTGATGGGGCTGCTAAGTGCTGTACCACCTACTGCACTCCCCTGACTTAAGCCCTCGTGAGATTAACTCGGTTTCTAAACTGAAGCAAACACGTCACGGTATTCGCTTCAGAATTGCTACAAATTCGTCAGGCAATAGACCGCGCCGCCCGAACTGTCAACACAACTGGCACTGCTAACAGTATTCTACGACTTCCACATTGCTCGGAACGGGTTATACACAATGCTGGTGACTACTTTGAAGGTCAGTAAAACCTTGAAACACGTATCTACACTCCTTTGAATTGAAATAAGAACACCATGAATTCATTGTCCCAGGAAGGGGAAACTTTATTGACACATTCCTGGGGTCAGATACATCACATGATCACACTGACAGAACCACAGGCACATAGACACAGGCAACAGAGCATGCACAATGTCGGCACTAGTACAGTGTATATCCACCTTTCGCAGCAATGCAGGCTGCTATTCTCCCATGGAGACGATCGTAGAGATGCTGGATGTAGTCCTGTGGTACGGCTTGCCATGCCATTTCCACCTGGAGCCTCAGTTGGACCAGCGTTCGTGCTGGACGTGCAGACCGCGTGAGACGACGCTTCATCCAAGCCCAAACATGCTCAATGGGGGACAGATCCGGAGATCTTGCTGGCCAGGGTAGTTGACTTACACCTTCTAGAGCACGTTGGGTGGCACGGGATACATGCGGACGTGCATTGTCCTGTTGGAACAGCAAGTTCCCTTGCCGGTCTAGGAATGGTAGAACGATGGGTTCGATGATGGCTTGGATGTACCGTGCACTATTCAGTGTCCCCTCGACGATCACCAGTGGTGTACGGCCAGTGTAGGAGATCGCTCCCCGCACCATGATGCCGAGTGTTGGCCCTGTGTGCCTCGGTCGTATGCAGTCCTGATTGTGGCGCTCACCTGCACGGCGCCAAACACGCATACGACCATCATTGGCACCAAGGCAGAAGCGACTCTCATCGCTGAAGACGACACGTCTCCATTCGTCCCTCCATTCACGCCTGTCGCGACACCACTGGAGGCGGGCTGCACGATGTTGGGGCGTGAGCGGAAGACGGCCTAACGGTGTGCGGGACCGTAGCACAGCTTCATGGAGACGGTTGCGAATGGTCCTCGCCGATACCCCAGGAGCAACAGTGTCCCTAATTTGCTGGGAAGTGGCGGTGCGGTCCCCTACGGCACTGCGTAGGATCCTACGATCTTGGCGTGCATCCGTGCGTCGCTGCGGTCCGGTTCCAGGTCGACGGGCACGTGCACCTTCCGCCGACCACTGGCGACAACATCGATGTACTGTGGAGACCTCACGCCCCACGTGTTGAGCAATTCGGCGGTACGTCCACCCGGCCTCCCGCATGCCCACTATACGCCCTCGCTCAAAGTCCGTCAACTGCACATACGGTTCACGTCCACGCTGTCGCGGCATGCTACCAGTGTTAAAGACTGCGATGGAGCTCCGTATGCCATGGCAAACTGGCTGACACTGACGGCGGCGGTGCACAAATGCTGCGCAGCTAGCGCCATTCGACGGCCAACACCGCGGTTCCTAGTGTGTCCGCTGTGCCGTGCGTGTGATCATTGCTTGTACAGCCCTCTCGCAGTGTCCGGAGCAAGTATGGTGGGTCTGACACACCGGAGTCAATGTGTTCTTTTTTCCATTTCCAGGAGTGTATTTTGTACGAGCTGTAAACAAATAGTTGCCACTATTAAAGTTCCAACCCTCGTGTATTTAACACCTTGTGGAAAGTCAGAGGAACAGGGGATGGAGCTGGGGCCTTGTGGTGGTGGCAGCCGGGGACGCGCTTTACCTGCGGCGACTACCTGAAAGACGCAGGGCCGGGCCTGTGCGCCCACGGCGTTGCGCGCCCAGCACAGCAGCGTGCCGTAGTCGAGCTCGGAGCGCACTGTGTAGCGCAGCAGGGACGCGCTGCCGTTGCTGGAGAAGCGCGCCGCCGCCACCTCGGCCGTCTCGCCGGAGCTGTTGAACTGCCAGTGGAAGGCGAGCGCCGGCGGGTCGCACGACACGCGGCACCACACCTCCAGCGTCTCCTGCCGCGTCGCGCCCACCACCGACTCGCCCTCCTCCTCGCAGTACGGCGCGTCTGCAACACCGCCACACCCAATCCGTGTGCTCTAGAAACAGAGTAGGCAAGCTGTGCATTTCCAGGAAGGCGTCAGGCATCTATATCTGCATCTACACCAATATTTTACCTAAATCTACATTTAAATCTACATCTGCATCTACATCTACATTTGCATCTGCATCTACATCTACATTTGCATCTGCATCCACATCTACATCTGCATCTGCACATCTACATCTCCATCTATGTTTGCACCTACATCTACATTTGCACCTACATCTACATTTGCACCAACATCTATATTTGCATCTGCATCTACATCTGCATCTGCATTTACATCTACATCCACGTTTGCACCTTCATCTACATTTGCACCTACATCTACATTTGCATCTACATCTACATCAGCATTTTCATCCATGTCTACATCTACATTTAAACGTCCACTGACATCAGCACCTATATCTGATCTACACCTCCAAGAACATCTACATCTGCATTGGCATCTATGTCTCCCTCTGCGTCAGCTTATGCATCTGAACCAGCACCTACATCCAGATGTACGCCTACACTGGCGACCCAAAGAATCTGGTACACCTGCCTAATATCGTGCAGGGCTCCTGCGAGCATGCAGAAGTGCCGCAACACGACGTGACATGGACTCGACTAATGTCTGAAGCAGTGCTGGAGGGAACTAACACCATGAAACATGCAGGGCTGTCGATATATCTGTAAGAGTACGAGGGGTGGAGATATCTTCTGAATGGCACGTTGCAAGGCATCCCAGATATGCTCAACAAAGTTCATGTCTTGGTAGTTTTGTCACCAGAGGAAGTGTTTAAACTTAGAAGAGTGTTCCTGGAGCCACTCTGTAGCAATTCCGGACGTGTGGGCCGTCTCACTGTCCTGCTGGAATTGTCCAACTCCGTCGGAATGCACAATGGACGTGAATGGATTCAGGTGATCATTCAGGATTCTTGCGTACCTGTCACCTGTCAGAGTTGTATCAGAGACCCCCATATCACTCCAATTGCACACGCTTAACACAATTACAGACCCTACACAAGCTTGAACAGTGCCCTGTTGACATGCAGGGTCCATGGATTCATGGATTTGTTTCCATGCCTGTACACGTCCACCCCCTCGATACAAATTGAAACGGGACTCGTCCGACCAGGCAACGTGTTTTCAATCATCAGCAGTCCAATTTCAGGGTTGATGGGCACAGGCGACGCGTGAGGCTCTGCGTCGTGCAGTCTCAAGGGTACACGAGTGGGCCTTCGGCTCCGAAAGCCCGTATCGATAACGTTTCGTTGAATGGTTTGCACGGTGACACTCCTTGATGGCTCATCACCGAAATCGGCAGCAATTTGCGGAAGGGTTACACTTCTGTCACGCTGAACGATTCTCTTCAGTCGTCGTTGGTCCCATTCCTGTAGGAATTTTTTCCGGATGCAGCGATGTCAGAGATTTGATGTTTTACCGGATTCCTTATATTCACGTTACAGTCGTAAAATGGTCGTACGGGAAAATCCTCACTTCATTCCTACCTCGGAGATGCAAAGCGTGTCCCATCGCTCGTGCGATGTCTATAACACCACGTTCAAACTCAATTCTTGATAACCTGCCATTGTAGCACCCGATCTAACGACTGCGCCAGATGTGGTCTTTTGTAGGCGTTCCCGTCAGCAGCGCCGTATTCTACCTGTTTACATATCTCTCTGTTTGAATATGCATGCTTATACCAGTTTCCTTGGCACTTCGGTGTACATTTACACCCACATTTACATTACAACTATATCCACGTGAAATATACAAAAAAACCGGTTCAAATGGCTCTGAGCACTATGGGACTTAACATCTGTGGTCATCAGTCCCCTAGAACTTAGAACTACTTAAACCTAACTAACCTAAGGACATCACACACGTCCATGCCCGAGGCAGGATTCGAACCTGCGATCGTAGCGGTCACGCGGTTCCACACTGAAGCGCCTAGAACCGCACGGACACACCGGCCGGCCCAAAAAACCGGAACGTTCTTAAAAATACCCTTATAGTACATGTGATGCCTCCCTGCTAGACCTGCACATTCAGCAGTGTTATAGTGTGATAGCTGAGGTCCCACTATGTAAGATAAATATTAAATAAGGAGGTGATTCCACACAGGAAAATTAACGAATACGTACATGTCAGCATGTGTCTCAAATTGGACAGTGTGTAATGAAGTACTTAATAATTATTACTCGTACACTATATTATACACTTTGTCGTATTAATTAACCATAATAAGCGTATCCAGTTGTCATCCTTGGGCTACAGAAAAAATGGTTGAACTGTTACGTTAGCAATGGTTTAGTATCATTGTCTGGCTGGGATTAATAGCGACAACCTGGAAGCACTCGTCTTCCCGCAACTCTTCACTGGGCACACACATGTGGAATTCCTGAAGAACATTCACCCTCTTTTGCTGGAGAATGTGCCCTCAGCTGTCCTACAGGTAGTGTGGCTTATGCACGATGGAGCAGCAGCTCACTACGGTATCTCCGTTCATCTGCATCTGAATGACCTTTCCCCAGGAGTTGGATTGGATGAGGAGGCTATTCCTGGCCACCATCATCACCAGACTTCAATCCCGCAATTTTTGCTTGTGTGGGCCATCTGAGAAGTTGCGTATGCTAAACCAGTTGGTGATACACAAACATCTACATCTACATTTATACTCCGCAAGCCACCCAACGGTGTGTGGCGGAGGGCACTTTACGTGCCACTGTCATTACCTCCCTTTCCTGTTCCAGTCGCGTATGGTTCGCGGGAAGAACGACTGTCTGAAAGCCTCCGGCGCGCTCTAATCTCTCTAATTTTACATTCGTGACCTCCTCGGGAGGTATAAGTAGGGGGAAGCAATATATTCGATACCTCTCGAAACCTGGCGAGCAAGCTACACCGCGATGCAGAGCGCCTCTCTTGCAGAGTCTGCCACTTGAGTTTATTAAACATCTCCGTAACACTATCACGGTTACCAAATAACCCTGTGACGAAACGCGCCGCTCTTCTTTGGATCTTCTCTATCTCCTCCGTCAGACCGATCTGGTACGGATCCCACACTGATGAGCAATACTCAAGTATAGGTCGAACGAGTGTTTTGTAAGCCACCTCCTTTGTTGATGGACTACATTTTCTAAGCACTCTCCCAATGAATCTCAACCTGGTACCCGCCTTACCAACAATTAATTTTATATGATCATTCCACTTCAAATCGTTCCGCACGCATACTCCCAGATATTTTACAGAAGTAACTGCTACCAGTGTTTGTTCCGCTATCATATAATCATACAATAAAGGATCCTTCTTTCTATGTATTCGCAATACATTACATTTGTCTATGTTAAGGGTCAGTTGCCACTCTCTGCACCAAGTGCCTATCCGCTGCAGATCTTCCTGCATTTCGCTACAATTTTCTAATGCTGCAACTTCTCTGTATACTACAGCATCATCCGCGAAAAGCCGCATGGAACTTCCGACACTATCTACTAGGTCATTTATATATATTGTGAAAAGCAATGGTCCCATAACACTCCCCTGTGGCACGCCAGAGGTTACTTTAACGTCTGTAGACGTCTCCCCATTGATAACAACATGCTGTGTTCTGTTTGCTAAAAACTCTTCAATCCAGCCACACAGCTGGTCTGATATTCCGTAGGCTCTTACTTTGTTTATCAGGCGACAGTGCGGAACTGTATCGAACGCCTTCCGGAAGTCAAGAAACATAGCATCTACCTGGGAGCCTGTGTCTAATATTTTCTGGGTCTCATGAACAAATAAAGCGAGTTGGGTCTCACACGATCGCTGTTTCCGGAATCCATGTTGATTCCTACATAGTAGATTCTGGGTTTCCAAAAACGACATGATACTCGAGCAAAAAACATGTTCTAAAATTCTACAACAGATCGACGTCAGAGATACAGGTCTATAGTTTTGCGCATCTGCTCGACGACCCTTCTTGAAGACTGGGACTATCTGTGCTCTTTTCCAATCATTTGGAACCCTCCGTTCCTCTAGAGACTTGCGGTACACGGCTGTTAAGCTGGGTGTTCACGTAGCGTGTGATGGTGTTTGGCTACAGCCTGAAACATTCGAAAGAGTGAGCCAGTTGTTGATGCAACTTGGGGATGCTTCCACTACACCCCACGACGGCTCCTCTGATCACCTTTAGTAATGAGAGAGAAATTAATAAGCACATCAAACAAAGAACTGGCCACCCTGAGGAGACATTATACTTCTACCGTATAACACTGCCTCTGACCTCGGTAGCGGTCCGCGTCAGGCGAGGAAGCTAGACTACTAGTTTCATGAGGCATATCTATCTGAAACCAACCACTGATGGTTAATTAAGATACGGCTACCAAATGGTGGGAATCCTGATTGATACATTTCACCTGCAATTCCAGATAGTGCTAGTCACTGAGATCGGATTAAGATCAGGCGATTTGACGGGACAACTGATGTGCATTAGTATCCATCAGTGATGGTCAAGCCAGGAAGATACGCCTACTGCCATGTGAACTCTACACTTGTCATGTTGGAAGATGGTAGTGGGCACAGCATGAACATCATGAAAACTTCGAAGGAAAGGCAACACATTGCCACCGAGAATGTTGAAGTAAACGTCCTGGTTTATGTTCGAGGCACCCTCAATGAATGGGCCCCAGTCGAGGCACGAAAACTTCCCCACAAATCGCCTTCATTATGCCTTTCTCACAGTATGGTCTAAACGCCTCATCGGATCGCCGTTGAGCTGGACGCCTTGCATAATTTGAAATGAGGTAATCTTCAGACCACAGCACGTGCCTTCAGTCAGCTGCTGTTCGGCTGCTGTGTTGCCTGGACCATTGGAGCTGTGCTGCTGTTGAGTAATTGTCTTCCGCGAGGTAGCGAATCCCGTTGTATGTTGCAAACAGGCACTTTGCAATATTCGCTAGCGGACTCGTTGAGACGGACGATCATTCTGTTACAGCAGCAGTCGGGTCTGAGAACGACTCCCATGGACAGAGCGCGACACTAGCCTCTGGTATGCTAGCGGCAAGACACAATCAATGCCTTCTCTGCACGATAGCAATCCACATACTATGGAAGACGGTGCTGTCAGAGCAGTGTTATTAAACACATGCTTCCGAAATTCCTTTACCAAAGACGACGAAATAAATATTCAAGAATTCGAATCAACAACCGCTGCCAACAAGAGTAACATATAAGTAGACAACCTCAGAGCAGTGAAGGAACTTAAATAATTTAAGGGGAGTTAGAAGGGAAATTTTTTCAAATTTTCGGATTTTTACTTAATTATAATTTCCATATATACACTCCTGGAAATGGAAAAAAGAACACATTGACACCGGTGTGTCAGACCCACCATACTTGCTCCGGACACTGCGAGAGGGCTTTACAAGCAATGATCACACGCACGGCACAGCGGACACACCAGGAACCGTGGTGTTGGCCGTCGAATGGCGCTAGCTGCGCAGCATTTGTGCACCGCCGCCGTCAGTGTCAGCCAGTTTGCCGTGGCATACGGAGCTCCATCGCAGTCTTTAACACTGGTAGCATGCCGCGACAGCGTGGACGTGAACCGTATGTGCAGTTGACGGACTTTGAGCGAGGGCATATAGTGGGCATGCGGGAGGCCGGGTGGACGTACCGCCGAATTGCTCAACACGTGGGGCGCGAGGTCTCCACAGTACATCGATGTTGTCGCCAGTGGTCGGCGGAAGGTGCACGTGCCCGTCGACCTGGGACCGGACCGCAGCGACGCACGGATGCACGCCAAGACCGTAGGATCCTACGCAGTGCCCTAGGGGACCGCACCGCCACTTCCCAGCAAATTAGGGACACTGTTGCTCCTGGGGTATCGGCGAGGACCATTCGCAACCGTCTCCATGAAGCTGGGCTACGGTCTCACACACCGTTAGGCCGTCTTCCGCTCACGCCCCAACGTCGTGCAGCCCGCCTCCAGTGGTGTCGCGACAGGCGTGAATGGAGGGACGAATGGAGACGTGTCGTCTTCAGCGATGAGAGTCGCTTCTGCCTTGGTGCCAATGATGGTCGTATGCGTGTTTGGCGCCGTGCAGGTGAGCGCCACAATCAGGACTGCATACGACCGAGGCACACAGGGCCAAAACCCGGCATCATGGTGTGGGGAGCGATCTCCTACACTGGCCGTACACCACTGGTGATCGTCGAGGGGACACTGAATAGTGCACGGTACATCCAAACCGTCATCGAACCCATCGTTCTACCATTCCTAGACCGGCAAGGGAACTTGCTGTTCCAACAGGGCAATGCACGTCCGCATGTATCCCGTGCCACCCAACGTGCTCTAGAAGGTGTAAGTCAACTACCATGGCCAGCAAGATCTCCGGATCTGTCCCCCATTGAGCATGTTTGGGACTGGATGAAGCGTCGTCTCACGCGGTCTGCACGTCCAGCACGAACGCTGGTCCAACTGAGGCGCCAGGTGGAAATGGCATGGCAAGCCGTTCCACAGGACTACATCCAGCATCTCTACGATCGTCTCCATGGGAGAATAGCAGCCTGCATTGCTGCGAAAGGTGGATATACACTGTACTAGTGCCGACATTGTGCATGCTCTGTTGCCTGTGTCTATGTGCCTGTGGTTCTGTCAGTGTGATCATGTGATGTATCTGACCCCAGGAATGTGTCAATAAAGTTTCCCCTTCCTGGGACAATGAATTCACGGTGTTCTTATTTCAATTTCCAGGAGTATATATATATAAACCCACATGGGAAGTATTTATTTTATTTTTTTAAATATAATCTACACCAGTTGAAAATGTTAAAATTTTTAAGTGCATTACTTCAAGGTGCAATAAAATTTGTAATTTTTTTATAGACAAGGCTGTGGATAGCTGTGTTGTTAAATTAGGTGTTTCTATTGGTCGTGACTGGAAGAAGATGGTTACCAGTTTGAGGAAGTTGAAATAAAGTTTGAGAGACAAGAAAGTGCCTGATGGTAAAACCATAAGAGCAGGCTGACAGACAAAATTATTGATGAACTGCAGCAATATTACGGGATGGCCACTGGAAATGATACTGAAGATTTGGTGAAAATGAAGCAGGTAGTTTGGGCTATGTTCTTCCACAGACTGATGAAAAACCAGTACACCACTGTTGCGGGACTAGTTGTATTTACTTAGCTGCAACATAAAAAACGCACCGTAACTCATACGACTCCTTTACTAGAAGATTAAACAACAGAACAGCATAAAAACAAATAAGTCAGTGACTGCGCCAGAGATAATAGTTACAAATGGCAATCACTCTACGTGATGTCCGACGGTCACTAACGTGAAATGCGACGATCACTAACGCTCCGTATCGTGCTGCATCGCGTTAAATACGAACATCCGCGTCAGCCGCGTCGCGCATCCTCCGTGTTCCATTTCGCCGTAACTCACGATGGCAGACCCACCAACAACTGCGGAAGTGTCTACTGGCGCAGTAGTTAATCGCGTGACAGTAAAACCACCACCTTTTTGGCAACAAAATCCCGATCTGTGGTTTGCTCAAGTAGAAAGTCAACCGCAAACGAAACGAACTACAGTTATGTAGTTGCTGCACTCAGTGAAGATATGGTCGCAGAATTACGAGATATTCTGGCGTCACTACCGAGTAATGATCGTTCCACAACCATCAAGAACGCTCTGATTACCCGGCTCTCGCAGTCCGAGGCGAAGAGATTGGAGAAGCTACTCCGCACAGAGGAGCTAAGCTATGGCACGCCATCGCAGCTACTACGCCGACTGCATTGATTAGCGAGCAACGCGGTCAGTGACATTCCGCGGAATATCTGGCTATCGCGCCCGCCACCCGACTCGCAGAAAATATTGACAGTGTGTGCCAGCGATCTGGATGCACTCGCGCAAACCGAGGATTGCATAGCAGAAATGTATCCACCCGCATGCTTCGCAACAGTTTGCTCACAACCTCGGGCAGATAAGTCTCGCCGCGCTACAAGCACAGGTTGACGAGCTAACCGCACAAGTAGCTGCATTACAGACCCAGACTACCAGCCGCCGCCGGCCGAAGTGGCCGTGCGGTTCTAGGCGCTAAAGTTTGGAACCGCGTGACCGTTACGGTTGCAGGTTCGAATCCTGCCTCTGGCATGGATGTGTGCGATGTCCTTAGGTTACTTAGTTTTAAGTACAGTTCTGGAAATTGAAATAAGAACACCGTGAATTCATTGTCCCAGGAAGGGGAAACTTTATTGACACATTCCTGGGGTCAGATACATCACATGATCACACTGACAGAACCACAGGCACATAGACACAGGCAACAGAGCATGCACAATGTCGGCACTAGTACAGTGTATATCCACCTTTCGCAGCAATGCAGGCTGCTATTCTCCCATGGAGACGATCGTAGAGATGCTGGATGTAGTCCTGTGGAACGGCTTGCCATGCCATTTCCACCTGGCGCCTCAGTTGGACCAGCGTTCGTGCTGGACGTGCAGACCGCGTGAGACGACGCTTCATCCAGTCTCAAACATGCTCAATGGGGGACAGATCCGGAGATCTTGCTGGCCAGGGTAGTTGACGTACACCTTCTAGAGCACGTTGGGTGGCACGGGATACATACGGACGTGCATTGTCCTGTTGGAACAGCAAGTTCCCTTGCCGGTCTAGGAATGGTAGAACGATGGGTTCGATGACGGTTTGGATGTACCGTGCACTATTCAGTGAACCTCGACGATCACCAGTGGTGTACAGCCAGTGTAGGAGATCGCTCCCCACACCATGATGCCGGGTGTTGGCCCTGTGTGCCTCGGTCGTATGCAGTCCTGATTGTGGCGCTCACCTGCACGGCGCCAAACACGCATACGACCATCATTGGCACCAAGGCAGAAGCGACTCTCATCGCTGAAGACGACACGTCTCCATTCGTCCCTCCATTCATGCCTGTCGCGACACCACTGGAGGCGGGCTGCACGATGTTGGGGCGTGAGCGGAAGACGGCCTAACGGTGTGCGGGACCGTAGCCCAGCTTCATGGAGACGGTTGCGAATGGTCCTCGCCGATACCCCAGGAGCAACAGTGTCCCTAATTTGCTGGGAAGTGGCGGTGCGGTCCCCTACGGCACTGCGTAGGATCCTACGGTCTTGGCGAGCATCCGTGCGTCGCTGCGGTCCGGTCCCAGGTCGACGGGCACGTGCACCTTTCGCCGACCACTGGCGACAACATCGATGTATTGTGGAGACCTCACGCCCCACGTGTTGAGCAATTCGGTGGTACGTCCACCCGGCCTCCCGCATGCCCACTATACGCCCTCGCTCAAAGTCCGTCAACTGCACATACGGTTCAGGTCCACCCTGTCGCGGCATGCTACCAGTGTTAAAGACTGCGATGGAGCTCCGTATGCCACGGCAAACTGGCTGATACTGACGGCGGCGGTGCACAAATGCTGCGCAGC
This sequence comes from Schistocerca piceifrons, assembly GCF_021461385.2. Taxonomy (NCBI): domain Eukaryota; kingdom Metazoa; phylum Arthropoda; class Insecta; order Orthoptera; family Acrididae; genus Schistocerca; species Schistocerca piceifrons. Next base: position 1,135,877,090 of record NC_060138.1, on the reverse strand, counting down.
TAGCGCCATTCGACGGCCAACACCGCGGTTCCTGGTGTGTCCGCTGTGCCGTGCGTGTGATCATTGCTTGTACAGCCCTCTCGCAGTGTCCGGAGCAAGTATGGTGGGTCTGACACACCGGTGTCAATGTGTTCTTTTTTCCATTTCCAGGAGTGTAGTTCTAAGTTGTAGGGGACTGATGACCTCAGAAGTTAAGTCCCATAGCGCTCAGATCCATTTGAACCACTTGAACTACCAGCCGCCGCTCTCGTCGCCACCGTTCACCAGGTAGGCGCAGCCGCTCACCTTCGTCAACAAGAATCTGTTGGTATCACCGACGGTATGGTTCCGAGGCGTGCAAGTGTAAACTGCCGTGTGAACAGGGAAACCCAGCAGGGAGTCAGTAATGCCGGCCATTGGCTCTCCTCCAGACGGCAGCCGTTGACTTTTTGTAACGGAACACAGCACAAAGTTACAGTATTTGGTAGACACGGGTGCTCACGTGTCGGTCTATCCATCTGCCTGTCGGCCACGTCGCAAATGTGATGACTGACACCTTTTCGCGGACAATGGTTTCACAATAACAACGTATGGTCGTGTCGCACTAGTTTTGAATTGGGCCTGCGGCGCAAATTTGAATGGCAATTTGGCGTAGCAGATGTGACTCACGCCACACTTGGAGCGGATTTTTTATCATTTTGTGGACTCCTGCCTGACCTCCGTCATCGACGCCTTTTTAACACTACTACCAACCTAGCAAACCAAGGTCGAGTGCGTTGTGTGGAAGACACAGCAGTACGAGTGGTTACTGGCGATTCTCCATTTATAGAGCTCCTCAGACAGTTCCCAGAGATCACATGCCAGACTCCCACATTAGCACCAGTGCAGCACTCGACAGTGCACTATATTTTGACTACACCTGGGCCACCACTACATGCTCGAGCGCGCCGCTTGACACGCCAGAAACTGAAGATAGTTAAGCAGGAATTCTCGTAGACGCTAGCACAAGGAATCTGCCGCCGATCGAGCAGTAGTTGGTCATCTCCTCTACACGTGGTACCAAAGAAGAATAACGGATGGCGTCCCTGTGGCGACCACAGACAGCTCAATGCCAGAACCATTCCAGATCGTTATCCAGTCCCACATATCGAAGATTTTACCTTCAATGTCCACGGTAAGCGAATCTTCTCTACTTTGAACTTAGTTCGTGCGTTTTACATATACCTGTGGCACCTGACGACGTTGCTAAGACTGCGTCTGCACTCCGTTCGGACTTCTTGAATTTACCCGAAAGCCTTTTGGACTTTGTAATGCTGCCCAAACGTTTCAACGGTTCATGGATGAAGTGACACGTGACTTAGGCTTCTGTTATGTGTTTATTGACGACGTTTTGGTCATGTCAAATTCACAGGCAGAACACCTATCACACGTACGACAGATCTTCACTCGTTTACGTGCACATGGCCTGCTCATCAACCCGGCGAAGTGCATTTTTGGAGCAGCTGAAGCACAGTTCCTAGGCTACACTACCAACACTCGAGGCATACGGCCACCACAGGAGAAAGTAGACGCTATACTGAATTTTCCCAGTCTACGACGATTAAAGAATTACTTATATTTCTTGGCATAACCAATTTTTACCGTCGATTCATTCGCAATCATACCTTCCTAGCTACACCACTCAATAAGTTCTTGCAAGGTTCACCGAAGCCGTAAGACAAACTCCAGTGGGACAGTGATTCCGAGTTGGCATTTAACAAGCTGAAGACTGCCTTGGCAGAAGCTTCACTGTTAGCGCATCCAGTTCCGCAGGCGCCTCTCGCCCTGATGGTCGACGCATCTGCAACTGCTATCGGTGCTGCACTGCAACAGCAAATAGACGGGCACTGGCAGCCCTTAGCCTTTTTCAGTAAAAAGCCATCGCCATCTCAGCAGAATTGGTCCACATATGATCGCGAGCTGTATGTTGCATATGCTGCTACTAAGAAATTTCGTCACATGTTGGAAGGACAGCGGTTCACTCTCATCGCAGACATAAGCCACTAACATATGCTTTCCGCCAGCGTCCTGAGAAGGCATCGCTACGTCAGCTGCGATACCTTGACTATATCACCACCAGCATTGTCCACGTTGAAGGAGGACTACATGTGCCAGCTGATACAATCTCCAGGATTGAAGCAATCACTGAAGCAGTTGAATTTGAAGCTCTCGCCGTAGCGCAACAATCTGATACTGACCTCCGAGATTTGTTGGCGCAACCATCACGCCTACAACTCTACCGTATTACGCTGCCACTGTCAGCAGTGCAGGTGTTTTCTGATGTCGCCACCAACAAACCGACACATTTTGTCATTATTGACTTTCGACAACAGGCAATCGCCGGTTTACATAACTTGTCGCACCCTGGAACACGAGCCACTACCAGCATGGTGAAGAGAACTTTTGTCTGGCCACACATGGACAAAGATTGCAAGCAATATGTGCGACAATGTGTGGCCTGTCAACGGAATAAAGTTAGCCGGCACGTTAGGTCACCTCTTGGTACATTTCTTCCTCCAAATCAGAGATTTGATCATGTCCACCTAGACCTAGTAGGACCTCTCACACCATCGGAAGGAACCACGTACTGCCTTACAGCCATCGATCGTTTTACGCGCTTGGCCCGAGGTGCTCCATATCGCCGACGTCACCGCCGAAACTGTCGCGACTGCCTTCTTCACGGGATGGATCGCCCGTTTCGGAGTGCCGTTACGAATCACAACAGACCAAGGAAGACAGTTTGAGTCGTATTTGTTCAAAGCACTCTCTGTCCTACGTGGTACAAGGCGCATTAGAACTACAGCTTACCACCCGTAAGCAAATGGTTTAATTGAACGCATGCACCGCCAACTGAAAGTGTCGCTTCGTTGTCACGACTCACAGCGCTGGACAGAGACATTGCCCATTGTCCTCCTGGGTCTCCGTGCGTCGCTGAAAGAAGACCTGAACGCCACGACTGCAGAACTTGTTTATGGCCAGCCGACACGACTTCCCGCCGAGTTCTTTGCTAATGTGCCAGACAACGGCATTGACACTTCAGATTTTGTACAAAAGCTGCGTACAGAAATCCGGCAACTATGGCCGGTTGCTCCAAGGGGACAACAGACCCGTCGCCCATTTGTGTTTGACGAGCTAAGGGAATGCCACTATGTCTTCTTACGGCAGGACGCAGTACGCAAGCCTCTGTAGCCACCCTACGACGGACCTTATCTTGTCATCAGTAGGGAGGACAAGACAGTCAGTCGATCAATTCTTCTCGGGTTATCACCCGAGTGTTGGCGTCGTCTTATCGCAACGTTTCAATGAGTACGAAACTCATTGAAACGTTGTGACAAGACGACGCCACCACTCGGCTGATAACCCGAGAAGAATTCATCAGTGGAATACGCCGAGAAAGACTGCAATCGCATATAAGACAGTCAATGTCGATGCGATGGGTAACCCAACAACCGTCTCCGTCGACAGGCTCAAACCAGCTTTCCACGCTCCCTACACTGGTACGGACGCATCTACACACACTACGGACATGACCGAAGCTCCAGCCACTCCACTGCACGTCACAGGTCAGCCTCAACGGACGTCTGGGGCTACCTCTAATGCACCATCAGCAGCCTGTGCACGACCCGTTGTAGCCCGGTACGGACGACATGTCCGTTTCAGCACAAAGTACCGTTGACTGTAAGGGGGGAGTGGCGAAGTGCAGTGTTACGTGCCGTGTAATGATGTGTGCAAGTGATTCCCATTTGTAATTATTATCTCTGGCGCAGTCTCTGACTTATCTTTCCTCATTTGTTTTTATGCTGTTCCTTCGTATCAGCACGGTGTGTTTTTTATGTTGCAGTTAACTAAATATAACTAGTCCTTCAACAACATCACCTTTGCCCTCCTGGACATGATTCATGGTGAAATTATCGCAATGCCAGTACTCAAACAGTTCATCAGCCATAAACATTTCATCCCACTAGCAGTCATGGATATCATAAAACCTATTTGCAGAGACCCGGCAAATCCTGAATTACTGAAGTCAGACTCAGAATCCCAGTGAGTCGTTCAATAGTCTTAAATGGACTCACTTACCAAAACACGTTTTTGTTGGAATGAAGACACTAAAATGGGGGGGCAGTGATGCCGTTATTGCTTTTAATGGTGGCAGCATTGGTAGGATGAATATGCTACAGTATATGGGAACTAACCCTGGAGCAAACTGCATCAGAGAACTTGAACGGACGGACAAGTTTCGCATTGCTAAAGCAGAGTATGCAGCACAGTTGGCCACTAAGAAGTTCAGAAAGAAGAAGAAACTTGGAAAAAGATCAAGAGGATGATATACAGTATGGTGCAGGGTACTTCTGAGTCACTAAAAATAAAAAATTAAGCATATATTAAGTGAGTTACAGTCTTTTGAAACTTTAGAAGACGCTCCTGAAAATTTACATTTTCTGTTGCATTTTTCCCTAAATCTCAGAAACAACTTCGAGTAGAGTATTAAAATTTTCAAGGAGTAATAACATAGATATCCAGTGTCTATTGAACTAAAAGAAAAACATAATATTATGTATAATTAAAATTATTTAGGATAACATACAAAACAGTACAAAAAATTTTAACCATGTAATTAAAAAACTGTATTTCCGAAAGCAGTGGCTAAAATGTAATTATTGTTGTACAGTAGACTCAGAACATACAATTTAATGTCCTGTAAAAGTTTCATGTCAATAGCTACAGTAGTTCCTGAAATACAGGGAAGCCAAGCCATTAAATTTAACGTTGTTCAGGATAGGGCGTTGCAACTCCCTTGTTGGATCACGTTTCCGGACATGCATTTCTATTCAAAATATAGTGTGTTTCAAAAAGGACTTTACAACTTTGAAAATTCATATAAATTAATTCATAGTACCTACAGAGGTGATGACAGTGCCAAATTGTAGGGAAGTGCATCAAGTTTTTCATCGCGTAGATCGCTAGTGCCAAATCGCACCGTAAGGAGCGCTAGCGGCAGTTGCGTTCAAGATGGCTCCCATCACTGGACCCGAATGTGCTATCTGTGTGTTTTGGCTTAAAGAATCGAAGTCGTCGACAACATTTCCGCGTAATTTCCGTACCAAGTACGCTAAGGATCCTCCTAGTAGACCTACAATTTATGAGTGGCATAAATGTTTCGTAGAAACAGGGTGCTCGGTAAGACATGGAAAATCATCAGGTCGTCCAATTACATCTGACGACTTCGTACCTGGATATGTTACAATAATTTTTGATACCACAGATCGATGAGGATGACCAAGAAAGAAATGTTACTTCATGAAAGATTGTGCACCACCCCACTACCTGGATGACATCCGGGATTTTCTCTGTGAGCGCATACCAGGTCAATGGATTGGCCGTGATGCACCGATTACATGGCCCCCCACGTTCCCGAGGCCTGACACCACTCGTTTTTTTATGGGGATTCATCCGTGATATTGTGTTTGTAGCTCCTGTGCCGGCTTCTCTACCTGAACTTAGAGCAAGAAATTACGCCGCCACTGAGCAAGTTACATGTGCAATGCAACAGCGAGTTTGGGAAAAAATTGACTTCTGGTAGGATATGTGAAGGATAACCAACGGAAGCCACATACAACATTTAGTTTAAGGGAAAAAGCTTGATGTGTTTTCCTACAAAATAACACTAAACCCAGCTCTAAATCTTCTTTCAATAAATTTATATGATTTTTAAAATTGTAATGTCCTTCTTGAAACACCCTTGTCCTCACTTCCCTCTACAAGCCTTTGAAGTTTATAACGGAAATTTCCGAACGCCCAATATATTATGTGATGTCTTTTAGAAATAATTTTTGGGTGAAAAAATTACTGTCAAGGGAATCAGTGAAAATGGTGTTTCAGTTAATGCAATCAAGAGCCAATGGATCTAAGACAATGAGGCCAAACATTTTCAGGAATTAGTCTTCAGGATGTCGAGAAAAAATTCCAAGTACAGAATAATTGTTATGTATGTTAAGATTGACTTACAACACAGTCGTTATTGCACGCCTTCTTTAATAATGTCTCGTCCAATGTGATCATCTGGAGGTAATTCAGAAATAAATGTTATGATGTTCGTAGGTAATATGGGAAGTAAAATTACAAGACTCACTGTTTATTTCTGGAGATACGTTGATATCAACTGTTTTGTTTCTTTGCCCACCAGGAATTACATACTGTAGTCTGCCCTCTTACAGCATAGCTACTGTGTTTGCAGGTCGTCTAGACGCCACACTCACGGCACTCGGTGTGGTATGATAGGAGTGATCAGTACTCACACTTGACGCGGAAGTGCAGCTCCTGCGAGGCGGCCTCCCCCTGCGTGTTGGCGGCTGCACACACGTACCGCCCCGCACTCTGCCGTCGCACCCGCTGCAGGGCCAGGCTCTGGTTGCTCACGATCACCCCAGATGCCGGCCGGTGCTCCAGCGGCGAGCCCTGGCACACGTCACACCACATACTCACATGCTCCTCTCTCTCTCTGGATACCCAGCAGTAGTAAGCTGAGACTATGCGCACCAGCTCGCTGAGGTTTCGAGTGTTGCAGTGGGCAGTTTGCGAAATAACTAACAAAACAAAGAGTGGACAATATAAAATACTTCCCGCTCTTTTCTTTGCTTGTGGCGCGTACTGAGTCTTGGCTGCCGTATCTTTGCTGGGGGAGTTAACTGCTGATATGGCGTAGCTGGCAGCACTTTGCAGCACAATGCACCTAATTTGAAAAAACGTATGTTTTTGGGGGTATGCGGGTACTTTTTATCACATGGTGTATGATATGGTGCTTGTAGTGGGAAAGAGTTGGTGCTATCTGTTTTATTTAAGGGGCTCCGGAACGCCATATACATGCAATGTTAAAATAACGCTTATAAATTACATCTTTCATCACAAAGTATTTGAGGTAGGAAGTTGAACTTTTTACAGATTATTTATTGGAATATGGGCTACAACTTAACACAGGGATTTTACAAAATTTTAGTTCAGTTATTAAAGATGATATTTTTCAATTGTAATGAAAATTCACAACATTTTTTTGCAATTTTTTATTTATATATTCAAAAATATACAGTTTTTTGGAAAAAGGCTGTGTTAAATTATGCAGAAGGTACTGTGTAACATTTACTGAAAGTTTGAAACAAATATGTTTGAAAGATCCTTAGAAAACATGTAATTAGTATGAGAAAATAAAAGTTTTGGGAATCGAGCGACAAAGATTGGATTAACTTTTCAGTGCATTCCAGGTCCATAGGATGGATTATCTTCATCCTCTGCAAACTCCTCCTCCGGCTTCCTCTTGTTCCTCCTCCTGTTTACTCTTGCTTGTATTTCTAGACTCTTTACAGCCCTGTCTGCAGCCCGAAGGCGTTCCTTGTCTAAAGCAAGCATCGCTCGTACCATGTTAGAACCTATCTTCATTCCCATATTTCTAAATACCTTGCACCTTACAATGTTGCCATCATTGAAAGTCGCAACAGTATCATACACACCAAAGTGAAGTGTTTCTATTCCAACAAATACAGTCTTGGGGATTCTCGACCATATAACACTATTTACACTTTCATTGGGGTTTTGAGTTTTTCCGTGAATACACTTTTTCAACAGTTCAGGTGCTGCTAAGTCTCTGAAAATAGGTTTTATCACCTCCATTATTGCATGAGGCAGACTATGCTTATGAGTGTACACTTCACCAGTTAGCAATCCTTTGTTATATTTACACCAACTGTCTTCTTCTTTGGGACACAAGCTATGTTGGGGATTTTCATCGGTTGAAAAAGTATGAAAAAAAGAGCCCAAACAGCCTTCTTCATTTCGTCGACACTTTGTGTATTTTGCCTAATAGCCATTCCATAATAGTTCTGTATTTTGTCAATTACATTGTCAGTTAGCCTCCCCTTCCCATCCAACCCTTTACCATCACTGAGTTTTTGTTTTTTGTACGAAGCTTTTAGTCGCCGAAGTCTTGTTCCCATTCGCTTCTGTACGTGTCCAATACACTCAAATTTCTGCACTACAACATCATCACCATAGGGCTTCAGTCCTTGTACATGTTTGAAACTTTTAGAATCACCATCACCAAGGTAATTAACATATCGCACTTTATCACACGCCTCAGAACGCTGGAATATACTGGCAACACAAACCACTTCCATTCCTCCACTACTGCCACTATAGTTAGCTTTGCAATTATTTTCATGTGTACCTTTATATTTTTGTGGACATCTACAATACTTTGATATTACTGCTACATCTAAAACTTTCCCTGTATACATACCGGTGGCAGATACTACACCATGAAGAGATGTGTGTCCCCGTTTATGCCAGGTACCATCGAACGCTGCAGTCAAATCTCTGTTACCATTATTTTTCATTACTGCCTCTTCCACAGCGTTCTTCGTAGATTCTATACAGACATCTTCTACTTTAGACCCTATTAATTTATTATAGGTCGTAAACTTGGTTGGGGGATTTAGAAGATTCATGATGCCACAGAAAATTGCACCTGCAGTAGCACCCTTACCAACTGAACGCAAGGAATAAACAAATCTAATGTTGTGTTCGTAGATTTTGCTATCATTTTCTTCAGTTGCAGTTACTGCAACACTGTTTCAAAAGGTGGTCATGTATGAACACTTATCACATTTCAGTTGTATTTCACTAGCAAGTCCTACGTGCTTTATTATGGAGAGTTCCAGACCAACTTCACTACAATGAATACATCTTACACAGTTTGAAAAAATTCCTTTGAGATCCGACATATCAAATATTTCATTCACATCCGATTCGCCCATAAAACATTCATAGTTTTCACTCATTGAACCAAGCTTCTTCTGTGAAGTATTTTCTTTCCCACTTTGACTGCTATGGGCAGGTGTACTTGAGAGGTTAGGTTCACTCACTTGGTTATCGTCTTTCTTGTTTACAGTAATAACACATACCTTTGGCTTTACAACATTTCTCCTTTTCTTAAAAGCCTTCAGAGGATTTCTAATAACTTTACTTTTACTCATCATTATACTTCAACAAAACAGAGACTCAAGAAACAGAATTAATTACGAATATTTTCGAGATAACGACAGAGTAAATAAACATGAAACAATCGACAATCACACCAGCGCTATATATTGAACCACCACAGGTTAGCCACAACACATACTTTATCTCACATCACTAAAATGTACCTGATGAACACGGACGTTAATAATAACACCATTTGACAGCAGTTTAACAGCGCCACAGTGGGTCACGCCCATGTAGAACACATTTCAAGAAAAATTTAAAAATAGTTGTAGTCTTCGGAATTGAATAAATTATATATCTATTAAAAGGTAATAGTCTGCAGATTCAGAAAACGCAAAAAAGTAAAAATTGAACTTTTCATGATTTTGAGCCTTTCCGGAGCCCCTTAACACAAGCGCTCACAACGTCTTTTGGAATTGCTTTTGTGCTTTTGTATTTCTATGACCTCTGTGTTTAACCTAGCATAGTAGTTATTAGATCCTGTTAAAACTATAGTGTCAGAGAAACTAACTGGGTGGTTTCCCGGTGATAGTGCATGATCTGCTACTGCTAATTTATCTGTCTTGCCTAGGCGTCATTTGCTCTTCCTTGAGGCGAATGTTAGAATTTCTTTTTGTAGTTCCTATGTACAGTAGGCCGCAAGTAAAAGGGATTTTATATCTCCTGCTACGGCAAGCGGCGGGCGTAAGTCGTTTGCAGTGTTCAGATATTCGCGCACCATAATTGTTCATAATGGTTCAAATGGCTCTGAGCACTATGGGACTTAACTTCTGAGATCATCAGTCCCCTAGAACTTAGAGCTACTTAAACCTAACTGACCTAAGGACATCACACACATCCATGCCCGAGGCAGGATTCGAACCTGCGGACGTAGCGGTCGCACGGTTCCAGACTGTACCGCCTAAAACCGCTCGGCCACTCCGGCCGGCTGACAATTGTTGGTTTAAAACCTGTATCAATTCCGTACGAGTAGCGATCAATAAGTGATGTAACACATTTATTTTTCTGAAATCTTAGTTTTATTCAGGATTCCAGTACACCATATTATTCCCCACTCTTTTGGCTAAAAAACTCTACTTTTCAAATTAATCTCCATTCAATGCGACGACTGGGAGAGCTTGTATGTCTGCATGCCACCCTACTGTTCAATGTCGGAGCCAACATCTTGCTGCATCAATAACTCCCACCCCCATTCCGCTTACTTCTTCCTTCGTAGTGCTTCCTTCAGCGGGCCAAACTGATGGAAGTCGAAAATTGTGAGATCTGCGCTGTATGCTGGATGAGGAAGAACACTCCAATGGTGTTTTGTGAGCTCCTCTTGGGTGTGCAGACTTCTGTAAGCCTTGCGTTGTCATGGAGACGGAGAATTTTGTTTGGCTTTTTGTGGTGTCGAACACGCTCGAGTCGTATCTTCAGTTTCCTGAGGATAGCGCAACACACGTCAGGCTTGATCGCATCGTTGCTATGTGAGGGAGGACATCAAACAGAATAACCCCTTCAGAGTGGCAAAAAACTATCGTCATGACTTTACCGGTTGACGGTGCGGATTTGAACTTTTTCGTCGGAGGGAAGGTGGTGTGGCACCACTCCATGGATTGCCGTTTGTTTGCGTTCGAAGTGACGAACTTATTTTTCAAAGCCTGTGACAACGTTGGACAAAAAATTGACATGATCACCCTCATAAAGCGCCGGCTGTTTCATACATGGTTCTTCGTTGCTCTCTGTGGTCTTCAGTTAGGCGAAGAGGAACCCAACTGGTGGACGAGTGTGTCACCACTACCAACAGACTTCCAGTTGAGCGGCGAGTTGTTTGATTCTGATCCGTCGATCAGCTCGGATAAGAGTCAGAGCTGTGTGCGGCCGGCCGGCACGCGGGAGTTTGGGCATGTTTGCGCGACCTTGTTGCGATGATGACAAACGTCTCTCCCAACGACCCACCGGGCTTTTGTTCACTGTCAGGTCTCTCAGACATTCTACAAGCCCCCAGGAATATCTGCGATGCTCTGGTTTTCCGCCAAAAGAAACTCAATGAAGGTTCTCTGCTTAGAACGCACATCCGTTGCAGACACCACTTTGAACGCTACGTAAAGCGTCGCCACATATTTGAATTCATGAAACTGCACTGGATGAAGCGGGAAAGGTCCAGGATGTACCATAGCAAATTCCGCATGTTTTGGACCGAAATTAGCCGAGAAAAAATGGCTTGCAATACGTATATAAGAGTATCGTGTTTCCTGAGTACTTTGCTGATGTAATCCGTGATAGCTTTTTCAAATGGAAGGAAAACTTTCCCTTTACTTGGTTGTTGTTCATTAGAAGGTCTAGACCTTAGTACTAACTCCTCCCCCTCTGAAAGCTCCAATAGCATATGTCGGCGCGACTCTGCGATCTTGTGCAGCAGTCTGATGACGTCACGCACCGACCGTTACGTGGCTGCGTAGAAACAGTTCGACTTGCTGAGCTTGTTTGAGACTGTAACTGCTCTCAGAGTCGTTGAAGCCTCTGCTGATGTCTCTTTGGAAAATGATACGTCAGGCAAATAACTATGCCTTGGATCACGGCTCCACGCCCATTACACAAATAATCAGTAATATCACAAACATCAGCCGTGAATGCCCAGGATTCTACGATTAAAACAGGAAAGTACCTTTCGAATCTTTTCTGTGCTTCCGATGTCTAGTGTATGGTGTCCCGTAGTTTGAACTGATTCGAAAAAACACTCAAATGTCCGAGACATTGTAGACCTTCTAGGGAAGAGACGGCTTCGCTTTTGTTGTTATAATTATTTCCTTTACTGAGAGTGTAAAGAACTCTGTAAGTAGTCTGTTTAGGTTTTTATGTTGGTAACGCCACGTAGTGCTCTGTATGAAAATCGCTGACTGCGCTGTGTGCAACCTGTGGCTGGTTGGACTCATTGTTGGAATATTTGCTTGTGTAGTGTTGGGCAGTTGGATGGGAACAGCGCGTAGCGTTGGGCAGTTGGAGGTGAGCCGCCAGTAATGGTGGATGTTGAGAGAGAGATGCCAGAGGTTTGAGAGGTTGGTATAAGCGGACGATCTGGACGTGTGTCCGTCAGAAAAAGGAAATTTGTAAAGATGGTTGTCATGAATTGATAGGTATATATGATGACATTTGAACATTATTAAGGTAAATACATTGTTTATTCTCTATCAAAATCTTTCATTTGATGACTATGCCTATCAGTAGTTAGTGCCTTCAGTAGTTAGAATCTTTTATTTAGCTGGCAGTATTGGCCCTCACTGTATTGCATTAGTTCAAGTAACGAAGATTTTTGTGAGGTAAGTGATTCATGAAAGGTATAGGTTATTGTTACTCAGGACCATTTATTTGTAGGGATTATTGAAAGTCAGATTGCGTTGAGCTAAAAATATTGTGTGGCAGTATAGCGATGATCAGTATAAGTAAAGAGAAAACTGTTTGAGTACGTTGAGTTTTGCTCAGCTGTTTGAAAATCAAATAACGTAGAAGTTTACCAGCACAGTCATTCATAATCTTTCAAGGGGATGTTTCATACGTCGACCCTTAGCCGAGGATACCTCACTGGAATCTTCTGATTTTTTTCTTGTAGTTTGAGTAATTATTGTAGTTATTGTTTATTGCTAGCAAGTAGTTGTAGAGAGGATTTCCTTTGTAGTTGTAGTTTTTCACTGTTGTACTGTAAAACAGTTGTGACATGCATGTAGATTTGCACCAAGTATTTCGCAGCCGCGCGTCCAATTAAGTGGATATTATTTTCAGTGCTATTTTAATGTGTTTTCTTATTTTGCTCTTCAAATTATGCTTTTCTGTGTTATCGTGTGAAATATTGTGACAATTATGGCGTGTGAAAAACGTAATACTAGGCTCCAAAGTGAACTGAGAAATGACAGTGAAGACGAGAGTAATGTGTTCGGACCACCGTGTAATGAATTAACAGACATTCAAAGTAGTAATTTGGTAACTGTACATAGGGAAGTGGACCAGGTGTAGACAGTGAAACAATTAGTGAACAGGGAAGCATTGTCGATCTATCGGTCGGCAACAGCTCACCTTCAACTGCCCAACGCTACGCGCTGTTCACATCCAACTGCCCAACGCTACACAAGCGAATATTCCAACAATGAGTTCATCCAGCCAAGGACTGCACACAGCGCAGTCAGCGATTTTAATACAGAGCACTACATGGCGTTACCAACATAAAAACCTAAACAGACTACTTATAACAAAAGCAACTTATGGCTACGAAACTATACGGAAATGGAGGTTGTCGGTGAGGAAACTGGCTAAGTGACGGTGAGAACACATGCGCTGCTGGTGAACGTTTGGTATAAATCAACAGTGGGGGACACTCTGTTCGGAAAACTCACGGTGCAGAACCGCTAATCGGAAGGTTCCTGTGGCAGCTACAAAAGAGTCGAAACGCCACAGTCAGGAAGCCCACGTAAGCCCTCATCTGCGAGGTGTTACCCAGCGCTGGCAGCACGATTCGCACGCGAGTCGGTGTCCCTGTGTGGAGATTGTTAGAAGCGGCTTGCTGTGTACTCACTTCGTGCAGCCAGTGGAGGCGCGTCCAGCGGGGGTTGGCCGCCACGTGGCACTCGAAGTAGACGTCGTCGCCCTCTTTGACGTCATCCGCGCTGAGGGTGGGGCCCAGCCGCAGCGTCACCATCGGCGCGTCTGCCAACACGCACACACCCAGACACAGTGTTTTTAACAGTCGGGCATACACGTTCCGGCAGGTCACGAAACATAGCACACGATATAAAGAGCACCACTGCGAAGAAACACAACGCAGCACCCGGCCACGATTCCATCACTTATGATGGTATTAAGCCACTATTACACGATGCGCGTAAACCGTACACCTATGTACTAGCGCCCCAAGCGTCCATATTTTATTTATTTATTTACATGTCAAGTTCCGTAGGACCAAATTGAGGAGCAAATCTCCAAGGTCATGGAACGTGTCAGTACATGAACTTACAACGTAAAAGTAATAACAGATAAAAATAAATGTTCATGAACCTGCAAGAAAATCAGTCCATAAGTTTAAGCAAACGCTATCAGCAATACAACGAGAATCAGCTCAATTTTTCAAGGAACTCCTCGACAGAACAGAAGGAGTGACCCATGAGGAAACTCTTCAGTTTCGATTTGAAAGCGCGTGGATTACTGCTAAGATTTTTGAATTCGAGTGGGTGCTTATTGAAAATGGATGCAGCAGTATACTGCACACCTTTTTGCACAAGAGTTAAAGAAGTCCGATCCAAATGGAGGTTTGACTTCTGCCGAGTATTAACCGAGTGAAAGCTGCTTATTGTTGGAAATAAACTAATATTGGTAAAAAGAAATGACAATAAGGAATATACGTATTGAGAGGCCAATGTCAAAATACCCAGACTTGTGAACAGAGGTCGACAAGAGGTTCGGGAACTCACACCACTCTGCAACTACAGGATGGTTCACATAGACCTATCACACGACCCACGCGTGATATACCTGGCGCATATGAGCAGCAGACGGTGATGACGTACGAAAAGCAGACATCTGTCTGATCTCTTGGGGACCGTGTGGCATATTGGAACGTTATTCGATCAAATTATGTATGTGACTCAAGATTCCTATTAAATAAGAAATTGTTTTTTATCATTATTTATTGAGTATTATTATTTTCTTATGTTGGTTACTACTTTTCTGAATTACAAACTCAACAGTTAGTTTTATATTATGACTCTTCGTTACACAGGTATATGTACACTCCTGGAAATGGAAAAAAGAACACATTGACACCGGTGTGTCAGACCCACCATACTTGCTCCGGACACTGCGAGAGGGCTGTACAAGCAATGATCACACGCACGGCACAGCGGACACACCAGGAACCGCGGTGTTGGCCGTCGAATGGGGCTAGCTGCGCAGCATTTGTGCACCGCCGCCGTCAGTGTCAGCCAGTTTGCCGTGGCATACGGAGCTCCATCGCAGTCTTTAACATTGGTAGCATGCCGCGACAGCGTGGACGTGAACCGTATGTGCAGTTGACGGACTTTGAGCGAGGGCGTATAGTGGGCATGCGGGAGGCCGGGTGGACGTACCGCCGAATTGCTCAACACGTGGGGCGTGAGGTCTCCACAGTACATCGATGTTGTCGCCAGTGGTCGGCGGATGGTGCACGTGCCCGTCGACCTGGGACCGGACCGCAGCGACGCACGGATGCACGCCAAGACCGTAGGATCCTACGCAGTGCCGTAGGGGACCGCACCGCCACTTCCCAGCAAATTAGGGACACTGTTGCTCCTGGGGTATCGGCGAGGACCATTCGCAACCATCTCCATGAAGCTGGGCTATGGTCCCGCACACCGTTAGGCCATCTTCCGCTCACGCCCCAACATCGTGCAGCCCGCCTCCAGTGGTGTCGCGACAAGCGTGAATGGAGGGACGAATGGAGACGTGTCGTCTTCAGCGATGAGAGTCGCTTCTGCCTTGGTGCCAATGATGGTCGTATGCGTGTTTGGCGCCGTGCAGGTGAGCGCCACAATCAGGACTGCATACGACCGAGGCACACAGGGCCAACACCCGGCATCATGGTGTGGGGAGCGATCTCCTACACTGGCCGTACACCACTGGTGATCGTCCAGGGGACACTGAATAGTGCACGGTACATCCAAACCGTCATCGAACCCATCGTTCTACCATTCCTAGACCGGCAAGGGAACTTGCTGTTCCAACAGGACAATGCACGTCCGCATGTATCCCGTGCCACCCAACGTGCTCTAGAAGGTGTAAGTCAACTACCCTGGCCAGCAAGATCTCCGGATCTGTCCCCCATTGAGCATGTTTGGGACTGGATGAAGCGTCGTCTCACGCGGTCTGCACGTCCAGCATGAACGCTGGTCCAACTGAGGCGCCAGGTGGAAATGGCATGGCAAGCCGTTCCACAGGACTACATCCAGCATCTCTACGATCGTCTCCATGGGAGAATAGCAGCCTGCATTGCTGCGAAAGGTGGATATACACTGTACTAGTGCCGACATTGAGCATGCTCTGTTGCCTGTGTCTATGTGCCTGTGGTTCTGTCATTGTGATCATGTGATGTATCTGACCCCAGGAATGTGTCAATAAAGTTTCCCCTTCCTAGGACAATGAATTCACGGTGTTCTTATTTCAATTTCCAGGAGTGTATTTATACAGCATTTTGCACTTGGAGGACCCACATGTTTTTGGAGCTAATCCCCTGGCAGTGGCAGTAAATCTTCGGATTAGGGCAGAACGACGACGAAAAAAAGAAGCCAGACGTTGTTGAGTTCCACCCAGGATGAAAAGAAGGGACAAAGGCAGGGTATTATATTCACTGCTTATGAAAGAACTGAGGCTCAAGGATCTGCATGAAATTCGGAACTTTCTGAGGCTGGATATGGCCTGTTTCGAGAAGCTGCTGTCTATGATAGATGGGTCCGCAGCTCGTGGTCGTGCGGTAGCATTCTCGCTTCCCGCGCCCGGGTTCCCGGGTTCGATTCCCGGCGGGGTCGGTATTTTCTGTGCCTCGTGATGACTGGGTGTTGTGTGCTGTCCTTAGGTTAGTTAGGTTTAAGTAGTTCCAAGTTCTAGGGGACTGATGACCATGGATGCTAAGTCCCATAGTGCTCAGAGCCATTTGAACCATTTTTATGATAGATGATGGAATTAGCAAGTGTGACACAGTTATGAAGGAGTCTGTCTCACCTTCTCGAAAGTAAGAATTAAATGATATATTTATACGTTTTGTGATCATACCACCCTAGATCACGAATAAAATACCAGTAAATGCCCTGTTACGTTCCAGACCGGTTGTAACATTACGTTTCCTGGCTACTGGGAAATCTTCATAAGAATCTGGCTTTTGGCCACAGTACAGTACAGCCCACCGTTTCAAAAGTGGCTGTGGATGTATCCACTGCAATCTGCAGTACTTTAAAGGTGCATTTGTCTTATTCTTCAAAGTTTGGAATATATACATGTGTGCCACTCAGAGTTTTGCACTCCTCATCTGTCGCACTGGGCCAAATTGCACAGACTTTCTTCCCTATCACTGCCACTTTCTCTTTTCTCGCATGCTGAAATAGAGCAAAAAAGTTCAAATGTGTGTCATTATCCTAAGGACAAACACACACCCACGCCCGAGGGAGGACTCGAACCTCCGTCGGGACCAGCCGCACAGTCCATGACTGCAGCGCCTTAGACAGCTTTTTTTTCTTTTTTTAAAAAAATCTCGTTTTGTTCGTTTTCGTTCGTTGTATCTGCTCTGGGTGGATGTCGAAAGACACCCGTTTTAGTTCGTTGTTGATCCATTAACTTAGCTTTTTTTTTATTACAGAGGGCAGCTAGCCCTCTGACCGAACACGTTGAGCTACCGTGCCGGCGCGGCTCGGCTAATCCCGCGCGCTGAAATAGAGCAAGAGATGCAATCAGATCAAACATGAACTTTCGTAAACTAAGGCATTGAGTTAGAAATCGAAAATCACCGTATAACGTTATATGCATATTACTCAGAAATAAACAATTGTCGACGTACCTTATTATGATACAGCGGGTCATACATACACCTTTCCTCGCTGTATGCCTGAATTAAGATGCCTCTTGGCTCCATTTCATTTCTTGAATATGAAGCAATCAATTGAAAAAAATGCTTTTACAAACAGCTAGTATAAAAGAGTCTACTGAAAAAAAATTTATGCGTTTATGAAACCCACTTTACACGACGATCAGCAGCGAACGGTACTGGTTAAAGCTCTGAGCTGTAGTACTGGTTAAAGCTCTTTATAAGGGAAGTATGGTCACCCTTTTCCCCTCCGTTTGACGCCGTCCGCAGTTCAGGATTGGCTGAAACCGCGTCACGTGACATTAGCAGCCATTGTGGGCCCAAGAGTTACGTGTGCAGCATAGGAAGCGTGTATCTTCGACGTTTTAAGTAGAATAATGCATCAGTGTTGTGCTTTTGGCTGTTCGTTTCGAGGCGAAAAGGGAGGAAAACCGTACAGAATTCCTTCCGAAGGGAGAGATTCAACAAAAAGCAGAATATTGGTCGCAATTGAATATGTTGCAGGAACTCGACTTCATTCATTTAATTTTATTCATTTCTGGCCTTTTGTCTTTGTCTCTTTTTTACATTTATGTTTCTTAGTTTCCAATCCATTCGAACAGCAAAAAGAAAGTCAGAAGAGCTAATCGAATGGTTTAATGGTAATATAATCGCAAAACGCAAAATCTTAGAGTTAAAACTGTCATTGTGAGCACATAAAACGAAAAATAGTGAGTCGTACTGTAAAATATATCGTGACTGGTAAAAAATTTGACCTGATTGACGGTACAGTACGGTTTAAACTTATATATACGATGCTCACAATAATAAAAAACTATTCCCTAGGCAAGGACCGATCCTATGACCTTCCATTCAGTATGCGTTAACGTTACCAGGAGACTTATTAGTGTTGCAACCTGGCCGCTACTCTACATTATATTAATATGAATACAGTTCTTGCTGTTTCCTTCAGCCTATTTTTGATAGTAGACGTAGTTTTATTTGAATACATTTTAAAAAATATAGTATTCTCTTGTACTTTCGTAGCCATTCTCCTAATGTTATATCACAATTGCAGACGAAATTTTATGGGATAGATCTGACAAAAATATAAAGCATGCGCAAACATATAGGCACGTTTATCAGTTCTATTTACTGAGGTACGGCTCATATGTATCTGAATCCAACGCTTTATTTTGTATAACAAAAGAGACATTCGGTGAATTTTCCTAGTACCAAGTAGCAGGAACAACAAGTAAGTCGATGTAGAGCTTTAAATTAGCGCTGGATTTTTCCTTGCGCTTGATAACTAATATTGGTTCCCTTTTGTCCTGCTGACTACTGGATAGGGCCAATTTAACATTACTTACGAAAACAGGTGTTCAAAGTTGATATCGCAACAAGAATTGAGAAATATGCTTTCGCTATTAATAAACGATAGCAGAGAAAAAACTGTGTTTCATGCTCGCCACAACAAATGCTTCAGCTTTAGCTGAAATGTGTTGAGATTTTCTGTTGTTAAATAACCGACATGTTCCGTTTGGAGCCGCTGATCAGTTTTAGCAGTGCATCAGGCAGTTGAGTGCTTTTCTTTAAAATACGCAGCTAAATATACTGCAGAAGTCAATGTATCACCAGCGGCGAAGTGTTCCCAAAATGGCGGCCCTGGCAAGTTGGCCGTACTTTCCCTATGCAGAGCTTTAGTACTGGTCTAGGACGACAGCTATCTAGCCGTAGAATGGGTGAAACTAACGTAAATAAGCAGACACATTATTCGCGCACTAAATCGCCATTCTAAACCGCCGTTAATTCGCGCTTGCGCACTACTCTGCGATAACTAGCGCATGCGCAGAAGGGGTACTGCAGTGCGCTCTGCTTGTTATTTGCTTATTTTTACGTGGTTAGTGGCAAATTACAGATTTTCATGTTGGAGATTTTCTGCATTTTTTCAGTAAGTGGTTTTCATAAATACAGAAAGAAACTTTTTTTCCTTTACTTGGCAGTAGGCTTTCTTTTATACTAGCTTTTTGTGAAAGTATTTTTTCTATTGATTGCTTCATGTTCTAGAAATGGAATGGAGCAAAGAGCCGTTAAGCGTCTTAATTCAGGCATACAGCGAGGAAAGGTGTATGTATGAATCGCTGTATCATAATAAGGTCCGTCAGCACTTTATTTCTGAGTAATATGCGTATAACATTATACTGTGATTTTTCGATTTGTACCGTAATTCCTTAGCTTACGCAAGGTCATGTCTGGTTTGATTGCATCTCTTGCTTTATTTCAATATGCTAGGAAAGAGAAACTGGCGTGATAGGGGAGTCTGCGCCGTTTGGCCCAGTGCGACAGACGAGGACTGCAAAACTTTGAGTAGTACACATATATATATATTCCAAACTCAGAAAAATAACAGAAGTGCACCTTTAAGTACTGGTCGTTTAAAGTATTGCAAATTGCAACGCTTACATCCAAAACAGCTTTTGAAATGGCGGGCTGTGCTATCCTGTGGCTAAAAGACAAATTCTTAAAGGATTCCTCAGTCATCAGGAAGTGTAGTGTTACAACCAGCCTGCAACATAACAGGGCATGTACCGGTATTTTATCAGCGATCTAGGCTGGTACGATCACTAAACGTATAAACATATGATTTCATTGTTACTTTAGAGGAGGTGAGATAGCCTCCTTCATGACTGTGTCACACATACTAATTCCATCTTCTATCATAGACAGCAGCTTCTCGAAACAGGCCATGTCCATCCTCAGGAAGTTCAGAAAATCTCGCGTATCCTCGGGCTTCAGTTCTTTCATAAGCAGTAAATATATTCCCTTGCCGTCGTCCCTTCTTTTCAGTCAGTATCGAACCCAACAACGTTTGGCTTATCGTTTTCGTCGTTGTTCTGCCCTGTCACTGCCAGGGCAATACCTCCAAAAACAAGTGGGTCTTCCATGTGCAAAATTCTGTATAAATGTAAATTTAGATATATGTATACCTGTGTAAGCAATTGCAATATAAAACTAACTGTTGAGTCTGTAATTCAGAACAGTAACAACCTACAGAAGAGAATAACAATTACTTAACAATTAATGATAAAAAATAATGTCTTATGAAATAGGAACCTTGGGCTCACAGAAATAATTTGAACGAATGACGTTCCAATATGTCACACAGCCAGCCTTGTGTTGCACTCAGTACAACCAACGACTTTACAAGACATTCCACAGTTCTATTTGCGGTTCCCGCATTATTACTGTCTACTGTGCATGCGCGCCAGTTATACGCCCCGTGGCTGGTGTATAGGTCAACGTGAACCAGTCCGTAGTTACAGATATGCAAGCTTGGTGCGCTGGTGCAGAGGTATACGGTTAGGCACATCGTGTGATGAGGGCTTTAGAACGACCTTGCATGGGACTTGAAAACTTTTGTGGATGACAAACTACTAACATCAAGGAGTGGATTTCCACGTTCCACTACACTGTGAAACGTAAATGGAAGAATCTGGCAGGCGAACTTGGGAGATGGCTTATTGTATTAGATCATACAGAGCTTAGATCCATTTTGGTAGTTGTTATATTGTAGTGTATATGATATGAAATTTATCTGTTTTAAAGCACCACTGCATTGATGTCTTTCGAAAACACGTCGTTTTTGTATGATTTGCTACAATAAAGTGGTAGGAATCTACATGTCTTTAGTTAAAGGCTCCTTGTATTATATGCTTTTCGTGTTACAGCTTGTGGGCTATGAAAGCATACCATTGCACTATTTCAGTGCTAAGGCACAATTATGATTTTTATTGTTATTGTTAAGTATCAAATGACAGTGACTGTATTTACAGTCTGCAGACATTTTTGCCAGTGGTGTATTATGTCACTAAGATGACAATGTCATATTGAAACCCTAGTGTCCTGTTAACTTGTAGCTACTTCCAGTTTTTTCGTTATTTTGCTTCCTAAAAGACTATGGGACCTTCTTATCAATTTAATAAAAGTATAAATTGCAGTATTCGATGTTTGTATATAAAATGTTGCACAGAAACAGCAGGCCTCATGAGTATCAGAAATGTGTAGTTTATAACTCCTCTCAATGAGAGCAGAGTTATGGAGAATCACATGTTTTTTACAGCCCCTGGCTTAGAGACTGCCCTGCAAGGCAGGCATGTTGTGTGGAAAGAGTTTTGGCCTGCCAAATGAACCCACTTTGGAGGGTAAGCTACCTGTGAGGCCCCAACCTACCTGTCAGGCACCAACATGTAGGCTGCCCTGCATGACAGGCATGTTATGTTTATTAGCCCAGATCACGTAAGAAACAGATTGACCGTCCTTATGGCGGAACAGGCAACCGTAAAAATAGTTTTCCCGTCGGTCAACAGATGTCACAGGCGACGCTACAATGCTAACTGACCTGTCCATGTCACGGAATTGGCAACGCTGTATCTTCGGTGACGTGAATGAGGCTGATTTGCGTTCGGCTAGAGCGCTGGGCGCGAAATGCATTCGTCACACAGGTGACTGTAGCTCATGATTGGCTGTGGTTTTTCCCAAGTTTTCAATCTAAGAATGTAGATTAGCTCCTGTCATTCTACAAACCAAGTTTATTTCTCACAATCATACGCGAAATGAAATAAATGCAAAATAACACACAAACATTTCGCGAGAGTTACTGTTTAAATGCAGACTGTATTGCAGTCGCATAGGTTTTACACTCGCCTTCCATGCCGTCTACTTCCTCTTTGCTATACAGCTCTTCTGATACGGATTATGGTGATAAAAAAGATATCCACGTGCAGGTTGACACTAGAAAGTTTTCAAAATCCGCACTCGGTTATGATGCGAATTAAGGCTGGACATATTTCAGTGACAGTCATTTCAAATTTAAATTCTTTTACTTTGCATGTAACTTATCGTAAATGATATAAGAGAGGCACAAAACGATGAATTTTGGATTGTTGTTGAAAGGGGGCTGCAAACGCTTGTTTTTCGAGCATATTTTGGCGGTGTCAACTTTAAAGAGCCACAGACGGCAAACCATAGTTATATTAAAAATTTACTTTGTACAGTTTAAAGACAACCCGCACATATTCGCAACAGACGTACGCTTTTATCTGCAATGCAGTTATTATTGGGGATATCCGCACTTGCGCAGACCTTTTACTATAAGTAGTGTTGTTTTCGAGTGAAAGCTGTGTGAGCATTATTAGCACACAGATAAAAAAAATTAAAATAGGCAGTGTCTATAGTTTGCATGTTATGCTCGTTCTTTTCTATTCTCCTCCCTTCATTCCAGTATAAACGCTTGTTCACAAGTATAAACGAATGGCAGTGAACATTGGCGAATTATCTATGAATACTCGTTTGCAGCAGTGTAAACGAGGTTTTTCACTCGTTCACTTCGTTCGCTCTAGTATATACCAGGATTTAGAGGGACCGATGACCTAGCAGTTAGATGACGGCTATTATTCATTTATATCACTGTTGCGATTTCGGCTCTACAGCCATTTTCAAGTACCAACGGAAAGGTCTCGTAAGGTAATGCTTCTTAAATTGTTTACGAAATGTTACCACACTATGCTTTGCATTTTGTTATCCATATCTTATATTGGTTTCAGTTTTAACAATGCACACAAAAATGCCTCTACAGCCAAAATTACGATAGTTAAGTGAATAAACAGTTTAAAAAAGTCCAAATTGCAGCAAAGATTTCATTTAAAAATTGTATGATATGATTCTTGTACAGGGAGGGCTCCCACGTTATATCAGAATATAAGATCGGCAAATATAGATAGGATCGAATGCTTAAGGCTTTTTATTAATTCTTACTCATAACTAATTTATTGATTTACCTGAATTTAAAATCCACTCCTGTAACCTTTCTTTATCTTTGACGGGAAATCTGAACATTTTTAGTTCAGGATTTGTCCGTCTACTCCTTCCACAATTGATATACTCGCAGGCCCTCTGCATGACGACTCGATCCACTACCACCGGTATGTCAGAAACAGCTGTACTTCACAGACGCCAAATGGTGGAAAGCTGCATGCCTTCGGACGACGTTGCCACATATTTCACAGAACGGAGTGCCATCTAGTGGTTGGTGCCACAAGTAAGGGTGTGACGCTGTTGCCGCCTGGTGGCCGTTCCCTGACAAGGGTTGCCTGCTAGACCAAGCGATCGGGCAATCTGTTTCTTACGTGATCTGGGGTATTAGCGGCCTATTTTATCGACATGCTTTGCATGGCGGCCTGTACATCATGGGCAAGTAAATGATTTTGAGACCACTTGACAGGTGGGTTTTGGGAGCAGTATCAGTCAGCTCTAGAGAAGTGTATTGCAGGGGCTAAATGTGCCTATGAGCATGGCTAGGGACAAGTTGAGATGGATAGATGAAACGATGGAAGGACCAAGGTGGAGGAGAAATGAACAAAGGGAGTGGAGGGTGGGGGAGATGCATGAGGCAGGTGGAAGGCGTAAAGGGCTGTTGGCCACATGGAAATGGAAGAAGTGGATATGGAGGTGGAAAGGGAGAGGGGTAGGAGGTTATGGTAAGAGGGAGGGGGGAGGAAGAACAACCTGTTTCTCGCTACTTTTTAAATGCTGTTCCTTTCCAGTGTTTTACTACGGAGCAAGAAACAGCGTCAACCATTTTCACCCTATGTATTACCGGAACAACAATCAGGTCACAACAGTACAGAGCCTGTGACTGTACACGATTTCTGAAATAAAAATTATGTAGTTAAAAGATGATTAAGAAAAACGTCGATGGCTATTAATACATTGGAACAGTGTTGGCCACGGCATGCCAAATTTCACCTGGAACAGTGCAACTTTGATTTAACATTGCGGTGCAGTTCGGTCGGCACAACTCTCTGAGTTCGGCAAAATCGCGGCGTCAGCGCTGTTTACCTTTTGATATTTGTTTGTGATATGAAGGACCTTCACAGGTCGAGTGGCTCCTTGCACAAAAAGAGGTAGTCTAGCGCTCTATCATCGCAATCCTATAAAATTAGTGGGAATGATAGAAGAAAAGGATGACAGTTCTGAATTCGCGTAAGTGACAGGAATTGCATATTTGCTATGGAATGATATTACAGTACCACACAGAAAGAATTTAAAGATTTAGTTGACAACGAAAATTACAAAGATCGACAGACAGGATTCATTGTTCTGTACATCAAAAAGTGGTTAGTGCTATATTTGCAAGCCTGGAGCACTTGAAGAAATAGTTGGTAAGAATAGTAAAATTCTGAAGTCACTTGTATTCTTCCATTGTTAGTGAAAAACTTTTGAATGAAATTGAACGACGAATAGGGAGACTTCATGCTTTACAGCGAAGTATGTAGGTGAAGTCAAGGGGCATGCCTGGAACGATTTTTTGATTTAAAACTC
Organism: Schistocerca piceifrons; assembly: GCF_021461385.2. NCBI lineage: Eukaryota > Metazoa > Arthropoda > Insecta > Orthoptera > Acrididae > Schistocerca > Schistocerca piceifrons. Next base: position 1,135,852,105 of record NC_060138.1, on the reverse strand, counting down.
ACTACGTCGAATTTATGAAGGAAAAAGGAGTGCAGGTACGAAAAGTAGAACTTCCGAAATGCAATGCAGGCTTCGCATTTTAAGTGAACTTGACTGCACACTACCTACAGTAAGACATTGCAAGGTAACTTATTCCTGATTTGATGGGGAAGCATTTAAAAAGAAAATCGCCTTGTAGAGGGACACATTTTGACAAACACTGTCTAGTTCCCTATGCTCACTGCCATTAAAGGAAACACGAGGTTTGAAGAATTAATTGTCGCCTTCAGAGATAGTTGCCTTAACTTTTTGAGGACATGGTAAATCTTACATCTATTGGCGAAGCGTTTTCGAGACCGTTTGCTGCTTCAGTGGAAAGCACCCCTGCGCACGTGCAGATGTAAGTAACTACCTACAAAACTTCGTAGCAGATTGAAACTGTCTGCCGGAGCAAGACTCGAAGTCGGGCCTTTGCCTTTTGTAGGCAAGTGGTCTACCATCTGAGCTACCCACGCACAACTCACGCACCGTCCTCACAGCTTCATTTCTGCCAGTACCTCGTCTCCTACCTTCCAAACTTTACAGAAGCTCTCCTACGAACCTTTCAGAACTAGCACTGCTGAAAGAAAGTATATTGCGGTAGCTCAGATGGTAGAGCACTTGCCCCCGAAAGGCAAAGGTCCTGAGTTCGAGTCTCGGTCCAGCAGCACACAGTTTTAATCTTCCAGGAAGTTTCATATCAGCGCACACTCGGCTGCAGGGTGAAAATCTCATTCTGGAACTACCTACAATGTTCCCGTTTTAATGAGAAATCCTTATACATACGTTAAAACTGTCCAGGACGTCTACATTGCTCCCCTCAGGTTGTGTTTCCAAACCTCCATAATAAGGTAGCAAAAGTGGTGCAATATTTCGATACACATATTTGTGAGAAAGACCTTTCGATTGTGAAACTAAATAAATCACGATTACGTGGCATCTTGAGTGCAATTTTTTGCGTCTACCGTATGTTGGCAGTTTGCACGGGGTAAGAATTACATTAAGACTTCAGCATAGAAAAAATTATTAAATGATACTGAAAATTTGTTCTGTTTATGGCGTATATTGTTTTGTGAATTATAAAAAGCAAGTCGTACGCAGTGCGACTGCACTACCATTTAAATGCGGCGCGTTAACAGTTGTCCCCTCTTCCCCCTCCTTGCCTCAAACAGTGTGCCGCGGTGGTGGGGGAAGTGTGCAGCGAGGCTGAGCGCTTTGACGTTCGTACCTGGACACGACCCGCGAGCTAATATCTTGGCAACCCCTGTATTAGAATACCTTAAACTTCCATGTACAGTAACTTAGGGATGTCTTATGCATAAGTAGGACGTACTTCCAAGAGCATAAACAAACCCAGCTGACATGTACTGCGGCTGCTGGCCAGTCATCGCGTTTGTGTTTGTTTAAGAAGGGTAGGACGTCAAACGGGCTGACTTGGAGCAGGAGAGGCACCAGAGGACATTTTGATTTCCACTGTCTATACTTTTACCAGTAAATTCATAAAACTTTGTCAACAGGACCAGGAAGGATTCAGGATTCACACTCGTAGCAGCGGAAGTTCAAAAACATGACAAAATATTGTTTTTACATGTGAAATTTCATCATTTTTTCACTTACTATTGGCTGCATTTGTTGCTATAGGTACACTTTTCTTCATAAGTAAGAGAGACTGTTCGATGAATTTTGCACAGCATACAAACCATACTTACAGGTGTCTGAAACTCTAGAATATATTTAATTTATGAAAAAATGAATGAGCTGTTGCGTTTTAAACTTTATACTCAGAAAAAAATCAAATTTTGCAGTTAATTATCTCAATTTTTACCACAGTTTTTAATAGATTTGGAGAATTGTACAGTTTCATACACCTGTAAGTATGGTTTGTATGCTGTGCAAAATTCATGAAAGAATTTCTCTTACTCGTGAAGAAAAATGTACCTATAGCAACAAATGCAGCCAACAGTAAGTGAAAAATGATGAAATTTCATACCTAAAAAAAATTATTGTGTTATGTTTTTGCACTTCCACTGCTATGAGTGTGAATCCTGAATCCTTCCTGGTCACGCTGACAAAGTTTTATGGATTTATTTGTAAAAGTATAGACAGTAGAAAATAAAATGTCCTGTGGTGCCTCTCCTGCTCCAAGTCGGCCCGTTTGACGTCCTACCCCCCTTAAACAGGTTTATTCTCGTAATGAACGACATATAGCGCCACGCGCTCCTGCGACTCACACAGCACGGAGAGGGTGCGGGCGTCCTCGAGCCTGGCGGCGGGCAGCCGGGGGTTGTGGGCGCGGCACGCCACCTGCCCCCCGTCGTCCTCCGGGCCGGCGCGCAGAGTCAGCTCGCTCAGGGACACGTTGCCGCCCGAGCGCTCCTGCAACACACACGAGGCAGGCGTGCGACGTGCTCACCATGTCTCCTACCTTGTCTCCTTCATGTAACAGTAGATTAGATTAGATTAATTGTTTTTCCATAGATCATGAATACAACACTTCGTAATGATGTGGAACGTGTCAGGTTAATAAAAGATGTCTGTACAAGATATTACATTACACAAAATATTGCATGACACTAATGTTTAAGTTGTTGTTGTTGTTTTTTTTCCCTTAATTTATATCTAAAAGTTCAGCCAATGAGTAGAAATTCTTTTAATTTATTTTTAAATGATAGTTGGCTATCTGTCAGGCTTTTGATGCTGTATGGTAGGTGACCAAGGACTTTTGTGGCAGCATAATTTACCCCTTTCTGTGCCAAAGTCAGATTTAACCCTGCATAGTGAAGATCATCCTTTCTCCTGGTGTTATAGCTATGCACACTGCTATTACTTTTGAACTGGGTTGGATTATTAACAACAAATTTCATATATATATATACAGTGAGGTTACTGTGAGGATCCCTAGATCCTTAAATAGATGTCTGCAGGATGACCGTGGGTGGGCTCCAGCAATTATTCTGATTACACGTTTTTGAGCAATGAATACTTTTGTACACAACGATGAATTACCCCAGAATATGATGCCATACGAAAGCAGTGAATGAAAGTAGGCATAGTAAGCTAATTTACTGAGATTCTTATCACCAAAATTTGCAATAACCCTAATAGCATACGTAGCTGAACTCAGACGTTTCAGCAGACCATCAATGTGTTGCTTCCAGTTTAACCTCTCATCAATGGACACACCTAAAAAATTTTGAAAATTCTACCTTAGCTACAGACTTCTGTTCAAAGTCTATATTTATTACTGGAGTTGTGCCATTTACTGTACAGAACTGTATATACTGTGTTTTATCAAAATTTAAAGAGAGTCCGTTTGCTGAGAACCACTTAATAATTTTGTGAAAAACATCATTTACAATTACATCACTTAGTTCTTGGTTTTTGGATGTTATTACTATACTTGTATCATCAGCAAAAAGAACTAACTTTGCATCTTCATCAATGTGGAATGGTATGTCATTAATGTATATCAAGAACAGTAAAGGACCTAAGACCGAACCCTGTGGGACCCCATACTTGATAGCCCCCCAGTTTGAGGAATCAGCCGTTGTTTTAACATTACATGAACCACTTATTTCAACTTTCTGCATTCTTCCAGTTAAGTATTTGTGCACTGCCCCACTCAAACCATAATGATTTAGCTTATCTAAAAGAATTCCATGATTTACACGATCAAAGGCCTTTGAAAGATCACAGAAAATACCAATGGGTGATGTCCGGTTATTCAGAGCATTTAATATTTGAACAGTGAAAGCATATACAGCATTTTCTGTTGAAAAGCCTTTGCTAGTCAGTTTGTAAGGTGGCTATAATTTCGCACCTTACAGGCACCTATCCACATACTTTGCCGTGAACACAATTAGGTATCAGATCATAGGTTGTACATCGTATATATAAATATAAAGGGGTGTCTTTATTATCAAAACGGCGTAATGAATGATTGCCTATACTAGAAGAGGTGGGAACGACAGTGGAAATGAAACGGCAGGCGGAACTCAAGCCCTGGGTGGAAGGCCCACACGGGTGTGGGGGTTCAGCTCCACACAGGAAGTGCCAAGGCGGACAGTCTGGACATCTGAGCGCGAAGACACAATAGAGTCGCGACCAGATGGTATTGTAGCCAGACGGGAAGGATTGTACTTCGGAAACTACGAAAATCTTGGACGCAGCTGAGAGAAACGAGGACGCGTCATCTCAGAAACCACGCAGGCTGGGTTATTTTCAAGGATTTTTACTCAGAAGCGTACCATTATACGAATATAGGTTTTTCCTCGCAAACTTCCTGTGCAGGACGACGAAAGACTAAAATATGTTTGGTCGGCGCTCGGAAGAATCTATAGAGAGGGAGAATATTCCGTGGTTTCAGGAATATAATTCGTTTTCGGAATTACGATGCTGGGGAGCCAAGCCTTGCTGGGAGGCCAGCCGTGAAGAGACGAGGTTTTCCGTTGCGAGCGCCCGTGTGTGACGGTCACTCGATGTCAGCTGTGTTGGTACTGACGGACTTGCTGATTTTGCTCTCAGGACAGTTTATAGTTAGAACAGTTAGGCACTGCACTGTTGCGAACCTGTAGATTCTGGACTTCACCTCCGGGCTGGAAGTCGTCATTGAGTACTCAACGTTCAGTAATGAGAGCACTTCCTCTGCCTATACTATACGCTTCGGTCATTGTTTATGAGAGAAAAGTGTTTCGGAAGATCTTCGGTCCTATTCTGGATGCTGATACAGGGCAATGGAGGATCAGATACAACCAAGAGCTTGAGGAACTATACCAGCAGCTCAACATAACAGGAACCGTGAAATCCAAACGAATGCAGTGGGCCGGCCATGTGGTCCCGATGGAGGATCACAGATGTCCTCTGAAGCTCCTGGATTTCACAACTACAGGAAAGAGACCGCCAGGGAGACCCAAGAAGCGTTGGAGGGATGGACTCCATGAAGATTTAAACCAAGTGTCAATAGATGTGAACGGATGGCGGATAGCAGCAATGGACAGAACACAGTGGAGGAGGAAACTTGTAGATGCGTGCGGTCCGCTGGGCCTGATCACGTAGTAGTAGTAGTAGCAGCAGTAGTGTACTTACGTTGTGACGTTATCTGAACTCCGTCCTTGTGGCTGGGAGTTCGCGTTTCTTGTCTGTATAACACAGAGAGTATTAGATTATATTATTCAGAGGACCGCCTTCTGCCGTCCTAGCATTTGAAAGAGTTTATTTGTGGCTGGAGTTCTTCCATCGTCGCAGACGAGTACAAGAACCATCACTTCGACACACCGGACGCAGTACATACGTGATATCGCAAATTGCTTCGGCTTATTAGGGCTATAAAAGTTAAACAGCTGTGATCACGTTAGTTTATTTCCACTGAGGTTCCACACCATCGTAGATCATCTTTGAAAGTAGTGTCTTCTAGCGTTTGGTAGGTAGATGATGTCACTCATCTCGCGTTATTGATATTAGATCGCGCAGTCATAATAAGGGGCAGAGTTAAGCAACTGATTAGTAATTTTACTCAGGAAATGTAAACTTTGTAACATAAAGGTTTTGTAACATACAATGAATATATAAGCAGAAACAACGTTTATCATTTAGTAGTATTAGCTGCCTTAATAATTCATTTACGTTTAGGTTGTAATTTATATGTTAAAGTCCATTAAGAGATCCTAAGATCTGCTTCAGGGGGTAATCAGACGGGGCCAAATGTTCATTTTAGCGTTTATTATTTTCCGTTGCGCACATATATTTTTACACCCGCCTGGAGTAGCATCTTGGAAGTTAATTACACTGAACAGCCAAAGAAACTGGTACACTTGCCTAATGCGGACGGCTCCCGTGAGCACGCAGAAGTGCCGCAACACGACGTAACATGGACTCGACAAAGATCTGAAGTAGCGCAGGGCTGTCCATAAATCCTAAGAGTACGAGGGGCTGGAGATCTCTTCTGAACAGCACGTTGCAAGGCATCCCAGATACGCTCAATAATGTACATGTCTGTGGAGTTTGGTGGCTAGCGGAAGTGTTTAAACTCAGAAGAGTGTTCCTTTTGCCACTCTGTAGCAATTCTGGACGAGTGGGGTGTCACGTTGCCCTGCTGGAATTGCCGAAGTCCGTCGGAATGCACAATGGACGTGAAAGGATGCAGGTGCTTAGACAGGATGCTTACATACGTGTCACCTGTCAGAGTCGTATCTAGACGTATGAGGGGTCCCATGTCCGCCCCCGGTAGCTGAGAGCTCATCGCGACTGAATGTCCGTTCTAAGGACCCGGGTTCGATTCCTGGCTGCGTCAGAGATTTTCTCCGCTCAGGGACTGGGTGTTGTGTTGTCCTACTCATCATCATTTTCATCCCCATCGACGTGTAAGTCGCCGAAGTGGAGTCAAATCGAAAGACTTGCACCCGGCGACATTTACATATTAGGGGTCCCATATCCCTTCAAACTCACTTAAATCTTGATAACCTGCTATTGTAGCAGAAGTAACCGATCTAACAACTGTGCCAGACACTTGTCATCTTACGAGGTGGATTCAAGTTCTAAGGCCTCCGATTTTTTTTCTCCGGACTGGAAAGAGATAGAAACATGCGCATTGTTTTAAAATGAGGCCGCGTTCATTGTCAATATGTCCCAGAAATGGCACACCGTACGGCAGATGGAATTTTACCGCCAGCGGCGAGAATGAGAACTGTTTTAAATACTTAAAATGGCGACGTTTTCCTTACTTGAACAGCGTGCAATCATTCGTTTTCTGAATTTGCGTGGTGTGAAACCAATTGAAATTCATTGACAGTTGAAGGAGACATTTGGTGATGGAGTTATGGATGTGTCGAAAGTGCGTTCGTGGGTGCGACAGTTTAATGAAGGCAGAACATCGTGTGACAACAAACCGAAACAACCTCGGGCTCGCACAAGCCGGTCTGACGACATGATCGAGAAAGTGGGGAGAATTGTTTTGGGGGATCGCCGAATGACTGTTGAACAGATCGCCTCCAGAGTTGGCATTTCTGTGTGTTCTGTGCACACAATCCTGCATGACGACCTGAAAATGCGAAAAGTGTCATCCAGGTGGGTGCCACGAATGCTGACGGACGACCACATGGTTGCCCGTGTGGCAAGTTTCCAAGCAATGTTGACGCGCAACGACAGCATGAATGGGACTTTCTTTTCGTCGGTTGTGACAATGGATGAGACGTGGATGCCATTTTTCAATCCAGAAACAAAGCGCCAGTCAGCTCAATGGAAGCACACAGATTCACCGCCACCAAAAAATATTCGGGTAACCGCCAGTGCTGAAAAAATGATGGTGTCCATGTTCTGGGACAGCGAGGGCGTAATCCTTACCCATAGCGTTCCAAAGGGCACTACGGTAACAGGTGCATCCTACGAAAATGTTTTGAAGAACAAATTCCTTCGTGCACTGCAACAAAAACGTCCGGGAAGGGCTGCGTGTGTGCTGTTTCACCAAGACAACGCACCCACACATCGAGCCAACGTTACGCAACAGTTTCTTCGTGATAACAACTTTGAAGTGATTCTTCATGCTCCCTAATCACCTGACCTGGCTCCTAGTGACTTTTGGCTTTTTCCAACAATGAAAGACACTCTCCGTGGCTGCACATTCACCAGCCGTGCTGCTATTGCCTCAGCGATTTTCCAGTGGTCAAAACAGACTCCTAAAGAAGTCTTCGCCGCCGCCATGGAATCATGGCGTCAGCGTTGTGAAAAATGTGTACGTCTGCAGGTCGATTACGTCGAGAAGTAACGCCAGTTTCATCGATTTCGGGTGAGTAGTTAATTAGAAAAAAAATCGGAGGCCTTAGAACTTGAATGCACCTCGTATATAGGCGTTACCGACCGCGCCGCCATGTTCTGCCTATCTTGCCTGTTTATATGTCTCTGCCTTTGAGTACTCATGCCTATAACAGTATATTTGCCGCTTCAGTGTATTTAGTTACATGTTCCATAGATCATTTAAACGATTCTCTTACCGAAATGATGTGGAAGGAGTCAGATCAGGATATGCCCCACACCATTACAGAGCTTTCAGCATCTTCAACAGTCCCTTGCTGACGTGCAGGATCCACGGATTCATGAGGTTGTCTCCATACCCATACACATCCACCCGCTCAATACAGTTTGAAACGAGAGTCGTCCAACCAGACAACATGTTTCCAGTCATCAACGGTCCAATGTCGGTGTTGACGGGCCCTCAGGCGAGGCGTAAAGCTCTGTGTCGTGCAGTCATCAAAGGTACACGAGTGGGCCTTCGGCTCCACAAACCCATATCGATGATATTTCGTTGAGTGGTTCGCACCCTGACACTTGTTGATGGCCCAGAATTGAAACCGATGTCGGAAATTTGATGTTTTACCAGATTCCTGATATTCATCGTACACTCGTGAAATGGTTGTATGACAAAATCCCCACTTCATCGCTACCTCGGAGATGCTGTGTCCCATCGCTCTTCTGCCAAATATAACACCACGTTCAAACTCACTTAAATCTTGATAACCTCCCATTGTAGCAGCAGTAACCGATCTAACAACTGCGCCAGACACTTGTCTTATATAGGCATTTGCCGACCGCAGCGCCGTATTCTGCCTGTTTACATATCTCTGTATTTGAATACGCATGCCTATACCAGTTTCTTTGTCACTTCAGTGTATTTAGTCACATGTTCCATCACTTAAACGATTCTCTTACCGAAATGATGTGCAAACAGTCAGTTCAGGATATGTATGCATCATTAGCATTAACGTTAATGAACACATTAAACTGCACTACAAAGCAAGTGGTAGGTGGTGGGTTCCTGTGGGACCAAACTGCTGAGGTCACCGGTTCCTAGGCGTACACACTACTTAATCTAACTTAAACTAACTTACGCTAAGGACAACACACACACTCATGCCCGAGGCAGGACTCGAACCTCCGACGGGGGGAGCCGCGCGAACCGTGGCAAGGCACTCAGACTGGGTGACTGCCCCACGCGGCACTTAAAAGCAAGGTTTTCATCGCAGGCTACCAGCTTCTTACAGACTGACAATTACTGAACTATATGAAGAAAAATGTAAATTAGTTACAAACTACCGCGTGCACACACTTTATTCAACATGTAAACATCACTTCGTCACTATGTTCGGATTTACGTGATGACATGTTCGATATACCTGCGTCCTTGGTGGTGATGTGGCGCAGACGAATAGCAAAATTCTCCATAACCCGCTGAAGTGTCGGAAAATCGACGCTGTCGATGACCGCCTGAATCAGCTCAGCAATGGTTTTGGGGTTATTGCTGGACATCTTGTCTTTAATATAGCCCCACAAAAAGGAGTCGCACGTGTTCACATGCGGAAAATATGGCGGGTAATCGAGGCCAATGCCAGTGGCCTCTGGGTGCCCCAGAGCCAGAATGCGGTCCCCAGAGTGCTCCTCCACGACATCCAACACTCTCCTGCTTCGATGGGGTCGTGCTTCGTCTTGCATGAACTACATCTTGTCGAAATCAGGGTCACCTAGGGTAATGGGGATGAAATCATTTTCCAAAACCTTCACATACCATTCGGTAGTCACCGGGCCATCAAGGAATATCGCACCGATTATTCAGTGACTGGACATTGCACACCACACAGTCACCCGTTGAGGGTGAAGAGACTTCTCGAACGTGAAATGCGAATTCTCTCTCCCCCGAATGCGCCAATTTTGCTTACTGATCAACCCATCCAAATGATAGAGGTATTCGTCACTAAACCAAACCATACAGCCCATACGAATCCCCATCATGCCCCGCGGCCACCTGTGCAGTTTGAACGTCCTAACGCAAATCGTTCAGAAGCTATGACGATTTTATTTCATACAGTTCAATAATTGTCGCCCTGTAAATAAGCTGTGAAACAGAATTAAAAGATCATTTATTGCAAACCACCCTGTAAATGCCACTGAATCCCTCATTTAAGTTTGAAATTTGGCTCAAAGGTGCCTGCAATTACTCTCTGTTATGATTCAAAACCATGGTCGCCATAGCCGGGCTCGGCAGCATACGAAAGAAAGGCCACAGCTCGGAAGTTTTTGCGGGGTGTAAGGGGCGTTAATGCCATCGTATCGGCTAACGATATCTCATTGCACCACAATTCTTCCCACCGTGGTCGTGTCGCCCGATGAGATTCTCGTCACAGGCCCTCTTACCCACATTTCATCCCTTCTTTTGGTGTTGTGGCGGGGCGGGGCGGGTTGGTCTCTCACTGTCTTTTAAATGATCAGTCCACCTACCTGGATAGATTTCAGGTTGTCTGTCTCTTCAGTCTGCGATGGTAGAGACTGGTTTAGCCGAAGACAGCTGCGTTGACGAAAATTCGACTAATTCCCTACTACGTAAAGGCTATATAGCTGCAGTCCATGGGCAGTAGCTGAAAGTTAATTAAACTATCCAGCGTTCGGGGTTCTTGCATGCGTTTGAAAAAAAAAAAAAAAGTCTAAAATTTCCGTTAAATTGATTTATCGTCTCTAAAAGAGTAAAATGTCTATCAAGTCCGTATTCAATATCCCAACATCAATTACGCAATGTTACTGGCTGTCGCTTTTACAAGTTCACACCTGAAAGCAGCCAAAAGATATTTAGACCGATATGATATTTGGAAGATCCTAAACCGTCAGTGACCCACGGCTAATTGCGAGTTAACACATTCAGCCACTGAGTACGATTCTCGTAAAGAAGTGCTGGACATAATGTCTCGTTATCTGCACGTAGCCGGCCGCGGTGGTCTTGCGGTTCTAGGCGCTACTGCTACGGTCGCAGGTTCGAATCCTGCCTCGGGCATGGATGTGTGTGATGTCCTTAGGTTAGTTCGGTTTAAGTAGTTCTAAGTTCTAGGGGACTGATGACCTTAGATGTTAAGTCCCATAGTGTTCAGAGCCATTTGAACCATTTGAATCTGCACGTAACAAGCCATGCGGAGTTTATGGACTTCATGAAATGTTCACACGCGTATACCTCCTAAAATAAATCACTCAGAAAACTCAAACTTTCACAAAATACTAAACACTGGGATCGTTTTTCATCAACGACACGAGAACCACTCAAAATGCGTGAATTTCTTCATTTTGCTACAAACTTGGTCAGCGCCCTTTTAACGTAGATGATCACGAGAAGATGACTCCCGAGCGACTATTTCGACTCATAGATCTGACGCACAAAGCCCAACTCAAACGCGTGGGAAGTGCTTAAATCCTATAGGCCAGTATGTTAAGCAGACAATCAGATCATCTCGACCACTTCTATAATCGTGGTATTTCTAATGGCAGTCAATGAGATTACCAAATGTAATTTAGATTTGAAATCTCGTAATTCTGAAACTAAATAAAATTGAATGGAAACAAAATACGATTCCTCTTCACAAAATAAATTACTAATAGATTTATACTCGACGTCGCTTCTGCTGCCTACTACAGAATCAAGTTCATTCGGGCAGTCGTCTCAAATTTTCCTACTGCACAACAAAATGGTTCAAATGAGTCTAAGCACTATGGGACTGAACATCTGAGGTCATCAGTCCCCTAGACTTAGAACTACTTAAACCTAACTAACCTAAGGATAACACACATATTCATGCCCGAGGTAGGATTCGAACCTGCGACCGTAGCAGCAGCGCCGTTCCGGACTGAAACGCCTAGAACTGCTCGGCCACAGCGGCCGGCAACTCAGTTTCACAATGACAGCACGGTTATTATGTGTTTTAGGTAAAAATTTATACCTCCAACAGTATCGAAGTTATTCATTTGAAATTTTAACAGTATGGATGTGTTACCTATAGAATTTGATATGAAAAGTATGAAAAAGATTGATTGATGTTTAATAGCTCTTCTTCAGATTCACAGAGAATATGTGTAAACATATTGCACGCAGCATTAGTCAAGTAGAAGGCACGCTCGGCCCAGTAACAAGCGTCAGCTGTGCCAGCGAGAGAAACAGACATCTGCCCTCCTCCCGACTCCACGGCAAGCTGCGCTATGCTTTCAATGCAAGACGACAACTCGTAATAATCGTACGTTACAATATCTCTACGATGGAGGTCGAAACCGCGTGGCCCAGCGTTCAAATCACGCAGTTTTCTTTTGGGGTGGCCAAGGAAAAGATTTCAGACACACCACCGCTCACAATGGACATGAAAAGGCCTCAGGGGTGACATAAAGGACGTCAATGAAACCACACGTTCTCTAGCGGCGTCAATTCCGACACATTTTTTCGCAGTGCGTTGAACAGCAGGAACATATTCTTCACAACCTTTCACACTCCTGACAACTTCGGACGTATCAGCCCTTCTCCAAGGACATTGTACGGCTGCAACCGCATTGAACGCGGCCGCATCCGGTGGAGTGCAGCACTATCGCAGTTTCTGCTCTCGTGTACACCTTGGGACCACTAAGGCCCTATTCAAAACCAGTCCTCTTGGTTTCAGCAAAACCCACTCAAGGAATGTCGAAGGGGTTACCTAACTCTCAGGCGCTGGAGCAGTTGCCAGACTCACTTAATGCCGAAATTTCTGAACGCACATTTGGAAATTTAGAAATTAGTGATAAGTTGTAAAGGCCCAAACTGCTGAGGTCACCGGTCCCTAAGCTTACACACTACTTAACCTAACTAAAACTTACGCTAAGGACTACACACACAGCCATACCCGAGGGAGGACTCGCACTTCTGACAGGGAGAGCCGCGCGAACCGTGACAAGGCGCCCTAGACCGCACGTCTACCCCGCGCGGCCAAACGTACATTTGAAACGTGCTCAGCAAATATACACAGGTGCCACCAAGCGTGCTGCCGAACTGCTGGGTGGAGGGGGGAGGCGGTGGGGGGGGGGGGGGAGGCGGTGTCTTAAAAGGACCACCTACCGTTTTATCCATGCATCATAGCGCCACAGGAAGAGCAATGAAAAAACGTAAGTACCCTTTCCCGCTCCAGATCATGTTTCAATTTCGTTGAATTGTTTTGAACGATCCTTGGTCTTTGTAATCTGTACACCGGAGCAAAAACGGAGTCGCGCTGCACTCCAAAGGAGTGCGATCAACTTCAATGGGAAAAACAGCAGTGACTGGTGGCGTTCACCAGGGTAGAGCTATAGGTCCTTTGCTGTTCCTTATCTATATAAACGATTTGGGAGACAATCTGAGCAGCCGTCTTAGGTTGTTTGCAGATGACGCTGTCTTTGATCGACTAGTAAAGTCATCAGAAGATCAAAACAAATTGCGAAACGATTTAGAAAAGACATCTGTAAGGTGCGAAAATTGGCAATTGGCCCTAAATAACGAAAAGTGTTAGGTCATCCACATGAGTGCCAAAAGGAATCCGTTAAACTTCGGTTACACGATAAATGTCAAATACAAAGGCCGTAAATTCAACTAAATGCCTAGCAATTACAATTACGAACAACTTAAATTGGAAGGAATACACAGAAAATGTTGTGGGGTAGGCTAATCAAAGACTGCGTTTTATTGGCAGGACGGTTAGAAA